>NC_052951.1:3414992-4620831 GCF_013358895.1 Oreochromis aureus | reverse complement strand
CTTCTTATGGGAGCTGCTTTAAATAGGCCGTCCCATCCGGCTCGAAGGACCAAGAAATGTTAAGGGAAAAATCCCAAACAGAAAGCTGCCAAGGTAAACAGAAACACAGTGAGACAAAATACTTAATCACATGTACATGGGTGAACGTCTCCGCAGAGAGTCACACAGTGTACTTCTTTATTCGTGCATTTATAGTCACTGGTGCCCATACAACAGGGCGGCGTATTTTCGCTCTTCTAAGAAAAATGACTACATACAACAGTATGTGGCTATCTTACTGGAACATTCCGTTCCTCTTTTATCAAGACATGTTACACAGGCATGCTCTCCCGTCCAGCAGGCCGTCCAAGGACGAGCTTCTGGCAAGCAATATGAATCACAAACAGCAATGCATTTAATAAAAATCTTTTCACAGCGTGTGAAGCACAGCACAGTGGCGGGCGGAGTTAGGAGCTCTGCCCATCTGGGGTAAGTCCCGATCAATCCCGTCTAAGACCAATCTCCAGTGGAATTCAAGAATGGTGACTGCCGCTGGCCCTCTCTTCTTTTTAGTTGGCACCAGAATGAAGAGGCAGACAGGATGGCGACGATCCTGTTGGTTTTTGCGCCGTTTGGACTTTTATGGGACTTGATCTTCATGGCTGAGGCCATTGCATTGTGGCTGTATTGTTTTAATTGCTATTAATGTTTTTAACTTCATGTTTCTGCCTGGCCAGAGTATTTTAGTGCTTCCTTTGCAAATAAATTATAGTTTTAACAACTTGAGTTTATATTGGCTACTTCCCTTGGCTGCTCCACTGCTCTTCCCGTCAGAAGGGTTTCCCTTCTGTTTTAAACTTACCACCTGTTAATCCTCCGTTACATAACTATTGCTGTGTGATTTTTAGCTAACAGTGTTAGCTGAGGTTAGCTGAGGTTAGCTCATAGATTGCAGACTGTTAGACTTGATGGATAGCATTAACAACCTGCTAGCTGCAAATAATCATGTGCAGTTCTAAAAGCAGTACCAAAATGATTAACAGTAGGGTGGACATTAAGGTTGGGCCATATGTAAAAATTTTCCAACCGACAATCGTCAGTCTAATAAATGACGATAGGCGATAAATGGCGATAGCTACTTTTTGGATTATTCATTTATTTATTTATTTATTTGATTGAGATGCACCAAATTACACAAAAGACTTAACTTTACGTCAGGGATTTTTTTTTTTTATGTTCGCTGGAAGAGACATTTTAATTTTTAACTTGTATAGGGGAAAAAAGAAGCCAGTTTCTCTTTGTTTCCCTCCCCACCATTGTGTTTTTTTTTTATTTAGATAAAGTGTTTTTGTTTTCTTCTGAACATAGGCTGCTGCCTTTCTTTCTTCCTGTTATGAGTTTGAGTAAATGAATCGCTGCATTTGGACACACTCTGAGGCGGGTACATTTGCTCATAGCTGAAGAGGGTGCCGTTAAAACAGCGCTATTATTTTTCCCATTGACTCTTTCTCTTAGCTTCAACCAGCATTATTACAAAATTTACTCATGGGCAAATAACTCTTGTAAAAACAATTGGCGAAAGGGTCAACCTATCCTTGATAGTCAATATATTCGGGTTCGTTCGCCCAACCCTTGGACATTAGGTAAGGCTGCACTTTTGCAGTGATTTCGTATAGAGAACTATTTCTGTATCAGTAATATGTTTTCTTTTTGTCTGTCTTTCTATTTTTCCAGAGAATGCATCCCAGGGTCATGCATAGTTTACTCAACGCAAACACATTGGATGATGGTGATGAATAAAGTGGCAAAGACACAACCCCCACCCCCCCTCTCAAATGAGCCATCCTTAGCACTCCAGCCATCACCCAAAGGAAAGTAAATTGCTTGGTATTTGACTTTATAGTCAACGAAATGCAGCCCGAAGTGCAGCCCTTTTCTACTGTTAAGAACACCTCATTCTGTAAGATGGTTGAAGGACTAAGTGGGGCAGGACTCCTGTGTGAAGAAAAACATTCATGAGACACATTGAGAAAACCTTTCCAAAAATGAAGAAAGCAATAACTGAAATTCTTCCACATGCGCAAAATGTGTGCACAACAGCAGATATCTGGACTGCGCATCACAGATGTTTGGCATTGTGTGCCACTGGATGAAGTCAGACACATACGATCGCAGACGATCTGATATCCTCGTGTTGGTGTTGTTCCCACATCATCATAATTAATGTTGTTCCAGGTTCAACATTGCAAGTGACCAATCACCTTCTTGTGATGTCATAGTTTTGCGACTTCGAAAAATACCCGCCTTAAAAAAACGTACTTCACTTGCGAGAAACCGTTGCTGTCTGCCGATCCAGCAATTTGACTTCCTTTCAGGATACTTTTCTTTAATAAACGGTAAGCATTATACATATTTTCCTTGCAACATTGAATTCATCGCAAGGCTTGCTGTTTGTTTGCTAGTGATAGGCTACTTGACAACAGCATTAGCTATCCAGTGTTCTCTAGACCAGTAGTCCCCAACCCAGGGAAACCGAGTTAACGATAAAAACGTGAAAAAAAAATAACGATAAAAACCCTGAAAACCATAAATTTCACACCCGAGCCTCAACTCTTGTGCCCGGTACCAAACGACTCCGGTCCGTGGCCCAGGGGTTGTGGACTGCTGCGCTAGACAGAGAATTGAGTGTCAATGTATTATGATAAAGTACAGGTAAATTTAGCTGTCATAAAAATGTTGTCAGGCAAAATCGCAGTAGCTTTCTTGATCATTTTACAAACATAAGTAGAAAGAAATTGATCTAAATAGCCTAGCCTAATGGTTGTGTGCTGAATCTATGAATAAAAATATCAACTGTAAACATAATTAACTGGCCCATAGCTGTGGAAATTGACTTGAATTCTTCAGTCTATGGAGATTAACCATACATGCCAACCCTCCTGATTTTTCTGGGAGAATCCCGAATTTCAGTGGCCCTCCCAAAAATCTCCCGGAGCCACCATTCTCCCGAATTTTCCCCGATTTTCCACCCGGACAACAAAATTGAAAAACCATATTCCAGAATTCATAGCGCGGCCCAGCCAATTCCAGTTTCCAACAATGGTGGCAGCTACTTAGTTTTAATATTACTCTTATTACGTCGCAAAATAAACTTTTGACATATTTTCAAGCGAGAATGTAGCTGTGTAAACTTCAAATATCTGGGCCGACAGCAGACTCCCGGCACATTGTTTTTAAGACCCCCCACGGTCTTTCGCTACATGTTAAACATGATATATAAGTCACGTAGATAACTTAGAAATGTTATTGTTTGGCTTTCTTCAATGTTTTATTTGTTCATGAGTAACAAGATTAGCTGAGATTGGCTGAGAATAAAGTTAAGAGATTAGATTAGATTAAATAAACTTTATTAATCCCTCGGGTGGGTTCCTCCGGGGTTTTCACACAGCTGAATAAACATCAAACAGAAAACTGATTAAACAGAAGTGTGAGATGGTTGAGAATTTACGCCAGTGTCCAGTTATATTTTAGATAGCAAGGAGCAGACGGCAGAGTTTCAGTCCACCGAGAGAGCTTGTGACGTAATTCTGAAGGCTAGACCGTCCAATTTCACAGCCGCTCACTTCCAGCCTACCCAGCTTTTGGAGGACCCGACCCACTTAGACCGCGAAGGCCGGGTCCTCAGATGGATGCAGCCTCTGAATTTGGACACCCCCGCTGTTTCCGGCCGGACAATAATAACGGTGACATTTAACTTATTTTACCCGATATATAAACACTGTAAAATTCAAGTTTTTTGTGTATATGTATATGTATACCCCCCACAGCCCTTTTGAATGTCTCCCTAATTCTGAGGTCTCAAGGTTGGCAAGTATGAGATTAACAGTAATTTAAAAAGGGCTAAATTTGTCTTGCGCCATCATGTAAATGTTGGCAGAGACGCACATGGAAGTTTAGGCATTTCTTTTGCCCCGTTTGTTCAAATTTAATATTTACATTGTATTGAGAAAACCCCCAAAACAATTTAAAATGAATGCATATCGACTAATTAAACTTATGTTATTTTTCCACCAGAAATGGACGATATCATTAGAAGAACTGTCCTGAATGACGAAAAAAAAAAAAAGAACTGGAAAAGATACACAACTTTTTGTTTTCATGTGTGAAAACGCCAGGAGGATTCAGTGTTATGTTGGAAAAACTGAACTCATTAACCCTTCATGGCCATTACAAATGTTTCAATGTGGCCTCAGGTAAAGACAAGTAAATAGACTATTACAAATTCAACTGCATCAGAGCTGGAAAAGAAAGTCAGAACGGCTACAGAGCAGTGGGCTGTAATCATCCTCTGGAGAAAATGAAAACCTTTTGGAATACAAAACAAAAAAGAGAAGGGTTAAAGCCAAGTATATGCACAAGTACAAGTAGACTCTGAATCTTGTGTAGATATTTCAAAGGGACTGCTTCAGTTACCTCCCTTTATTAAAACCTAAAGCTGAATAGCGCCTTAACTTTCTGCCAAGCAACAGATGAAAAGAAATCATTTGGTCTCTGTCAAGCAGGCTTTATTTGTAATGTGTTTTATTCATTACTTTGGGTTGGTTGCTGGTTTTTATAGCACTTCTTCTGTGCCCGTTGTCTTTAATATTTTTAAATGTTACTTTTTTTTATATTGCTATGTATTATAAATAAAGGATTACTTATTACTATTAGAGGTCTGCTTTTGTAATTGTTGTTATTATTCATAAAATATGCGCTCTTAAGTTTTTTGCTCCATAAAACAGTACTTGTCAGTTTTTGGACATGGAGTATCAGCCGTTGAGGTCCCTTGGCTCATCCAAAATGGAAGTAAAAGGTTTCAACATCCAGCCTTTTTATGATTGAATACAAAGTATAACAGAGTTACTGGTAAGTGATTTTGCTAATAGTTAATCATTTTTAATTGTAATTAAGAGTATGACTAAGTATAAGTTTAACAGTAATAATGAATAAGAAAATATAGCCAGAGTAATGAAATGAGTCTAATACCTGACCTCTCTCTGAGATTCAGTATAAAGTGGGATGTTTGTGCCAATGCTGACCCTGGGGCTCAGATTCTCTGTGTATGTATTCAGGAATATTAACTTAGCCAATGTCGAAGGGTTTGACTTTTTTCCTGTTGGATTGTATCAAACAGAATGGGGATAAGTGCACCAGTGGCCAGGCCGTGCCCATCCTCCTCTCTCTCCTTCACCCCAACATTAATATTGGAAACCAGCATAAGCTCAGAGTAGATTTGTCATGGTCCTGGGTCATTTTGACCCAGCGTTTTGTGTTTCCTTTTGGTATCACCTTGTGTTTTGTGTTAATTCTGATTTTCTATTAGTTCTTAGGGTTTCGTTCTGGTGTTTAGTGTTTTATTGTTCCTACCTGTGTTTTTCCCCCTCTGTGCTCCGTTTGTGTCCCTGAGTTTGTGTTTGTAAAACAGTTTGTGAGTTTCCTGTTTTACTTTATCGGTCTGTGTCTCACTGTGTTTAATTTGGATCAGCTGTGCTCCCCTCCTGTGTGTCATTACCTGATTACCTTGTGTGTGTATATATGGTGGGTGTCAGTCTGTGCTCTTTGTCGGCTCGCCTGTGTAACTCTGTGTATTTCTGTGTTGTCTTTGTCCGTTAGTCTCCGTGTTTCTATGTTTTCAGGTCTGTTCTCTAGTTCTCCCCAGTTTAGGTTATCACTTCACTTTGTGCACACTTCTGTTCACTGTCACTCACTGTAAATAAACTCACTCGCATCACCGCCGTTGTCTGCAACTTGGGTCCTCCTTCACAACACCGCACGACTGCTGCCCCAGCCGTGACAAGATTAGATTTTAGTATAGTGCAAGTGATTTGGTTTTATGATTATTTTATGATTTTATTTGATTTGATTATTTGATTTGATTTTTCCTGTGCTCCAGCTAAATTACTTAAATAAAATATCTGGCATTCAAAAACTATAAACTGTGGACATTACCTTTTTAACCCTTTCTGAAACAATACAGGTAAAAACCCATGTATAAAAGTTTACATAGGTATAAATAGCTCTTTACTCTAGCCTTTAAAATGACCAGATCCCTGGGGCCTGTTTTCCAGGCCACTAAATTAAACCCAGTCAATTACCAAGTGCACAGATCAAAAACCTAGGAGGCCTACTGAAAGTCCAAAAGACCAAATCTTTAATAGAACAGACAGGCAGAACTCACACATTGGGAAGTCAAACAATAATCCAAATGAGTAGCATATGTACACTCAAAAGTAAATAATTATCAGATGGTTATTACACCAGACAGACTAAAAAAAGGAAAACTAATAAGGGGAGACAAACAAACAGGAAATGTTATAACATAAAATAAAACAGGAAATTGACTAAAAACCCAGGAGTGTGACAGAAATACATTTATATGAAAACATATGTGATTTGTTTCTTTCTTTGTAACATTTGTGAAATATGTGTTATAACACTTATTATGCTGTGTGGATTAGGAACCAAACATTCTGCAAAATAGTTAACTTAATAGTGATGTGTCGGTCGCTCTTAGAGCCGACTCTTTGAAGTGAATGACGCGAGCCGGCTCCTTATTGGGAGCCTGCTTTTTAAAAAATTTTCTCTCACCCTCTCTCTCGCACTTTGTTCTGCTTCACTCTGCACGTGAGCCTTGTGCTTGCGCTGAGCAGAGGGGGGAGCGGCGGTAGTCACACTCGCAGTAGCACAGGAACAGCGGAAGGAAAGACACAGAAAGAGAGCCAGGGACAACAATGCCACATTAGAAAGGTATAGTAATCATCCACAACTATTTTCACTTGCGGATGATAAAGGATTCAGAAAATTTATTCATGCAGGCCCACATGACAGAGAATGTGCATCTTCTTTTTGTTTTGCATATTTTAATTGATATTTTATTGTGTTGTGGTTTGCAGTGTTTTGTGTTGCTTCACTTAAATTTTTTTTAAAAGGAAAGAGCTGAAAATTTAAATAGTTAAAAGTTGAAATGTAAATAGTTGGTTTTTCTTATATATAATTTATTTATTACATTTTATATGGAGTGAATAAATCAAAGTATATTGAAGGTGGCCCCTAGAGACAAAGCACGTACAAACTCCAAAACACGTACAAACTCCAAAACACGTACAAACTCCAAAACACGTACAAATTCCAAAACACGTACAAACTCCAAAACACAACAGAAGTGCTCCAGGATGCTAGGGGCAGTGTTGAGCTTTTGTTACCTAGTGGCTACACAAGCCAGGAAGTACCAGCGACCGGATTTGGTGTGTGTTAGTAACAGGTAAATGAACATTTTTTATTTTAATTTTTTTCTCTATTTGAATATATATGTGTTTGTGTATAAATACACAAACAATGCACATATGCTTTCAATTGTGTAATTTAAGTGATCTAGGTAGCTCTGCTTTGGAAGTTCAGTTAACGCTAGCAATTTGTTTTGGAGTTTGTACGTGCTTTGTCTCTAGGGGCCACCGTATATATTTATATATAAACATATATAAATAAAACCATGTTTTTTTATATTAGTAATTCCTTTTGTGCATATTTTTATATTGTTGTTGATAATAAATTAATTAAAGCAACAAAACAACCTGAAGAGCCGGTTGGGAGCCGAAAGAGACGGCTCTTTCTAGAGAACAAGAGCCGGAATTCCCATCACTAATACAAACTTAAAACAACAGTAAACAATTTTATAGATTCTGATTTACAGATGATATTGACAGCAAACAAAATTCAAGAAAGGTTTCATTATTTAAGAGATCCAGTTTCTCACACAGGAAAGAAATTACAGAATCCACTGCTGCAGGACCGAAGGTATGTGTCAACAAACTAGAGGTTGATGAATCAGTCAGTTTCTGTTTCAGGTTTTCTTGGATTTTGCGAAGATTCTGTCTGTTATTAGAAAGTTAAGTGTATTAAGAATATTAAACCAACATCCCAGATAAGGGGAAATGACTCGTAATACCAAAAAGGGTACGATTTTCATATTAATCTACTAACTTACTTTGTCATATCTGCACTTAAAGGATCAATGCCTTTACAGACCATGTTTCTTGTGACATCACAGGCCAATCTTCCAGCAAAGCCAAAGGCTAGCTCCCCAGCCTCTTCTTCGCTCAGGACACTAAACACAGTTAGTTTAGTTTTGGCCTTCTTGGGCCTGTCAAGAACCATTGCAGGTAGTTTGGCTTTATGACCCTAAAAAAGAAAAAGTACAAACACCAAAAGAGCAGACACATACACAAATATAAGTTAAATGTTTTTGTTCACATGGTGTAACTGTGTATACGTTGCAGCAAATGCACAATTTCCAGCCACATTGTCATATCAGTGATACGAGTAACCTGGATTTATTTCAGGTGACATCAAAATCACAGAATTTAAACCTACCCCAACCAAACCTCTGAAAACTTGAGCTGACATGTTCTCTGCTTGGATTCTGCGCTTGATCTTGTCTTTTGTTATTGTGTATGTTATTTTCACTGTTTTCTTACCTCCCTACCTGTTTCCGACCCGTCTTCCCAATGTGATGTTTGTGCAATGTATGGTCAAAAGGGGGTCAAATTTTCACTGCAGGTTTATGTGTAACATTGCATTTGACAAATAAAGGCTTGATTGATTGATTACTCAACATGAGCTGGCATTTACCTGACATTCTGAAGGAGTCACAGTTTATGCAAGGACATAAGAACATAACATTTGGATGTGTTACACTTCTTTTTCACAAGTGAATACAATCATTAATTTTCATTCCATTATTAACAAGCTATCATATAATGTCCCAGGCCCAACTTTTACACGATGGCCCAGGACAGATTTAGCCCTTTTTAACCCTCTACTGCATGACTTTTTAATTTTGGGGGGAAAAAATATTTCACCCTATTTTGGGGGAGCTTTAGGATCCCTGATAATATATCAGTCATAAAATTTGACACCCCCCCTAAACAGATATTGGTTTGTTGCTTCAAGGCAACATTGTGCGACAAGGGTTGTCAAACACCAAGTTATTCTATAATAAGTTTTATTAGTACAACAAGGATGAACAAATAAACAAACAACAAATAAACAATGTAAAGATTTCACAGAACAATAAAACACCAAAATACATCCAACATTTGATCAGGGATCTGTCTTGTTCATTCAGTGTGGAACCTCAGGAAGCAGTTGCAGTCGGGGGTGAAGCAGAGGTGCACATTGCATTTGTGGCACATTGCTTTTGGTATACCATTGCACCCTGGCACCCTGCATCGTCCCTTGTCCCCAGTCATGATCAGCCAGTGGGCTGTTTGATCCAGGCGGACATCTTGGACTGGAATGGGGGCTGTGCGTTCTTTCTTCCTCTTCTCCTCATATGCGCCAGCAATGGACTGGCTGGGACGACCTCTCTTCTTCTCCAGGCTCTTCCCACACATGCAGAGGCCCTCTACAATGTATGATTTGAAGGTATAGAGCCTCATTTGGTCTTTCTGCTCCATGCCAGTGTTTTCACAGTCTCTTCTGTAGAGCAGTCAGGTGGTGATGATGATCATGTCCAGGAAGTGGAACACCAGCAGGTGGTACCATTTCTTGGATCTAACAATGTGAGTGTGTAAACAGATTTGTGTCCCCACAACAATAAGTAATACACATCCACACACAGACACACACACAATTACTTTACCAACTGACTGACCAACCATATGACTATGATCATAAAAATGCACACAAACAGATCTCTACACACATATGCTTAATGCATTATATTGCCTGAAAAAAATTAGGCTAACTGCACAGAGTGTTGCCTTGAGGCAACGAATGAAAATTAACAGTTCTACTGTATAAATAAATTTTAAAAAGTAGAACAAACAATCAAATATACTTCTTAACATATTCATTCACATACAAGTATTTCTTATATACATTTATTTCACTATAAACATGTAAAGATCTTTATCTTACCTCCTAATGGAGATGTCTCTCATGTAGTGCAGCTTGTAGAAAGGGTTGTCCACCCCCCAGATGAAAGTCACACTACCTTCAACTCATCATTTTATTGGACAGAAATGTGCCTGGTAGCATTATTAAAAAAACAAGTTGGGTTTGTTTGATGGGCCAGTGTGAGGCATGAAGATGTGGTTTGTTGCCTCAGGGCAATGCTATGCAGTAGAGGGATAAATTACTGGTAATCTCCATAGACTCAAGAATTCAAGTCAATTTCCACAGCTATGGGCCAGTTAATTATGTTTACAGTTGATATTTTTATTCATAGATTCAGCACACAACCATTAGGCTAGGCTATTTAGATCAATTTCTCTTTACTTATGTCTGTAAAATGATCAGGGAAGCTACTGCGATTTTGCCTGACAACATTTTTATGGCAGCTAAATTTACCTGTACTTTCATAATATATCATAATACATTGACACTCTATTCTCTGTCTAGCGCAGCAGTCCCCAACCCCTGGGCCATGGACCCGAGTCGTTTGGTACCGGGCACAAGAGTTGAGGCTCGGGTGTGAAATTTATGGTTTTCAGGGTTTTTATCGTTATTTTTTTTTCACGCTTTTATCGTTAACTCTGTTTCCCTGGGTTGGGGACCGCTGGTCTAGAGAACACTGGTTAGCTAATGCGGGTATTTTTCAAAGTCGCAAAAGAATGATGTCACAAGAAGGTGATTGGTCACTTGCGATGTTGAACCTGGAACAACATTAATTATGATGATGTGGGAACAACACCAACACGAGGATATCAGATCGTGCTAGGATCGCAAGGCTGCTGTACTGCCATGTAAGAGGATAAGAGGCTGTCACACCTATTGTGGTATTGTAAGGAAATATTTGTTTATATAAATATATATACGTGTTTCCAGAAAATTATATAGGAGTGCAAAGGCAAAATGTGATGAGATGTGTTGTACCTTCAGTGAATGGGTATAGTACTATGAGAGAGAAAAACAACAATAGTGCAGCGAATGGGAGAGATTGCCATGACAAAAACAAACAAAAAGCAAACCTGATGGTACTCAAACTGAACTCAAATCAAAAGCCAACATAACAAAATGAGTTTTAAGATGGGATTTGAAAAACTGTATAGACTCTGAAATACAAATATCAAGTGGCAAGTTATTCCAGAGTTTAAGCACTGCAAGCACTTACAGGATCTCGTTTGTACCAAGAGCATCTGGCTAGACGATCTCTGTGCTCCTTTGGGGTTATATATGTTTAGGATTTGCTTAAATAGCTGGGCGTCATACCATTTAAAACTTTGAAATTAAGTAAAAGAATATTAAAATCAATACAATAATGGACAGGGAGCTAGTGTAAATTTGCTAAAACTGGAGTGATGTGATCAAACCTAACACCTGTTAAAAGACCTGCAGCGCCATTTTGGACCAACTGTACATGATGGACAGACGTGTTTAAAACCCAAATAAAAAAAATGCAGTAGAAGAGATGGAGGCATCAATATGTTTTGTCTAGGTCTTTAGGACAGAGATAAGGCTTTGCTTTGGCAATTTCACGTGACTTGGATCTCTAATTTAAAAGAGCTATCTAAAACAAGTCAGAGATGTCGTACAGTCTGGGAATAATGACAAACAAGAGGTCCAAGGGTACCAGTTGGGGGCATGACTTCCAAAAACATGAACTTCAGACTTATTTTCATTTAGGGTAAGGAAATTCTGTATTAGCCTGTCTTTAACATCATGTAGACAGACACTGCAGTTTGACAGAGCCATCCAATTTCAAGGGGAAGTAAATTAGGGGAAGGGGAAGTAAATATCATCAGCAATAACAGTCAAAGGGAATGTTGTATTTCCTGAAGATTTATCCCAAAGGGAGCATGTATAAAGAGAACAAAGTGGGACCCAAAAGAGACCCCGTGGTCAGTGTCACCAGCAGCCCTTCCATCGAGGGCTGCTGGTGACATTGACTACGTATCGCGCTGTTGCTTAGACATCACAGAGGGACACTGAGAATCTGACACAAACAGCGCATTTGAAGGTCTTGAGCTTGTTGATGTCATGCTTGAGGATGACCCAGGCCTCGGATCCATAGAGAAGAATGGGCAGTACCAGTGTGCAGTACTGTGCAGACAGATTTTGAAGATGAGGGTGACGTTTGTCTTCTTTCAGATAACCATTGGAAGTAGGCGAATGCCGCCGTCACTTGACTGAAGTGTATTTCCGCCATTGGTGCCACTGAGAGCCGAGGTATTTGAATTGCTGCACTTGGTCGATTTGCACGCCTTCGAGATTCATGGTGGCTGGCGACCCGTCAGTAGTAAGGTCTTCTCAGCACTGGGCGATGTTGTATAGGATGTCTGTAGCCTCTGGGTCATCTTCTGCAAAGATGGGGCTGAGGTTGTTAAGGGTCCTGCAGATATGCATCGATCAGAACGTTGCAGAGCAGGGGGGATAATACATCACTTTGCCTGACGCTAGTTCTTATTTTGAATTCTTCGGATAAGTCGTTTAGTATGTGCACAAGGCTGGTTGAGCCGTGGTTGGCTGATTTGAGGAGGGTAATTATCTTCTTGGAGATGTGTTTGGCTTCTAACATTCTTCACAGGGTGGTCCAGTCGATGCATTTGAAAGCGGATTTGAAGTTGATGAAGACAATCACTGTCCGCTGTCCACATCAAAATCTTTGCTCGATCAGCTGGCGAAAAACGAAGATCTGATCACAGCATCCCTGCCCAGGTCGAAAGCCGGCTTGCTCTTCTCTGCTTGACTGCTCACGGTGCTTTTGTAGGCACGACTGAATGATTTTCATGAAGATCTAACCAATGATGGAAAGGAGACTAGTTCTGCAGTAGTTCTTGCACTCGAGGGTGTCGCCTTTCTTGTGAAGTGGGAATGTTATGATCAACAGTTAAAAGGACAAAACAGCAGACCAAGAAAGATCATGAAAAACTCTTAAAAGTGCTGTTTTAAAACTGATGAGATTTAAAACCAGATTAGAACTTTTCACAATTACCAAGAGTATCTAAAAAGGTCTGGACATAAAAATGATTTCTACCTTTCTGTAGGTAGAAAGAACATTTGGATCCTGATTTTTCTTTTTAATAATGGGTTGCACAACAGTTTGAAAGCACCTGGAAAATTGTTGAAAAAAATATCCGCTTTAAGGTTTCCACATTCAAAGGCACTCCTAAACCTAGATCCACTTTCAAAATGCTCTGCTGTTTTTTAGCAGTTTGAGTCTGTTCCTTTAAAACAGAAAAAGTAAGTAGTTGATCATTAAGACCTTCTAATTCCCCTCAGGATATCGTCCACTTTCTCAATGAAACTCTTCACATTATTGGGCCTACTAACTATTTCAAAAAGTGCAGATGAAGCCTTGATAGGAACAGTGGCACAGGGGTTAATCAGAATTAAAATATAAAAAAAAAAACTTGGGCTTGTGACTGTTGCTAGAAATTAGGTTCGACAGGAAAGCAGATTTTGCAGATTTAACAGTCATCTGATATTTTGATAAGCAGCATCCATGTAGGATGCCTAGAGGCACCTGGAGTTTGTGATCCTTCCACTTTCTCTCTGTGTGTCAACATTCGTTGAGAGCGTGGGTGGTTTCATTCAGCCAAGGCTGATGTGAAGATTTTGTGTGTTTAGTCCTGAGTGGAGCAACAGAGTCAAGGATACCAGAGCATGTTGAGTTAAAAAGATTAGCTAGCTCTTCAATGGGTAATTCTGCACAAGGGTTGGCATCATAGAGGGCAGAGTTAGTGAAAGCGTAAGAAAACTGAACAGATTGATGGATTTATCATGCGCAACTTGTTGTTCAACTCCAGGTTACACACCACCATGTTAAACATCACAGGGAAATGATCCGATATCCCACAGTCTTTGATTTCCGTAATACAAACATCCAGACCATATGGCAGCACCAACTCATAAGTTAGATCCCTCACCCACTGAGTGAGATTAAATGATTTAATAAGGGTGAGGAAGTCTTACAGCAAACATAGATGTTAAAATCACCAAGAATTAAAACACGGTCATATCGTAGCATAAGACTGCCAGCCTGTTTTCCTGTCTTTGTGAGCGCTTCCTTGGGGAAAAAGTAAAGTACTTACCAAGGAGATGCTCTGTCTACCCTGCTGTTTTCCATAAGCCGCTCAGTGAGATCTTTACCAGTAGTGGCTACAGATACCAACTACGAATCGACCAATTGTTAGACAACACCTCTACATTGATGATATCAAGCTGTATGCCAAGAGTGAAAAAGACATCAATTCACTGGTCCACACCACCATTTGGACTGGAGAAGTGTATTCAGATGGTAACAAAGATAACTATTAGAAGGCAACATTGAAGATATTGAGGATAGCTATAAGTAACTGGGAATCCCACAGGCAAATGGAAATCATGAAGAGGCTGCTAGAAAAGCCACATATTTCCAAATACTTGCAAAGGGTAAGGTAAGTCCTCAGGAATCAGCTGAATGGGATGAACAAGATCCAGGCAATCAATACCTATCTATGCCCTACTTATTGTCAGATACTCTGTTGGGTTAATAAGTCGGCCGAAGCCACTGACATCAAGACAAGAAAGCCCCTTAACATCCATGGAGGGTTTCACCCCATGTCCAGTACCCTGGGAATGCATATTAAGCAGAAGGAAGGAGGCTGAGGACTAGTGAGTGTCAGAACCACAATCCAGGATGAAACAATATCCATGAGTACATAAGGAAGATGGCCACAATTGATAGTGTGCTTAGTGAATACCTCAGGCACCAGAAACCTGAGAAAGTAGAGGAGCAAGAACTGTCAGAAGAACAGGCTGATATATCAAGAAATCCTACTCAATGGGGATGTGATGCTTTGTTGTGTGATGCCCTCTGCACAGATTTCCACTGATTCCCTTTTCTGGAGTGTGCTGAGCTTGCCCTGAGTTTGAGCGAGAGTGTTGTGGTGTGGGTTTGGGTTTTCCTTCCTCCTTGAAATCCCTGAGGCACAGGATTTCATCTTTATCATATTGTACAACATTTTGTTGAGTCATATCAGATGATTGTGTAATAAATCATTAATAAGTAATAAATCACACAGACACAACATTGTTACATCTTTCATTTTGACTTGATTCCAAAATTGTATGTACAACATGTATTTTGTCACACTTGTGTTATGCTCTAGTTGCTAGTTTGTACGCTCAAGGCTGGTTTTCTAGTTTCTGAGAAACTATCAGAGAAAAATGGCATGGATAATGTATAAGTAAATATGGATTGTAACAATGTCTCTGGCACTTCTTACAGCACTCTTCTACTCTACCTGAAGACTCAAAGCACTTTATACAAGATCCATCATTCATCACTTCACACCAGCACTTATTTCTATACTTAAGTGCTTTCTATCTAACATTCCGATGGATGAGCAACTTGGGGTTCAGTATCTTGCCCAAAGATATTTGGCATACAGCAAAGAATAACAGCATTTTTTTTTTTTTTTTTTACCTGATTTTTGTTTCTGAGAAAAATGAGATCCACATATGAGGACATTCGCTTTAAATTTCAATAGGACAGTGGCAGTACAATATCCTCATAAGTGGATATCAGGCCCTTGTAAAGCAAAATTTTGCATTTTGCAGACTGGGTGGAAAGAGAAGGACGTAATCTGTTAATGTTATGTAGATGGAAATAGGCATTGATGTGAGATTTAAAGGATAGTGAACTGTCTAGGATGACACCAAGGCTCTTAACTTGAGGAGAAGGGAAAACTGTGGAGTTATCGATAGTGAGTGAAAAATGGTTTGCCTTCAATAGGTTGGATTTGGTGCCAATAAGGAGGATTTCCATTTTATCCTCATTGAGCTTTAGAAAATTAGAGCTAAACCAGGATTTTAATTTGGATAGACATTCTGTAAGGGAAGAAGGTGGGAGGGAGGAATCAGGTCTGCAGGAGAGATATAACTTGTAGAGCAAAATTTAGTATTTTGGTCTAGACAACCCAAAATGTGATGTCCACATATATGGACGCCAGGTCCTAGGAGGTTAAAGTTACTTTTATTCAACCAGCAAGTTTTTTTTTGACCGGAGATGACACAGGTGTCTCCCAGAAGATAATAAGACTATGTACAAGAGGCATCATTGTGGAAAGAAAATATATCTCAGCTTTTATTTACATTTGAGCAAAAAGTGTCATGTCCAGAATTAATCATACCCTTCTCAATAATCAATAGAAAAGCCTTTATTGGTTATTATAGCAATCAAACGCTTCCTAATTGCAGACCAGCTTTTTGCATGTCTCCACAGGTATTTTTGCACATTCTCCTTAGCAATGAGCACCAAATCTTTCAGGTTGGATGGTCTTCTTGCCATCACCCTGATCTTTAGCTCCCTTCACAGATTCTCAATTGGATTCAAAACGTTAATGTTGTTTTCTGCTAACCATTTTTTCACCAATTTTGCTGTGTGTTTTGGGTCATTGTTGTGTTGAAATATCCACTGGTGGCCAAGGCCAAGTTTCTCTGCTAATGTTGTTGTTGAGAATCTTCATGTATTGCTCTTTTTTCATGGTGCTGTTTACTGTGATTAGGTTCCCTGGTAATAATGCCTCTTGTACATCGTCTTATTATCTTTTGGGAGATGCCTGTGTCATTTCCAGTCAAAAAATAACTTGCTGGTTGAATATAAGTAACTTTAAGTCAAAATTTGCCAGGGGTATGAATAATTATGGGCTTGACTGTAAAAGTACTAGTAATGTGAGACACACATGCAAAGACAACTTGAGTTGCTATGCTTGGCTGTATTGCTTCCTTCTATTCCACGCCTTCAAGTGAAAGTGCAACTTTGAATATCAACGAGAGACCTAAAAACGGCATAGTCACCCTGAGGCAAAACTGAGGTGCAGAGGTGAATGAAAAGGAGAGGTGAGGAGGACGAACAGAGTGTCAAACATAATCTGTGACCCAAAAATGTGTTCCAGCTTTGTCACAAGTAACTAGTCAAAAGACTGAAATGGATGATACAAGAAAGGTTTTCATGTTTCAGTAGACTTGTGGTAATTGCAAATATTTTGCAACCAGTATCATTAATAATATTATGATTATTCCTAGTGATTGATTTTATTTTAAATTTGGATTTCTGTTGTCCATTAATTAATATAATGACGGATGGATACTCACAGCATGGATGGATTGTCTCACTATATAAATACATACATACATACATAATTCCTACACAGTAAAAAGATACAAGAGAATATTTTACTCTACATATATGCCTAACAAAATATATATTGAAATGTAATCATTTTAGAATAAACAACATTTTTTCTGAGTAATGAAATATTTTGGTATGGGTATATCTTGTTATGTTTAGTTATTGTCCACCTCTAAAATAATTATTCACACACATCATTTTATGATACTTGGTTGAATGAGTTAGATGTGACTAATTTATATAATTCTTTGTTTAAAAGAACATTTATTTTGGTAACATGTTTTAAACAGCCTCATAAAATCTACTTGGACTCGTTATTGTAGTTTAAACATTTCATTCTTAAGAAGAGTAATGACAGGAACACTATTAGGATAAGCGTATTAGTCATTGGCTCTGTAATACAGTAATGAGCATAATGTTGTAGTATGTGGATTTACTCAGATTATTATTTGATTAGAGGGGTAAACATATCAGCTGACAGATGAATATGTTCTGAGAACACAACAGCTTGCACAGAGAATGCAGCTTATACTGAAGCCAGATGGTAACCAGTGGTTAATTGCTCAATAATCTTCACAAACACTGGATTGTGGTGTTTTAAGTGTAAGCTAGCATTTCCAGACTGCATGCTGGGAGATCAGAGTTTAAGTCTTATCTGCTGATTAACATTATCTCTGGGATCTTCACTGTCCAAAGGCAGATTATAATTTCTTACTGTGTCTTACTGTTGTTCTCTGTCTTTGCTGTTATTGACAGAGTTGTGTTATGAAGCATCAGTGGAAAGTACCAATAAATACATATACAATTCTTTTACTTACAAGGACCACTCACTTTAATGATGATCTCACTACTGCAGAAGCTACTATTTTCTCTTCAGAGGGCTTAACTAGTTGTGACTCCTCTTTCTTTGCCATAAATAGAACCTCACTATTTGTTTGCATGCCGGATATGAAGGACAGGTACCTCTAGATTTGCAAAGCAGATGCTATTTGACACTCTTCATTAAAGGTACCCTACAGAAAGACAATCGGATTGAATGCGAGCATGAGAAGCATCTAAGGTAAGTAACATTGATTTATCGCCTACAGTGGCTTCCCCTGCATACAAATGACCCCAGCTGGATTGGCTCTTCAAGGGCACTGAGGAGTAAGGAGGTGGGGTGGAGAAATATGTCCAAATGACCCACTACCACACAAGAACTGTGACTCAGTACTAAGAGTGTACTCCTGCCTTCAATTTAGGCCTGCTAACCTCATTTACATGATTGAAAGAGTTTGGGCTACACGTGAATGATAATACAGGATGCATAAGGATGAGTCGAAGCATGTTATAGCAAATTAATATGGATCAAACTCCACTAGTTGAAAAAATACCATCTAATGAAGACAATATCTTATATCTGTGTGTGTGCAGGAACTGAGTGCAGTGAGTCAAGCAGGAACAAAGTGGCTTATGAATGAAAATTTAAATTAAAAGACAAATTTTCAGCAAAGGGTAAGCTAAAGAATGTAGTCAGAATATATCTTTCTGCAGCAGTCTTTAGATTTTGTCATTGTTTACTTTTTTTTTATTTATTTTTTTTTTTTATTCGCCTGCCTTTGACAAGAGGCCTAAAAACTGCACAGTCACTCTGAGGCACAGCTGAGGTCTATAAAGAGAGGGGAGAAAGAGTAAGAGAACAGGACAAGTGATGGCTGTGCCACAGAGAGAGAAACAGAAATACCTCTTTAAGAACTCCCCAAACATTGGAAAGGCATATTGGTGATAAAGGTTTAAACCAAAATCCACTTTTAGTCCAGTAAGTAACACCAAACTGAAACTGTTTTTGACCCATAAATATGAAATCTGACCAAACAAAAAAAAAAAAAAAAAAAAAAAAATGCTGACATTAATTATGACATTTTGATTAAAAGAGCAGACAAGGATGGCCCTACAGCACAGGTGTCGAACTCCAGGCCTCGAGGGCCGGTGTCCTGCAGGTTTTAGATGTGTCCTTGATCTAACACAGCTGATTTAAATGGCTAAATGACCTCCTCAACATGTCTTGAAGTTCTCCAGAGGCCTGGTAATGAACTAATCATTTCATTCAGGTGTGTTGACCCAGGGTGAGATCTAAAACCTGCAGGACACCGGCCCTCAAGGCCTGGAGTTGGACACCCCTGCCCTCATTTGGAGCCAAGATCAATATAGACAAAGAGCTTGTTGCCAGCTGTATAATTCCATAATTCATAATACTATTTAGACCTTATGTCTAATCTTTTGTAGTATATAAAGTGTGTGTTAGAAGGTATTTTGAATAATGCATTTCAGAAGGAGTGGCTCAAAAAGAAGAAGGAGCAAGATTAAGAAAAAAAAAATAATCTCACTGTACCTGGTCTATATGTTGCCTTAAAAAACAGGGTCCCCAAGCCCCGGGCCACGGACCAGTACCGGTCCGTGAGTTGTTTGGTACCGGGCCGTGAGAGTTGAGGCTCAGGTGTGAAATTTATGGTTTTCAGGGTTTTATCGTTTCTTTTTAATCGTTTTTATCGTTAACTCGGTTTCCCTGGGTCTTGTGTGTTATGAATAAATTTTCTTTTTTTAGGTACCGGTACTGGTTTTATTTAGTCGTATTTATCCACGGCACCTTAAAGGCGGGTCCGTGAAGATATTGTCGGACATAAACCGATCCGTGGCGCAAAAAAGGTTGGGGACCGCTGGCCTAAAACACACAAAAATGTCTATAACCCTTCAGGTGAACCTATGATTAGTGGCAAGGATTAAATTTCTTATTCCAATTAACACCAAGACAAAATCATTAAGTATGGAACATATACTGATGATTTGCTAATGTTTTATATGGGCAATTTTCCTTAATGCCACTCTGTCCAACTCCTTTAGAATTTATTTCAAGTGAAATTAACTTGTTGGACCTTAAAATCACTAAAACATCTTCTGGAGAGCTGCATAGCATAATCTTTGAAAAGTGTACACCATCCTTCATGCCAACAGTTCTCATCTTCCTCATTTGGTCAACAATATTCCTTTTGGTCAGTTTCAATGTCTCATAAACGTGGGTTTATGAGAATGAATCATTTGTTGGATGACGTGTTTCGGATCAAAATCCTGCTGTATAACCCAACTGTGCTTGGGCTTCAGGATGCAAACTGATGACATGACAGTATACTACAAGGTCATTAAGATAAGATGGGGTCTGATTATTCAAGACCTTTTATCCGAGGAGCAGGATTTTGAATTCAATTTATTTAACAGGGAGCCAATGAAGGGAAGCCAATATGGGGGGAAATATGCTCTCTCTTTTTAGTCCCTGTCAGTACTCTTGCTGCAGCCTTTAGGACATCCTAGTAATAAAAAGTTACAGTAGAATAAATAAAATCATTATTTACAAACTGCATTTTGTAATTCTTTGGGTTAACCTTGTAAAATATTTAAATTTGTAAAAAGATGAACCAAGCATAACATCAGTAACCACAGACACGACAAAGATAACGACAGTGCCCAGTATTTCATACCCATCACTGGCCCCTCTTGTCTGGGTTAAGGTCCTGACAGGCCTGGGGTTGACTCCTTTTTTCCTCCCTCCTTTCTCTTTCTTCTTTCTATAATAGGGGTGTCCAAATTCATAGGCTGCATCCTCCGGATACACCCGACCCATCTCTCAAATTCGTGGAAAAGGAGGAAGCATTTGTCGGCTGCATTCAGAGGAGTCTACGAAGTTGGACAGCCTTTGTCACGTCGCTGTGACGTAATCGGCCTACAAATGCGGCCTCAGGAGGATGCAGCCCATGAATTTGGAAACCACGAGTCTCTCTCATGTTCTTTTTCTGCGTCTCTCTCATTCTCAGGTGGAGTTGTGAGCCAATATTCCTCCCTGGTCTGCCTGCAGGTGGCGTTTCTCCCACACCTGTTCTGTATTAACTCATTGGCTCAGGGTATTTAAGGACCGTCTGGCCCTGCTACTCACTGCCAGATTGTTTATGCCGTTATGATGCCGCTTGCCTAAAGCCAGTGTGATTACCCTCTTGTCATGAAATCCTGTTGCTTGGAGGAATTTAACAGAAACTTCCAGTTACCTGAGACGCCTAGATGGTTGCTGCACCTGCAAAGAGACATACTCCCCTGTTAGCTACCTGCCTGTCCACTCTCCATCAAAACTCTCTGCTCCTTTGGGAAGTTCTCTTTGCTAGATAGAAACAAGTAAGGTATCAGAGTCAAACCACAAATACTGCTGAATTTTGTCAAACTCACCTTGGCTGTTTCTAACTTCTCCTATTCTCTCTAGCAGATACTCCAGTTCTGTTCCTGTTGGCAAATCTTCCACCCATGCCACTTACCTATTTTCAATATACTCTCTATTATTATTACTATTCCCATTTTACAATAAAGACCTGTAAACCTGTCATTTTCCTGAGTCTGCTCTTTGGGTCCAATTTGTGGACCCAGGCTGAACAATCTGGCCAACCTTTGGACCCTGCAGATTCAGCAGCTATTCAAGCAGCTGTCTTCCACCAAGGTGTTTTATTACACGAACAGATTCTCACTTCACTTGATGAAATGCTACAGGCAACACATCAGAGGCTAGAACAAATGAATAGCATCATTTAATCAGTTAATTCTCCCTAAGTTGGCTCCCTTTATTATACGTTTGCTGAAGGGTCAGGCCCTCCAGTGGGCTGAGTCTTATTTAATTACAAATCTAACTTAGTCATCCACATATGATAAGCTTGTAGAGGAGTTTACAAGAGTGTTTGATCATCCCCTCCAAAGAAGAGATGGCTAGACAGCTCTTTAATTTATGAAAGGGAAATAGGACTGTGACTGAGTACTCAAGTGAATTTCTAGTTCTCGCAGATTGCTTGATGACCAAGTAACTGGGATGCCTGTTGGTGTAGCAAGTCTCTGCTCTCAGTGGTCAACTGATGGCAATAATCACTCATTAAACTAAACCAGTTTTCCTTGTCATTTTTGGGAACCACCAGAAAGTACCAGAGTATTTTTCTTACAGTATATATTTTGTTACATCTCTTCATGGGACAACACTCAAGATTTGCTACTTTGATACAATGTAAAGTTGTCAGTGTACAGCTTGTATAACAGTGTAAATTTGCTGTCCCCTCTAAATAACTCAACGCACAGCCATTATTGCCTAAACCGCTGGCAACAAAAGTGAGTATACCCCTAAGTGAAAATGTACATGAGTAGATGACCACATGAGGGAACACCAGCGCCACTGGGACAGCAAGCTTGAGCGGTCTCGCCCTGCAGGGATACCACCCAACCAGACGGTTGGCAGGACTCGTTTAACTCCAGAGAGGTGCAATGGGAGAATAACAGCTGTGGAGTGTCTTTATTGCAGGGGTGTCGAACTCCAGGCCTCGAGGGCCGGTGTCCTGCAGGTTTTAGATATCACCCTGTTTCAACACACCTGAATCAAATGATTAGTTCATTACCAGGCTTCTGGAAAACTTCATGACATGTTGTGGAGGTAATTTAGCCATTTAAATCAACTGTGTTGGATCAAGGACACATCTAAAACCTGCAGAACACCGGCCCTTGAGGCCTGGAGTTCAACACCTCTTCTTTATTGTGTTGAATCTGGTCATTTCCTATATAAGTGTGAGTAGGCCGCTGGTCAAAGTTGGAATGCTGGCAGGTAGGACAACAGTTAACTCATTCCTACCTCCTTTAATGATTCCTGTCACAGTTTCTTATGATTATCATTCTGTTCAACTTTAAGATCTCATTGACTCTGGGGAATTGCAGAGTTTCATGGATTCAAACCTTGTTAAACAACTAGGTACTGCTCTGGTCCCACTTCGTGAATCTCTTCGCATGTCAGCTGTCAATGGTGACCTCCTTGCCAGCATCACCCACCAGCCTCAACCCTTCTCAATCCTGCTTTCCCGAAATCACCATGAGTACATTACTCTATTCATCTTCGACTCACCTAATTCACCTCTTGTTCTCAGTTTTCCCTAGCAACAAACACACAACCCAACAACATAGATTGGATAAACAGTAATAGCCCTTTTCCACTAGCACCTACTCGGCTCGGCTTGACTCGACTCAACTCGACTCTACTCAGTTTCAGTTGTTTCCAGTACAACCAAGTACCAGCTAATGTGCATGAGGTTGTTCTAGCAACACGGCCTAAAATCCTGTGACGTCATTTGTATGCAACAAAAAACACCACAACCATGGAGGACGCCAATGCGATGATATACCTGCTGCTTGGAGTATGGCTTTTTGTCAGACTCAGCTCTTATCTCTTCCTCCTGTTCTCTATTAGCAGCAGGATTTTTTTCTTTGTGGTAAAAGTAAGATAAGACAATCTGACCTTGTATAGATTACTATGGGCTAAACTGAATAACCATTAAAAATAAATACACATTACTTTTGAGAGCCTCTATATTCTCCAAGCTTACCATCTCATCTAATTTGGGAGGACGAGTCATCCCCGATATCTTAAACATCTTCATATTCATTTACCTGGACGAACAGAGCCACGTCTGTCACCTCCTGCAACGACTCCTGAAAAACAGGCTATTTGTCAAAGTAAACAAATGCAAGTTCAATGTTTAGCGAGTGTCTTTTCTGGGGTATGTGACTGAGACTGGCCAGGTTTGAGAGGATCCTCCCAAGATTCAGGCAGCGACCCACTTCCAGAAAGCTGCTCCAGTGATTTTTGGCTTTATCAGAACTTAGAGTTGTTGCTCCTAAAGCAGGGGTGGGCAATCTCAGTCGACGAGGGCCGGTGTCCCTGCAGATTTTAGATGTGTCCTCGAACCAACACAGCTGATTTAAATGTCCTGAAGTTCTCCAGAGGCCTGGTAACGAACTCATCATGTGATTCAGGAGTGTTGACCCAAGGTGAGATCTAAAACCTGCAGGGACACCGGCCCTCATGGACTGAGATTGCCCACCCCTGTCCTAAAGTGTTTGATCTCCTCTAAGGTTCCTTTCCTGTGAAACTCCACTGCCCAGGAAGCATTTGGCAAACTCAAGCAATCAGTTGCGTCAGCCAGTGAGCCAGTCCTGGCTCAACCTGCTTAAAGTCATCTTTCCTTTCTATCCTTTCTGCTACATTGGATGTTCTTTTTTGTTACAGTCAATCAGATGTGATACTTCACTAACCTTATCAGACTAATAAGGACATTTTAAGGAAACTTTACCGTGCTTAGGAAGGACACTTTGATGTATTTTAGATTTTAGCTTTACCAGATATGAAGATGATTTTCATATTTGTGAACTACTAAAAGTTAAAGTGAGGTTAAAAAAAAATCCATGACCTGATATTCTGGAAAATGCACAGCAATAAATCTGAAAACATCAATATGCTTTCTTAATAATGAAGACTGTTTCATACAAAAAGATTAAGTGAAATATAATTATATAAAATCGCCAGTTCCTAAGCTTTGATAACATCAAATATCTATCACTATGTATATGATTTCATCTGCAGGACACATGCATACATCCATCCCCCATGCTGACTCGTAACCAGCGTGGAACTTAATGTGACTCAGCAGCTGATATTTTCATGTGTGGGCTCTAACTATGAATAATCCTGACTAACATTAATGACCTTTATGGTCCAGCCAACGCCATCTATCATGCGACCGGAGCAGGCTTTGTTCCCTGTGACGACGTCTGCTCAGCAGCCACCCACCAACACCTGATGCAAGCGAGTCTTTGCCTGCCACCATTGTCCTTGGAGCATAGTCATCAGGACACTGGCTGCCATTCACCCGCTCACATGTCTCATTTGTCATGTGTGTTTGTGCCGAGCGGGCAAACCGGAAGAGAACATCTATGAGTCACCCACCTTTTTGTTCCCCTCGTCTGTTCCCACACAGTTTTTGTTTATTTCCCTCATTTTATTGACAGTATGAGTGAAGGGGAGCTGTTTTTTATTCCCTGGTGACTCACTGCTGCTGAAAATCCAGGTTCAGACTCCCACTGGGCCACTGAGTGAGCAGGTACACAGTCAGGCAACATTTGTGACTATGAGTCAAGGTTCATTTAAGTTGACAGGAAGTCAGTTTCACACCATTTTTTTAAGTGAAATGATATGAGTAACGTTATATATCATTTACATTTCAGCTACATAATGTATTTACATATTGTCACAAATATGAGCAGTTTTCTTCTGATTTCTGCTTTATAGATTTTTGGCAGGAGATGCATCAGTAGGCCTAGTCCTACTCATATTTTTTTCCATGGACTCTACAGGATCAGCTGTGTATGATTCACCTTACAACAAAGTGCTTATATATCATAAATTGAGAACAGAAGGTTAGAACAGCGGGTGGAGCCTGTGCTTTTTTGCGAGCTCTGAAAGGGACATCATAGCTGCCGGCCTATGTTGCACTGGTTTGTTTTGCTATGGTTTCCAGTCTTATAAGAACCCCCAAATGTTGTTTCTCCCTCTCTGTATGTGTTTCGGTACATTCAGCTGTGATGATTAACCGCCTACACCAGCTCAACTTAAACTTGTGATGCTACTCTGCAGTGACTTTTTAAGTTTGAACTCTAATATGTCAAAAAACAGTTTTAAAAACTGGTTTTACATAGACATACAGCACTTGTGTTGTATATGATATTATAGCAACATAAAATTGTATCATGTTGGCTGCAAATACGCTCCTGTCTTAACTCAGTGATGCAAACAGACCAGACTTAACACACACTAATGCAAAACTGCAAATTAGTGAGTTAATCACCTTGAGTTTAGTCTCCATATTTGACCTCTATTCATTATCAAATCTACATTAAGAAATTTACAATTCATTGTCTCAAACAATTTGCTGGTTTATAATTAGGTGAGGCAGTGTAATTTAGTTGTGTAATTCTGTTCTGGTCCAAGCCAGCTGAGCATGGACTGACCCTCATGTTAATTCATTAGCTTTTCTTGGCAGCACTGATGGCAGGTTGCAGTGGAAAGAATGCAAACATACAGGATGATTTGGGCGACAGCGTCTGTTTAAGTTCAGTTTAGCAGGTGGCTGCAGTCAGTGTTCTGACACTAAGGTAAAGGTTGCGCCAGTTAGTTCATGTGTTCGCAGGTTCAGTACCTACGCACTCTGGCTCATGCTAGGTGAGAAATGATGCTCGTGAGAGCTCACTCTGTCATGTAATCACAGCTTTCAGAGCTAATTGGTCTGAGGTTCTTTCAGTGTGTTAGTTGCTGTGGGGTGCAGCAAAGTGAGAGGTTTGTGTGAGAAGCTTAGATCAGGTAGTAGGTATTAGATTTATTTGTTGGTACTGTGGTAAGAGGAACAGCAAATTGGTATCTGTATGGGCTATACCATCCAGTGAAGAAACTGCGGTTTAGAATACTAAACAAGAGACTGGGGTCATTTTTAATTAGTCTCCATTTTGTCATCCATCGTCCAGAACGCACTCTCAGTTATGAATACATAGTTTATAATGTAACGAGGGATTGCTTTACTTTTTTTTTTTTTTTTTTAAATTAAATCAAAACAGTGAATGAAAAAGGAGCACTGAATCAACAGTAAAGGTATGATGATTTCATTACTTAACAAAAATGTATTGGTATTCTATTTAAATGTATTGTATTTTACTTAAATTATATACAGAGTCATGGAGGCAGATTGTATTTACAGAGACAAAATTATTGCTCTGTGACATTTGCTGTTGAAAATGTGTCAACTGTGATACAAGTATTGGCAATCTTATGGAGATTCCTTTCTATAGCAACATGATTATTCTCTTAATTGCATTTCACACTCAGCCATCATTATTAATAACTTTAAAATATGATTGTAGCATGAAACAACATGAGAATGTGTGTCTAGTCTGATCAAGTCTACACAAAGGTTTTGCAGACCGACATGACTCTGGATTGTGTTTATGAATTCTTACAATTCTATGATCAAATGTGGTACACCTGTATAACCAGTAGATAATAACAAATAGTACTGCCCAAAAGTCTTGTTGGGCTCTGTGTCAGGGCTTTTTTTGTTATTTCTTAAGAACATGACTGTCAGACACCTGTTGTAGACAGTTCTCCACATGCCCAGTTTCTGTTAGGACATACTGTGAACCATGCTGAGAGATATCAACATTTTGGCTAATACTCAAAACCTTGGCTGTTAGCCTACACACCTTCTGTGTGTAGGAGACCAGGTGGAAGGGAAGCACTGGAGGTGGATTCAAACTGTTCTACTGTGATGTGGGCGGGAAGAAAAATGGAGTGGGGGTAATCTTGAAAGAAAAGTATGTGAACAGTATTGTGGAGGTGAAGACAGTGTCTGGATCATCAGTTTGAACCTGGAAACTGAAGGGGTGATGTTGAATGCTGTCAGTGCATATGCCACACAGGTTGCTGTCACAAAGAAAGAGGAATTCTGGAGTATGTTGGATCAAGTGGCGGAGAGTGTTCCCAGAGGGGAGAAGGTATGATTTGAGCAGACTTCAATGGAACAGTGCTGATGAGCAGGTATAGAGTTAAATGGACCAGCTGTTATGTTGCATTTTTCTATTTGACCACTGAAAGTCCTTTATGCAACATGTCTCGTTTACCCATTCACACAAGCAAACTCCGCTTCAGGTCCCAAAGTCAAATGAACACTGCGGCATCACTGAGAGTTAAAAACTGTCTAAATTGTTTCATCTTCAATAAAATGATCAGTGTTGCTGCTTTACCAGGTGTAACAATTAAGTTTAACATCCAGGCATCCATGAAAACAGAATTTATTAAATTTAACAGAGTTAGAAGTTAGCAGGAAGTTAGCTTGCTAGTTTCCATCTAAACATGATATAGCATGTTCTGACTGAGAGATTTCTGAAAGAATTCAAACGTACAGCTCTGCTATCACTTCCAACATAAATGAAGACAGAAAACTAAACAGCAGTGACGTTTGTAGGGTTACTGAAGTTGGGCTAGCTGCTATATAATGATGTGCTACGTGATCGCTAGTGACACAGCTATGTTAGCATAACTTAAACACAGTGAAGCTGGAGGATGAATGCTAACTTTTTTAACTTGAGGGTTCCCGATGGTCAGGGACAAATACAGAATGCTGCCATGCAATTGCAAATGGACCAAACTTCAGTCAGGAGAACAACTGAGATAATCCATCCACAATACGAGGTTAGTCATTAATATACTGCAACAATATGGAAACAGAGCAGCTGCCAGAGAATTCAACATTAATGAATCAATGGTACGGAAGTGGAGGAAGCCAGAAGAATGAGTTGAGTAAAGTTCGACTTATCTGACTGTTTTGTTTTGCTTAACGCACCTTATGGTCCGAAAAATATGGTAACCATTTCTTTGTTGGATTGTCTAGCTAATATGTATGTGTAAAAGAAAGTTAAAAGTTGACTGTAATACACTTGCAATTAACGCTATCCTCTTTACATAACAGCAGCCTTAAATTGAACAGCTAAGGTGGCCACAAGACAATGCATCATGTATAGAAAAGCCAGTATGTTTTATAGCCCACAGTAAAAAGCTTTTTTGTTTTGAAAATCCAAATACCTGGCCCTTTACCCTAAAGCCACATTTTGAGTCTCAAAAATACCTTTATATTTGCTTGACAATTTTTGGTCCTCACAAAGATGTTCAAACAAGTACACACACACACACACACACACACACACACACACACACACACACTGGTTGCTATGGCAATTTCAGTCACTGACAGGAGGGAGGTGGGAAACCCCCTGCTGCCAGCATGAGTCAGATACAGAAACACAGGTAGGCTGGGAAGAAAAGTGAAAAGTACAAATCATATTGGAAAAATTCCTCCATCGTGAGTGGAAACACCTTCTGCTGGAAAGACTGACCTCTTCATTGAGCGTAGCGTGTATGATATGTTTGATTGTTGAGAGATTGAGGCACCCTTCACTTCAGTTTTCAGCTGAAATTGAATTGTTCTATTATAGTTCTCTGAGGGGCACTCTACTCTGGGGACGTCTGGGTTAAAACCATATATCCTATCACAATAAGAAAGACTGGATTTAGGATTCAGTGTATGCAGAGCCAGAGGTCCTAGCATGAAATACTCATTCATCATTAAAATCTAGAGTGATGTCATTAGTACTGCACCAGGGAGATGACAAGGAAACAACTACATTTTTCTGTGAGTTAAACTGTTTTTTGTGATGTAATCTGTTTTAGCTGTGTAGTTTCCACTGGAGAAACTGCTGTTCTGTTTTACATGTAAAACCTTACATAAAAATGTGTTTTATGGCACTGAGACATTTAAATCATTACTACACAGACATACTTTAAACTACACATTTTGTTTATCTGTTTAGAAATGTCAACTACTTTTTCTGTTTTGAACTTTAAGGGGAAAAAAACACTCTATCCTTGTTGGCGGGCAGATAATGTGACTGTCACTGAGAGCCAACAGTTTATGTGTCTGTGCACTTACTCTGTGTGGACTGGTCTGGGCCCTTTAATTTGAGGTACATTCAGGAGGAACCCAGGATCTCTTTCTGTTTTGTGGCTTAACCTAAAATCAGTAGCAGCCAAGCAGTCACACAAAGGTGTTTATTAGTTCACTAAGGTAACTCCAGGTTAACTTGGTTAATCTAGCTATGAGCTGTAGTATTAAAAACACTGTAGGAAAGGCTTTATGCACTTTAGTCAGCAGGACTTACTACATTACAGTTTAACCTGTTTGAAGCCACAAAGGAAAGTCTGCAAAAACCCTGGGTCATAAAGATATGAGTATCGGGATTGGAATTGGCCATCTATGTTCTGCTTCCCCGTTCAGAGTTCCAGGGTTACTGGATATCTATCCCAGCTGTCATGGGGCAACAGGCAGAGTACACGCTGTACAGGTCACCAGTCTGTCATGGGGCTCATGACACAATATATTTGATAGTCATAGGCTCAAGTGCTGTCACAGAAGCTGGCTTCACAATGAGTCAATGAACAATAAAAGAAAAGAGAAATGAATAAACAAACAAAAAAAACGTTAGTTTATCTGTGTCAGCAAGCACAAAGCAGTCAGCTTAGTAGCGAGGGACACTCCACAGTACCCATACACTGTTTTGAAATTTTAAAGCAATTCAGCTTGCATTTTGGCACTCCTGCATGTAGGCAAGCACTCAGAATATGTAACAATTTGCCAGAACCCTCTGTGCCTGACTGAATACAGACTGTCTATAATTGGACTGGAAGGAGAAGTCTCACCTTCATGGGAAACTCTACCAGACACAACAGCTTTTTGCCTACACAGAGAGATTACCACAGCAATTTCATATATATTTGATGCTCTATAATACAGCCTGATATAATATTATTATTATTATATTTCTGGTCAACACCAAGCACCCTTAGCCTACATAAAAAAATAAAGCCTTTACTCTAAATGAGAACACAGATTATCAGTGTGGTCATGTCAGTTGAAGAGGTTGAGACAGTTTTAGTTTTTATTCTTTCAGTGGCAGTGGTGTTTAACAATGAGTGCAAGAAGAGAATAAATATAAAAACAGATTTCAAAGGTAGAATAAACTGTGCAAATTTGATTTGTCCAAGCACAAATAATTGGCCTTTTTTTTTAGGATCCTATATTTAGATGTATAAAACAAAGTTGTAAAATAATAAAATAAAATAATCAAGTAATGAAGCTGCATCTCTAAATAGTGGTCATGAGGTCAGTCATTTACCTGTTCCTCTTATCAAGATCTGATCAAACCAGCAACCTCAGCTGTTGTTGGGACTTGCAAAGGCCAAGCCAAAAGTTCATTTATGGTACACACTTTTATTTGCACCCTTGCATCTTTTGGCCCCCACATATGGAGGCATTTTGCATGATCAAAAAATTGTGTCATAAACATGATAACTGCACTAATTAATGGAAAGCAGGCATTTAACAGCACTGTGAATAAAGCCCAGTAAACTTTTATGAACTTTTATTTCTTTATTTTTGTATGCATTGCAGACCTTATGTGTTCACACATTAGATGAATGTATTTTATTATATGAATATGTGTGAATACTTAAAATTTAAAGAGGCTGAAAGGCCTAGAGATGCACTTCCTACTCCTAGCCACCAGATGTCATTCTGTACTGCTTGTGCTCTCACCTTTGGGCCATTAGGCAGGACAAAACCTGTGGCCAGTCAAATTATCATGTCCATTCAATAACAATCATCTGTGGCAGATTGCCACCGGAGTGAATTGATGGTAAAAGACGTATTAGTGGTAGTTCAAGTCAAAAATCAAAGAAAAAACAAAATAAATGCAACAAAATACATGAGTGTTTACATCACCGGAAATCTAAGCCCTCTCCTCTGAAAGACTTCCTCTGTACACCATAATTAAAGCAGCTTTTCACTGACTTCATTGTTCCTGCTTGCAAGGAAACAGTCATTTCCCTTTCCCTCTTCTCCGCCAGAGTACATCGTGTAGTAGCCAGGTCTTAGGTGAGCTCTTTTTCTGGAGTGGCTGATTAAACATTCAAATGTTTATGACTGTCAGTGGCTTCATGGGAAGTCCATCACTACCAGTCCTCTCTGCTTCTATGTGGAGATTAGGTGCTGAATCTGTCTGGAGCCAGTGATGATGTACACAGACCCCAGGGGCCTCTGAGAATTTGGGCAGTGATGTTAATGAAATATCGCTTATGTTCATCCCTCGTGTTAAAGAATAAAGATTAATTAATTTTTTTAACAGGTTGTGACTTGAAATTCTACATATTTCATTAACTTACCAACTCCTCCTGATACGGGCCAAATGTAGCAACTTGTGGTGTCACTTTGGGCTTCTTGGCACAACGACTGCGTGACCTTATTTCAGCCTCTGTCTTCTGCCTTACTACAGTTTAAAACAATTATTTACACACTCCTTTATACTAATTAGTTAAAGGTAACTGTTCATTTAAATGTTTTTCTTAATTTCACCTTTATTCATGTCCTTATGATCTAAACAAAAACAGCACAGTCATTTTCAGTTATGTGCTCCACAATGCCGGTCACCGATCTCCAGTGACAGGCACACATAACTTACTTTCAAGTACTCTCAAGTAATCTCAGGTACTTGAGATTGTAGATGAGGAACCTGCAGTCTCCAGGGTGCTGCTCTCTTTTGGGAAGTCCTTTCTGGCAGACCTCAGTACAGTCCAGCAGTCACATGGTGCTAGATAAAACTTGGCTGTCAACATGTCATGCGTGTATATAAAAGAGAAAATATATGAACTTATCATAATAGTACTTGCTACCCTACACAAGTAACATAGATTCCAGTTAACTGCGTGTATACAATTAAACTTAGCTCCTAAACTTGCGTGGAGCTACAGTAGCAGCTTGCAGCTTTTCTAAAGAGATCTGAAGGCAGTGAAGATCTTTGAGTCCTCAGAGGACATCAGTGTCTCGGGTTGCTCCTGACAGTGTGATAGAGGAATCTGACATAGTATAACATTAAAGCGCAGTAAAGTTTTGTGATCTTCACGCATTTCACTCATGATCACCAACAAATATAAATTCTTAGCAAGTTATTTTTTTCTGTTGCCTACAATGAATTTTACAATTTTGTTACATTAATGTAGAATCCTAAAAGAGAGGACTTATTTTTGAGCTACAGCAACCTGATTCAACTAAGATTGAACTAATTTTTGTCAAGAACCGTAGTTCAGCACACGAGCTGGATCCAGAAGCAGAGACAATACGCCAAGGTGCACGCAAAATAAACTTTATTTCTAACTAACGGTGTCCCGGAAGGGTCAAAGGAAAACACGCCGAGTAAATGGGAAACAAAGGGACCGGGAGATAAGCAACTCGGTAACGCCGTAAAAAGGACCGTGGGAGGCTGCAACAGAAAGGGGAAGAGAGTTACTTGGGAGTGGGGAAATAACAGCATACACGGGGTAGAGTTATTAATCTTACGATCAGGGCTGGGCCGTGGGAACCGGAGGGAGGGGTGAGGGTCCACGGGAGAGCTCCAGGGAAACAGAAGAGATGATGGCCGGTGGTGATCCGAACTCCAGGCGGGCAGGAGGACAGGCAGGTGAAGGCTCAAAACACGCCGAACGGTTACCTGAGCACACAATGAAATGATTAGCGTTGTTCAGAGCAGTCATAATTTCACAACCACCTTCGCGTGGGGGCAAAGTTACCGCTGAAAGGTGACTAACGGACTGGCGTGGAGCAGCTGGCTGAGCGGGGTTAAATAGTCCACCTGGGTTAAATAGTCCACCTGGGATGCAGGTGTGGAGTCGACAGCCACACCCGTGGGCGTGGGCATCCCATCAGCTCCTCGGACACCGGGCCGCGGACCCTGACAATTTTTAAGTCTGTTTTGATATTTATTCAAACTGTTAAACACTACTGAAGCTGCACCTGAGAGAATAAATCTAAAACTTGATAATTAATTTATAAAATACTTGATTATAATCCGATATGTTCTACTGTGTCTTAGTGATAGAGCTGTGATATTGAGTCTGCTTGCCAGTTTCAAAAAGGCTACATTTTATTAATATAGTAGCTCTTTCTTAGTCTTATTGACCAAAGTCTGAGGTGCATACGTTCATGCAGCGCCATTGATACTAAACTGTACAGTGATTCTCGTCTCTCATCTCTCTTACTGATTTATATGGAGCATCTGTGTTGCTTTTGCTTAGTATTTTGTGTGTAACCTCTTCATATTATCTAAAACTATACTTTACTGTTCCTTTGTGAATTAGCCATTTAGTTGCTGGTACACAAATCAGTGTGATTGGTCAGATGTTGCCAACGCCACCCTTTTCATATGAATGCACTTGATCATGAAACGCTGGGTTAATTTAGCCAGTTGATAACCACCTTTGTGTGACCTTTTGTCTTCATTGCTAATGTTAGGTTACAGAAAGATGCACTTGGTACACTATGTTGTGAACAGTACTCACTTGTCTGCCTTCACAAGCATATGAATGAGTCACATCCCATTCTCAATGCATAGGGTTTAATATGACGTCAGTACACCCTTTGCATCTATAACGGATTTAGTTCTCTCAGAAGGTTTTCCACAGGATTTAGTACAATGTTTATGGGAATTTTTGACCATTCTTCCAGAACTGCATATGTCAGGTCAAACACTGATGTTGGACGAGAAGGTCTGGCTCGCTGTGTCCGCTCTAATTCACTCCAGAAAGAACAAAGGTGTTCTGTCAGGCTGAGATCAGGACTCTGTGCAGGCCAGTCAAGTTCTTCCACATCAACTCTTCATCCATGTCTTTATGGACCTTGCCTTGTGCACTGGTGGGCAGTCATGTTGGAATGGGAAGAGGTCATCTCCAAACTGATCTTACAAATTTGGTAGCATGAAATTGTCCAGAATATCTTGTCCTGTCCTGAAAAACAACCCCACATCATAATCCCCCCTCCAAACTTTACACTTGGCACATTGCAGTCAGACAAGTACTGTTCCCCCGGCAACCGCCAAACCCAGACTTGTTCCTCAGATTGCCAGATGGCGAAGCATGATTTATCACTCCAGAGAACATGTCTCCTTTGCTCTGGAGTCCAGTTTTAGCATTCTTTACACCACTGCATCTGATGTTTTGCATTGTGCTTGGTGATGTAAGGCTTAGATGCAGCTGCTCGGCCTTTCATACTACGGCACTGGAATTCACTGAGTTCCTGATAGCAACTCATTCTTTCACAAATGTTTGTAGAAGCAGTCTGCATGCCTAGGTGCTGATTGGAATTGGTGAGTGAATACTTCTGAAAATATAGTGTATAGTTTTCTAATACAGAGCCCAGAAGTGGGTGTCAGAATCATACAATGACTAAGAAATTTTCAGCCATAATTCTCAGCAGTGTTCATGTCAAGTCAACAATCCAGAGGTGGCATCCTGAAGCCTAAATTGAAGCCCAACTTGAATGTTTCATTCTTTAACCCTTAGGAGAACCTAAAAACATTTTGTGCCATTCAGCTTTCTTTTTTCCTTTTTCATGTCATTCTTACTGTGCTGATATCTGGATTTCTGGATATTCATTTTTATGCAGCAAGTGTGCTCACTAAAACTGCGTCAGCGGGGACTGCGCGCTCCGTTCCCATCTATACACCGGACGAACATCAGATCATTGGGTAGTAAAATGAAGTAACTGCAGCTCGTGTACTCTAAAAACTAGGATCTTTGAGGAGTCCTACTTTTCAGAGTAGTAGAGTTTTGGAAGTTGTTTCCATAAACTCTTAGGTTTTCAAACTGTTCCAACATCTCCCTCTGTATACAAGCCGTGGGTGACTAAAGACACAAAAGCCCTCCTCAACAACAGGAAGACGATCTTCAGAATGGGTAATAGAGGGGAGGTGAGAATGGTTCAGGTATTATCGGGTCCCCTTCAGTTTACTTACCAGCGTCGCCTTAGTTTCAAATTTCAAATTTCAAGTTTTATTGTCATGTACAGATAAACAGTGTAGCCACATTTACCCATAATGAAATTCTTTGGCTCGTGCTCCTCAGCTTTACATGAGCATATAGAAAGTGTGCAGTTAGATGAAGAAGAAATTAACAGAAAATATCAGTTATAATAATGATAAAGAGAAAAAAGAGAGAAAGAAAGTATTAAATATTTACAGAATTTAAGACAAGTTGGTATTTACAGTTTGTGCAAGAGTATTTACAGGTTATGTAAAACTTGTGCAATGAGCATTTAAGTGGCATTAGCTGAGGTGACAGTGTGTAGAGTCCTGTAATTTTAGTGAGTGTGTAATGATGTGTATAAAATGTCAGCAGTTCAAAAGCCTGATGGCTTGTGGGTAAAAACTGTCTCTGTGACTGGTAGTGCGGGTCTGAATGCTCCTGAACCACCTGCCAGATGGCAGGAGTGTGAAAGGTCTGTGGCTGGGATCAGAGAGGATCCGCTGCATCTTCCTCACGCAGTGCTGTCTATAGAGATCCTGCATGGCTGGCAGTTCAGTCCTGGTTGATGCGCTGTGCAGAGGACACCGAGCGATGGCAGCCATCCTCACCGGCGCCATCTTAAAAAACAATTTAAAAAAAGAGCTGAGGACGCCATCATCTACCTACTCAATCATGTGGATGTCCATCTGAGTCATGTTTTTTTGTGAGTGCCATTTTTTCCCCCACTGCATTCAGTACCATCAGACTGACCCTCCTAGGTAATAAGCTGACAGCGATACAGGTGGATGCCTCTGTCATGTCCTGGATTGTTGATTACTTGGCAGGATAACATAAAATAGAGAGGTGCATGACTCGCCAACGTGCCACAAAGATTGTGTCGTGACATCAAAATCAGCATGCGACACAAGCGACCCAGTGAGCATAACGGCACTGCTTTACACTGCTTTAAAAAATGCCTATCACGCTGTTCCCCGTGCAGCTCTTGGACCTACAGACAGAAATTAAAAATTTTTACGTCTCAGGTTAAAGTGATGAAGAAGGAGTCCCAGGAGGAATTACAAGCCTACTTCCACTGCACGGATTGGATGTCATGGTGATGCTGTGGCAGACAGGATGAGGACCCAAATGCAGGACTCACAGACACAGAGGGATGAACTTAAGGAGGCAGCTTTATTGCTGTGCAGACAGTCAGTAAATAAACTCACAAAGACTAAACCAAAGTAGAAACTAAGACCTTAAAGACTAGGAAAACTAGAAACAGAAACACTAGGAAACGAGGAGCACGGAGCTTGGAGCGATGGAAATCAGAAATATGGAGAACTTCACACAACACATGGAGGTATACGAAGGACACGACAACGGACAGAGGAAAACACGACTGGCAACTGACAACCTTAATATCTTCTGCTGCAGATTTGAAAAACAACTTTCACACCACCCTCACCTCACACCCACACAAAAAGACTACCTGCACCCCTCACCCCCTCCCCTCTCCTTGTGTGCATACCTGACAGCATCGAGGTATAATTAACTAACACCTAGTGAGATGACAGCTGGTGTCCTGTGCAGAGCCTAAATATCAGAAATGCACTCCACTTTTCATAGATTTATCAAATGCATTTGATTCCATAGATGATGTCATTTTATTAGAAAAATTAATCTCAGGAACCAGTTGATGCTGATGAGCCTCTACTTAACATCCAGTACATCTAAATGACCTGTAACGATAGTTTCTGCTAATTAACAGTGATATAACAGTGATATTAGCTGTAATCCAGTGGATTCTCTTGTGTCTGAGTGATAGAATTTTTTCCAGTTTTGCTGAAAAGCACCTAAAGAACACAAACATTCATGCAGCTCTTTTGATACTTTGAATTGCTGTGCTACACTTTTGATAATAAATATTGTGCACTTGCCTGGATTATGTCTTTTACTGCTCCAGCTTCAGTATCCAGTGTTTTACTAGATTCAGGTCAGGATATCCGATTGAACAACCTCAGCAGGCTCCTTTCAGTTCTGGCCTGGACTTTTTTCCACAAACATTTATAAAGATGGATGAAGGTTCTGATTTCTGGGGGAGGTTGAAAGATGTTCAAAAGGAAGCAAAGTAAGAGTGGAGTACTTTCAAAATGTTTTCTCATTTTCTTTGCGTGCGATACAGTATTATATCAATTGACCATTTTCAAAATTTGTTTTCATATTCTAAAATATTGTCCAAAAAATATGTTTTTATGGTAAAATGTTGCAGAAAATAACACGATGGTGGTCATCTCTAGTGTCCCACTCAGAAGGATGCTACCGGACAATACTCTTCAACAGGTACATTCATCTTCCTGTCAGTGTGTGTGTGTGTGTGTGTGTGTGTGTGTGTGTGTGTGTGTGTGTGTAAGGAAGAAAGGCTGTGATTGTAATACATTGCCAGGCCAGTTACTAAAAAGTTCAAGTTATTTTGAAGGAGGTATTTTGGTAGATATTTAGGTCAGATTTAAATTGTCATATGGATTTTACAACCTCCAGTGATTTACAGATCTCATGAAAACATGTTTAATTCACAATAGAACATATCAACTGTTTAAACTGAGAAAATGAATCATTTTGGAAAAATTAAGAGATCGGGATTAATTTATTATGGTTACTACTTATTGTTGTTCCAAGATCCCCACAGATAAAGAGTTTCAGAGGTTTATAGAAGTCAAGTATTATTTTCTTTTTCTTTTTTTCTTTTTTTTTTTTCACCAGCAGCAGTCAGAGCATGCTTGCATGTACTTCTAAAGATAGGATACCCCGAACCGTGCCCAACGAAGACGGTGTCCTGAATTCTGTCCAGAACAGAAACAGGGACATCCAAAGAGAATCCATTAATTCTGTCTGCTGATTATAAATGAAGAGTAGGAGCTGTTCTAAAATCACTCTTTTTAAAAAATAGATTATGTTTTGCTTTGTAGAATTTGGAGTCTTTTGAAACTTTTCTAACAATACTTTTTTTTCCACACCTGTCCTGTCCTGCAGTTGTAGTAAGTAGAATTTGCTTTCCCAAAATGAGCATTATGGACGCAATCTTTTTGTTAATCCTATTATTTATTTTATTTATTTTATTTTATTACTTATATCATTATTTGTGTGGATATTATGCTGAAGTGGACAAAGAAGAAAGGAGAAGAATAGAAAATGATAAGAACAGGAGCGAACCAGAGATTTAACATGAGTGTCCAAAGTCAGAGCTGAGCCAAAAGTTGCTCCAAGATTCCTAGTAGAGGATTTGGCAAATGTAGCAAGAGGACCTAAATTTTCCATAACCTTGGGCACAAATTTATCAGGAGCACAAACAGGGACTTTGGTTTTCTTCTCATTAAGTTGAAGAAAGTTATCAGCCATCTAATGGCGTCTATGCATCTATGCAAAATCTGTAGCTTGGAAACATTTTCGGCCTTAAAGGAGATATATAACTGAATATCATCTGGATAGCAGTGATAAGAAATGTCCTTAAAAGTGCTCAGAAGGTGCTGAAGAGGGAGTAAATACAACAAAAACAATAAAGGTCCCAAAACAGAACCTTGTGGCACACCATAGGCAAGAGAAGTAGAGGAGGACCTGTACTTAGAAGTAGCCACAGAAAAGGATCATTCAAACAAATACGATGCAAACCAATCCACAGCAGACCCAAATATACCCACCCAGTGTCTCAGCCCATCTAGCAAAATGTGATGGTCAACAGTATCAAAGGCACAGGTCAGGTCCAACATCAGCAAAACAGAGCATTCTCCTGCATCACATATCATCAAGATGTCACTGGAGACTCTAAGAAATGCAGTTTCAGTACAGTGAGCTCTACGAAAGCCAGAGTGGAATTTATCCAGAATGCTGTATGCATCCAGAACAGCTATCAGCTGCAAGAACCAAAACAAAACTGGACTGTTTTGGTTCTTGGTCGTGTAGTTTATGCAGCTGCAGTGCAACTGTGGTTAGAAGTGTGAGCAGTACTATAGCAGGACTTTACAGCAGGCTGTGGAAGTGATCAAGCACTAAGTGCGATAATGGCTCCTCATATCCCTCTGAGGACTCTGAGGCTGACATGGAGAAGGCCTCAGAGGTAGAAACAGACCAGCTCTAGTCCAACTCTGACTCATCTGAAGACGAGAGTGGAGAGGAAATGGGGACTCTTCTCTCACCATATTTTGGTCATCCCTATATGTTGTTCTCCCACAAAGACTGCAACACTCTGCCATGTCCAGCAGTTAGAGGCTTGATCCTAGGAACTACATACTATGCCAACAGCTCCTGACAGATGAAATCTTGCTCCAAATAATGGCAAGATCTGGACACAGAGGAACTCAGGCTCATGTGGGGTGTTCATTTAGCCTAACAGGAAACAACAACTTAAGAAGAAGAAGAAGAAGATCTCAAGAAGAACTCAGATCCTTAGATGCAGTTGTGTGGGTGTAAAGGAGACTGATCCCACAAGGCTGTCCTTGTGCTGCTCTGTCTCTGTTATTCTGATTCTTGTAATTTTAATGGTACTTGAAGTACCCAGCCTTAGCCTTAGAATTGGAAGCAAGTCTCCACACCATGGGACGAACCATTAGCGATGGCAGCTAGCCCCAGTATAGGCAAACCTAGCAGAGTCCCTCTTAGCTGTCCTTTACTAGTAGGGGGACATTAGGAAGAAGGAGAGTACAAAACGGATGCTAACCCGTTCATTTTGACACATACACTAAGAAGCAAACCCTCAGTGGCAGCTCCACAGTAAGAAGCATAATGAGGGACTTTAGGGACAATTACATGTGCTCCAGGGGCCAGGGAACAAACTTTATCCTTCCACCAAGCTCCATCAATATTTTTGTTCTGTCTGGGAATTAATTCCAAGAATTTGCACTTGAAAAAATGATCTCTTTTGATTTGAAATCTAGTCTGGTACCACAGACAATTGTGTAACCTGAGCTGAATGTTGAAAGGAACAAGCTTTGAATATTTTCTTGCTCTGGTACAGTTACAGATGTTGGTTGATCACAAGAGGGCAGCATTCTACCACAAACTGGACAGAACAGATACAGCATGTTTACTACTAACAGACTGGAAGAGTAAAATAATTGCGTGAAAAGTGCTGAAAGTGTATGCTAAACTGTTCTATATTTTTAGGAATTCTAGGAGGGTTGGTGAAATCCAAATTTTAAAATGCATGAATGTGCAGAAGTCAGACTTTTACTGTCAAGTAAAAGTGTTCAAAATACATAATCTGCTTTCCTGTCCTTGTGCATGACCTTACAAAAGTATGTAAGGAAGAGAAACGAGCAATTCGAATGATACATATGGATCAGGAGCAGCTTTAAAATGAGACAGTGCCTCATAGTAGCAGCAGCAATAACACTAAAGAGGCAGAAAGAACCAAGAGCAGCAGTAAATCTGGAGGGATATTACACTGTGTCAAATGCTGGCTGCCAGTAAACTGCAGCCTGGCGCTTTTCTTCAATGATTCTTAACACTGTCAAGTCCAATTTACACGGACCCTACACAACCCTGTTTCATTTCACTGAGGACTGACCGCCAGTGATTTGGCTGAGGGCAGGTGTATTGCAGGTAGCCTGTGAGTTTCCACTGACATGACAGAGCAATTAAATCACTTTCACAGGGTTTGCTGTGTTTACCCATGGGCTATGACTGTCATTTGCACATTTAGCAAAAGGAGAGTGGATATTCTCTGCTCAGAGGGAGAGGGGAGGGGGAGCTGTGGCATGGTTTGCTCTCCGGCATTCAGGCAGTGAGTGGTAAAAACAGTGGATTAAAAGAAGGGTCATGGCCTTGCTGACGGGATTTTTCAGAAAACATAGCCGTGCCTGAAAGCATTGTTTTCATTTAAAAAAAAAAAAAATCAGCATCATAGGTGCATTATTACCAGTGGATGTAGGCTCTGGCACACATTAAAACCTGCTTAAAATGAGATTCCCTCTCTCTATCCACCCCCCTTCTGCAGTACCAGACCTTGTAATAGTTTGGATTTTGCTCAGGAAGGAATTTAAAGCTTTGGTTAAGCATAAATATTAAAATTGAAAATTGTATCTATCAAACAAGGAGATTATATTGTAGCAAACCACAACAATACAACATTATAATGTCTATAAAATGTATTTGATGGCAAATGGTACAATGCATGTGGGTGGATGGCTGGGGAATTAAGTGTGTTTACATAATTATGTATCACAATTTAAATTATTTTAATAACACTGATTTTTACATTGTAAGGTTTGATGTAACCTACTACGCTGTCAGCTAGCTCACTTCATAAACTGCTTACACAGAGGAGCACATTGATGCACTGAACATAGATACCTGTTAAAACTTCTTTTATACATGAATAAAATCAAATTAAAATGTCAGTGGATGATCTGTCACATTATTTTTTAGATAATCACATTAAACAGAACCAATACCACAAATGCGGCTGAAAAGACCAGTTCGGTGACTCATGCTAGTAGAGGTGAGGCCTGGCAGACAGCTAGTGCCTATAGCAGCCTGTCACACCCTTAATCATGCATAACTCTAAGCTTTAATACAACTGAAATGGACGAGTTGCATAGAACTAAACTCTCTCTCACATTTGTCACAAGCAGGAAAAATGAGCTCAAGAAACCAAAATCTTTTTGTCTTTTTAAAACTGGGATTTAAATGCATATTTCTATTGGAATTTTAGGAATTTTAAAACAGGACACTGTTTTAAGCAAGCCTTAAGGAGACATTTCAGGCATTGCAATTTTTTTTACATATACTTCAGACCGCCCAGTATCATTTGAAAACGTTAGCTAAACAATATAATAGTTACACCTTAATACAAAACTAGCACCACCTTCTAAAATACTATATTCTTCTTATGATAAATTTTGTAATACTGATAGGCCACTGAATTGTTTTTACTAATGTACAAGCAGCATTTACTATTTAATCTAGTCACAGCATAAGCCACAGCGTTTTGCTGATTACATTGCTTTATTGTGAAAGCTTATAATTTATTCTCGTGAATTTTTCGCCTTTGACGTGACACTACAAGGCTGTTTTCATATTCTTCTGCTCTTTATAAATGTTTGCATATTTATAGAGGCCTTATTTTTAAGGAGAAACAATATCAAACACTAGTTTTAATTAAAGCAGATTATTTTCACATGTCATTAAATTTATATGGGACACTTTAGCAACAATCTTTTAGGGTATTTTTGAATATAATGGATTTTTTTTTTCATTTGTGACATTTAATATTTTAATCTGCACTGATTGTGTCATTTGTCACATGACTGACTTTAGTAATGTTTTAAAGTAGAATTGTTAAGGCTAAACCAGTCTCATGGTTTGCGCTACCTAATGTTATTGTAAAAAATAGTGAGGTACACTATAGAGCCTATGGATAAAACTGTATTCGGTTCAGGGTAAAAGCTTTACTTGGGACTTTGTCAACAAATGCTGATTGTTGACTTTTCAAATGTTTAACTCATTTGCATATCATTTATATATTCAGCGACACAATTTCCTCCTGAGTGTCCTTTTGATTGTCACTAACAGAAAGTTTTCTAGCATCAAAACTACAGCTTTGTATTATTTGGGTAGTTTATAATCTCGTTGTTCTCTGCACATAAATGATGCTAATATGCACGAATATAGTTGCAGAATAATATAAAAATCTGACTACATCTTACCAGCAACAGTCATTTTATAGTCCGTGGTTGTTTGTCAGGTATTATACCAGCCATCTTCCAAATGAACTCAAAATACTCACTGGATATTTCTCATTTATACAGTGTGCAGTTACCCCGTTACTCCATTTGGGTTACAAATAAAATCTGTTTGCCAACCTTTCCTCAAAACCTTGAAAATTTTACATCCCCACATCACATACAGATTTATTTTTCATACTAATTGCTTTAACCTCTTTATGACGCCACTGTGGGAATTTTTTTGACCAACTCAAATTTCTGTATTTCACTTTCATGTTTGTCTTTTTTAAAAACAAATACCTGCAGTATTACAACTGATCCAAGTACAGGAAATTATTTAATCTGCATTAAGAACAATTTTATAAAATATCAAAATTCATACGGACTTTATCCATTAATTTTAACCTTGACGTGACTGATAAAATGGACAGTGTCTAATCAAACACACACACACACACACACACACACACACACACACACACACACACACACATATATAGTTAATAGTACCTGTTGCAATGTTTCAAAAGGAGGAAAAGGCATGGAATGTGTGGTTGATCGTGCAGCCTCTGTTGAGACTGTCGAGAGCTAAAAATTGTACGGAAAAGCCTCTCAAGATCCGCAGTGGAGACTGGCCTGGACTGCCGGCATTCCTCCTTAATCTCAGAGCTGCACACACCCTCAACATTTGTTCATATTCACCCTTTCCTTTCTCATGCTATCACACACCTCTAACCTCAGGGTCCTCTCTGCTAATATTCAGTCACATTAAATACAGTCTGTTTTCTGACTCTGCTTTGTATAACAGCTCTCTCAAAGATAAAATGTTGTAATAGATTTCAGAATGCTGTCATGCTTGAGGGGACGGCGACCTCTTGACAAAAATAGAAAGGAATGAAAGAGGTTAGTGTTTGAAGAAAGTTTGGAAGGGCTTTCTCCTTCATATCACCGATACATCTTTTTAGCTGTTTTCATTTTGTAAAACTTCAAGCAAATCATCGTGGGATAACATGTTGCGCTGAAAATTACTTTGTCCATTTAGGAATATATATTTAAATAATAATTTTCAAATAAAAGTTTCATTTTCATTTTCTGACCAGTCAAGTTCCAAAAAGCTCAGACTGGATTTTTTTTTTTTTTTTTACATTTACACTAAATATGTTTATACCAGTGGTGTGTACTAATGCCACATAAGTTGAGGGAGATCCTTAACTCCCTAAAACATCATTGCCACTCAGAGGTTTTCCAAATCTGGATGCTTAAATCTGATGGTACTTTTCTACATTTATAATTTCATCAAATTTGATTCCTTGAAATTTAATCCAATTTTGGACACCACTGGCTGAAATTCAGCTACAAATCCCAAAAACCTCTGTTGTGTTTTACAGTTGTTTGTAGACAGTGTTCTGCCTCTTTTCTCGCCTCCTCCTTCATAAGACTTGTTGCCACTGTCAGGTTCTTGTGTAATTTGAGATACCTCAGCTTTTTCAGTCTCTTTCCTTAGTTAAGAATGGCTTCTTGACAGCCACCCTCGGACTCAAACCATTTCTGATGAGGCTCTTGGTGCTTTTCAAAGCATTGAGACATACTATACATGACTAGTTCTGCAGTTAGAGAACCTCCACAAGAGTTCTATGACAGTGTATGTACAGCTGAAACCTGAACACTGTGCCATGACAAAAACTCATTGAAATTAACAGGCAATCAATGATTGGAGTGACTGAAGCCCCATCAGAAAACCCAGAGTTTAAATAGGTCACAAAGCTTTGAACTTTTAATACCTGAATCTGTATTTCTTGCTGTTTTTTCACAGTCGTGGTTTAAATCTCATTTTAAAAAAAGCTAATTTTCCTCTTCACTCTAAATTCCTGAGTAATGACTCATGCATGCTTAGTTGCCAGCCTGTTAATTATTCTAAAAATTTTTCATGCCCAGAAATTCCCCCAATATATACAAATCAGCGATGGCTCACATGTTTTTTCTGATGTATGTTTGTCTGATGCTACACAAGTACACAGGCATGCCAACACGCATAAACATGCATATAGAGTCATTAACAGCCAATGAGAGTCACACAGAGTGGTGACGGAGCAAGGAGATTCTTTCCCACTTCAAACATGCAGCCCCAAAAACAACAGTTTATCAAGATAAGCGTGTACCAAATTACCAAGTAAAAGACATCTCTCAACAGAGTATACCAAGAGCAGAGTATACCTCATTCAGCAATAAGAAGCAGGGAGTGGTACAACATGTTTGCTATTTCTTTGCATAGTAGTTACAACCCACCCAGGAATGTTTCTCTTATACACTGTAAATCCCAGTAGCTTTCCTGACTTCCATAAAATAGTTATTGGGTATGTGTGTGTTCCTCAAGCTCGGGTCATCTACCAGAGGCCTGGGAATTTGACGGTTCTGTACAACATCTTCTGGACAGAGACCTCTGATGCTGTGCTGTTTGTTTTTTAAAGTGGGAGTAACTAAACACCACTGCTGTCATGATCCTGGGTCTTTTTGACCCAGCGTTTTGTGTTTTCTATTATTGTGATTTTGGTTCTGTTCCTCCTGTTTAGTGTTTATTCTGTTCGGCCCATCTATTCCTGTGTTAAGTCCACGTTTCCTAATCTGTGTCCTTGCATATGTGTTTCCTGTTTTACTTTGAAGGTCTCTGTCTTATGTCAGCGTGTTCTGTTTACGTTTCCCCTGCCTCGTCAGATGTCTCCCAGGTGTGTTTCCCTCCTGTTTCCCATCCCCTGATTACTGGTGTGTATTTATAGTGTGTGTTGTGTTCACCTGTCCTCGTTGCTGGTTCGTCTGTGTTATTCCCCTCCATTTTCCTGTGTATTCTGGCCGCATTACTCTCCCTGCATCTCCGTTTCATGTCTCAAGGTTTCAAGGTTTCAGGTTTGTTTTTGCTTAGCTTTTCCCAGTTTAGTTTACTCTTAGGTTTTGGTTTTTGTCCACCTCATCTCCGTTTGTGTCACCCCTTTGGTTAATAAAGCTCGCTCACCACTTAAGCAGTCTGCATCTTGGGTCCTTATCTACACTCCACACGTCTGCCACACCGGACGTGACAACTGCTGTATTTAATCATTAGCAATAACTAAAATCTATCTACGGTTTGCCTTTTGTCCTGTCTTTCTCTGCTCTCTTATTTTTCCTCTCATCCCCAACCAGCTGCCCATCCCTGAGCTTTCTTCCTGTTAAATTTCTTCTCTCACACCAACTGGCTGCAGCAGATGGCCCCGCCCCTCCCAGAGCCTGGTTCTGCCGGAGGTTTCTTCCTGTTAAAAGGGAGTTTTTTTCTTCCCATTGTTCCCAAAGTGCTTGCTCATAGGGGGTCATAGAATTGTTGGGTTTTTCTCTGTATGTATTAATGTAGAGTCTACCTTACAATATAAAGCGCCTTGAGGCAGCTGTTGCTGTGATTTGGCGCTGTATAAATAAAAGTGAACTGAATGGAATTGAATTTAAATTAAGGTTTTCCTTCCCGCTGTCTCAAGTGCTCACTCATGTGAGGGGGTCATGTGATTGTTGAGGTTTCCTTCTAATATTGTGGGGTCTTTATCTTACAGTGTAAAGCACATTGAGACCACTGTCGTTGTGAACTGGTGCTATACAACTTGAATTGAGCATGAAATCTGCTGCAGTGACTCTTCATATTTTCGGGTTACAGTTCTTAATACTCTTATTACCACTGGGACCGCTTTGGACAATACCTTAAACTTTTACCTGCTCCAGTTGTTTCTTTAGTCCCCAGTATTTCTCTATTTTCACATGTTGCTTTTTTCTGATTGCCACATCTATCTCAACTCCAGTCTGGTAGTTCCTTTTGTTGTTCCTCATCAATGTCTGTCTTCAGCTGCCTGAGACACTCTTAGGGTAGTTCATCCATACATCCATTTTCTCATCACATCCAGTTCAGGGCCTCAGATGGCTAGAGTCTGCCTAACACGGTGAGATGCAGGCTGCAACATGTCAGCAGTTCATCCCACGTTGTATGCCGCATATAAAATGCAGATAAATTAGCTTTTGAAATGGCTCATGCTTGTGATCATAAGTAACCTTATTAAATATGTTCTTTCACGATAGTTCATCTCTGTGAGACATGCAGAACACGTCTAGTCTTTCAAGGCGTAAGAAGCAATGAAATTTCAACAAGTGCATGCAGAAAACCAGCTTCAGCATTTCACCTGAAATATGTTTGTGGCTTTTAATTAACTTAGAGATTACTCTTGTTCCATGATTTATTTACATTCACACAAAAGTGGATGTAACAAAAATGATACACTATATCATTTCTGTCTTTACAGTTCTGCAATAAGTTAAATAGCTTATCTTTTTAGTGAGTTTTATGCCTTTTTTTATTATGATGTTCTTGTTTGTATAGTTTAGAAATCAGTTAGTTCTGTTGATAGTGAGTTTTGCTTCCCTATTTAGTTCTCAATTGTCTATGTTCCTCCCATGTACCAATTTGCTGGTTATGGTGTCGTGTCTTCAGTGTCTGTCAAGTCCCCTGTGTTTATGTCTTCCTCACCCTTTGTGAGTCAGTGTCCTTGTCTCCTATCATGTCTGTTTGTCATGTGTAATCTGCTCGTCCATCTAGGTTCATTCTGTGAGTTTTCATTCATTCTTTGTCAGGTCGTCTGTTGAGTTCGCGTCATGTTTCCATGTCGCCATGTTTCTAGGTTTTCCCATGTTCAGGTTTTCCCACGTTCAGGGGTTTTGTCTTTTCTTTGTTTAGCATTCAGTTTCTCCCAATTTAGTTCTAGTTAGTTTTGCCTTCGTGTGAATCTGCCTTTGGTTTTGTACCTTTTCCCCAGCCACAAATTAACGGCTCGCCCTTTGTTAAATTATAGATTTGCTCCAAGTGTCTGCATTTGGGTCCTCCTCTCTCCACACAGTCTGCTTCCCCTGACTGTGACAGTGTTAAACATGCATATGGTCATTGTACAACATGCTTTTACTTTGTCTAGTAGGATTTCAGTATTCATCATCCTGGCACTCACACTAACACTGTTCATTTAAGGCAGCTGTGGCACAAGCCTTACATTGGGTAGTGGTCTGATGAATTTGTTAACCACTTTGTTTTTATATTACTGTTCCAGTTCCAGTAATATAAAATCTTTTTCATCTGATTAACTTTTGGGGGGATTAAGCATGCACCACTTAAAAGTCCTTTTTTACTGAACTAATTTCTATTGTTTCATCATGAGTGTGTGCATCTGACATCATCATACTGATCCCAGTGGGATAACAGGAAAGCTTCAGGGTGAACACTATCCATACAGTCACATACTATACTAAGTACTGGTAAGAAAGGCAATTGGTGAAAGGAGGTGAATACAAAAATATCAATAATTACCTGTTTGTCCTGAGTGGGAGTTTGTGGAAAGTTCTGCTTGCATTAGCATATACTTTAGGAACGCTAGTTATATATTGTAATATACTAAGTGATTCTATGTTTGTTTACTTTATAGCTAAAGTTCAGTTGCTTGAATCATGTTTTATTCACCTTAATGTTAGAACAGCAAAGCTGTGACATCAGCTTTGTGCAGTGAGTAGCAGGGCTACTATCACCTTGTTTTTTGTAGATAGATGAGTGTAGAGTCATGCTCTGCTTGGTCTAAAAATAAGACTTATCAAGTGAACTTCAAGCTCTCTTTTGTCATGTTTCACTGTGTGGCAGGCAGGATGAGGACCCAAACGCAGGACTTGGAACACAGAAAAGTAAACTTAAAACAGCACCTTTATTTGCTGGGAAAAACTCCACTGAAATACAGGGAAAATAAACCAGAAACATAAAAATTAGGGAACTAAACTGGGACAGAGAACTAGGAAGTTACCAGGAGCACAGAGGAAACAAACAACACTGAGGCAGTATGATAGTACGTCACAACAGAGGACAGAGGAAAACACAAGGCTTAAATACACACAGGAGTAGCGAGGGAATGGGAAACGGGGGAAACACAGCTGGGGCTAATCAGACATAATGAGACAAAGGGAAAGCAAAACTCAAAACAATAACCAGAGGACAAGGAACTATCAAAATAAAACAGGGCACAGGAGAAACGCATGGAAACGCGGACTTGACAAGGAGAGACGACTGACTGGGGAGACACAGGAGGTGAATGAACACAAAGACACAAGTGACTCAAAAAGAAATGAGGAACACAGGAACGGCCCAGAGAACACACGGAGACACAGACTAAACAGGCTGAGATAAACACTGAGGGAGGGAGAACGAAGATCACTGAGAACTAAAGGAAACCAAAACCATGAACAACAATAATCAATGAATATAATTTCAGAGTCTGAAACACATCTTTATTGAAGTTTTGACAACACAAGTAATTTAGATCCTGTTATAGTGTAACTTGTGTTTAGAATTTCTTTTTAAAAAAAGATAAAAAAGAACTTTTTAGCATGTCACCATCAGCTCCTATATCTCTACAATGAACCAATCTATCACCGAAACAGTTTAATCAGATTGCTGGAGATTAAAAAATACCTCAAATTCACCTCCTCTGGACTGATAATTCTTTAAGTTTTTTTCAATTAAATCAAGAATAGCAAGGACAAGCCAGATGCAATCTAGTCCCAATCTATGTTAATAATCATTAGCTCAGTGAACAGAGTAAGGTGAGCTGAATCAGAGGAGCAAGATCATACTGAGCCCAGCACATTTTGGCAACGCATCTGGAGGAATGGCACAAGGCCAGTCCCTCTTTCTACACTCATCCTTGCTTGAAGCTGATACATTTCTGCACAGATGTTGTCACATTAGGGACACTTAAGTGAGGTCAACAGGCAGGAGTAGGGGACCAAATCCGTTCTTGTCCAGGGCTGGTGCCATACTAGATGTGACAAGGGAGCACTACACCATAGAGGCATAGTTCCTCAAATGAAACCAACCGGGAACTTTATTGGCCTGAATCCTGTGTGCCACACATCCCAGGAATGCTGGGATTTGTGACAGCTGTGGGCAGAGTAGCAACAGTCAGTCCATCTTAGCAATTGTAAAGGAGGAACAGGTGGAACAGAGCCTGCATGGGTCCTGCATGCACGATTGGCTGAATTGACCAAAGCATCATATTATCATCATAATGCAGAAAAAACACTTTCATTATTTAAGTGGAGTGCTGCAAAATATGCAGTGAAAAACCTACATAGCTGAATAAATCTTTGCGTTGTGAGAGGATGCAATAATTTCAGAATTTAAACTATGAGGATAGGGAAAGAAGTGTTACCTTGAAGTGCCTTGGGGACACATTATTACCAACTGAGCTTTAAACAAAAGCATATCAGCCACCTTTTCACTAGAGATGTATTTGTATTCTAATGTGCTGCACATCTGATTAATTCTGACCTTGGGCAGTGCATCAAAAGTATATAATTAATCCATTTCCATTTCACTAAGCCCTGGGGTGCTGTGGTTTCATCATCAGAAAGGCTGAGAAACAATTAGGCTCATAGTCTTTCCTGTGCCTCCTTTATTAATGCTCCTTTAATTGGGCACTTGACTCAAATACACACACCAAAATGCCTTGATTCATTATAGTGTTGACTAAAAATAAAAAAGACTGGTATTTGTTAGGAATATTACACAAAAAAAGTCATGTACTGGAAACAAATTCATTAATTTTAAGTGTAAATAGAAATGGTTTTTTGGCAAATGTTTGAATACTGTACAGTATATACAACCTGATATTTAAAAAGACTTTTGTAATCCTTGGCCTTGCAGTTTCAAAGCCCCTTTTCTTAACTGTAAACCCTTGCAATTTATTATTATTATTATTAAAATGTTAATTGAGAACTAATGCGTCGTCATAATTGTTTTGGACTACTTGCAACATTAAGTTGAAACAAATGCCTGACATAAAACGGGAATGGCTTCTCTCTTGAAACTGAACCCTCAGCCCATGTTGTAACACTCTGCTCCACCTTCACTCTGATGTTGCTACTCAGCGGGGGGAGGAGATTCGATTTTCCTCAGTACCACTTGCTGTAGACTAACTTATCTGGCTGAATATGATATCATTTAAGTTTGTTCTGCTCTGTTCCTTTCCTGTAACCCCAATGCTCATGGGTTATAGACTGCAGCCAGTCATTGACTGAAATGGATATTCCCCCAAATATTAAAAGCAATCCCTATTTTAATTTGTCCAATTCATTTTGAACCCCTGGAAAACAGAGAACTATGCATAAAATGTCTATAATTCCTAACAGTTAATGCAATAGTTTTATTAAACTTTTAAATTAAAGCTGAAAGTCTGCACTTCAGTGTTACTGCTTGATTGTTTGATTTAAAATCCTCTGTGATGGTGTGCAGAGGTCAAACTACAACAAAATGTGCCATTGTCCAAAAACCTCTAAATTGAACTATAGTCTGCTCTTTTATGGATGATAGCTCTGGTAGATGTGCTGGCTAGCACTGGGGTTAGGGGATTGAAAGTCCATGTTCTGTGCCATTTAGCCATGAAGTAAAATTTATCCAGCTAGCTAAACAAACTACTTCACATGCAACAAGCCAACTCTAGTCACTAGAAAGTAAAATCAGCTATCTCTAGCTTAGAACTGGTTAAGTAGCTCGCTAATTACAAAAACAGGCGTATCAAAATCAGTACCACTGAGGGGTAAACAGGGAGATTAGACACATATCACTGGCCAAACATAGTATATACTTTATAGTTTATACGGGCGATCGTGGCTCAAGAGTTGGGAGTTCGCCTTGTAATCGGAAGGTTGCCGGTTCGAGCCCCAGCTTGGACAGTCTCGGTTGTTGTGTCCTTGGGCAAGACACTTCACCCGTTGCCTACTGGTGGTGGTCAGAGGGCCTGGTGGCGCCAGTGTCCGGCAGCCTCGCCTCTGTCAGTGCGCCCCAGGGTGGCTGTGGCTACAGCGTAGCTTGCCATCACCAGTGTGTGAATGTGTGTGTGAATGGGTGGATGTCTGGATGTGTAGAGCGCTTTGGGGTCCTTAGGGACTAGTAAAGCGCTATATAAATACAGGCCATTTACCATTTAATGATGAGTCAAGTAAGCAAGATTTATAAATGGCTGGGTTATGGTCTTGATTTTCAAATGTCTGTATAAAATCATTGCCAAAAGAGTGAGCTGATAACAATGTGAGCCAACTCAATTTATTGTCAGTCTACTGATATATATAAAAGTAAGTAAGTAACAGAGAGTTAACAGTTTCAACAACTGTCAGATTTTGCAGTTCTACAGTCTGTATAAGTGTGAGGTTTTGCTATGCATAGAAGGTGCACTGACTAATCATGCACTTTGATTAGTCCGTGCACCTGAAAGAATAATAAGGACAGAATTCTTCCTCATCAAACATTTTATAGTGACTTTCACAGGTCTTGATAATCACTTTTCGGATATTTGACCGCTTTAGCAGAGATTCAGGTTACTGTAAATGCAGGACTCAGCAAGCTGGCCTGACACAAACTATAATGACCACAGAGTCTGACTGCTGGGGAGGAGAAAAACAGTTAGAATGTAGCAACATTAGGCAAGCAGATGACAGATGTGCAAAATTTGTCTAGCCTAGATGACTTAAATTATGAGCAGATTAGCAGGGTTCATTCAGTCTGTCAGTTCAGGGTTATGTATGTGTGTGTGTGTGTGTGTGTGTGTGTGTGTGTGTGTGTGTGTGTGTGTGTGTGTGTGTGTGTGTGTGTGTGTGTGTGTGTGTGTGTGTGTGTGTGTGTGTGTGTGTGTGTGTGTGTGTGTGTCTGTGAGGAATGGAGAGAGAGTCTGATGTGCTGCATGACTGACATTTTATCTGTCAAACGCTAAAATTTAAGCATATAACAGCCTGTTTTGGCTCATGTTGTTTTGACACGTTTATAAATTGAAGGCACTGGACTGCAACCTGATTAATCCTCAAGACCTGAAAAGAACTTTTCGGATGTTTTCTTTGGTTATTGAATACAAGATGAGAAAGAATCCTCAGTCTGGAAAGTCATTTCCTATTTCATTCCTATTTCATTAATGCTGCACGTGTTCATTGTCTTCAGTCTTGCATTCCTTTTCTCCTCCTCATCATACACAATCAATCCTGCAGACGCTCCTTGACAGTATTAATTTTTGATTGGCAGATGAAGGCAAGTGGTTGCACTACAGAGACCTTTGGTCAAGGCACTTATGAAATGCAGCTTGTAAAGATCCATCCTGCTCTCTGCTCCATGGCTCAGAGTCCACGTGTGGCTTGCTCATGCCTGCTGTCAGCTACCATTACCTAATTGGAATTGAGATGCATCTGGCTTTTTGTTGGCACTGCACTCCTGGTGGATGGAGATACCCTCAAAGCCTCACCCCACCCTCTGTCACTGAGGCTCTAATTCATGCCGTGCAGCTGGGTGAGGCTTTCTCACACCTGATGTGTATGCTCAAACAGTCATTTAAAGGGAGAGAAAAAAGAAATGAGAGATGGCACCAAGCGGATCACAGCAGACTGCAGAAAGCCAGCTCCTGTGGTTCACCACGGTTAATAAGAGCACTGTTTAATTCATGAGATCTGTCATGCTACAGTGGCTTCATCGTCAGAGTTGGTTAAAAAAAAAATAGCAGCTTCTGTACTTCAAACTCTTCTATCTGTCAGGCTCAGTGACCTTGTAGCTCCAGGTCTGAGATCCATAGCGACAGTTCTGCAGCCACTTTTACATCCTCACAGCAGTGAGCTTCATGAAGCTGGATGAGCCATATCAACAAGCACGAAAAAGCTTGACTCACATTATTGATGGTGATTTTCTCCCCAGCATATCCTCTGCAGGATGGTTCCTCCTTGCATTGGAGAATATGTAAGTAGGCTCTCACATCAAATTGATTATAGCTTATTAATATCCATTAGTTTAGCACAGAAAGTACTGGCAAATGACCTCAATTTGCACTTTTTTAAGAGAACCCGACTTGAAATAACTTTGTTCCATGATTTGGCCTTTCCTCCCACTGGTGCTTTTCACTAAAGTGCAAAAAATGATGACCGAAATAAAAGGATGATTGGCTTTAAGGGCTTTGTAGAGTCTTGAGAGTTTTTATAAGTGCCTCTTGTCTTCCTCTTTGCTACACGTATTTCCATATTTACAGAGAGCTATGATAGTTTCTCATGTAAGGTTTTTTTTTGTCTTTATCCCTGACAGAGGGGCTTTGGTTATCTCTTTTAACACAACAGAGAATAAAAGACTTGAGATTGAAAGGGTCATGTGGACAGCTTTGGTGAAATTTACAGCTTTCCCCTGAATACCAAAAGGTCTTCAGTCCTGAGAGGGATAGCTGATCTGTGACGTTCATTATTACTGAGAAGAAATGTGTAGGCCCCGTAGTGATCATACAGAAGACCAACATAATTTATCTGAAACAAAAGGCTGAATTACGCTTAGAAAGGCTTCTCAGCTCACTGCAGCAGTGGACTGGTTTTTGGAGTAATCAGCAGAGACAATGAACATTAAAGATAGACTAAGATAAGTGCTCAGCTGGACTGTTATAGTGACCATTTTGTGAAGCTGAAATCAGCTCAAGAAAGACAAATTACCTCAGTGAAGCAATTACTAAAAACATCCAGATAAAGCCACTGTATTATCCACACCAGCAAAGAGGTGACTGAATGACTTTCATATTTAAAGGGAATCTATTGCAACTAGTTACCTTAATATCACAGCTGATTGTTGCCACGATTCCTCTGATGACTACCTAAGAGGTAGACTTATGATACTGTACACCTTACTTAGACTTAGATCCTCCCATGCCTTATGTGACATATCGGGCGGCAAACGAATGCCACCAGGCTCAATCTTGTGCCCGGGCTTTAGCTTCTTCCAACGATATGGATACAGTACACCACATGAAATAAATTAGCAGTATCTGTTCACTATAGTTTTAGTTCGAGAAAGCCACAAAGTCAAGCTCAGCCAGAATCCTGGGACATCGGCTGATCTCACGGCCAGTTGACAGAAGCTACTTTAGCCTGTCCACAATCGCTGTGCATCTGCAAACAACTTTGCAGCCCAGCTCTACCACAGCTCCTCCTTTCATGCTGCATCTGACTTAATTACTGTCATAAGGTGACTCTGATGCCTGCTGTGTTCTGTACCTGGTCTCACTACTATTCTCTCCTCAAGCAGCTTTGCATTTACACATGAAAGGATGGGAACCAGGTACAGATCCATGCTGCTGCAGGTGGAAATGATCTTCTTGTAATGCAGTGGTCATGATGGACACGGCCCTAATAAATAACCCTGCAACCTTGCCCCAAGCACACCTTTCCACAACTTTGTAGAACTTTATTACTTGTGTAGGCCAGTTATAGAATGAAATAGCCTTTTGTCATATTTCAGTTTATTCTGCCATGAATTCATAAGTCTGGGTTATAATTCTGTACCCGATTTATAACTGTTTAGAATCAAAAAGAACAAATTTGCTATTAAATGTTTCTTTTCCTGAAGATATGCTGACAACAAACTATAGCAAGTTAGACTAGAATGTCAAAAATCTTAGTCACAGCTCAGTGTCTTTTTACAGAACCTCAATGTGCATCTTTCACCTGATCTTTTGATTCACATCTCTCCCTCTCCAGGGCTGTGTAAAAAATCTGGAATAAAAAAGTGATTTGTTTTTATTTGGTATCATCACCATCATTAATTCAGTCAACAGGAAATATCTGTATAGGCACACATATGAACTTATTTATTAAAACAGATCATGGACTCATCCTTATTCATGCCTCCTTTGTCAGTGTTCTTTGTATATAGGAACAGTAACATGTGGGAGTGCGTTAAACTTCAACCTGTACATGTTATTTCTGGACTCCGTCTGCCTCTGGTTTCTGTCAAGAAACTCATTTTTTCCAGAGGCGCAAGTGTTCATTTTCTCACCAGTTCTCAGTGTAATACGGATTCCTGAAGTCCATAAAGAGCAGAAGCAGCACATCATTACCTGATGCCGGACTCAGTTACTGTGGGCACAGTATAAAATTTACAGAGCTTCACCTTTCAGTGTTTTTGTCCATTCCAGCTTGAGGTCAAAGTAACAGCAGCTCTCCACTGTGATGAACAGTTGCAGCCTGCTTATGGTTTTGCAAGCATGTTCTTCTCTACAAGGTGCAGCAATAGGTTCCTATGGTGATTTTAAAGAGTAATTCAATTTCAAATAAGTTTTGTTTATAGACCCTACAGTAATCAGTGGGCTCATATGACCCCCTATGAGCACAAATGTTCTTGAGAGTGGGAAGGAAAAACTCCCTTTTAACAGGAAGAAACCTCTGGAAGAACCAGGCTCAGAGTGGGGTGGCCACCTGCCACGACCGGTTGGAAGTGAGGAGGGGAAGACAGGAGAAAGACACACTGTGGGAGAGAGCCAGAGATTAATAGTAACTAATTATTAAACGCAAAGTGGTGAATAAACACATAGTGATTAAAAAGGTGAGTGAAGAAGACACAAACAGTCAGGCCCAGCAGCCTGGACCTATTGCAGCATAATTAAAGGTGGACTCAAGGTCACCTGATCCAGCCCTAACTATAAGCTTTATTAAAAATGAAAGTCTTAAGCCTAATCTTAAAAGTAGAGAGGGTGTATGTCTCCTTCTCCTGAATCCAAACTGGGACCTTAATCCACAGAAGAGGGGCCTGGAAACCCAAGGCTCTGCTTGTTATTCTACTTTTAAATACTCTAGAAACCACAAGTTAACCAAAGCTCTGAGAGCAAAGTGCTCAACTGCGGTGATATGGTACTAAAAGTTTATTAAGATAAGATGGGGTCTGATTATTCAAGACTATCTGTGTGACGACCCTCCGAGCCTCACTCATAGCTTTGCTAGTATAACATAATCATGGCAGCTTACACTGAGGTCTCTTGGAAAATGAAACCTGCTTCAGGACTTCCATTTAAACACCTAGTATTTCCCAAACAGACAGCTAGGTCTCACATCAACACGCTCACTCCTCCTCTGCCTCTGCCGTAATGACTTACGCCTGGATGATCTCACGGAAGCTTACTGAGGGGGCTTCACCCGCCTTGTCCTCACTGACCACCTCCCACAGTGCCATCTGGTACCTTTTTTTTTCATATAATAGAGGTCTTCTCTCTGTATGTGCTTGCCTGTTTATTTGACTGTGCATCAGTGCCTGTGCTCTCTGAAGCATTGAGCAGCTCTGCACTGACATCCATGTAAACACCGCTCTGTGGCAAATTACGGATCTCACCTTTTATCTAACAGTAAAATCTGAACAATCCAGGGTGCATGTTTCCCCCCTTCTGTGTGCCTATCAGAATAAATCAACTTATTAATAACACTAGAAAAATAGGCTTCATTCTTATATACACAGCCTTTGAACATTCATTGATATTTATTAAGGATGATTCCTTGATGATGAATTAGATGAAAAACAGTATATACTTATGTTTACTTTGCAATAAATATTTTATTTGTAAATATTCTCTTCATCCCACAGGAAAATAACTTGAAACAATACATATGGGTATTTGCAGGTCTAATTTTAGCTCTGACTTCCTTTTTACCTGTCGAGGATCAAGGTGGTGGTCGTGGTATGACTATGTCTAAGCACAGTGGTTAAGCTAGTAAGTGAAGAGCAGTGTTATAGTTCATGTTTCTGTGACAGATGTGTGGCAAAGCATGAGAAATGATTACTTGAGACATATTGTGTCCCCCTGAGAAAAAGTGTACGACTTCTTTGGTCTGAATTTGTTCTATACTTTCTATTTATTTTGCTGGCCCATGCTTTTGATTCCCCCAAGCCTGACTTTGCGGGCCTGAACTGGAATTACTAAGACTGGAGAAACGCTATTATTAACCCGAAGAAATCCAAGCGTACCCTGTATGCCGCAGATTATTTTTCTGTTTTTACTTTGAGGGATAGAGGGGCATGGGGCGAGATGCTGCCATGGAGAATTTTGTGTGACAGAAGCTTTCAGTTTGTCTGTCTATCACTTTGTTAGATGTGAGACATGTAGGATATAAATACACTGCCTAGATACCCTTGTCTCCATCCTTCGCCAACCCCCCCCCCTCACGTGGTCCTCTGATTGCACATTGCCCGCCTCCCATGGCTCCTCATGGAGGCTGGAGGTCCGCCTGAGTGCTAAGAGTGCTTTGCCCTCCATGACTCTGATAAGGACCTCAAAATAGCAAAAGCCTCCGTCAGTGTCAAATTGGCCAGCCACTGCAGTGTAATGAGCAAAACCACTGACAGGGCAGATGCAGCACTTTTATTGCATTAGCCTTGTCTTCGTTTCTGTCTCCATGTCTTTGAGGAGACAAGAAAAATTAGAAAAAAAATCTCTGAATTGGCAGAGCAGCAGGTGCACTGTTAGATCTATTTGACTGGCTTAAAGACGTGTACCTTTTAGGAAACATGTAACATTGCAGCACACAGTTGTTTGGTCTCTGGATCCACGTCTATTTTACTGGTCAGATAAAATGTCTTCACCATGTAGACAGACAAGCTGAGCTGCATGCAGTGACCCAGATAAAACACCTGGGGCCAGCGGAGAAAAAGACTGCACACACAAGAAAGAGCTTCTGTAAAGAGTGAAATAAACATAAGATTTATTGTACATTTTATTTTATTGTTTTAAGTTTTACGTGGAGGTTTTACAGTGCTTGCTGTGGATATTTTTAAAGTAAAAGCGATTATTTATTAGGGATAGAGCAAAAACAAAAAACCCACACACAATTCAAACAAGTTCACGATCCAGTTGTGATTAAATGATTGTGTCTATAGTGCAAATAATAAAAAAGGTTTTTCCAGTCTCACATCACATTAGCCTGAATTGATTTTAAACATCAGTTATTACCCATAATAGCAAACCATAACCAGACCTTAACGTCTCCTCATGACAGTTAATGACATGAGCTATTTCTGTGTTTCTTTTTTAAATTCACAAATTAAATAGTGAGACTAGAGCTAGACTAGTCTGTCGCTAGCCTTTTTAGCATTTTTTTTTTGGCCAAGTTTGTAGTGCTGTTCCAGTTACACTCCATAGACACGATACCGTTAGAAAAAGTTTCACAGTCTCTGTTGGCATGTTATTATTTGACTACAAGGCAGGATTAGTAAAAGCAAACTTTTATCCACCGAGTAAATGTTTCAACGTCTTGTTCTCTACTGCCACTCACGTGCTTCTGTGCCATTATATGTCTGTCTATGCCTGTCCCGAGTGAAATTACTCCAAAATATCATGGGACAAGTAGGAAAAAGAGACAAGTTAGAAAAGAGGGAAGCTATCAATTTCTTAGTACACTTTGCAACACAAAACTGCAAGAAACCACAAGGGTAGCCATAAATTAAGTGAAACTGAGATCTGGCAGACACACCTGGATAACTGACAACTTCACTCCCTCGGACATAGAGACAAGGATTCATCTTTCACAAAAATGCTAGCTGGCAGAAAAAGTCCATATGTATTAATGTGTGGTTCAGAAATGATGTGATGCTTTCAGAGTCGGACCAGTGAGGCAGACAGAAAATGAACCACACCACTGAGCTTGTTCACTGGCACATTCTGTGTATGAACATAGAATACTACACTAAATGATACACTAATGCACTGACTCTGAACTGGAGTGACAGAGCATTATGTGAAAAAGCATGTCAGCCCTTAAGATATGACTTAATTACTCAGTTGGTGAATCTTTGACTGTGTGAGGAGCTGAATCAGCAAAGTCCACAGAGCTTCAACAGCTGACTCTGTTGCCTTTCCATTATCAGCACTGAAATGGTTTTGTGCCAAAACCAATCAATGACAGCTAAAGGTATATCGATAGAGGTATTATTATTACCCTAGGTTGTCCCTAATCTGTGCTCAGGAAATGTTGCCTATATTTAGAAAGTCTAGAAATACAAAAAATATACTTTGAACTGTCAAAAGCATTGTCTCTCTGTCCCCTGATGTTATATTGGGCAAAAATCCTGTTATAATCCTTTGGAGGTCAGTTACCTCAGTGGGGTAAGAAGTTGACAAACAGTCAGTAGCTTGAGTCTTTCTTGTGGTAAATAGGGTCTTTTCGTGATTTGTTATTCTTCTCATAAGCAAGATTTGTTTAAATTATTTTGTTCTAATAGTTAAAAAACATAACATAAACCATTTTTTCATACAGTTTAAGAAAGATGTCCAAGCAGCATTCAGTATTTTAAACTTTGAAATGCCATCCATCCATCCATCCATCCATCCATCCATCCATCCATCCATCCATCCATCCATCCATCCATCCATCCATCCATCCATCCATCCATCCATCCATCCATCCATTCAAATTCTTATCCAATGCCAGTTGGCATAGTGCAGGAGATGAGGAAGCTGAAGTAGTTGTGTAAAAGACAACTCTGTGTTTGAGTGTTTGGTGCTTAAATGTTGTCTGTCTGTTTTGTATTGTGTATTGCATGATGAGCTTATTTCTATAAACCTTGAAACAGTCAAAAGTGATTGCTCCCACATGTCAGGGCAACTAGGTTGGGGAGATGGTTAGCAGTGTCACCTTAGGGTTTGAGTTTATATCTGTGGGGGTTTTTGTGGAGGAGGAAGAGATGCCATTATACTTTACTATTCTTCATGTTTTTCTAGACTTGACACAACATAACAATCAGAAAGGTAGCTTTATTTACTATGCTTTAACAAAATGACAAATAAAAGCTATTCACAAACAAATAATCCAATGAATGGGACTCTAACTGGGAACACACAAGAACAGAGTGACTTGGAGCATAGAAGGATAAACTGCATACACGCTTACAAACACATAGAATCCATAAACCTGCCAGGCCAAAGGCCTGAAACTCATTTAGCTTCTAACTGCATTTTAGTCTACTTGGTAACAGATGACAGGAGATTAGTTAAAGAAGAGCATCCGCCTCAGGGACCATGTATGCTTGAAACTTATTGCCTTGTATGGAAGGTGTGATAGAAAGAGGAACGTCTCTGTCTAATTTTAGGGGTTTAAGATTGACCATTTACTGTAACTGATGCATATTATGTTCATTTGTGACGCATGAAGGGGCGTAACCCTGATGAATGAAACCATTCTGAATTGAGCTGTTCGGAGAAGATCTCTGTCTGTTTTTATGCTCAGATGGTGATGGTGCATATCTTAGTGTTGCTCACACACATAAAGAGCATTGAGATTCAGTAAAGTTAATATAAAGGACAGAGCCCAGAACATGATATGGTGAAACAACTTTGAATGATTAAAGGAACATTAAATGAACACAGTAGATTAGTGAGGTGTAGCAGAGAGAGGCTTTTTGTTTTCTATCCTTTACAGGAGAAGATTTCAGGACCACAGCGACCACAGGGGTGGCGAGAATCCTGGAAGCCCCAGACCGAACGGAACCAACCAGAGAAAGGGGAAGAACAGAGCACAAAGACACCGAGTTGTTTACATTGCAAAGAAGATCAAAAGCTTGTTAGACACAGGTTATAATGGGAGCATAAAAGTAATGAGAGGGACTTTACGAATAGCTGCAGGATTTTTATGTTATGTAAATTGCCCAAACACAGTGTTCAGACCGGATATGCGCTACCCGTTAAAGGGGGCGAAGAAATCAGGCCTAAGTTTTAAAGATGAAACGGGTTAACTCTATAGAGGATGTTTCCAAAGGTTGAGAAAATGTAGGACCTTTTACCAGGAAAAAGCTAATTGGATCTTTTGGAGTTTACAGTGTGCACTGAGGGAAGTCAGGAATAGTTTTAAACTGGGATTCTAGTTGAAAAGGAGGTAGGAAGTAGATTTAGGGCAGCTCACAGCCCGGGGTAAACGCAAGGTGCTGTCACAGCTTAAGTTATTTGTTTGATTTATTTTTATGACAAAATAATAAGGAAACATTGAAAACATACAACCCGTTAAGGGGACAGATAGGGTTGGGCAATTGAAAGGTTTTGTTTGTTTAGCATAATCTCCTTTTTTATATTTTAGCTTTTAACATGGAACACGCCTCTCTGGAGCTTCTCTCCTGATGCTACCCCTGGCAAAAACCCTTCTCCATAGAGACTATGTCAGCTCTCAGACAGACAAAAACAAACTAAAAGCCAGCAATAAACATCTTAAACATAAACAATCACAAAGCAAGAACAATACAGAATCCACATCTGAACTAAAGAGTAAAACAGTGAAATGTGGATTAGTAAATATTAGGTCTCTCTCCTGAAAGAGCCCAACATACCAGGGCTGTTTCCATGCTTCCTAAACGGCAGTTAAGCCATGTGACAATTTTGTATATCAAAACCTATCTGGCTTTTATGGTCTATAGAAGATGAGACTACTGACTTTTTTCATTTTTCAATTTTCTTATTCATTGAACTTTTTTAACATTTTAATAGTTTCGAATCAAAGTTTGTACAGATATTAAAGAAACCCCTCTAGAAGTTCAGACAATTAATGTACCAGATTAACATGAATCTGTGCACCAATGTCCTTCTGTCTAAATTTAAATGTTCAAATGTTTTAAAACTATATTACAGCTGTGTGTATTCTTGCTTAGTATGATGCAAAATTTTCATTGCCAAGACCCAAGAAGAACTCCACTTCGTGAAACACAAATATTTGCTGCAAATACCAGCAATGCTGGTGAATGTTGACTCCCTTCAGCAAAGCGAGCTGACGGGATTTTGTTTCATCTACTTGCAAAAGTGCCAAAGCATCCATCTGGTATTTGAAAAGCTGTACATCCAATGAGTAAATCCAGTCACAATATTGCAATATTGCCTTTGATCACTGTGGGAATTTCCAAGTGGAGATGTTAGATGCATGCCAGTGCGAGAGGAAAAACAAATGGCTTGCCTGGGGTGAGAGAGCAGCAGAAGGCTTGTGTGCAGTCTGCTGGTACACGTGTCTGGCTTTGGCTATAATGAGGACACCACAGAGTCACTGTTTGTAGTGTTTACGGCGACTGGGGCACCTCAAGGTCACATGGAGTCAAAACACACAGCAGGAAGTTTTTCCAAAAGCAAACAATTTGTCTATTACTGCTCACGTTTATATCCATGAGCATCACTGAAGTTTATGTCTTGATGCATGCTCAATCATCCAGGTAAGTAAATCCCAAAAGATTGATTCTGTTCATCTGGACGTAGCGTTTTCAGTGGGAGAAATGTTTCGTCACTCATCCAGGTGACTTCTTCAGTCTCAGCTGACTGCAGGTTTCCCCAACCTCATAAACAGCACATTTGCACAATGACTGAAACCAGCCCACTGAATGAACAATGGGCTGTGAGGTCAGTTCCTTGATCACTGAAGTTTAAACTTTCCATACGCTTCCAAGTCATCTGTTCTAAAAGCAACCTGTTCAGTATAATTTGTGGCAACAAATAATTTGGCTCGTTGCCACTTGTGGGATTTTACACCTTCCTATTAGACCATGTAGTTACTGTACATAACGAAAGTTTTATGCAGGAATCAAGTTATTCCCATGGCTTACAAGTAATGGCTCATAAATTGAGTTCTACCAAAGGGAGTGAGATGAATGAATCCAGCAATCAGCAGTCTTACTCAGCCAATATGGTGATGCAACACAATCATACCTCAGTAAGACAGATAAGCTTCAAGCTGCAGGAAAAAGTTGGAAAACCTTTACCAAGCTAAAAGCATTTCTGTACAAATATCAACTAAAACATTAGATTTTTCACAAGTCATTAAAGTATAACATGATTGCAATAAAGGAAAATGAAACCAAAACGTTATACTTACATTACACTTGGTTTAGTTACTGATTAGAGTAATTATGCAGTATTACGTATTATGGTAGGATATGCTTCAGAATGTTGCTGGGGTTTTCCCAAGATAGTTTATTTTTCCTCAACATTTCTGTTGGATTAGAGTCAGAACTATGACTTTCTTTTGAACCTTTATCTTTGTTCTTTAAATGCTCTTCTTTGGTAGAAAGATTTCTAAGCTTAGAGTTCTTCTTTGGCTGATCCAGTCAGGCAGAAGATCACAAAAAAACTACACACAAAAATAAAATAAAATAAACATCAATATTACACAGTCGTTGAGTCTTTCAGCAGTTATCTCAGTATATTTGAATCCAGCCACCATTAGCCAGTTTGAGTGATTTGCAGACTATTCTTAACTCTTCTGGAGTCATCTTTGTTGACCTGCCACTCAGTGGTCAGTAGTTTGCTTCATCTTTATACAGTGAGTCTGGCTTTGGACAGGTGGGGTGCAAACCCCTTAAAGATGACAACATTTTACAGCTCCATCATTTGCAACAGTTTTCTAAACCCCAGGAATCTTTCAGCCATGATTCACTTCCTGAACTATCCCTGTAAATCCCTGCGAACACCGACACCCACAGACTGTATGCTCACACCGGAGTGATTGAAAACACCTGCTAGATCCTGCTACTGCTACTTTTTACTCAGAGATTTGTAACATTTTGCTCAATAAATGATCAATAAATGAATATATAATTAAAGCTGGTGTTTCCATTTGTTTAATTGAGTTCTCTTGATCTACTTTTTGGTTGTTGTTTGAAATTCAGAAACCGTATATAATAGTTTTAGTTTTTAGTTGCTCTATAACCTGATTGAACAGGGATAGTTTCCTGCTCCTTATGTCATTGCAGTGGACTTCAAAAGTGTGCTTCCTGAACTTAGAGGCTAATGGTTACAGCAGTGATTATTTAGAAGTTAAGATATTGATTCACTTTGAAAGGTAATATTGCTTTTAGCTACAGTGCAGTCATCATTGCAGAGACACTAAAACCATTTATGTGATTCCCTGATGTCATTTTGATGGAAGAATAACAATGACTGTTATGTGATTGGTTTTAGAAACTTTATCTCTTTATTTCTCTCAATTTTAAAACCAATTCCTTTTCGACTTTGTGAAAATCAAATAATAGAATCGTAAAACTCTAAAACACAAAAGTAAGAATAACATGCTTAGTATAAAATAATAATAGGGCAACATAATATTACTCTGCATTTTTTAAGAAGCCAATACCCTCATTGCTGTTTTATTCAACCGGGGTTAATGCGCTGCCTGACATGTCTCGTTCACCCTGTCCATCCAATTCCCAACAAGTGTGGTAAAAGTAAGATTGGCTGAGTAAGAAAGAAGAGGGGGAAAAAAAATTTGTGAACACAATGTAGGTTTAGAGCCAGCAGCTGGAGTTTTGAGTGAATGGAGAAAGAAGGAGAGTTGTTCTAAGTGCTAGAAGTAAATCTGAGACTTCAAGAAGTCTCCAGCCACCTCTATTATTCACAAGACACAAGGAACACAATGAAAACAAAAGAGGCAGTGGACTGTGTATAGACCTGTGTGTGTGTGTGTGTGTGTGTGTGTGTGTGTGTGTGTGTGTGTGTGTGTGTGTGTGTGTGTGTGTGTGTGTGTGTGTGTGTGTGTGTGTGTGTGAGGGTGGGTGGGTGGGTGGGTGTGTTGTGCTTGGCTCTACTTCTTACCATGTCAAACTAGAAAGTTTGATGCAGTCGGTGCATAATTCAGAAGCATTGTATCTGTCTATACTCTCTGGGACAAATTATACTATAGACCATCCAGAGGCATCAGTTTTGTTCTGTTTTTAATTCAGTTTAGTTCAGATTCCAGAGGGGATTTTGTTTTTGTGAGAACGTTTATGGTGATAGGTCGCATTAAGGGCAGAGGGCATCAATTTATATTTAAGGTGATGATGCTGATTCAGTTCACTCACTGGATTCTACCTTTTTTAACAGTTTTATAGCATCTATGGTTTTAAAATCAGTTCTACAGCTCAGATGACATCTTTCTGAAGTCAATTAGTTAAATCCAAAAAGAACAGTGAATATCAGAGTAGAAAAATAGATCACAGTCTGGACACAAAGAAAAATCAACAGAAATTTTATTTTGACTTCTGTTTCAAAATTAAGGTGCATTTACATTTATCCAAAACAGTTGTAGTTCCTACTAAAAGAACTTGTGTGACTATTTAATTTGAGAAAATTAGCAGACAAGTGTGATTTCATTTCAGTCAGTGATTTACAACCGTCGGTGAGAGAACAAGGTGTAAGAATGGCTTTAGGTTTAGCACACCGATAGAGATGGGTATCATCAGTGTAAACATTAAAATGTGTGCCAGTTTTCCTTAAGATGTGACCCAGAGGTAGGAGATAATTACAAAATGAAAGGAATTTAAGACAGAGCCCTGGGGAACACCGCTGACAACTACGCAAGCTTGTGATCTGAAATTATTTAATTGTACATACTGATTGGAATATGAGAGGTACGATTTAAACCAGGCCTGTGAGATGGCAACGATACAAGCAGATTCTGTCTCTACAAGAGCATATCATAAGAGACTTTATCAAAAGCAGAGCTCAGTTCAAACAGTACAAGTATGGTTAACAGCTCACAGTCAGCTGCCATCACTATCTGATGTGATTTTCACCAGGGCTGTCTCGGTGACAGTAAACCTGCACTAAAACAGGTTTTTTCAGAATTTGGGGGGGAAAGAAGTAAATTTGCAATAGGATGATAATTATTTAGTTAAAATAATTTGCACCAGGTTTCTTAAGAATGTAAATTATTAAGAGATAAGGGAATAATGTATAAAGTCAGCTATTAAAGTGGAAAGAGGATGAGTGGGAAGCGGATAAAGATGTGAATTTAGATTTAACAAATCCAGATATGTGCTCAACAGTAAGGAATTTTAAGCTAGAAAAAAGAAGATGGGATCAGACAGTGTATATATATTTGGAATGACCTAGAAGAGCCCTCTTGAGTGGTCAATAGATGTTGTTTACAATAGACAAAAGAGCCCTTGCTGTTCCCTCAGTGTTAAATAATATTCAGATTTAGCTGTAGCTCGAGTGTCCTTATCATAGCACTTCTGTTCATAATACATTTATTTATGAACTACAAGACCAGCGTTTGTAATAAGGTGTTCCAAGCAGCAGCCTTTAACTTTAAGCTGATGTAATTTGGGGGTGAAACAGAGAGTGGAGTGGATGAAAGAAAGTAGTCTGCTGTTACAGAAGGATACCCATTCATCAGAAGTAGATAAATTGTGTCTATTAGGCAGGCTGTCATTGAAGAAGATAGTAATATCGATTTTCTTAATGTTGCATGAAATAGAGTCAAAAGAGTTTGATGTAGATAATATTAAACTGACATTATTAGACCCCAGCTTATGGTCAGATATGGAAAGGTCAGCTGCTGTACAATATTGAAGAATGACACCAGAGTAAAAAATTAAGCTAGATCAAATATATATATAAAAATCACCCAACACAATAACATTAGAGGATATAAAACAAACTGAATTAGCATACTCAGAAAATTCAATAGCAGGTGTAGTGGGGGTAGGCCCACTGATTTGTACAGCAAATCAGTACCAAGGCAGAGTGTCAGACAATACTTTCCACCTCTCATCATGAGCGCAGGGGACAGATGTAACAAACCCAGCAGGAACACCCGATTAAGCTGTGCAAAACCATCGGGTTGCTGCCAGGTTTCAGTCAAAAAGAAAATTAAACTTATAGTTGTCCAGCAGATTGCAAAAAAGTAGACCCTGGTGGATAAATGCACATTAAATACCCTGAAGAAGACTTTATTTGACCAAACTGTAGCAACAGTTAACCTCATTGTGTTAGTTAACACACTGTGGCCAGTGTGATAGTTGAAGTTTTCTATAGGTACAAAATAAATGTATGTCAGATGGGCATGACAGAAAATATTCCAGCGGTGCAAATTCAGTGCTGCTGGTGGCTTAAAAGAATTAAACAGAAGCTGAAGAAGCTCCATTGCTGTCTACTAAAATACTGGTTTAACTGGGTGGAAGTTGGAAATGGAAAATGCAGAAGTTTCCAGATGGGGATGGCAGGATGGCAGCAACAGAATGAAGACTGATGGAAAAAAAAACTCCAGTAGAAAATGACAGCGTATACACTATCCATTAAATGAAGAGACAGCAAATTTTCAGTGGAGGGCTCAACTGGGATGTGCTGCAAGCAAAAATAAAACTGACCTTTACCAGGGCCTGTGCTGCTGGCTAAGGCCTTACGACCAGATGTAAGGTGAGGACTTTAATTAATTTGATGTCAGCTTATCAAAATTTTGACACCTGTATAAAAAAGGTATCTGTATCAAAAGCGTATTAACCCCATTCTTTTAAGCAATGAAACATTCTTTAAGGCCATGCTCAGCTCTCCACCTGCATGACCTGATGGTAGTCCTGTCTGTGGCTGGCTGAATAGCTACGCAGTCTCTTGGCTTTGACCCATCTTTCCAACAATAAACATGGGGCTATGGTTCTCGATTCGAGTTAATAGGGAACTTATATGTAAGAGAAAAAAATATCTGATTCAACCACACTGCAATATGAATATATTTTTCCACCAGTACTCTAAAGACAAATGCATTTTTTGTAGGCTTCATTGTGCTGTAGTACATTGAAAGCACTGACATGCCTTGTTTGTATAGTGCAGGATTAAACTGGCATGACAGCAATGAAAGACTAAGAGTGGAATTTCAGGTCCATTGGAATGCCATTAGATATTACCATCTGGCTGATCCATGAATGATTGTATACTAGGAGACATATTGGCTATGCAGGAGCTTTGATGAACAAAGCCCTATTCTACAGCTGAGTGAGAGTCACAAATGGGCATCCAAACAGAAAATTTAATTGAAGACATGTTTTGGTTTTTGGGATCTTTGTTTCTGTTTCAGTGTATGACTGAAATATAAATTACCCTTTCTCTGGTTTATTTAGTCATGAAGAAAAATGAATTTAACATTTACAAGCATAAGCACAGTTGAAGTCACATATATCGTGAAAGCTACTTAGCTTTTACCTATATGTGACCAAAGGTCATTAAGCAATCAGCTGAAGGGCAACGGTGCACCAACACATCAGCAGGAACAGGAAGAAGGTGAAATAGGTTTAAGCTAAACAAGGAATTCTCATTGGATCTGCCTTGACAGCTTCCATAATAATTTTAAACTCAAATAGAGAAACTAGTTCTTTCAGTTATACATCATTTCCCCATGGGCTGTGGGAGCACAGTACATTCAAGCCCTTTGGTCTAATTCTGTTTGCCTCAATGAGACAAAGAAAAAAAATCACACAGTTTCAAACACAGTTATTTTCCACCAGGTTTTCAAGACATACAGCACGTGGAAAGCAGAGCGAGCTTTACAGGCAAAGTGTTGAAAAAGTTTATAAGGAACAATGACAAGATGTTCAATGTGACTTAAATCTCAGTGCTCTGTGACAGATGCTGCTGAAGTCACAGACGGTGGGAGGAAGAGTGTGTTTATCAAGCACTCTTTTGTATAACAGTAGACATGCAGGTGTGTTTTAGAATCCTAATGATTCCATACTGTGGGTTGGTTATGAGTTTGTAAATATTAGTGTTGTAATAACAGCAAAAGGGCACAATGTATGTGGAAACTCTTAGACATGTTATACCTTTTTTTGTAAAACCATTAGGAGACTAGACAGAAAACAGGGAACAGTGTGGGGGCAACAGGGGTAGTGTACAACGTATGTGGGAACTATGGATGGGTAGAAAGCTAACGTCCCCAGTGACCCGGAAGAAGTAGCTCTGTACAACAACATCAATAGATGACAGCTAATATCAAAGCTGGAAAGTGCAACTGGACTAAATGATGCCCAGCCACACACGATGACAGATGCTGAGCTAAGGATGAGGATTGTGGTCAGAGTGAAGGTGGCTCATCTCAGAGGAGATACTTGCAGATGTGAACACTGCTCTAAGCACCATCACCGCTACCAGTATCAGTGAAACTACTCACATATGCTACTGCCACACTAATCCTAGAATCATTTGGGTATGATCAAAGATTTGAGTAAAGCAAACCCCCTATGGAGAAGAAGGCTGGAATCCAAAATCAGGGAAGCTTGGAAGGATGTTATTTGGTTAACTACGGTGCAGAAGGTGAGCTTAATGAAAAAGAGGTAAGATAAGATAAGATAAGATAAGATAAGATAAGATAAGATAAGATAAGATAAGATAAGATAAGATAAGATAAGATAAGATAAGATAAGATAAGATAAGATAAGATAAGATAAGATAAGATAAGATAACCTTTATTAGTCCCACACATGGGAAATTTGTTTTGTCACAGCAGGAAGTGGACAGTGCAAAAGTTATGAAGCAAAAATTAGAATAAAATAAAATAAGAATAAATACAGTACACAACTGTACAGAATAGAATAAAATAAAATACTATATACAGTAGAATAAAATAGAATAAAATATACAATAAGATAAAAATAGAATACAAATGCTATATACAACTGAGTAAAAATACAACGATGCCAGAAAAGATTATTGCACATTAGTGTTATTGCACATGTGTGGATGTGTGTGTTTGATCAGCTGCAAAAGTCTTTATTGTGGAGTCTGACAGCAGCAGGGGAGGAAAGACCTGCGAAATCTCTCCGTCCCACACCGTGGGTGCCGCAGTCTCCCACTGAAGGAGCTGCTCAGTGCTGTCACAGTCTCATGCATGGGGTGGGAGATGTTGTCCAACAGGGATGACAGCTTAGCCGCCATTCTCCTGTCACTCACCACCTCCACTGGGTCCAGAGGGCATCCTAGAACAGAGCTGGCCCTTCGGATCAGCCTGTTCAGTCTCTTCCTGTCCCCAGCAGAGATGTTGCCGCCCAGCAGACCACACCATAAAAGATGGCTGAGGCCACCACAGAGTCATAGAAGGTCTTCAGGAGTGGGCCCTCCACTCCAAACGACCTGAGTCTCCGCAGCAGGTACAGTCTGCTCTGCCCTTTCCTGTAGAGGGCGTCTGAGTTATGAGTCCAGTCCAGTTTGCTGTTCAGATGAACACCAAGGTACCTGTAGCTGTCCACAGCCTCGATGTCCATACCTTGGATGTTCAGTGGTTGCAGTGGAGGATGTTTGTGCCTGCGGAAGTCTACCACCAGCTCCTTGGTTTTACTGGCACTGATCTGGAGGTAGTTCAGCTGGCACCAGTCCACAAAGTCTTGAGTCAGTCCTCTGTACTCCTTGTCGTCCCCATCAGTGATGAGGCCGACTATTGCAGAGTCATCAGAGAACTTCTGCAGGAAGCACTGGGTGGAGTTGTGGGAGAAGTCTGCAGTATAGATGGTGAAGAGGAACGGAGCCAGAACCGCTCCCTGTGGGGCCCCTGCACTGCAGACGACCCTGTCCGACACACAGCCCTGAGTCCTCACATACTGTGGTCGGTCAGTGAGGTAGTCCAAAATCCAGGTAGTGAGGTGATGGTCCACTCCTGAGTTCTCCAGCTTGTCCTTCAGAACCGAGGGAAGAATGGTGTTGAAGGCACTGGAGAAATCAAAGAACATGATTCTCACAGTGCTCCCAGCGGTCTCCAGGTGAGCGAGGGAACGATGTAGGAGGTGAATGATGGCATCATCCGCTCCAATGCCAGGCTGGTAGGCAAACTGAAGTGGGTCCAGTGATGAGCTCACAAGGCGCAAGCTGAGCCAGGACCAACCGCTCCAGGGTCTTCATCAGGTGGGATGTCAGAGCCACCGGCCTGTAGCTGTTGAGGTCCTTGGGGCGTGAAGTCTTTGGCACTGGTACAACACAGGAGGTTTTCCAGAGCTGTGGGACTCGTCCCAGCCTCAGGCTCAGGTTGAAGAGGTGCTCCATCACCCCACACAGTTGGTCCGCGCAGGACCTGACGACCCTCGAGCTGATGCCATCTGGACCCGCTGCCTTCTTGGCTTTAATCCTCCTCAGTTCCCTCCTAACCTGGGTGGTTGAGAGAGACAGGCTGGAGCCTTGTGTTGAGTGTGTATTGGATGCTGTTGTTGGGGGGGGAGGGGTGAGCAGGGTGAATAGAGGAGGTGTGAAGTGTCTGAGGTGTCAGAGGTGGAACAGCAGCAGTGGGGTGGGTGAGTCTGCAGCCGATGTTGGAGACTGCCTCATGGCTGAATCAAATCTGTTGAAGAAATGATTCAGTTCATTTGCCCACCTCACATCCCTCCCAGGCAGAGAGTTCTGATGTTTGTGGCCTGAGATGGTTCTGAGGCCTCTCCATACTTCACCAACGTTATTTTGCTGAAGCTGGTTCTCCATCTTCTGCCTGTAGCTGTCCTTCCCATTCCTTATCAGTCCCCTCAGCTCTCTCTGCACCCTTTTCAACTCCTCTTTGTCTTTGGATTTGAAGGCCCTCCTCTTCTGCTTGAGGACAGCTTTAATTTCTGGGGTAATCCAAGGTTTGTTGTTGGAGAAACACCGTACAGTCCTGGTAGGTACGGTGTTATCCACACAGAAATTAATATAGTCAGTAATGCATGTAGTAAGGCTGTCGATGTCCTCTCCGTGGTCGTCACAGATCACCTCCCACACAGTCGACTCAAAACAATCCTTAAGAGCCTCCTCGCCTCCTGCGACCATCTCTGCACTGTGCGGGTGGCTGGTGGCTCCCTGCGCACTAAGGGCTCATACACAGGGACAAGGTGCACCAGGTTATGATCAGATCTGCCCAGGGGAGGGAGAGGTGATGAACTGTATGCCTCTTCTGCATTGGCATACAGTAAGTCCAGTGTTTTATTGTCTCTGGTTGGGCAGGTCACATACTGGGTGAAGGTGGGCAGTGTGGAGTCCAGTGAGGCATGATTGAAGTCCCTGATATTATGAGAAGGGGCTCGGAGATTGTGTTTGCAGTCTGCTGACCACAGAGTGGAGAGAGTCACATGCTGCATCCGCGTTGGCCGAGGGGGGGGGACATACGCTGTTATCGCAATAACATGCGAGAATTCCCGGGGCAGGTAGTACGGACGCATGCTAACGGCTAACAGCTCAATGTCTCTGCTGCAGAGTTGTTCTTTCACAGTGATGTGCCCAGGGTTACACCATCTGTCATTCACAAACACTGCCAGTCCCCCTCCTTTCCTCTTACCGCTCTCTCTCGTCCTGTCCGCTCGCAGCAGCTGGAATCCCGGTAGTGTCACGCTTGTGTCCGGAGTTAGCGGTGTTAGCCACGACTCCGTTAGCATCATGATGCTACATTGCCGGTACTCCCTCTGTGACCAGGTTAGCGACGTGAGCTCATCTATCTTATTGGGCAAAGATCTTACATTTCCAATAATTACAGAAGGAAGAGATGGTCGATAACGTCTCCTTCTCGGGCGACGGCGCTCCTTCCCAGCACGACACCCCCGTCTTTTCCTCCTCAGCTCGCTGGGAATGTCGGGTCTGTCCGCCGGCAGTACCGCTGATATTCATGTACAACAAGATATTCATAAGTGAGGCTTTAGAAATTGCCAAACAAAGGCTCACAGCTGTGATCATTAGGCTCAAGGTATATAACACGGAAGCAAATAATAAAATAAAAAGAATTAAATTAAATTAAATTAAATTAAATTAAATTAAATTAAATTAAATTAAATTAAATTAATAAATTCCATGGTCTACAATGATATGTCCAGAGTGTCCTCTCAGCTACGAGGGGAATAATCGTACAAAGGCAGACCCACCCGAAGCTGAAACTGAGTAATATTGGAATAACATCCAGGAGAAAGAGGGAGAAATATCTGATAGAAATGCAAACTGGCTGATTGACCTAAGCGTAGACCACAGCAACTTCCCAGACCAAGAGCCAGTCAATATCTCAATGAGTCTTTGGAATCGAGAGCTGGACAGCACACGGACCTGGCTGGAGAAATTCACAGCACACCATGATTGCCTGACAATGCAGGACAATTTTGATCATTAAGAATCCTTGCAAGGGTACAATATCATCAAACTACTAGCTGATTACCTGCCTCGCCACAATATGGAAGCTCCTCTCAGGCATCACAGCAACTAAACTGAGTATGTGCATGTGACCTAATACATGGGTACAGCTCAGAATTACATTGGAAATAATACCAGAGGGCCAAAGCAAAAACTCCTGGTTGACAGAGCAGGTTGATAGACTCCAAGGCCAGGCAGACCAACCTGAACAGCACTGGCATTGACTACAAGAAAAACTTGAAACTCAATGCCCCACATGTGGATACTGGTGTGCTAGTAACATTCATCAGGGACTTACTGGGACTGTGGAAGACAACACACAAATCACCATCAATTGTGTGCTATACCAAGGTGACGTACTGTCCCTGTTGCTGTTCCGCATAGACATTAACCCCCCAAGTCCGCTCACTACCAAGAGTTGATATGAATTCAGGAGTGAAGTGGTCATCAGCAACCTCCTGTACAAGGCGAACATCAAACTGTAGGCCGAGACTAAATAAAATATTCAAATCTGATCCACCTAACCTCAGGATGTCATTTGAACTGGATAAGTACAGGGAGTGCAGAATTATTAGGCAAATGAGTATTTTGTCCACATCATCCTCTTCATGCATGTTGTCTTACTCCAAGCTGTATAGGCTCGAAAGCCTACTACCAATTAAGCATATTAGGTGATGTGCATCTCTGTAATGAGAAGGGGTGTGGTCTAATGACATCAACACCCTATACCAGGTGTGCATAATTATTAGGCAACTTCCTTTCCTTTGGCAAAATGGGTCAAAAGAAGGACTTGACAGGCTCAGAAAAGTCAAAAATAGTGAGATATCTTGCAGAGGGATGCAGCAGTCTTAAAATTGCAAAGCTTCTGAAGCGTGATCATCGAACAATCAAGCGTTTCATTCAAAATAGTCAACAGGGTCGCAAGAAGCGTGTGGAAAACCAAGGCGCAAAATAACTGCCCATGAACTGAGAAAAGTCAAGCGTGCAGCTGCCAAGATGCCACTTGCCACCAGTTTGGCCATATTTCAGAGCTGCAACATCACTGGAGTGCCCAAAAGCACAAGGTGTGCAATACTCAGAGACATGGCCAAGGTAAGAAAGGCTGAAAGGCGACCACCACTGAACAAGACACACAAGCTGAAACGTCAAGACTGGGCCAAGAAATATCTCAAGACTGATTTTTCTAAGGTTTTATGGACTGATGAAATGAGAGTGAGTCTTGATGGGCCAGATGGATGGGCCCGTGGCTGGATTGGTAAAGGCCAGAGAGCTCCAGTCCGACTCAGACGCCAGCAAGGTGGAGGTGGAGTACTGGTTTGGGCTGGTATCATCAAAGATGAGCTTGTGGGGCCTTTTCGGGTTGAGGATGGAGTCAAGCTCAACTCCCAGTCCTACTGCCAGTTTCTGGAAGACACCTTCTTCAAGCAGTGGTACAGGAAGAAGTCTGCATCCTTCAAGAAAAACATGATTTTCATGCAGGACAATGCTCCATCACACGCGTCCAAGTACTCCACAGCGTGGCTGGCAAGAAAGGGTATAAAAGAAGAAAAACTAATGACATGGCCTCCTTGTTCACCTGATCTGAACCCCATTGAGAACCTGTGGTCCATCATCAAATGTGAGATTTACAAGGAGGGAAAACAGTACACCTCTCTGAACAGTGTCTGGGAGGCTGTGGTTGCTGCTGCACGCAATGTTGATGGTGAACAGATCAAAACACTGACAGAATCCATGGATGGCAGGCTTTTGAGTGTCCTTGCAAAGAAAGGTGGCTATATTGGTCGCTGATTTGTTTTTGAATGTCAGAAATGTATATTTGTGAATGTGGAGATGTTATATTGGTTTCACTTGTAAAAATAAATAATTGAAATGGGTATATATTTGTTTTTGTTAAGTTGCCTAATAATTATGCACAGTAATAGTCACCTGCACACACAGATATCCCCTAAAATAGCTAAAACTAAAAACAAACTAAAAACTACTTCCAAAAACATTCAGCTTTGATATTAATGAGTTTTTTGGGTTCATTGAGAACATGGTTGTTGTTCAAAAATAAAATTATTCCTCAAAAATACAACTTGCCTAATAATTCTGCACTCCCTGTATGAGCTAAGGAGAGGACGGGAGCTCATTGTCCAGTCATTTGGACTGGATAAGGAATGCTTGCAGGTGGAGCTACAAGAAGGCAGAATAGCACATATATAGGAAAGCTAAAAACTAGCTGAGTGTTGCCAAACGGGAAGTCCAACTGAAGTCCAGCACCCTGAGGCTCTATGACGAATTGAAAAAGGAAGTTTATGTTGACTAAAAGAAAAAGTGGGGACAAATAGCCAAATGATATCATATTGGATATTGCAGGATGACTCTGAGAAGATTGAGTTTTCAAACTAAATAAATAATAAAAACAAAAACTGGAACAAAAGAGATAAGCTCTATGTCATCTTGCCAACAACAAGCATAATCTCATTTCTGATTTTTATTTTTTATTTTTTTTTATGTTAAAATTTAGGCAAGGCAAGATTTTAGATTTTCATCTCATACATAATAATTGAAGTTCCCAAACGGTATTGAAGATGCACATTAAAGTAAAGTATTTATATGCACATTATAGATTGATATTTATGTCTTATTAGTACTTTGTAATCTTGGTGTTAGGAGGGTTTGTACATATTATTTGTTATTTCCCTTAGTCTACAAACACTGCTTCTGGAACGCTGAGAAGCTTTGATTGCCCCTTTTTTGAAAATCAAGTTTCAGTGCTACATCATCACAGATTCCAAATACAAACCTAGAGAGCAGAGCCTGAACACAAGAGTGTGGTTGAAACAGCTACACCTGATTCATACCACAATATCGCCTGAATTACAGATTTTGATGTTATGTAATACAATTCAAATGCATTCTAGCATTATTAGACATACTTCTATAATTAGATATAATTGCTGCAGTAATGATGTACACAGTGAGCACTGTGCTTATTTTAAACGAGGCTTTTATGAGATCCATTACTGGCAAATGTTGGTTGATCCTGTCAAAGACAAAAGCAGCTTAAAGTATATGAGATTATTTTTGCTGTTGTGAAACAGTTTGAAGGAACCGGAACAGTTCGTATAGCATTTTTCAGGCTGCACCAGTTGTCATCACAGACATGACATACAAGACTGGGGTTGCTCTTTCATGTGAACAAGGTAATACGGCAGCTGTCAATGGGATGACAGTTGCAAGCAGGTATGAGCAGGACTGGCCAGGTAAAGTTAATATTTAATTAAAGCCGGCTGTATGTTACTGGTCACAGTAACAGAGTGTCAAGCTCAGCTTTTCACACATGATAGATTCTTCTAGAACTGAAAGAGTACTTGCAGATTCATGTTTTATTACAATCCTTTAATTTCTGTGAATGTGTGTTTTTTGTAGTAATATTACCACATTTTTAATGTTGTCAAGGAAACTCCAGATATTATTATTTTCTTAGTCAAAATGCTGTGCACAACAATACAGTACACAAAAGGCTGGGGCTATTTATCTGCAACTGCAGATAAGTAACTATAACTACAGCACAAGCCACAGTAGCGAGGGCCTCCCACATTGTGTCAACTATAAATTCTTGTCTGTGTGAGTGATGCTTTCGGTAGCTATGGAAACCTAATATAATAGACCCCCCTCCTCCTCCTCCCTGGCGCGCTCTCTCGCTCTCTTTCTCTCTCCGGTTTATCTCCATGTCTCTCTCCCTCTCTCCATCCCCAGCAAGGCTCTTCAGTCTACTTTGCGCATGTACAGACAGCCAAATAGAGCATTGCATCGACTCCAAGATGGCGAAAACACGTCTGGCCTGGCTCTTGACTCTCCTCTCAACTCAGTGTAAGTACAAAAATTATTTTAACCGGCTGCTACTTTGTCTTTTATCCGCTCGAGGAAGGTGACCGCCAAATGCCATCCACTTCTACATCTGTTTGGTCGATTTTTCTTTTACACCAACAGTAAGTGGAAAAGAGAGTGCCTCAGAAGTAACCGTGTAGACTCAACTAACGTTAAACTTAAACCAGACTGACAGCGAGTTCGGTCCCTTCGACGTGAAGTAAATATAGTTAATGAAGTGACCAAAATAGTCGCCATTTTTAACTTAATGTCAACGCGAGTCTGGCAAATGCACGGCTGGAGTGATTGTTTGAAGCGTTCATTGTTACTGAAAAACATCGCTCAGACTACTCTCAACTATTGATTTTATTGGAATAATGCCGCCGTTAAGAGGAGTGACAGATATCTACATGTAACTACACATGAGGAAAGCAGGGCTGTCTGAGCTGAACGTTCAGATCCTCAGTTTAGCGGCACATTTGGAGTCGCTAAGCCGACACGTTTTCTGTGTGCGCGTGTCCTGCCTCTGAAAAAGTTTCTCTACAGCATGAAGACAAACTTTTCGTTGGGAAATTAAACATGAATTAAGGCGGTTTCGTAGCTCGTGCCGTTAACTATTTAACGCGGGTTTGAAGCTGCGGTGATGATGTTGGAAGTACTGACGCGAGATAACGGATTTTTCCTACAGCGGAATAAAAGCAGGCTGACCGCGGGAGGAGCCAGGCAGACCAGCAAAGCGTCCTCTACCCCCCTCCTCATCATCCTTCTCCTCCACTCCAACGCTTTTAAACCGCGACACGGCTGGTGAACCGACACAGCCGAAATAAAATAAATTCTTTTTATGCTAACCGTATCCACCTGAAAGTCCTCATAACTTTATCAGTCCGGTACCTAGAACAGAAAAACAGACACCTGTAAGAGCGGAGCGATTTGTTTAAATATTCATGCGCGAGCTCCCAGTTCCTTTACACGTTCCTCACACGGTTTGACGATATTGGTCATAAGACAAATAAGTCATATTCATTCATATGATTTGACATAAATTTAAAATTTATTATTTCCTCAGAGCCGTGGGGAAGGACCTTGAAGTTGAGGGTGCTGCTGTAGACGAAAGGTTTTTTACGCTTGCGTGGTGGTGGTTTGGGGGGGGGGGGGGTACTAGACTACCAACTGTTAGTATACTTCATACACATTTTTATTTAACAAGTCTGAGTCTGATTTTCAATAAATACACCACTCATCTAATGCAATTGGAAACTTAATTAAACATATTTGTCTTCCAACTATCAGACCCTGAAGCACAAAGCAGACAAGAATAAACCAAAACAAAGATGAACATATCCAGCAGTCCGTTCTGCACAGCCAGAAAAACAAATTTTAAACATCCTGAAAGGACAATAACAAATCCTCTGCTCCGTGAAAAGATTCACACACCAATGAGCAAAGTCATTATGAAGCTAGAAAATGGTAGGCCAGTCTCTGAGGTTCGGTTTGATTTAAAGTTACTGTTCAAAAATGTCTAGTGGGAAAAAAGTTTGATGGCTGAAACGGCTCCTTCGATGCAGATAACATGTTAAACCCACTGCCAGTGGAAGTATCCTTGCACGGTAGTGGTGTGTGATACCAAATAAATACAGGGTAGAGCTGGGCGATATAAGATTTTTTCATATCACGATATGTTTTTTTCATTTCAGGCGATAACGATATATATCACAATATAAGCCAAATAACTATATTTGTAAGATTTAAATGTGCCGTTGCTCACAAGTAAAATGTGAAATAATTAGCAGCTTGTTTTAATTAAAATATTTATTTCCCATAATAAGTTCAACAGATGTACTTAAGGAACATGAGACTTCAGTTTCAGATAAATAAAGGCAAATATTGCAAACTACACAAAAGGCAAGTTTCAAAACAGAACAAACAAAACAGACCACTAAATTGTCAATTCCACTTAGAAACAAAATATTAATTCTAAAAGTAAATCTTAGGTCGTTTTACAGAAGAACAGACAAAATTGACTAACTTTTGTCAATATCAAATAAACTGAGAACTAAAAGGAAATTCTCAATCTCTCCTTGTTGTATAGCTTAGCTTTTCAAACAGTTTTAACAGTTACTTTAGTCTGACAAAAGCCGAATGACGAATTAGCGCTTTCAGTCAGAGATTGAGCATGCACCGCTTTATTGTATTTCCAGACTTGCTTTTGGCACAATTTACAGTGCGCGCTACTCTGTTTTTGTCAGACTTGAAATAGCCGAAATACCTTCACACTCACGGAACTTCTGTGGCCCGTCCGTTCGACAAGCTCTCCGCATTGGAACCATCATCTGTTTTTTCTTCGGTAACCTTCGCTCACGCTCTCGGTTGATTTTTCTCTAGTCGGCAAACTCATTTCCTTCATTGCCCGGGCTGCACGACTCCAAAAACAAATACACATGTGCGCCTTGGCACTTGTGCTGTACGTAACAAGTCACGTGACGTGACGCTGTGGCTGTGATTGGTTCGGCTCTGCGCTACTTAATTTGGATTGGCTGTTCTTTTTTTTTTTTTTTTAAGAGGACAAGAGAGATGAGGCCTATCGCAATAGTTTAATTTTTCTATCGAGAAAAAGTTATTTCGCAATACATATCGTTATCGTTCTATCACCCAGCTCTAATACAGGGCCAGTATTGCCAGTACCAATACTGATACCAGTGCTTTTAACTTATAAAGGCAGCTTATGAAGGGAAGAGCAGTGTGTAATGATTTATAAGATGAATCATTATCGACTAATAAATCACTGATTTTTAATTTCCACAATAATTAGTTAAAGCAAACAGAACATAACTTTCATGTATTTTGAAATTAGGGTTGTTTGAGACATGGAGTGTAAATGTGCCTGTTTATAAATCACTTTGGGTCAGCTTCTGTTCTTTAAATGTGCTATAGGATATAAATAAAACACACATAGTGTTAAATCAGTTTAACACAATTCAGTGGGCTACATGCTGAACTTGGAGGATAAAGACAAAGTATCAATCCTATCACAATAGCATCGATCTAATAAGAATACCAGCGTTGATATTGATACTATTGGAGTGGCAGGCTCCTGAGGGCTGTTATCAAAGTTCTTCTCTGAGGTGGAACAAGAAGACAGCAAAGCAGATAACGACGTGCCGGTTGGCATCAAAATGCTTTCCCGAATCAACTTTTCTCCTGTTGTTTTCTTTCTACAAGCTGGTGCTTTACCAAAAGTGTTTACATTTGTTTCTCTGACCTTGTTATAGCTAGCTATTTCAAATGATGTCACTAGGTGACTAGGCTATAATTAATATAATAATAAAATCAGTATGGTAATAACAGGAAATTTATTTGCTCCACTGGTTTCATGGTGTTACAGCGAGGAAACAAAATAATTGTTGCTGCAATTACTTTTTTTAAATTCTTTCTCACCATCCCTTTTTGTAGCAACATAAAAATACAATTTAAATTTAGATAGATGGATTTTCATAGAAAACTGACTGCATCTCTGATATGTACGTCTTGTCGTAGGCATTAAGGCATTCCTTCCTTAATCTCATTTTTATTTTTTTATTTATTAGCTTGTATTTAATGTATTTAATTTGATGTGTAACAAATGATTCAGGAAACCTTGTTTTCGTGTGAATGCCTGAGAGCTTGGTAAAAATCTCGTGATATGAAATAGGTTACTGGTTTTTCCCTTTAGATGTCAACAGACATATTGATCAAAGGGTACAGAAATAAGAACCTTTCCTGTGATAGCTCACATGTGTGACTGGGCTTATTCTCTTTGCTTTAATTAGGAGCAGCAGTGAAATGTGTTGCCGTGCTCTCAGCACATACCTCCAGGCTGTGTGCTGCATTACTTATTTATTTACAATATATTTCAAAGTCAGTACTCTTAATGAATGATTCCCTGTGAAGAGTCTGTGACAAGGCAGCACAACTGACATTTTCAGGGGTGGACAGTGAGCTGGTAAAGATTGAAGAATTTCTTTTGTCTTGCCGGACGGGGCTTAGCCATGTGGTCTCACTGGCTCCCGGCCTGCATCGCCACTGTCTTTAGAAAAGGAATGAATCTGGCTAGACAATCTGGCCACAAGCCATCTTATGAATTACTAATTGGTACCGAAAGGGTTTGATTTCTAATAGGTACCGACGGTAATTAGAATGCTTCTTGTATGTTGAAAAAGCTCTGTTCCCAATTTATTATTTTTAAGTTTTAGAAAGTGAGCAGGACTCAGAGAAATGAGTGTCACTAGCTTTGCTTTTGCTGTTGGTCACGCTCAGTGTTATTATCTGTCTCTGTGAGATGTGCTTGTTATTTTCTGTTCGTGGCATTCTTTGGGTAGCTATCATCCTAATGACCACACAGCCCTAGTCAGCCAAGCGAACGCTAAACCCAGCTCGGGCTGAACACGGCTGCACATATCAGCCCAATCATCTGACATCAGAGGGAAAGACGAGGGGCATCGTTATTTTAAGTACACATGCTTACAGCAGACTTTCCAATCTGATCTAATGGAATGCACTGACGTTTTCCACTGCTGGCTCCACCTGAACCATTTCACGTAAAATATTCCATAGAAAGTGCTAGACATCTGCCAGAACCTTCCTGCCAGCGGTGCAGCCAAGAAATGTGTGGACCTGGAAGATGATCAAAGTGGATTAGTATCAATATAAACTCTGAGATCACAGCCTCACTGTTATAAGAAACACTTGTGCAGAGCAATGCACACCAGACATAATTGTTACATTTTTAAGCTACATAACTGAAAGATCAGCCTCATAATTCACTCACAAACATTGTATTCATGTAAATGTTGTTACCTGGAAAGAGACGGAAATCGTGCAGATGGTTTTAGAGGCTCATTTAACCGTCCTTCACTCCTGAAGTATTGCAGTGTCTTGCTGAACAGCTGACATTTTTATGAGTCAGCAGACCGCTAGATTGTTGTTAAGTGTGCTCTACTGATAAGTCATTATGTCACTCTGAGAATTTTGAACATGGGCTAAGCCACACATAATTGGACCCCGTTATGCTATTTAAACATTTTTGTGAAAAGAAAAAAATCTTGGCTCTTTATTTGTCAGTTGTCACGGCAGGACTCTGACTCTGGCAGCACCCTGAGATGAATGCTGATAGTAGCTCCCGTGCAAGCTGCTTGCTGTCAGATGCTTCTCTCCCCACCCAAAGCTTGTGAGCAAATGTTTGGAGCGCTCTCTGAATGGCATGGCTGTGGCCCCTGTGGACAAGTCTGATACAGTCTGACATTTTACTAATGGCAGAGTAAAACGGGGCATACAAACCAAAAGGAGTCCCTTGCTACACAGCATTTGCCTGGTACCAGTCAAGAGTCTGTCGCTCCATACCCTTGAGTGAGAGGTGCAATACCAGCACATTCATCATGGTTCCAGGAAGCAATTATGCATTTTTTGTGCTTGTTGCCTAACTGGAAGTTGTGTAATAATCTTGACAAAAAATCACAATTCATTCCTGTAAGTCGAGTGGATATTTGTGCAGTCCCTCCATGGGATAAAGTGGAAGTGCCACACGACTTTTAGTGTGGAATGACCTGAAACAACTGTGCACGAGTGGGTGGTGGTTGTGGTGTTTTGAACAGCAGCATAACCAGAAATATGTGCATCCCTCCTCAACCTGACTGCGCGTTAGCAAATGCAACATTCCAAATAGAAAACATATGTAGACAGAATGCCTTACATCACATGAGCACCGACTGACAATCACAACCACCTGTTTTCCTTGGAGATAAAACGGACCACTGCTGATGAGCCAGCCGACCTCACCCAGCTCATCAGCAGAGCAGAAAGGGGGAGGAAAGAAAGCTGGCCAATATTGTTAGTTGAAGGCATTCATCAAACATCTCCTAAGACACAAATTCACTTTAACTTGACAGATAGAAGGATTCGGCTTGTTGTCCTGCTTACATTTATTTTCACTGTACCTGAGCGTTGAAGATGCTCGGGTTAAAAGGTAAACGTAATGTTCCAAAAATGGCAAAAAGCATGTGCATGCTTCAAATGTCAGTAAGACTAGCATGAGAACTAGCCTCCAGGCAGCTCATGCTCGCCAACAAAACAAAATGAAAATCTTGATGGCCTCGGTGGGTAAAAGGAATGTAAAAATTCTGGCTTTGTTTGTCAGCATGGTCCTATTTTCAACTGGAGGTTTAGACAAGAGAGACATTCATGAGGAAAAAAATTGCGTGTTGTGGGGTATTGAGTTTTGGAAGTTATGGCTCTGTTGTGATAGCAGGCTAATTGGTTGTTTATTTTAACAAGACATTATTACCGGGTGTTTAGGGTGTTTTAGATAAGCAGGATAATCTCCAAGATGAGTCCTTACTGGCTGCCAAAGCTAAGGATGGCAGAAGACAAGCTTCCTGTTTGATTATCTCTCTTTGTTCACATGGCCTGTGTAGGGAGGAAACACCACGGCTATTCTCCTGCTCCTGTGTTCACTGGATTCTGCTGGAGTACATCAATAGTTCAAAAGGGACCGTATCGATCAAACACTGGGATGCTGTCAGCTTAGTGAAGTGATTAGGGGTTTCATTAATGACATGGAAGAGGCAGTGAACTACATGTGGCTGAGCCGCTTGCGCTCGGAAAGGAAAGAGCTGGAGGCTGTGCTCCTGCTCAGAGTCATAACCAGATAATCGCTCTGGATTCATCTTTTGTTTACCAGGCTGTAACAAAAGGGCAATTACTGTCTAAAAATACCTACAAGGCAGCGTCATCAAACAACCTCAGGTGTTTGATCACAGTTCATTCAAAACCACATCTACTATCAACTGCACAAAACTTGCATGTACAGTAGCTTAACAGTGTCCCAATGTGGTCCCTTCAGTTCTCTCAGCTTTCAGTTCAATAAATGATATAATGTAACAGCAACAGTTGACATAGCAATGATATATAACTAAAATCTTAAAATCAACCCTAAAAGTAGTGATAGCTTTGCTGAAAGTGAAGCCGTCACATTTTGAATGGGGTTGTAGACGAACTCGGCAGAGTTTTTGTATTGAAAAAAAATGAAGCAGAGAGGCTTCAGATGTCACAGGATAAGCTAAATAGCTTTAAACAAATCTGTTTTTTTTTTTATCTGTTTGCTGTAAATGTTATTTTCCGAGTGAATTTAAAAAAAAAAAAAAAAAAGATTTCAGCTCGTCTGATGATGTATGCCACAAAAATAACATTCGATATCAAGAGAGCTCTGCTGAGATCCTAACCTGTGTGTGTGAGAGTATGTATGTGTGTTATCTTGTGTTGTCTTTAAATGAGGTTGAGGTGGGGTTTCCCAGTTCTCCAACTAAAGCTTCCAGAAATGTCGAACATGACCTTGTGCCTCTCAGTACAAGCTGTACCGGGGATGAAATATGATGTTTGACTGTTTTGAGTACAGAGCTTTTGGAAGTTCTCCAGTTTCTGTTATTGCTTGGAACATGAGAATAAGGTGACAGGATGACGGACTGCATGTATGGAGCATTCATCTGTGCTAGGTAGCAATGCTGTAAGTAAGACTGGTATACTAGCACGTGTTATTACAGCAAGAACTCCCTTTGCTACACAGGAGCAGTTGGGCTTAAAGCTCATTTCCTTTTCTCGCATCTGTTAGTCTGTAATTACAAGGAGGTTTCTACACCTCCAGCCACCACCTCCGGGCTAATATCAGGCCTGCGTGATGTTTCTGTGGAGGTTGAATAGGGATCTGAGTGCACCTGCCAGACATGTGGTGTCTAAATAAAAGCATGCAGCATCAAACATGGGATTAGTTAGGCTGGCCATGAAAGTAAAGCTCAGACCACAATCAAAAGCAATCAATAATAACCATCTGATTTCAGTGCCTGCCCATGTGAGCTAATTGCTCAGCGACTCAATTCAATTTTATTTGTATAGCACCAAATCACAACAGCAGTTGCCCTGAAGCCCTTTATTTTGTAAGGTAAGAAGACCTTACATTAATACAGAGAAACACCAACAGTTATACAATCGATATAAGTGAGCACTTGGCAACAGTAGGAAGGGAAAACTGCATTTTAACAGGAACATTGCTGCTGCTCTCTCTCTATCTCAAGGTTTCCATGTATGGAAGCATGAATAGGGAAGCACTCCCAGCATCATCATACCTTTCCAGATATGCATGTGGTCCCAAAACAGAACATTACCACTATTTATAAATGGCTGTAGATAGAAGCCTTAAACACTATAGAAATGCTGGACTTCATTAGTGATCCTGGGCTGGACTGTAGTTTGTTGTTGAAAACATCAGGTGCATGTTAATTCTTTGGGGTTGGTCTAGTCAGTTTAGTAGTGATGCTAAATATCAGAGGATTTCATGGGAGTTAGTGGCATCCACTTGGAGGCACTGCAAAGTGAGTTTTAAACAGCCTGGCATAGCAGTGTGGGTCAGTCAGTGAGCAAGACCAGGACCTTGATGTTTTCAGCTTTAAAAAATGAGGTTATTCATTACACACTGGGCAGTTTAACAATGTTAGAACAACATCCAGCATCATCATTTTAAATGATAAGGACAAACTAATCACTTCTTAGTGGTTAGAAGTGACCGTGTCATAAAAAAGACACTTTGTAGGAGCATCATACTTAACGGTATAGCTCTCCCATACTGCCAAGTCTCCTGTGAGGGGATTTAACTGCTTGGAACTCATCCAATGAGTTATTTGTGATGATTAAGTTACATATTACAAGATACACATTACATTAGTTTCATCATAACAACATATGAAGGGAACTATGGAAAGTGTTTCAGTGTGTGTGTGACAGAGAAAGCAAGTAGTGATGCAACTAGAAAATACTTGTTTTGCACCAACATCACTTCATTAGGACATAAATACTTCAGGTAAAAAGGTCAAAGTTCAATATCCAGTCATCTGCAGAAATTCTTAACACGATCTCAAGTTCATCCTAAAATAATGCAGAACCCCAGAGGTGGCAAAAGTACAGACATTCTGTACTTAAGTAGAAGTACAGATACTTGTGTTAAAAATACTCTGGTTAAAGTTCAGCAACTGATTCAACTTCTTTCCTCAAGTAAAAGTAAAAAAAATGTACAGATTCTTAAATGTACTCAGAGGAAGGAAGTAAAAGTAGCTCTTTTGACGACGTTTCTACCAGCTGTTTTTGTGAACTGCTAACTGAACCTTGTGGTATTATAACAATAAATCGTTCTAATGTTTAATTCTAATGAATGTTGGGCTCATCTTGAATCAGTTTCATAGAGCGTAGGTAATCACTGAAGTGAGGGTTTAATTAAGATGATGCTTAAGAATAACTGTCCCAGAGAACTTTAAAGATTCCTGTTGACGGCTGAAATTTTCTTCTGAAAGGACTTTGGTTGACCGCAAGTACAGAAAACAGTCTTTGACTCTTCAGATGAAACAATAAAGCACCTTTCTTACATCTTGTTTCCTAAATCTACAACAAACAGGCAAGCAACAGAATGTGATAGAGTGTCTAGATTTTATTATTTTCTGAGATTCAATGAGATGCAGCTTCATGTTGTTGCCTGGCAACCGCCCAGAGCCAAGAAATATTTTCAAACCAGAAAAATACCAAATCAAAGAGGTTAAAAACCAGAAATTTATGAAATGTCATTAAGTGAAGTTAAAATGCTGGTGGATTTTGTTACCACAGTAATTCACTGGTTTCGGTCTTTGTGCTGCTTGCTGTACAGAAGAGTGGACTCGATCTTTCCAAGTTATCACATAGCAGTCTAAAAAACATAAACAATATTTTTAATGCAAATTCCAAAAGCTGTATTTAGTTGTGATCAATAGCTGTGGTGCTGTACAAAGCTCACCAGCACTGACAGAAGTGCAGCTTGCGTTCAGCTGACTGGACAGATAGCGTGGACAGATTGTAACCAGACCATGTGGCCATATGGTGTGAGCACTATCCCTTCTGGGCTACTTAGTGATAAATATGTTGAAGCTGCACTGGAATTGATAGCACTGTTTGGCTGCTTTAGAGCTTACCAAAGTATCTTGTGGTAGAAAGCAGTCCAAATGGCATTGATCTGAATGTTATCGATTTCTGTACACCAGTGGTTTTTCAGGTCAGAAAGATGATGATGATGATGATGATGATGATGGAGACCTTCATCTGTGTGCTCTTTCTCAGCATCCACGAAAAAATGAAGTGTGGGGAAAATCTACCCTGCGTCTAAGTGTTGGTGTATGAAAGTAAAATAAATATTTAAAGAAAGTGAAATGGTTGATATGTAGGCGCATGAATGGAATTTCCTGATTATGTCACAAAGGATCATGAATGCCTGGATCAGCCTCGCTTTTTAGGCCTTTGCTTTGAATTATGCTAGAGCAGAAGCTCAGTATACACAGCGCTGTTGCCACATGTGTGTCAGGGCATACTTTGGGTAAGTGAGTGCCTTAAATATTTGTCAGGATGCCAGACATAGGCGACGAGTTTGTAACATGGTGGCTGGCCCGGCTGAGCTCCCATAGAGGGGGCTTTGCATGTGGCTCTGCTTGGTCTCCGTGATATGGAAAGCTATGGAGGGGGAAAAGGAAGAAGCAATTTGTGTGGATTTCACCGTGACTCAGGAGTTTGTCAGGCATTCGTCATGAATGGAACAGATGGTTCAAAATGGCCAGGTTTATAAGACCGAAGCAATAAGCTGAGACTATTCTGTAATTCTAGCTCCTGAACTTAAAAGAAGATTACATAAACAAGGCTATCCACCCAAAAAGCACTTACAAGAGTTCTGTAAATATTAAATTTCAATTTTAAATACTTTACTCCACCTTAAACTGAACTCAATGAAACGGAAGAAGAAAAAAGGGGTAAGAATTAGAAGCAGAGGAGGAGCTAGTAGATATTTCACAGCCTTTCTGTTTTAAGGAATTTCCTGTATTTTTCCTGTTGAGATAGTAATTAAACTTAATTTAGAGTTTGTCTACATTAAACCTCATATCCTGTATAAGAGCAGCCTTTTTCAAGACGATGAGGTTATCTGCTCATTTCCTCTTACTAGGGTGCTCCACTTCCTTTGTCATTATCATAGCTAAAATGGCAACTTCAAATGGTTCCACGTGCGGCTACAGTAATTTCAAACGATTTTCGATGTCAAAATTACACCAACTAAGGACGATAAAACGTATCAAATGCCTTTGTTTAGAGAGTTTTTGGCATTAAATGGTTCTCAGCTTTAACTTGATATCGGAGTGTTTCTTAGTTTGAGACTAGTCAGTTAGTCTAACGAGGAACGTCCCTACACCTGCAATGGGCACTTGCAAGCATATACAGTACTGCATACTGGTTTGAGGTACAGTTTCATTAAGCCACTCTAGGCCTATTTTATTTTGTTCAGTTGTGTTTTATCGCTACTGCATTGGTTTCTAGTGATAGAGCCATAGCATAAAGGAAGCTAACATCAAAATAGTTGTATTGTTTACATTTTTTTTTAATAGCCATAAACTATGTTCAAGTGAGGTGAGAGAACTGAAACACCTCCTCGATTGTTTGACTGTTGGCTTTTCTCTTTGTCTGTACAGGATCTTTGTTCATAACTTTAGCAGTTTGAGTATTATGTGGTTTCTAAAATCAGATTCAAATGGTCCAAGAGTGTTATTAGCTTCCACTTTTTAGTTCTTTTGGAAACAAAATGAAGCTATTTCCTGAATGCACACTTGCCTGATATAATGACCAAAAATCACCACTTTTAGAAAGGGAAAAAATATCAAAATATGGCTAATTTTAAACCTTAAGGCTGGACTACATAAGTATATACATATAATATAAAAACCCAGAGGATAATGCTGCGCTGTTTTTCCAGACAGTACCAACAGGAGAGATCTTGCTGAGGTAAAAATCTTACCTTGTTCTTCAAGTGCTTCACTAGTTTTTACATTAGTGGCAGGCCCCTGCTTGCCTTGCTTATGCTGAAAAACAAAGCCACTTCTGAGAGCTATTCTCTTAAAACCTAAGTATACAAAGAGCACAGATGTGTGGCTCCTAAAATATTCAACATACAAAAGCAAAAAGCCAACAAATAATTTATTGAGAAAATAAAAAAACAACAGCAGTAAGCAATGAGAACAAAAGCCATGTAAAGTTGATGGCGTGCCTCAGTATATGTATATTCCTTTTGTGTGAGGTGAAACAGAAGGAAAGCAAACAGCAAGCCACAGTCCTCTGTACAGCCAGCGCACTCCACCCCAAAGTTGAACCCAGAGCCCCCTCGCAGCTATTCATGCTGGCCCAATCTAGTATGAGCTAGAACAATGATCGTATGGTTTCTTGAGCTTTTCGGCACACTTTCAAAGGAAATATATATCGCTTTGCTGACAAGCCTCTCGAAACGGCCTCCGTCCAGCTAGCGCTCAAGTGTAATGAACCCCCACCCCCCAACTTCCCCCTCTACCACCACCGCCCTGTCCTTCCCTTCCCTTGTACAGGCTCACTCATGTGGAACTGAGCGACTGTACAGTTTTATCTCTTATCATCAACACTCAAGATCATCAGTGTTCACATCTGTGGGCGGTTTCCTTTGGGGCAATTGCTATCATGGTAATGTTCAGTGAGAACCGCTCTGCAGAGAGGAATGAGCTCTGAAGGACTGCTATGATGTGCTGGTATCTAACCCAAAGGCTCCAATCAGATCTGAGTTGAACAAGCCTTATGAATAGAACTAGACCACTTCTGTCTGTTCTATTATATTGTTTCCCTTACATTATTGAGACGATGAATTTAAGCAGGGTGAGTTGTTATCGTGGCTTATTGGGGCTTTGCCTGCTGGTTCAGTGCAGTAAGTCTGTCCTAGTCTACGTTCTAACTTGCAGTTATTAAACAGGTTATCAATTCTAACCCACAACTGAGTCATTCCACAGTTTGCACTGAATGTGAGCAAAAGCATTATCATTTTTATCGCTCAGAGAAGAGACAGAGATACATTCCACAGGGTTTGGATTTCATTGCTGCATCGAGCGGCAGATGTGTGCAGGTTTTTGTTTTTGGATTTCCATGTAAAAACACCAGAAAGTTCATTATAAGCTGCTTAGGAATACATTTCTGATTTCTTACCTATAGGGAAAAGAGATTCAATTTATTGTTGCTTGTTTGATTTTTTTTTAACTCATTCTCCTCGTATTAGGGGCAAATGACTTTGCTAAGATTGTCACGAAGAGCAGACTGATCATGAACGAGGCACGTGTTCCATACTCAGCCACAGTATGCAGGAGACCGCTAAGTAGTTACACTTGACGCAGGCAAAGACAGCAGGTGACTGAGGTCGCCAGCTGTCCTCTATTCTTACCATGAAAGTACTTTTAGATCTTTGCTTGTCCATTGTTCCCAGGACCAGTAAGTTGCTCTCCACTCACGTGCTGCACACCTTGGCACTTTCCTGTGCGACTGTATACACGGTGGCATAGTTCATGTAACAGCCTGGAAATAGAATGGATGTCATGAAGCGGTCAGCCGCTGGACCGTCTGTTGCTTTTGTCTGGTATTTCCCACGGAAACCCATCAAGGATTCCTCCCTGAGCAGGTGATGGAAGTGCGCCCTCAGAGTGGGAGCAAAAGGGAGGGGAGTGGGGGAGTGGCCAGCAGCAGGAGGCTCAGATGCTTTCTCTCCCCAGCTGTTGTTTAAGCAGCATTCCCTGTCGCACAGCTCAGCCACAGCCAGCCTGTGCAGTCTATTTGAGTGTATAGTATGCCTTTGCACACATTTGTTGTCTGAGTGGGCTGCTCACTGGCAAATTCTTGCCTCGGTTGCACACTTTGATGTCAAAGTATTTAGTTTAGTTTTTCTCTCTCTCTCTCTTTTGACCATAGGCATATGACATAAACAACTGTCTCTTGAAATGAGTAACAGTCAGGATTTCCTTGCAGCTCTGTGTCTTGTAGAATGGAATGTTTTTGTGTTTCCAGAATGTGCTTTATGACAGCAGGCGTCTCCACCCTTTTAATTAGAAGTGATTTCAGATTGGAATAAACAGTTTTTAGATTTATGTTGTGACTTTCTTTTTGTAAAGCCTTGCACTGGTAGTAGTTTCAGTGTTTCAAAATGGTATTGGTTAAACTTTTTAATAGACAATAATTAATCACTTTAATCAAAAGCCAGAGCTTTCCAAAGACTGTTCTAAAGAAACAATGAGAACATTGTCATTCTTTTCCTACGGATCATACCCTTGTCCCACTGCTTCCTTCATTTAAAGTCAAAAAATGCGGGGCAGTCCCCTCAATACTGCCTGCCTTTCAAAGCTCATTTCACCTGTGACCAGTCATTCCCTACACAGTGACGTACTTTTGGCGACCTCACATTCTGCACTCCTCCTCATGTCCGCCACGTTAGCGCTTACTAAGGAACAACAAAACAGTCAGAACAGCTTCCCACAGGATTATTCATCATGCAGTTGTCACAGTCTGCTGTACAGGAAATCTTTGTGAGAACGTAAACCTTTGCAGCAGTCATGTTTTTGACCTTGTGACTCTTTACTTGACTGTTTGACTTTTCGGGGGGTTTTGTGTGTATTTTTTTCTTTTTCTTTGTCACAATCAGCTGACTCTCTCTTCTGCCTGGTGCTAGAGATTTGAAATGTAAACAACAATCGAAAAAGCTAAGTACACTTTTCAAATCCCTTAACAGCACATGGAGTTTGTTAATTGAGATTAATAGCCCCGTGTAGAAGTATTGCTGTGTGCTGTAGCTAGATGGCATATATCAGCTTTTAGTGCTAAAGAAGGCCACTTCATGACTGAGTCATCTGTTGAAAGTCCTTCAGAGTTTTGTGAAATAAATTGTACACATAATAAAATATTTGAGTGTTTTTAAATTGTAGAGAAAGAAAAGGGTGCTATTGTGTCCAGCAGTGATCAGACATACATCATCTAGCTGCCATTCTTTTTCCTGCTTTCAATCCTCCTCTGCACAACGTGGCTTTTCCTCAAGGAAAGCAAACAAATGCTAGTTTAAAGGAAGCTATTGTTGTAACCATAGACTTTAGAAATACTGTTTTATTGAACTGATAGCATCTTGATGACTAAGCTGAACCCGGCTGGGAGGCCCTGTTAGAAGACTATAAAAGCTTCCTGTTGCCACGTCATACATTTTTGTGCCACAAATATTCAGGTGAATAGTTCCAAGACATTCCATGTTAGTCGTATTGTCTTTTAGCATCCATATTCAGCTACCGTACAGCAAAACATTAGCAAAATAGCATTTGACAAAGAGATCTGCTTCAGATTTGATATTGGTTCATCCTGGCTGACAGTATTCTGTTATGTTCTGATTTATTCCTTTTAGTTCTGTGTTGTTCTGGCTTTGCCTTACGCAAAAGTTTAACTGGAAACTGCTTGGTAACATAACATATTATTGTCAGCATCGTTATTATTTCACTTCACTTGTCTCTTGTCAGTTCAACACATGACACATCCACACACATGTGGGTGTGGAGTGGAAGGAGAGAGTAACACAACTAAATATAAAGAACAGACAGCAGTATGCAGTAGTAGACTCTCAGTTTAGCTGAAATTAGACTAATTAAATACCTTGGGTGAATAACACCAATCCATTTTTTTTCTCTCATTGTATTTATAATGTGTCTTTGTCAGTATTATTTTACTAAATACGAGTTAAGTATATTTTTGTTTTTGAATGTGTTTATTATTAGTTGTATTTTTATTTTGCTAATTTTGTAAAGCAAAGATAATTCTGAGCTTGTCATATAAATCAAAGATTTATTTCCAGTTCCCTCTTCAGTATTATAGATTCCAGTATCTGGTACAGGATTGTAACTGGCTGAAAACCCAGTTATTGTATAGTATCAGATAGTGCTGGGTGATATGGAAAAAATATTTACCACGATATGAATTATTTTATATCACGATAACGATATATATCATGATATACCACCTGACCTGTGCTCATCTGGAAAGTACGCAGTCTGTAAACAGCAAGTGCCGAGGGTGCAGTCTTTGTTTTGACTTACCGTAAAGTATGTCGCAAATTCGGGTGCACGTACAGCAGCACCATGTTGCAAACCACAAGACGGAGTTTCTTTGCAAAATATATCATTTTTTTATACTTTATTTTCTCTTGCATGAAGTTAAGAGCATGTATAGTGAGAAGACAACACTAATATATTTGCCACAGGCTATTTAACCCTTTAAGACCTACCATAGAACCATGTCCGCCAGAGCTTATCTTTATGTTTTTACATGCTGTAGTGCCATTTGTGGGAGCATTTCAAGTTTCTATACATCAGTACAACCATTATAGCCCAAATTTTAATAATATGTATGCATTAAGTCCATAGTAACTACATAAATTGCAAAAGAATTATGTGCAATAAACTACAAAAAAATTGATAATCGTTTTTTGTTTTTTACATATATTTCTAGTTAGAGAAATTTAAGAGGCTTATCCCTCAAAACTGTAAATACAAAAAAGTTGCACAAAATAGTTTCCAACCATGTGAAATTTATTTTGAGTGTCTTCATAGTTTTATTTTTGAGATACACTAATTCTTATATACTACAGGAAAAATGAAAATAAATATTATAATGCATCAAAATAAACTATTTCCAACAGTGTAATATGAGTTCTAAGGATCCCAGAAACGATACAGAAAAGCATAAAGTCAAACATGACTTTTAAAATCACCAACATAGGCTTATAAGGCCCTTTCGCGAAAATGACGTCCCTTCTGGTTTCGGGCAGGTAATGGTGGACATGAGATAGTTCGCGCTGACGTGTTATGAACATCGGCAAAGCGTGTTTCTGGAATATTATGTTTTTGTTGCTGCAAGTGCTTCTTATGCAATTTTTGCAAAGCTATATGTGGAAGGAAACCATGACCTAGGGCAAGCTAATGGCATAAGATGTAAGTACAACTCCTCCGGTTTCACATGCAAAAAAAATTATTGCGCTACCTTACGTGGTTCCAGTTCTACAGGGATTTAAAAATAGTTAGGCAAAACGGAGCGTGCCTGTTCGACCGGTTGTAAAGGGTTAATTATATATTTTATGTAATAATTTATAAAATTTGGGTTAGAAACGATAGAAGACAAGACACTTTTCTATCGTTCACACGATATATATCGTCATATCGCCCAGCACTAGTATCAGAAAAGGAGAATGTTGGATCAGTAGATCCTTAAGTTCAGAAAACACATCAACATATTGGTGAACAACATTAGATTTCTGTTATAGGGTATATGCAGCTGTTGGCCAGTCTCTGCAGTGTGCTGTTAGGGTTTGAAGACACATTTTGGTATATTGACATTATTAAAGCAAAGCAGTTTCTCTCCTGATTCCAATTTCTTCTTCCATTCTTTGATTGACTTTAGAATATATGTAATTTTTGTCCATACCCTACAAGTGCACCTACTTGTAGGGTATGATTAAAAAAATGGCACCTGCCTGTTGCAGTGCACTTGGGTTCCATTCAACCAAAAACACGGTCTCTGCTTTTTCCATAAACTGCATTTTTCTTTATCTTCTTTTGTCTTACACTTCAATGCAGCCTTAAAATTTATGGAATAAACGAAAAGCTGCAAGGTTGGGGGAATAGTCGTCCCATGAAAACAGTCAGAATTTTAAGTCAGCATAGTTATACAAATTTGGCACGTCCCTAAAAGCTACATCACAAACCACCCTTTCATTTCAGCCCACAGCAGGCATCCTTGGAGCACGCAGGAAGTCAGGCAGATTAAACCTTTTGGACCTGCTAAGTCAACACGTCTCTGCTGCGTGCTGTTGTGTTATTGTTCAGTTGTCAGTCGAGCCTTAGCTCATCGTGACCGGCTACGCTTACCATCCACACACTCAACAATGAGCGCTTATCTCTGCAGGCTGTGGCAGAGTGGATCAGCTCCCCCATCTCTCTGTCACTGTGTTGGCCAAATAGGGCATTATTAGGTAAAGGAACTGCTGGCTGGTCAAAAAAGGACCTGTGTTAATATGCCAACATCCAGATTAGCTTGATAGCTGCAGATGCGAGTGTTTCCAGATCTTTATATGTTGTAGGGGAATTATTGGTTAATCCTTTATGGTGTGCTGATGGAAAGCTTCGGAAAAAGAGGAATATTTCTGCTGAGGATCAAATGTGTGTAAGCGGGTTGTTAGTATACAGGGGGAGGGAGGTTATGGTGTGTGGTTGAAGGGACAGGCGGCAGAATGTTATCCAGGGCTTTGGCACTGTGTACTAGTTCATTGTTGACTTGCAGGAAAGGATATAGGTTACAGCACAGTAGCAATAGTTATTTCTAAAAGCTCACTCTGGTGATCAGTTTAAAATGTCGTCACAATCAGTGGATTCCTAGAATTGTGAAATAATATTACCCATAAGCCTGTGCTGTAGCCATACAAATGTTTATTTTCATCATGGTTGGAAAAAGCCTGCACGGAAATTGTGTTCCTAATTAGGATTAAGGAAGGGGTCGGGCAGGCCGGACTAGAATGTGAAGCATTTGCAACGAGCGCCGCTGATGCCATCTGTGCGGAGTGTGGTGAGGAGCTAATTCTGGCACTGAGTGTGGCGTGATTTAACACAGAATTTCATGGTAGCAGCTCACATTCAAGCCTGGGATTTGACTCTGACTGTAGCCAAAAAAACTGTTACATGGAGTTGAATTAGCCCTGACCCCCCCCCCCGATAGATCTCCTTTAAGCTGACGCCATGGAGCTCCCCAATTCATCTGGACATTCAACATGTGTGGCATGTCAGATTGTTCGCATAACAGAGATGCTGTGCCAGGGGAGGCCCGCTCAGCCTCTTGGCCTTGTGCTTCAATCTGTTTTGACAAGGCGTTGTCACTGTCTCCCTCAAGAGGCTGACCTAGGCTAGAAAAATGAGCACCCAATTATTTCGTCATGAAGCATGGTCAAGGTTTCTCTCGGTGACCGTGAAAGTCAGGCAGAGCAACTCTTGTGTGCACTTCCTACCTGGGAGGGATCCTAATTAGCAGGCTGCTGGTGGTTGCTGCTGACAGCTACTATAAATAGTGTTTGGGCATTTGAATGCTAACCTGTTCTTACTCTGTTGAGGAATAGCTCACCAATGTAGGTTGCCCAAGACACCTATGACATCTCTGACATCAGTCAACATTTTAAAACTAACAGATTTTTATGTTAACATTTAGAATCTATGAAGAAATGCACATTAAATGCACCTAATCAGCCCAAATATGAAAACCACAGCTCAAGTCAATAATATGGATTATGTCATCACAGTGTAATGTTCTGTTGGAAACTCGATTAAAACTCACTGAAGTCAAAGGAGAAAGGACATGTAAAATCTGTCTAAACATCGTTGCAGACCAAAAACAAGCCTGCGAAATAAAGGGCCTGAACTCCCCAGATCCTCAGGTAAACATCCGTGGGCACAAACAACACCATGCCTGATCAGTGGCCCCTCCACATCCATGGCCATAGGGATTTCCTGCCAGGACCACGGTGCCAGACATGACAGGATACTGCAAGGGGTCCGTGTCAAACTGAGCAACACTTTTGGGGGAATTTCAAGAGATCAGTAAAGTTTCTCTTTCAACAGGATTGAAGTATTAAACAGCTATCATAAATGTTAACCTGGCTAGTGCACTTGTTAATATTAGCAACATTTACCCCCTTAGCAATTGCCCGATAGCCACATTAGCCATCTGTCATCATTAATATAGAGGCTAGTGGACTGTAGTCAGATAAAAGATGGTATGAAATATTGAGTAGATTGCCATCCAGAGCATGCAGAACTGATCTGAGCAAATAAAGAGTGAATCCAGAGAAGACCAGGCCGATCAGACGGGTTTCAGGCCCGAAGAGCACAGCTGAAGATGTAAAGAGCTGCAGACTGAAGTTGAGCAGTGTGAATAAACAGAGCAGAGAGAGGCTGCAGCCAGATGTGGACAGGATGATGAGCTTTTCTGCTGGTCTTTTTTAAAATGCGGGCAGTTCATCTTATTTTAGTATAAGTAGTACCACACATTTCCATAATGCTCTTCTTCCACAATAATTAAGCTATTTAGATGTTAGGTACTGTGTTATTTGTTGGCGCTAAAATATATTTTAGCTTCATGATCTGTAATGAAATAATCTAATTAGTTTGTAAAGCAAATGAAACCTCTAAATTAGCTAAATATAACTTATATTTGGGAAAATTAGTGGAAAATTAACAAGTTAACTTTTTCCAGATATGACTTTTTCACTATTCTGCTGTTGCAGGATCGGGTCAAAGTCTTCACCGTGGTGGTTATTGGGTATCGAGTAGTTTCCTGCGTATCAGTGTCAAGTTTAAAATTCTAGTACTGTAACGAACCTAATGCAAATGTGACAGACACAGTCGGATTGCTAATATTTTGTGCTCAGGCACCGAGAGGAAGGGTCAGAGTGTTTCGGAAGAGTGCAGTACAGGAATTACTCTGCATCGCAGATATAAATCGATGGCATATCAGGTTCTTACGACTTGATTTTCAGTCAGAGAATTTAGGTCTGCACTTCCACATTGTGTGTGTTTGATGGCTGTGGCATCACAGCACCCACTGACCATTGTTGTGATTAATTAGGCATTCATTCACTCCTCGAGCCTCAAACTGTGGCACAAAACAAAGGTCTCCATTGGCATGCAGGGCCGCTGGGACCATGTGAAGAGGCTGTGTGACACCAAACAACTGGACTATTTTTATACAACAGCCATCTGATTATCTTAGTAGCAAGATGTTTCACATGACTTAATGAATGAGTAAACTTATCACTGGAGATCATTCAGTGAGGGTTAACCATTTCTAAATGCCTTGTTGAGCAGACAAACTTGGGCAGCACACAAGGCTCATGTTTAAAGAGTGTTTGCACACTAATAGCAAAGTACACAATGCATTTATATGTCCTTTAGTATTCAGACAGTAGATCCATTGGATTAGAACTCCTTCAGCAAAAAGACCTATTATTAGATAAAAGCATATAATAAGCATATAATATAGTGTATGTACATATATATATCTATATCTATATAGATATATATATATATTATGAGTCATTAGACAGGTTCATTAGATAGAATCACGAGTCTGTTATATATCTTGACATTTTCTATATGACTGATTTATATCTTTAAAGGAGAGAAATAAGTACAGTGCTGTTGTCAGTACCTTTGTGTCAGCTTATATTTTCCAGCAATTTATCAGGAAGGTTAAATCATAAACACACTGGCTAAAAATCCTGTTTTTAATGGGAACAAAAGGGCTACATGGGAAACAGATAAAGTTAAGTTCCCCCAAGCACCAGACGTCCTTGGATGTTGTTTTCTCGGCTTAATGTGGTCAGTCAGTCGTGGCCTTTATTTAGTCCAAAAATAGTCACTGAAAATTGGGCCGTGCTTAATCCATGAGATTTGATCCAATGTAGCCCAAGATGGGTCCAGCAAAAAGTTGCTGAGAAGACAATTTGGTAGACATCTCGGTAGCCTTGAAAAGTGAAAAGGCGTGTTATCAGATTGTTTAGAGGACATGACGTAAAAGAGGCTTTTTTCTAATCCATTGAACCATTTTGCTCTGATTTGACGTCTTTCACAGTTCTGCTGGAACATAATTGTCTAGAAGACCGTTTGTGAGACATCGTATTACACCTAGATGTTTTTTTAAAAGTTGAAAGTTTTATATTCAGCATTCACAAGTTATATCGAAAACTGTTATATCGAAAAGCTCACAAAGAGCTCTAAAATCTGGAGTGCACATCTCATATTTTGGTGGTATAGTCCCACGTAAGGCCCACATAAATAGACTTCCCGTGTAACACGTGATAAAACAGGAATAAGTAATAATATTTTGCGGTTCTTAAACCAAGAAAAGTGCAAAAAGGTGAAGACATCATATACAGTTCATCAAGGTGCAGGAGACTGTCAGCATATTTAAAAGAATAAAAGACAGGCAGCACAAAACAGTGTGTTTTAATCTGATCTAACGTGTCTTAAATAGAGGAAGGGGTCTGAGAGGGGTCTCTGCTTGCTTTTGTGTAAAAGTCACTGCATGCCTCTGCTCTTAGGGACTTAGAAATGATGAAAACAGAATGTAAAATGCTGATTTTACATTCTAAAAGGATTTTTTATGTTTTTATAAGACTGGAAAAAAGATGGTTTTTCACATTTCACTCAAATGTAAGCATTGCTTGGAAGTTCTAAATACAAATTTTGCTAGGTGGGTTTCTCTTATGAGAAATTGAAAGGTGAGACCCGAGTTTCTAAAAGCTATTAAAAGTTGAAAGAGACTTAAAGGGTGGTAATGTGAGGATAATGCGAGTCGTCTTAAATGTGTACATGTTTCCTAAACTGTTCTTGAATCCCTTAATGCGGAGCAATCACTGCAGTGACTGCCATAGTGGCAACTGAAAGGCACTGTAAGGTGGAGGAGAAAAAGTTGCTTTTCCTCCACTCTGGCCCAGTCCTGTGAGCCAGTCATACTTAGCTTGAGGTTAAAGTGAGAGCAGGCCAGATGTAGACATTAACACTGACACAAAGTGACAGGTTCCCAGGCATTCAGTGACACCATCGGTTCCTCCCCATTCCTCACCCCCTCCGTCCTCTCATTGGCTCAGGCTGAGTCTTTGACCCTCCTAGATCAGAGGGCTCACCAACACGAGACCTAGTCGGACTTGTAGACCATGGCTCGCAGCAGCCTCGTATGTAAATGCAGAACAAATTAGTATACAAGTCCTTGTAGGGAAAAGTAAACCATGTTTGTGTGCACCTGAAAAAGATGTAATCTATTTGAACTTTTAGTCAGACAGAATGAGTTTATTCACCAGGGATAGTTGGTGGAAATAAAAAGCCTGTCTGAAACATCGCCCTTAGTCCAGGATGAGCAGGCTAGAGGGTCACGTAGTGTAACCGTCAGTATTCCTGGCTTTATTTGATTTAAATGCATCGTTTTAGGAAATAAGGACGACCCTTTTAAGTTAACATTTTTTTATTTTTTTATCTATACCCACAAATGTAGATGGATAAGCATGTATCTCCCTTACCTCCGCTTCCTGCTCTTTGCTTTCATCTGTTTGCTCCTGTGCTTATTAAAACTGATTGTGTCCAGACCGCTTAGCATTCTGTACACACTCTTGGCCTGGACACTTTCATCTCTGAACATTATGATTCTGCAGGCTCAGTGCCACTTGGCCACAGTACAAGCCACTGTAACTGGGCTGATTCAAAATACTGGAAAATCTGAAGAGGCCTTTACCTTAAAGGAGCAGTTGAGCCTATTTATGTGCTGTCCTGTAAAGGAACTTAGTTTCTACATGATAAACGTGAAAATATATTCTAGCTTAGCACAAATACTGAAGAAAGGATGACGAGTTTAAATGAATGCAATATTGTATTCAGTGTTATTTACTGAGCAGATTCTATTTTACTGTTTAACAGAGCTAAGTTAGTTGTTTGCTGGCTGTAGCTTTATCATTTAAATGTGAAATCACACCACTAAAACTACTTTGAGCAGCTCTCTTAGTCATAATGGGTCACCGCAGTGGTGTGAAAAAAAATTTGATTTGTCAGATTTTTCCTTCCTGTCACATTTGTGTCTCTTCCTGGGATCAAACTAAGGAGCTCCTGTTATTGGGCGGTTGTGTAAACCACTATACTGTGGCGCATCTTAGCTTACCTGCTAGCAGTCTGTTAAATTGCCTTGTTTTTTTCACAGAACCCTACCAGAAGCACATCAAATCACCCAAACAACATTACATAACGTAAAGTTAAAGTGATACAGTCTGTCACAGGGTGGATTCTCTGTCACACTGCTTCACTTACACTGGTCTGGGCTCTGGGGAGGCCAGTCCATGACTGAGCATGTTCCACTGTGTGTTTTTCTGTCCATGTATGATTTTACTGCATTGGTGGTGTATTTAGGATCATTTTCAATCAGACATTTCCACATGGTATTATAGATCAAAATCTGATGGTACTTTTTTGCATTTGTAAATCCATTAATTTTCACAAGGTCCTCAACACACAGGAGGGAGAGGCTGATGATTCGGGCTTGCCTTGTAGCCTCAGGACATGGGTCCCTCCCAGTCACCATGAACTGGTCTGTATAGCAAGGTATTCTAGAGTGAAACGTGAGGCCATCTGTCCAACAGCTAAAGCCTGGCTGAAATTAGGTCACGCAACAGAACAATGGTCTGAAACACACCAGCTAATCTACAGCAGAATTGCTGTAAATCAGAAGAATCAACATGTTGCAGTGGTCCAGTCACAGTCCGAACCTGAACCTGACTCAAATTCTGAGACCATGAGATATAAACATAAACAAATGGTCACAAACCTCAAAGAACTGAAGAACGGTGGACCAAAATTCCCACTGAGAGACTGAAAATCCATCCATCCATCCATTCTCTTCCCCTTATCCTTTTCAGGGTCGTGGGGGGACTGGAGCCTATCCCAGCTGTCTCAGTGCGAGAGGCAGGGTACACCCTGGACAGGTCGTCATAATGAAAATGATTACTTCAAAATATTGCTCCCAAAGGTGTTCAACAAGCTATTGAATTATTGGGTGTACTGAGTTTTACACAGGACTGTATAGCACACATAGACAACTCTGACAGCGATGCAGTAGATTAAGTGAATATTGGTGTAGATTACAAGGTTGGCAGGAGAAAAACAGGCCGTGTGTCGTATCGCATTGTTGTATGTCCTGCTCAGAAGAACACAGTCAGTGAAAGATTGTTGAAAGAAATAGGTTCTCTCCAGTCAATAGAAACTGATTTTCCCAACTGATCGAACAATGAGATTACACAGCGATGCAGCCGAACATTTTAGGAGTTATTCCTCTATAATGTCCACATGTTTTTTCATGTGAGCTCACAGCACACATAGACCACACCAGTGACTGGGGGTAAGGTTGGATGGCCACAGCTGTGACAATACAACCTGGGGTCATGCTTCGTGCCAGCAGCCCTAAAACCTTTCCCTTGTAAGAAAGTTTCTGAGATCTGTTTAGTCACTTTCTCCCACAGCTACCAAAACAGGTGGGATCCTGTCAAGCACTGGTCATCAGGCAGTGGTGGGAGGGAGACAGCGACTAAGACAGAAACCGAATCCAGTTACTATGGAAATATCAGCAATATTGCTATGGGAACTGGAGCACCAGAGCATGCTTTGTCTAGGATCGAGCTGTAATCGTCTCTGAGAAAGAAGCTTATGGTAATATGCGATGCTCTTATGAATTAATTTGTCAGGCTTTGTGTCCCAGCTGAAATCATAGACTTTTATCAAATGGAAATTAGCATCTCCTCAGGGCAGAGTATGCACAGCATGAGAGAGATTCAGCAATACACTGTTCGGCTTGGTGCTTACTTCCAGTCAGGGCACCAGTGTCTCAGTCCATAGCTTAAAGATGGACTATGGACTGAGACATATTACTGTGTTTTCAGTTTTATAACTCTCATAGAACTACTGGGTACTATTTAGAAGTTATATAATGAATAACAATGTAAAGGTGCAAAATAACACAAATCTGTAACTATAGACTATATTATGTATTGTGTTTGTTTTACTTTTAGTGGTAAGTTGTCCCTTATGGTGACATCAGTATAACCCAGTCCTCTAAATGTCATGGCACACTTGGTGTAGTTTTATGTTTTGTTCATTTTAACACTTGAAAAATGTCACTCTTCCCTGGTTTGACCTGATCCTGCTCGGAGCTTACGTTGAACTTTTATGCACACTGACCACAAATGTGCCGGTCATGTGCCAAAACCAGTAACCCAGTTTGTATGAGAATATAAACTGGGTTACTGGGCGCTTTTTGCAGACAAATTCCAACAGAAACTCCTTAAAGTGATGCTTCAGTAAAACCAGAATCAGAACTGACTTTGCACAGTGTTAATTGTGAAGGGCATGTCTTTTTTTGGCTATCTAATGCTACAGTCACATTAGGCATAACTAGACCATGTGCAATAACTTGTTGCCAGGGGAGGAGGTCTGCCACCGCTCAGTTAGTTAAAGCAACTTTAATGTGTTAAGTTGACAAATATGTACAGCCTGTCTAGAAATAGAAAATCTGCAAAATGCTAAATGTTACAAATCTGTTGCTCTTTATGCCCACACACAAATTCACATTAAACAGAAATTTATGTTAACTACTAAAGTTCATTGTCCAGCCAAAGCCTCAAAGATGTGAGGCTCTGACTGAGAGAAAAAAATGACTAGTTGCAGGACGGCAGTGTAACCGCAAAATGTTAGCCTTGCTTTTATATTGAAATATAAATCCTTTACTGCAAAGAGATGCATTGCAGACGACTTGTGCTCATCAGCATAGCCCGACTCTGATTGATTGCAATGTACTGGCAGTCTGTCTTCTTTTAAAAATTAGGAGACTGCAGTTGTTTGCAAAATTTCACCAATCTTCAAGCACGATCGTTGGGAGACTTGATACCTCTCACCAGGCGGCCTATGCAGTCACCTTGCAATCAACAATGGTCGCCCAGTGGTTGAGTTAATCACTTCAACTACTTGAAATCAGTCACAAAATATGAATAAAAATCAATGCAATCACCAGACAACATTCAATTTTTCTTAGTCAAAAGGGGGTTACAGTCCTCTTTTTAATCTAGTGTGACCGAGCCATACGGAGCATCACTTGGTGCGTGACTTTATTATAATAAAGTAATTTCTTTAATTTTAGAAATTAATTTAAAAAGGTTTATTTGTGCTGAACCAATTAAAGAAAAGAAAGTTTCATGACAAAAAAGGGAAAAAAAGGCAAACATGTCTTTGCCAAAGATGTAAACAGTGTTAACTGTCAAAAGGTCTGCAAATTAAAAGGCAGTGTCGCTGTGAGGGGACACTGTGGGAACAGTAGTCTACTCTTCAGAGACTGGTACAAAAACTTGTAAAAGAAAAACATTCTTATGATCAGGTCACTGAGCACCTTTAAATATTGAAGTTTGGTTCTCGTGTCACTTACATGCTTCGTTTCTCCACCACGGTGCACTCGTACTCCCCAGTAGTCATGTTGTTGTTTACTTCATTGGTTAGCTTGTTTACCTATGTTTAAAGTGGAATCAATATGCTGAACAGCTATTAGCGGTATGTAGGTCATGTTGTTCATGTAACATTAGCTATGCAGGATTTGATGTATGTTCTTTTAACCATTCTGTGCTTCTACACGTGTTTGAATGCACGTGCTCATCCTGCGTCTGTGTGAAAAGGCTGTAAAGCTAGTCTTTGGTGTCTTTAATGCAGAACAGAAAATGTGTGACACTATAGTAATGTTAGTAATGTTTATCACACAGCCTTGGAGAAGTCAGTGGTTGGTGACAGGCTGTGAAAGGAGGAGGAGGGTCCTTCTTTTCTGTTAAAGATTCCACTTAACATATAATATTAGAAGCTTCTTGGGTGTCCCGTTTGCTTGTAGACAGTCAGTTTGCTGAGAGGATCAGTGCAACTCAAGCAGGTGAAGACTTTCCAAACAGCAACTGTTGATAGTATGCAAAACTGGGTGTGCGTACTTTGATGTTTGAGCTTCCAAAGGGTGTGGGAATATTCTCCAAGGGCACGAGGTAGAGATGTTCCACGGGGAATATCACCGGTTGCCTAATTGAACCTTTCTATTTATGATACCGGCCTCATCTCGCTGGATTTACAGAGCAGCGGTACAGGAAACAAGCGCGGCGTCCCAGGGGAAACCACTGAAAAAATGTAGGGGGTTTGTATCAAGAAATAACCAACTCCTCTGTGCCTATTGTATTATTCGGTGATGTAAAACCTGGGGTGGGGTTTATGAGGGCTTTACACCAAGATTATAGAGAAAACCCTCCACCCATCATGGAGGCAGCAAGGAAGATTAAAAGAAAAAAAACTTTGATGCAGATTTGCAGATTCCCTGATCTCACACAGCTGTGTCCAACCAAGAAGCAAAAAAGAAAATAATTGCATATATAGGTCACTGAGCACCTGCATGGTTTAAAAGCTAAGAATTGACATTACACCCAGCTTACGCCCGGACCTGGTCGTGCACTGCTTAGCTATAACACATAGAGTAAGAGTTGCGTCCCATTTTCATGATGATGACCTGAACCTCTAATTATCACTGGCTTTATTGATGCAAGAGAGCAGAACAAGACCTTAGAGGCTATTCAGGGATGGCAGAACACAGACAGGATGAGTTTGGCATGATCAGGGAAGGATGTGTCAGACAGGCTGGAGCAAAGATGGGAAACACCGCTCTCATAACACCCAGTCAGCAGTTCCTGATACTTTGCTAGCCAGTCCAGCTGTGGCTCGCTGTTACAGAGCCGGGAAAGATGCAGTCTATGCTGAAAGGATAGAAAGCAGTTGTTGGACTGATCGGCTTTTATTTTATTCTGGGGTCAAAACCTGTGATGTTCTTGCTGATAGGAAGCAGTTTGGTTGCTCATAGCGGGTCGTATCTGTATTATTGGAAAGTCTCTACCCTACGTTATATTAGAGGCCGGTTTGTTTGAGTGGAGGTTTAATATGCATTCTTGGACAGCTGTTTCCACAGAAGACCTCTCAAGCTTTTTATCTCTACGTCAAGCTCACTTAGGAACCTAATCTGCACTAATACTGTCTGAAATAAGGAGGAGGTTAGGGAATGGGGTGGACTTCATTGCCTCTGTCTAACTGTAGATGAAACTGAATGCTGTGTTTAATAGAAAGTTGTAGAACTAAATAACTTACTTTTAATCATTCAGAAAGAACTTCTGGTTGTATTACAACACACCATCGTCAGAGATTTTGGACTCTTGCCATACTCGCATGCTTGGATTCAGTATTAGGTTATGCAGTTTGCAGTGCAGTTGAAATTTAAAACCAGAATTAAGCAGTGGCATTCCATCACTTGTACAAACTTTTGTCAGTAAATATAGTGCATGCATGAATGAAGAAGCTGTGGATTCAGTCATCGTTGCACTGCACTTGTAAAGCAAAGATTACCCTTCAGTGACTCTTCATCAAATGAATTAACAAGAGCCGAGCTCGGGTACGAGGAGCTCTCAGTAACTGTGGAGGCTGGAAAGCATTTCTGCTCTGCACACAGCCTTTTTATGCACGCAGCGCGGTGGAGTACAAGTTAAAGAGGCGACACGCTTTCACTGGATTACCACATTTCTGTGAAAAAGTGCATACTCTAATTCTGCTCTTGTGCTGCTCTTTGTTGAAGTTCTCAGTCAGAAAGGCATACTTTCTGAAGCTGTAAGAAACTTTTTCTCATTTGGTGTTGTGAAGACAACTCCGTCCCACTTGGGACCAAACTTTGCCTTCTGTGTTGCTGTGTAACACAAGCAAAAATATCAAATATGTCTCTGTATTTATTTAATATTTATTACGGTCCAGAGCGCCGTTGTACTGCTGAACATTTTCCTTCAAAGAGCTTTGAATGTGAGTCTGCATGCATTTGACATCCTTTCTGCTTTATTTTTCACTTCCTCTGCCACCAAGAGGTCAGGGGAAGTTGTAAAGCAGCACCCTGAAGCTGAATTCAAAGTTTTGCTGTTGACCTTCTTAGCACTTCAAATATGTGAGTGAAGGAGTATTTGAAACAGTGTTTTCTAATTAAAGAACCGTCTGTTATCATCCTGGTTTTTGTGTGAAATTTCATATGATGAGCGCAGCCGGGCTAATCACAATTAGTAGCCTATTATAGTACTCAATGCTAAAATAGCCATATATAGTCTCAGTGTGAGCCTAGTGTGCAAAAAGTGACTCCTAGAATTAAGCTTATTGTCACACATGGGTGCAACCGTTTTTTTGACAAGGTTTTATAACAGTCAGCAGCTAAAAACAAGCTGTCGTCTTGTTATGATCTCCGGGAAGACTGTGGGCTAATCAGCTTATCCTGTCTGCTTTAGCAGGTGACCCTACACACTGCTGTGCATCCAGATGACAGCTGGTGGAGGTCACGTTATCCCTGTTTGAGCAGGTTTCTTTGATTGAGAGGCCCAACACCCTTTCCACCACTAATTAGTAACAGACTGCACCAACTGTAAATATTTTCTGCAACTTTTAGGTGTGGGTTTAAAAATACTTTAAACAGAGGATTGGGTGGAGAGACTGGGGAAAGGTTTTAAAGAATAGGAGGAGCTGCATTTGGCTTTCTCACCGTGCTGTAACCAGTAAGTCTAAATATTGTTATCTTGATTACAGACTTATCAGAGAAGTCGTGTGTGACGGCTCAACTTTATGTAGAAAAACATGTGACTGCAGTCATTTTTAGTTTTCCACATGTTTTTAACAGATTTGTAAAATATTTGTGTTTTTTGTGAAAAGTGGTCTAATAAAGTTGTAACTTTGCACCTTTCAATGTATGTTTGCACACTCAAAGCACTTTCTGCTACTACTTAGCCAATCACACACACATTTTTACAGTACTTTGATCTATACCTAAGCACTTTTATATAACGATCAATCCACCGCCCTTCCGATTACTAGATGACCCACTCTATGAGCTGAGCCACATCCTCCATAAAGATGAGGATTTCAGACCTAGCAACACTGTACCAACTGTCGAGCTTGTTGGTGGTAGCATCATACCTTGGGACTGTTTTGTGCTGGTGAAACTTGGTGACAGCTGGCACTTCCAGCTGTACAATAATCCCAAAACTGCTTCTGGAATGGATAAAGCAAGATAACATTAAGTTTCTGGAATGCCTGGACTACACTTAAAAGCCAGGTCCGTACCAGAAAACCAACCAATTTAAATGAGTTCTGCCAAAGAAGAGTGACCAAATATCCTGCCAGAATTAGGCCAGAAAAAAGCTACAACATACTCAGGGACATTTAACAAAATATTAGTAGGGATTTAGGCCTATATTTGGGCCTCTGTATATGTATACTTTTGCCATTCTGTATATTAGAGAAAATCCAAAATAAATTCAAATCTGTGCAACCAAATCTTATTTTTTAAAGCAATTAAAGCTGTATAATCATTCCATCCTGGAAGAAAACAGAACAATTCAAAGAAATCATTAAAAGCCCAAATTACCAAGATATTCATGCCTATGAGTGTATGTAACTACAACTGTATGTCTGGACTCTATGTAGCCTGTTTACTGTGAGCCAGGGTACTAGAGATGATTGCAGCATCTTGATAGTGTTTGTTCAATAAAAAATCGATTTAGTAAAAATAGATTATTGGTGACTCTGCATCCATGAGCCAGACCATCATTTTATCTCCCTGCAAGTGTTGATGAGCAGGCTGGTAAGTTAACTTTGACATGGAAATGACTTTGTGTGAATTAATTTGTTGACCAAAGGCTGTCGAGATGATTCATCCATGGCCCTTCCAAGACCCTGTCCCTCCATCACATGCCTCAGCTTTCTGGGGTTCGTTTGCACTATTAGTCCCACAGTGGCAACAGCATCGGGCTCAGAGAGAGAGGAAGGAGAAGGTAGAAGCACAGATAGAGGGAGAGAGTAGGGCTCGGCAAGCTGTTGACCTACTGGTTTGGTGAGGTTGCCCTGAAAGGGCACATGCCTCCCCGCACTGTGCATAGAAACAGCACACCCACACACACACACACAATGGTTTAACCAATACAACTAAAAATGGAAGATAGTAACAGAACGAGGGCAAATAGCGCCTCTATGTTCAGATCATCACAGTGTTGTAGGAATTGACATTTAAGTTCCCTTTAATTGTGTCAGTGAAATTTAAGATGAGTGGAGTGTTAAAACAAGCCCAGCATCAGCTGGTTTTGTGGCATGAGATCATCACTGAAAGTCTGGAGAGTTATGTTGCCTTTTTCATCTTGCTTTGCAGGCTACCTGAGCGTGTTGGCAGTCGTGCTGAAGACAAATAATGCCTCACCGTGGACAAAAGAGTTTGACAGTAAGAGCTCGAGACTGACGACCCTCAAAAAAATACAAACCAGTCATCGATCTTGAATTAATGTCCTCGTATCACTTCCTGTTTCTCTGCTTACAGAAGTTGAGCTATCATGTGAGATTGAGTCCATTTCCACAATCAATCCCAGAATTGAATGGAAGAAGATAACAAGCGGGGGGCCAAGCTATGTCTACTTTGACAAGAAGATCTCAGGTAAAACATGAAGTAGTCTGTATATACTTTCTATAAGTTACATATTTTTAAATATTCATCTTTGCTGTGTTTCTATTCTGGCAGGTGGCCTTGAGAACAGAGCAGTGATCAGAGAACCTGCCACGTTACTGATAACCAACGCCACGAGATCAGACACAGCCAAGTATCGATGTGAGGTCACTGCTGCAGACGACCACAAGTCCTTTGATGAGATTGTGATTGACCTGGTTGTAAGAGGTACTTTGACCTGCCTGTACCACCGATTATTCTCTCTCTTACTGATAACTGACAGAAAACATTTAAACACAGACAGCAAGTCATTATTGCGCCCTCAAAGCACAGACCTCGCTCAACGATTCGCACGTCGGATGCTGTAAGATGAAACCATGTTGTAGGTTGCACCAACCCTTTGGCATACATGTGAGGATGCGTTGTGACCAGACCTGCCCAGCTGCAAAGGCGTGTTCTAGGTTATAAAAGGAAACCTCTGAAACTGCATCTGCTCGGAATTGCAGTGCTAAAGAAAGCAAGCGCCGCGTGTTTTGGTGGCGTTTTCTGGCATGGAGCGAAAATCACGTTCCCGTCCACTCCCTGTCAATCCTGGCAGTCCAGTCAAACGATAGGGTCAGGGTGACCTTAACCTTCAGAGTCATAAAGCCAGCAGCATCGTGTCGATTGTGTTGGTTTATTTCTCCCCTTTATGTTTACAGAGCAGAAAAGCCCATCTGCGCGAACACTCGCTACAGCGACAGTCACCGTATGTTCTGTTTCCCCACAGTGAAGCCAGTTGTGCCAAAGTGCAGCGTCCCGAAATCGGTGCCTTTCGGGAAGTCGGCTGAGCTGAGCTGTGTGGAGGAGGAGGGCTTCCCCAAGTCTCAGTACCAGTGGTTCAAGAACATGGAGGAGATCCCCGATGACCCAAAGACCAGTGTCAAGTTCTTCAACTCCTCATACACGCTCAGTACAGAAACAGGAACTCTGGTTAGTACTCGTGTGTGCGTGTGCTCGGACAAGGGCACATATGAGCGCCAAGGGCGGGGCAGCAGGGACGGTGGCCTGACGCCCAGGGGTGGAGGCAGATATTTTGGGGAGACAGTTGATGGTGTGAGAGGGCTTGAGCCATGAGGGGAATCTGCTGTCCTCGTTTGCACATTCCTCTATTCTCTCTTGCTTTACAGCACAGCGTAGATGTGACACACACACACACACCGTTTGTCTTTAAGTGAACGTACTGGACGACAGTGCTGTAAACTAAGGAGGTTTAAGGAATGTTTTTTTTCTACTGTTCTTATCTTGTTATTTTTAGAGTGCTCCTGTAAACACAGTTATCACTCCTTTGCTATTTCCACATGGGAGAGGAATGGCAGCCAACTGATGCAGAGATTGGAACTGGTGAAATAGTTTAGAAGGGGAGTGTCAGCTTTATTCTTTTTAAAAAGCTGGAACTGAAACTCTTCTCTTTGTAATACTCTACCATAAACTAATATTTACAGGTTAAAATACTTTAATATCTTAAAGAGTTGTATTTAAATTCAGTCCGAGTTTGATTTTTAATGTTTGGATCACGCCATTGTGATCATTTCCTGCACTCTCCACATATTTAGACACCTAATCCAACTGCAATGTTAACACCTGCCTTTATAGTTGTACTTTGACGTTCAGGCTGTTTTAACACTTGGAAAATGGGCGACAGCAACTGTATGAATTACTCTTACCCCTATAAGCGTGTGTGTGAGAGGTGGGCACAAACTCAACAGATGCTTTTATTTTACTTTACTGTTCACTTTGAAAGGAGTATCACTTAAGGAGCATGAATGTCGGTGCAGCTGTCACACACTGTTGATAGTCTGAATGTCATCCAAAAGAAGCCCAATCATTTTTAAATGTAAAGCTTCACTTGTATGACCAGGGTGAATATTTTATATGTGTAAGATGTAGCTGTAACTCCCTCCTTCGCTGAATCCCAGGTGACTGAATGTGATATTTCCAAAGTGCACAGCAGACAGCAGTCTGTTTAATTTTTCTATCTTGCATCTCTTCACATGCTCATGGCACTGTCTCTGTATTTGCACAATGCAAATCTCTACCTGTCTGTCCCCTCTGCTCACAGTAACGGTCACTACAGTTGTTTCCCTCTATAACAGCGCCTGCATCCTGCCTGTACATAGTTCCGCTCACCTATATTTATTTATTATATTAATTAGAATCATTCAGGATGTTGTAAAACATCTGCATAAAAAAGACTATGAGCTTCACTTAGGGAGTTTGCATTAAGCAGATGTTTGTCTTTTGTCTCACACAGAAGTTCATTTCAGTCAGGAAAGAAGACGCAGGCGAGTACTATTGTCGAGCGAAGAATGATGCAGGGCAAGCTCAGTGTGCACCCCAGAAGATGGAAGTGTGTAAGTATGCATGTTTCCTTTGGAAATAAATACTTTGTGTTTATTGAATCCAGACAGTACTAGATTTGTTGAAAGGAATCCAAACATCAGTGTTTATGTTTTTACTCGCATTTGAACTCCACAGATGATATTGACATTGTGGGGATCATCCTGGGAGTGCTGGTGGTGGTCGTTGTGCTCTTATGTATAACGGTGGGCATCTGCTGTGCTTACAAACAAGGCTACTTCTCCAGCCAAAAGCAGACGGGGAACAAGTAAGATTCCAGACTACTAATGTTACTGTAACCAGCACCACTTCCACATGTCGCCCAAAAACCGAATGTGCTTTGTGTGTTTTAGTTACAAAGTCCCAGCTAAAGGAGATGGAGTGGACTATGTCAGGACGGAGGATGAGGTTAGTAGATAGTCTGGCTGTGTGGCCGTTTGTATTTTTAGGCACTTCGTTGCTAAATGTCTATTGCAAAAAAAGTGAAAATGCAGTCTGTTATACTGCTTCAGTTAGGTGCCTGTTTTTATGATTGAATGATTCATGTATCAATAAAAGTGATCAGGTACAAGGACCGGACGGAAAATGAGTAAAAAAGTGACCAAAGACAAACTTTGTTTCTGTCACTAATTCATTATGAAAACAGAATTCAATTAAATTCAAAGATTGGAGAAATGAAATGAAAATATTACTACTTGGTATGCTTTCTCAAAGCTTTCATTTGAAGGACTCGCCTGTTGTCGGCGTTTGGGGATGAGAGTGTTGGAAGAAGCAACTCTAACTGCAGTGTGCTGCATGCTGACAGCGGTGATTATGCTGCTGTATTTAGTCTCCAGGTCTGCACAGGTCTGAAAGCAACAGCTACCCAAATATTTAGCATCGTGTTGCTGCCCGTAACAGAGAAAACAGGGCCTCTCTCCCTCTCTGCCCCTTATCATATTACCTTTTGAAGAACCTTTACAAAGTTAAATTCAGACTCTGTATGAGGTATCGACTCAGCAACACTGAACACGGGAGTCTGCTGGAAACAACGAGAGCCATCATTTCACGGCAGGCAGTGCTGATGTCGTAGTCGACTAAAAGAGTTTGTTTTCCAACACCTGTCTCACTTAAATCCCCCTCAGCTGGCAGAATTTTGTTTTTCTATTATGCAGCTCTAAAAAAGTCAAAAAAATCTCAACTGTTAAGTGAACTTGCAGAAAGCCTGGACATTAAGATCTGTGCCAAATAGACAAGCTAACATATACTGAGAGGAGAAGCGTGGAAAGAATGGGGCTCTGGCGCCGTGCGATAATGTAATAACGATGAGTTGTTTCCTGCGCGTTGTCTGCAGGGGGATTTCCGACACAAGTCATCGTTTGTGATCTGAGAAAGACGACGGGGGCTGTTGTGCTGAGTGAAAGCTGTGACACACGGGTCTGCCCTCCACACTGTCCGACCACGGAGCTGCCGCAGTTCGTGCACCGAGCTCTCAGCCTGCCTGAAATCCAATTACACAAGCTTGCCAAATGTGGTGGGATTTCTTATGACAATAATGTGTAAAAAAATAATAGTATGTGCATAGGGACTGAGATTCATTTAACTTTATTATCTTCAACTGAGTTCTTTTGCTAAATTCTGGCGTTCTTCAGTTACAGTGATTGCATGGTTTTAAACACTAAAGCAGGCGGCGAGCAGGAATCATGTGTTTGTTGTGTCCAGTAGAACAGTCAGTCTATCATGACAGCTCTGTCTACTGGCAGCATTCAGTTTCAAACCTTTTGTCATTTCTATAACATTTCTTTTCTACTGTTAAAATTTGTCAGACTATTTTTGATGGAATATATTTTAAAATGCCTATATATAAAGGTTTACTTTTTTAAGTATTTGTAAATGACTAACATGTTTTTTTTTTTTGTTTTGGGGGGGGGGGGGGTTAAAAGAAATGATGTAACACAAACCCCTTTGCATAAAGTTGTAAGCATTTACACCTTTGCAGATGAAAGAAACAAATGAAAATTGGCTCGTAGTAGCATATCGGCGGTCTTACATATTGAATTTGTCAGCTGGGATTGTCCAGTTTGTGTCATGACAGATTTCCATGTTGATGTTTGTAGATAGTCTTAGTAAGATGCTTTGAAGAGTGCCAGTCAAATGCTGTGAAACACTGTACACGATCAGTGCTGCGTTTTCTTGATTTTAAGTGTCCTTCTCTGCTTGCTGTTAATCTTGTATATATTGAAGTTGCTGTCGAGTTTAGCTGTCATACATATGTAGATTACTTCACTATATTAATCATAATTATATTAATACAGGGTTTGTATGTTAACCTTCCAGACCCCAAAGGAAGATAGACAAGAATGATTGTGGACTGTTGACAAAGTAAATGGTACTTAAAATAGTTTCTGCTGATAAGCAAGACAAAGCTGTTAGCGGGTTATTTAAACTACTAAATCTTCAGCTGGTACTGAAAGTCCCAACAACATGAGGTAGAGCACATGCTGGAACAGCGTTTTTTACAGAGTTAACTTGTACACATGGCACAGCTGCTTTGTGTTTCAGCTGTGTGACTCAGCCACCGGAGCCAGTGGCTTACTCACAACTGTGTGTTTGATTTCACCAGATGTGCAACAGCACATTTTAGAAGAGTCCCAGGAGCAACTCTGCGCTTATCAGTCACTCAGCATAGTGATTTAGTATTCAGAATAAAAGACCCTGTTCAGGCTCAAAGCTCTGCGTCTCAGACCTTTCAGCAAGATTTGAAGCCGGGTGGAGAACAGAGCGAAACACGTGACACGACGACAGACCTGCATCTGGTTTATTCCTGGGTTTAGCGACTGGATGTTTTAATTGGAGAGAGAAAAAATCTTTCAGGTGAAGCTTTTTGTGTTTTCTGAGCAAAGCTGAAGGTGAGCAGAACTGAGCTGACAGCAGTGTTACAGTGAGATTCGGCTGTCGGGGGTCTGGAGGGTTAACGCTTGTACTAATTGTAAATAGCTATTTGGCGTTTTTTGTTTGTTTGTTTTTTCTCTTTCGCAAGATCATGTAAAGTGAAAAAATGTTTTCAAAACTCCAGTTTGAGGCGATATGAAACTCTTTCCATTTGTAGGACTGAAAGAAGGGTAACATTTTATCAGATCATTCAGAACACGTGAGCAAGAGCTTCTTGAGGCAGTTTTTTAAAAGCATTGAGAACAAACAGTTCTCTCCCTCAGTGTTCGCTCTCTAACCAGACTTTTAAAGGCAGCTGATGTCAGTTAGTATTCGTGTAACCTTCATGCAGATAAGAAGAATCTCTTGTTCAGCTGTGCTCGAGGTTTTCAACAGAGGAAATGCGGTCAAATGTTAACCAATTATCAGTCGTGGTAGAGACGATCTGCCGGTCATTTGCACATCAACACTAAATCTAACATGTTCCACTGTGGAAGTGTACAATTAGCCCAAATAAGGTCACAAATGAGTCCTGCTGCAGTTGCACAGTGTGGTGAGAATCAGACATTTCACCTCGTCATTTGTGCATAGTTCATTCCTCTTGAGTGCCTTCAGGCTTCACACTAGTGCGGTTTCTCGTGCACGGTCCCACCTCTATCTTCTGCCATGCAGTCACGGGCTTCGTGTTTTTCCTTTTCTTTAACCACAAGCGCGGCGTTTGAGAGGAATGATGACACCAAAAGTCTCCACTCCCCTTCTTTACATATCTGCAAATTTGTAAATAGCTTTTTACATAGATTGGAGCTGTAGACGCGTTGAAGTGAAAAATAATAGTGCCTCTATATTGTGGGGATTATTTTTAGTAAAGACATATAGCACTATTAGAAAAAAACAAAAGATTGAAACCCACAGCAGAGCGGTTTCTGTGAGCTCTGGTTTATAATGTCTTTATCCAGGTTTTCTAACACTGATTGGTATTTCAAAATAAAATCCCTAAACAAAATTTGAAAGACCAATTTAGTCAGTACTGACTTTTTTCTTTTTATTTTGTGTATGTTATTTATTCTTCTCTGTGCTGGCGGGGAAATGTTTCAGGTCTTCACAACACTGTTTAAACCAGGGGTGTCATACTCAGGGTCATAAGACCGGCCCGCTGGACTTCTTTCACACATTTCGGACTTTTAAATGTATTTTCATAAATTTTGCAGCTTGTCCTAGCGATGAGGACGTCTCCCACAGTCTTTCATACTACATCAAAGTAATAGATAAATAATGAAATGATAGAAAAGTTACTTCTTTTTTCCACTATCTAAAGTACAAAAGCCTGTATCCACAGTAAAATAAGTAAAACTGGACATTTTTTGTGAATTAACAAAAACTTGCTCTGCTCCAGGACAGTCTGGACTATGAGCGACCAGAACTTTTTCTGTCATTTTACACATTTGCTTTTTTACAATTTAAGCCCAAAGAGTCATGCTGGCATGTGTTTTTTATTATACAGCAGAGCAGCATTTCTTTATCGTGTAGTAAAACAGACGTGCTGGTGAAATTGCACTTGTTTTTCGTATACTGAGATATTGCAGGGATTAAATGTGCAGCTACACTTATTTACATTTACAGAAAGGGAATTTTTACTGGTCTGGCCCACTTAAGAGCAAAGTGTGACCCCTGATGTAAAATGAGTCCGACATCCCGGGTTTAAACATTTACCCTATACAAAAACGAGGCGACACAGTTGGTGTCAGGAAACACCAACCTTGTGTAGCGTTAAGAACGGCACCAATCTACAAGAAAGGAAGATGAAATTAAGAGCTGACCCATTCAATGATAAAGGAGCTGGGACTCTGCAAGATGTAAGTGAAGTTTATAATCCAGAGTTCATGGACAGTTAAGCTCACAAACAGCAAGGAAGTCTTGTGTCGCATCTTTACACGGGTCTGCGCTGACCCGACAGGGAGTCCTGAGCAAGTGAGTCTGCAGGATGATGTTTCCAGGCAGTGATGGTGGAGGTTATATTGGCAGGTTTACTCTGTGCTGTCTTTCAGTTTAAGGATGGCTGCATTCCAGTGATCCAGCTCTGCTGGAAGACTGGTCTATAGCATACCTGATCCTCTGATCCAAACGTACACACAGCAGAATGTCTTTTTGGGGCCTGCTTGGGTTATTTTTTGTTCATTTTAGAACCACTCTATTTGTGATTAATAAAACTCACTTCTAATATCACAAAGGTGTTTTGTGTCTTTTCTATTTATGGTGTGTGTGTAGTGAGGATTCTAGATCTGCACTGCCAGTCTTGTCATTTCACGGCTTGTTCCAATCCTCCTGGCCTATTCAACAGTCCCCCACTGTTCACAGAAATCCTATTGGTCCATCCAATATCCCACCGACTGCTCTTTGTTGATCTAAAGCCATAATCTATTAGTGGGAGTTAAGCCATTTCCACTTTCCACACTGCAAACAGCCTTCTTGTTCCTTTCTGGTGACTGTGCCAACTGGCAGCAGGTTCCTGGATAAAGAGCACTAAAATCAATGAGCCCGGGGAGGATAATATATTGTCCTTTGCATCACAGCTACTGGACACTATTATTTATTTCACAGTAAAATCAATCAGTGCTGGCTTTATCATCATGCAGAAGGATGAAAAAATACCTGCTTTTTAAGAAGGCAGCAAGCCCTGTGTTCAAATTATGATTAAATGTAGCACACTCAGTTCATTCACTGAACAGAGCACACAACACTGCTCTGAAAGTCATGCAGCATGTGAGTCACTGTTACTCATCTATCAGTTAATAGGATGAAACACATCTGTGGTTAGTTGTACTGGTACCTCTACTGTAATAGTCAGCATCCAGCAAAGTATGGCATTATGTTAGTCTTTCAAAATTCTTAGCACACATGCAGAAATCTTACTTGGGTCAAATGATGAACGGGGACCACTGAAGCAAATTAAAATTGAAGTATGTCAAGAAGTACCATGAACCCACAATGGAAGAAGTGCACGAGACCTAGGAACTAATTATAAAGGAAAAATATTCTTTGTTTTTTTTGTGTGTGTGATACATTTTAAATATTTAGATAATAAACCTGAACTCACTAAAACTTCTGAATCCTAAAACATGTTTTTAATGTTTTCAGGGTATTTTAGTGCTTAAAGTTTACTGAAAGTGTCACGGTCTGAAGAGGCAGACCGTGCGGTGGTGTGTGTGGTGGACCCAGGTGCGAACACAAGTGAGCAGACCGGAGCAAACTTAAACTGAAAGCGAGCCTTTATTGTGGCTGATGACAGGTCTCACAACAAAGCAGAAACAGCGTGACTAAACTGAACCTAAACTAAACTGGGAAACAGATACTGATAAACTAAGGAGACTCAGAAAACCATGGCGATGATTGTACAGACTGGCTGCGAGAACATGGAGGGTGGGAACACAGATGATGCAACACTGAACACAGCAAGACTGAGGACTAAATACACACACGAGGCGATCAGGGGAAGTGGAGACACATGAGAACACAGCTGACTAGAATGGAACATAATGACAACACAGGGGAGAGTGACACTAACTACAATGAACAAAGAACACCAGACTCTTCCAAAATAAAACAGGAAATACGCAGACATAGACATGGAAATGAAACATGGCATGAACTTAACATAACTGCATAGACATGAAACATGACACGTAGACACAGAACCAGGGAGACTGAGTACAGGGGAAGATGGCAGAAATAACTACAAGAACTTGACAACATAAGACACACAGACATAACACACATGAAGGGCAAGAGAGACTAAACACAAGGGTAATATAATTACAAATGAGCTGGAATAACTTAATGAACCTAAACAATAAACATCCAAATAAACTAAAACTCAAAACACTGGGTCGCATGACCCAGGACCATGACAGAAAGTTCCTAATAAAAACCATTAAGTTCGAGTAAAATTGACACTGAGCATTTTAGTTTTAGTAATCTATATTAAGACTAAAAAAAAATAGCTATGGGTGGCATTTGCTGTGTGCAGCATCAAACTGATGTAAGTGTGTTACTATTAACTGAGAATGGGTTAAGATATTAAAACACTGTGTGTCCCACATGGTTCTTCCGTTAAAAATTCAGCTCACAGATAAATGTAGCCATTCTGGTCAGCACAGTGAAACAAAGACAGGAAACTACTAATCATTTCTGACACTTTCACACTAAAACTAATAAAAAATAAAAATTTAAAAAAACCTGAAGTGTCTGATTTCCTCTGTTTGCTGTCTATGTGCAGGACACACAAAACTCTACTCAACACGTTCCACAAACATGGCTGCTTATAGTTTTATTGTCAGTGGAACAGCAGTTTGATTACATTTCGGGCGTTCATTTATACCAGCAGGAAGATCTGTTCTCAGAACCAGCAGGCTGACCTTTACAGTGCTAAAGGAAAACAGCAACATTTGCCACGGTGTGATTACCACCCAAGCAAGTGAGGAGCTCAGAAACACACACAGGTTTATGCCTGTTTCGCTTTCTTTTATAATTTGTTCACTTGCATCTTAAATATTTTACGATATTATTCGAGGTGGGCCTCGCTCTCATAGTTGGACTCGATCGCTGGGCTCGGAATAGAAGTTTACCAGCTTTTTTCAACACAGCGAGGTCACAGGTATTCAGAGAACGAGACAAACAAAAGGGAAGTCCACTGAATCTCTCTCATGGGAATCTTGCCACACTCATCTCTCGGCCACTCTTCGACACAGGGCTTCTGCACAGAGAAGAGGTTGAGTTGCAGAACAGCAGAAGGCAAACTTGAACACTGGGCTAGTACAAGGAGCTGAACCACTCTACCACAGCTACGTGCAATCTGGTGTCAACTGGAGGATTTCTTCAGCCTTAAATAGCAGAGGTGATGAATGACTGCCAGCAGATGTTATTAAGATTCAGAGTTAAGGAGGGGATACTGGAGGAAATCCAAATAACACACTGACCCTGCCAGGTGGAGTCAAACAATGATTTTAATGAACACACATGTGGGAGATGCACCCTGCAGAACATCAGAGTTGGATCTTCCAAACAATGCACAAAACAAAGGTTTTATAGGGTTGGGGTAATACAACGCCCCTTCATGCATTAAGCAGATACAATATTTGCATACGTCAAACCAAAACCACAATGACTTTTAACACAGTTTGAAAAGATCATCGTCTCGTCTCTATCCCAGGTGTCTTCCTGTTGTCACCGGACGCTCGCTTATCTGCCTGGAACATCAAGCTCAGTTCTGCAACAAACTATCACGTATGCAGGCACAATTTTGCAGTTGCAAGCAAAACATGATTAAACTTTCAGCTATAAATGAACCCATTAACTGTATGTGTGTCTCGTCCTTAAATGCTCTCTCATCTCATCCGTTGCACTTCTGACCTTTCACCAGAACAGAGGCTCATCCTTGCATGTAATAACCTAACTGGAACTATATATGTAATATGTTGAATAAATGTTTTATTCAAGAACCTCTACTAAAAGCTTAATCAAAGGATATAAATGAATAAAAGATAATAAAGAATAAACTAGTGAGAGTCTCCTGAGACTCTGCTTTCGGTTTCATTTCCTGCGAGGCACTCTGCAAACCTGCAGTTTCATGTCAACCTGCAACTCAGTCTTTCACACACTGAAGTCTGGACTTCAGTGTAAGAGTATAAAAACATTCAAAAGCATTATAGATTCAACTCAACAGTTTAAAGTGGTTCTCACTGAACCTGTGATAAAGACTAATATGATACCAATATGTTTGAACATCTGAATCCAATATCACTATTAATTATTAATACAATGGTAATGAAGATTATAAAAATAACAGCAAATAATAGCAGCAAAATATCCCTATACTCTACAATGTGAACACTCAACCACCTCTAGGTGCACAAACCCAGAGGGCGGGGACCCAGTAGGAGCCTTTGGATTCCTGTGCAACAATGGTGATGCCGTTTAGCGTTCTATACACATTCATATGTTACCGCCGTTTCCACACCACATCTTTCTCACACCTTGACCACATATTCAGTTTGCAGTGACCACTTTTATTAGGAAAGAGGACTTCTGGCAACCATTCCACAGTTTGAATACGCTGACAGTCAGAGAGTTCATCATAGATTTGAATGCGAATTTAATGCATGCAAATGACTGAAAGAATTACTGACCACAAAAATCTAACAATTTCCAATGCAGGGGGAAAAATTAATAAATAATGAGAGATCCCTTCCTGTGACCCTATAGTGTGTGATCCACAACTGGATACCCAGTAAAGGCTGTGTGGATCCATAACTCCTGTGGAGGAGCCAACATCAATTTAATTTTAACACCTTTATTTGTTATATAATGTTTTATTAAAATAAATGTCAGCTACAGCACAGGTGTTCCTCTGCCCACAGCAGATGCTTTGCCCCTAAACTGGTTAATCCGCCCAGTCTTCACCTCATTTCTCTCTAATATCTTCAAACATTCTGCATTTTCAGGGACTTTTCAGAGGACAGGGCTGCATTCAGTGTACGCAGAGCAGCCACCACAGTGAGAGAAAAAAAATGATACTTGACAGAGGGAAGTTGGCTATTTAGAAAATATCACAGTAGGATGTGACAGAAGGACACACTGGCAAGATGTGTCCATGTCCAAGCAGGGTCTACAGCTGCACCTCACACTCCCATCATCACAGAAATAATTGGTTTGAGTCGCACCATGACAGCTAGGAGGCCTCAGCTTGTTAAAGGTTTTTAGTCATTTGTCCAAAAAGGAGTTGCACAATTCATGCGATGCTGTTGCAGGACAATTTTAGAAGAAAAATGCTGTCAAAAATGAGTCATTGTTTTAAAAGAACATTTCTATCTCTCAGCCTTAAGGGACTGTTTGACTATTTTCATGTTGGAGTCTAAAGCTATTCACAAAAAGAGGATCATTTTAATCTGTCTTTGTAAGCCACCAGAACTAATTAGGCAGTTAGCCTCATAACGAGATAAAGCAACACACACACAAACTCACACACACAATTTAATAACTGTTCCCACTCACTTCATATCTGAAATACTGCTGTGACTGATGTGTGTGAAGCATGTGGTTCATGTTACCAAAACTACAGGTTGCATAAAACAGCAGCACTATGCTGGCTTTTAAAGGTTTTAGAGGATTTCCCATCAAGAGTTCAAATCTGAGAGGGAAAAAGACATGAAGTGCCTACAATGAGGGTGAGGATTTATTTTTCACATGAATATTTTTTTAAATGCTAAATAATGGCACAAAACATCAGGAGCTCAATTGCAAAAACCTGTGAGTTTAGGAGGGCTCTCGGGTTTATCGGTGTCCTGCTGTGGTTAAACCCTGCCCTCTAGCGACCAGCAGTGCCATTACAGAACCAGGTCCAGGATTTCCCTGGTCCCGGTTTTCCCTTTTTCCCCACTCATCGGAGAGACCGAGTGAACGACAAAATTTAAACAGACTGCAAAAGATTTGTGTTTGTGGATTTTTTGTTACTGCAGTCACTTCAGACACCACAATGAGCTTAGTTTGCATAAGGATGTTAAAAATTGTGCACTTCTGACCTCTAGTGCTTAAAACTGGTGCAACATGCAGTCAATACGAGTCAAAAGCAGCGGGGATTAAAAACTAATGGAAATGCATCATCATTATACTTACACAAGTCAATTTAGTACATTTCTAAGAGTAGTTTCTATCCAGTAAGTTTTTTTAAGCCCCAATACGGTTTCATTCAGGCCAGGGCTGTACCAGTCCAACCTCTTCCTATTCTGATATGAGACAGATACCTTGGCAACAGTGAATCTACCAGAATTGAGAAGTGATGTAATTCATTGGTAAATTAATCTTGCTCTTTGGATAAAAGTACAAACCATTTTTTTATTTGTAAGAATTTGGCGAGACTCAAACATTTCCTCACACTGGAAATAAAATTTAGCAAACAAATCCAAGCAAAAAATATAGGCCTACTGAATCGTGGTGCAGTCATTTAGGTTACATTAGATTCTCCTTCGCCTGCTTTGGTGGTTAGATCCCTGACTCTTCCTTTCAAAGTATCCTTGTGTACTCCCGAGTTGCTCACAATGCAATTTTGTCTCCCAATTTCTCCCAACAGAGTGCTTGGCATAGATAAAACCCTGTATGAGAGTGTGTTAATGGGTGAATGAGACTTGCAGTACAAATTTCTCTCAGTGCTAAACTGAGTAGAAAGGTCCTATATGGCCTATACTATGGACTGAAGTCACATAATACCCCTCCAAACTGTAACCCTTTTATAGCTAACACAGCTAACAACAGCTACTGCATTGTAGCTGAAGCATGGTGTCATAAACACAGACCATCAGAACTGAACCAAACACACTATCTCTACCAATATTTGATTTGGCTGTTTGAGTCATGATCCCATTCACAGATTGCATCGCTAACACAAAAAGTGCATGGACTCAAATGATTCCATATGAAACCAGATCTTAAAAGCTGAGAAAGGGGAGGCTTGCAGGAACACAAACAGGCATGGAAAATAATTAAAATGCAGTAAGAAACTTTAAGACTAACATATTAAAAAACAGATTCAAAAGATGCATCTAATATTTAGAATGTTTAATGTTAAAGTTCATGACAGTACAATTAGAAAAAGAGTGAACAAGTATGGCTTGTTTAAAGGGGAAAGGAGGAGAAAAGAAAAGAGAGAGAATTGGCAGCATGGCTTAGTTTTGCAAAGTTCCATCTGAACAAAGCGCAAGACTGGAACAATGTCAGTGTTTGTCTAAATCACAGCACTCTGTTCAGAGATAAACAAACACAGCATATAAGCACAGACACCTCACAGACAACGTCAAGCATGGGAGTGATCATTACCTCCACCTTGGTGGCAGTAACAATAGTGATAGTGATCACCACCAAGGTGGACATGGTAGCATTTGTGTGTGTCAGTCTGCAAACACAATAGCTTGAATTTTTTTTTTTAAATAAATGCTGATTAAACTTTGTAGGGGTGTAGTGTGGGCTCATGTTAACAATCCATTAAAAGTTGCCTTACATCCACCGAGGTCTTCATGGTCAACCTAATGATTTATTGGTTCAAATGAACATGAAGGCCTTCTAACTTAGAAACCTCATGTCCTCGGACTGTGGGAGAAACCCACGAAAACACGAGGAGAACAAGCAAACAAGCAGAGAAAGGATGATGGGGTTTAACTCAGGTACTTCGTGCTGTGAGGCATCAGAGCTAACCACTGTGCTGCCTGCTTCTTAATAATACTTGGTATTATTCTGAGTACAATTTTGTTTTTGGTTATGTGGCTATAGTAGAATTGTAACATTCATTTACATTTTTAACAAAATTTGTTTACATTTTTGTTAATAAATATCAAGTGAGAAAAGCGTTTGATCAGAAGTTTACTTTGTTTTCCAAAAAAGGAAAGAAGCATTTTTAAATGTCTATATAGCATGAATGATACTTTGACGATCAGCTCAGTCTAAGGTTAGCGGTCAAACATGAAATGATATTTTAAATATTTACATGGTCCTTTCTGTATGTTGACAATACACACCATACTTGTAAGAATCATAGTTAGGTTAATCAGTGATTATGAATTAAACATAGCTGTGACATATTAGCCGACAGATTGGTGACCTGTCCAGAGTGTACCCTGCCTCTTGTCCTACCGTAGCTGGGACAGGCTCAGCCTTCAAAAGAACATCTTGGTCAATCAATAATTGAAGGCTATTAAATTGTGTTTAAATTGGAAATTCCAACACCTGTAAGACTTCACTCGGGGAAGTACCAACTAACGAAGGCCAGGAGTTGTGGCTTCTTCCGCCTGTTGATACTGCGCCTGAAAAGTGCAGAGGTGGGGTGAAGGGGAGGGTTACCATTGTTTAAAATGTTCGCATTCAGCGAAATATTGCTCGTTATTAATTTTTATTTTAGCACCGAGAGTATAGTTTGTAAAAAAAATTAATGAACAGAGAAACGAAACAAACTACAAAGAATACAGATTTCCTTCACGTGACTGTAGACGCATGCGTAGTCAGGCGGTTGTAACTCAAAATATGCAATAATCTGGGAAGCAGCTCGCGCTGGACTCCTCGCGGCAAACCGAGAACAAACTACAGTGTGTTCTTTCATCAGGAAGACAGCGCATTTCCAGTGGGATCCGGTCACAGAGCTTCGCTTGACTAACGAGCAGCAATGAGCTTTTTTGGTTTTGGTCAGAGTGCGGACATAGATATAGTTCTGAATGACGCCGAAACGAGAAAAAAAGCTGAGCACAGAAGCGAAGACGGCAGGAAAGACAAATATTTCCTTTTCTACGACGGGGAAACTGTGTCCGGAAAAGTCAACGTTACACTCAAATATCCGGGAAAGAGGCTGGAGCATAATGGCATCAAAATCGAGTTTATCGGCCAGATAGGTGAGCAGCTGCTAGGCCTGAATTCCACATTCAGCCCCCCGACAGAAGTAGCCAAAGTGTTACAGGAAATGCTGGGTAGCTAGCTACATGTACTGACGACTATCAGCATGGTGTATTTTACGCCTTTAATGTGCAAAAAGTGACAAGAAAAGCATTTAAAGTTCGGCCGTACTGCAGTAACAAGTGTCTATTTGAAGTGTCGGGTCTCGTGACAGATGTGGGCGCGAGCGACGTCAGCTGACTCTCAGCCATTGGAGAGCTGTCTCAGTGACCTTTGGCCCTTCTTTTAAACATCTTCTGTAACATACACTTTTTGTTAACTCGCACTTTCGGTGCCTAGATTATCACATGTAAGTAAGAACTGAAGTATTAGGTGATTGTCTCTTTTACTCGTGTTTAATCGAATCAAAGATGGCAGCCTGCGAGCTGAGAGTTTCAAGGAAACTCCTTAAAGGCGATTCTGATGGTGTCGTGTCCGTGTGTTTAAAACAGCGTTTATCAGATGTTACCGTTTAAGTGACCTGGAAGTATCTCTGTGGCGGCCATGATAAACGCTGTGATCAGTGCCATCCCATAATTCATAGTTGGAGGCCGTCAGACTGGTCTTGACAAAAAAAAAAAAAAAAAAAAAAAAACACCACACAACAACACGGAATTGTTATTATTAAGTGTCTATTACATTTCATACCATAACCTCCTAAAATGAATTTAGTTCTGTACAACTCAGTTTGCATTAGTCTGTTGTATTGTTTTGTATTGTATTTGTTCTTGGATCAGCTGGGATAAGTAATGGACAGAAGGAATTTTACTTTGCTCACAGAAATCTGAAACAAGGAGGAGGGAAGGAGTTAGTAATTTAATTTTGTTGGTTATGGGACAGATTTACTAACTGGGACAAATTACTGTGATGCTGCAGTCGCAGAATGGTCTACTAACTAGGCTATATTTATATACAAAAGCCCAGCCAGTTCACTTCAGCAATCACCACATTAATGCTAAGTACCACAAATTAGCAGCTAAAAAACAAGCAGACCCAGCGAAGGAGAGTATGATGTAGGGCTCACCTCTAAACATTCAGCATAGGAAATCAGTGAAGAGTTTAGGACAGCCAAAGTTTGGCTTTGCAGTCACTGCTCTAAGCCCTTCACCCAATGTGCCAATTATGCATTTTTTTCTTCCTCTCTCTTATTCCAAATAAACCTCATCTAAGAATCTATCACAACCAGAAGAGGCATAGTTCTTCAGTGTTAGATTTAATGTCATTTTTAGTAAATTACAGGCTGCAAATGTTAATATTCGCCTCCTGAAATTATATATGCCATAGGGCCAGCTGCAAAAATACCCCTGTCCACAACTTTCAGTTACAAAACTGACACCTTGCCTCTTTAGCAAATCCCAGCAGTTGCATTTTAATGTTTAAAGAAGGGTTTATGCTGCCACAGCCTTTGTAATGATTATTTTACACAGGTGGTTCCCGTTTACAACCGGTATAAAATAACCGGGTAAAACACAGTGGGGTGAAGTAAGTGTTGTATTCCATGGTTCTGCACATTGTAGTTTCAACACTGCAAATATCCAATCGTACACTGGATGATTTTTTTTACTTTCTTTTCTTATATATAGTTTCTTTATATATAGTTACATATTTGTTTGTTTACACTCTATCCAAGCTGGTTGTTGTTTGTGGCACTCTAGAAACATGCATATATATATATATATATATATATATATATATATATATATATATATATATATATATATATATATATATATATATATATATATATGTGTGTGTGTATGTATGTATGTGTGTATATATATATATATATATATATATATATATATATATATATAGAGAGAGAGAGAGAGAGAGAGAGGAGGAGAGGTTTAGGACCAGAATACACTGCTGTATTTTTTTGTTTCTTTAGGTAATGTCTGCATTATTTAAGCAAAACTGAGCCAAATCATAATCCACAGATCACAACTCCTAATTGTGCATTAAAAGAATCTGGGTGCTAAACTAGCCTGCCCGCAGTACAAACATGTCACCTGTTGGAAACTTCAAACACATTCTGAAACATGAACATGACAAACAGTGCCCTGCACTTTTAAGCAGCTGCAATGCTTTAACAAGCAAGAATAAGAAAGCATTTTGGCCTACAGCATTCACGCTCCTTAGTTCCCAAACCTATACAGTTGTTAAAAGAGGAAGTGATGCAACAAACACAGCCCTGCACTAACTGTTTCAAATGTGCTACTCACGCTAAAAACAAACTTAAAATACATTTTTTCCAAATAACAGCGTTGCTCAGTTTCAACATAATGCTGTCAGTCTTTTTTTCAGTTGGTTAAAATGATTAGCATTTTTCATTTGCATGTTAAAGTGTCTCAGTTGATTTTGAAATAGTTGTGAGCAGATAGGACATGGAAAGCAAACAGTAATAATTATAAAGTATATAAATTCATTTCTGTCCCAGATCTGATCAGTCGTTTCACTGCTGAAATTCAGCTTACACCATGTAGTCAGTGTGTCAGCACAGTGGCAGTGGGAGAAGTGGTCACTGTGAGGACTGTCAGTACACAATTGTCTTTGCAGTTCCTCAGATAAAAGAGTTTAAAATGACTTCAGCGATGGGCAATGTGTGACACTGTTAATTTGTGTTTCCAGAAATGTACTATGACAGGGGGAATCATCACGAGTTTGTGTCTCTGGTGAAAGACTTGGCTCGACCAGGGGAGCTCACACAGTCACAGACGTTTGACTTTGAGTTCACACATGTGGAGAAACCCTACGAATCATACACTGGTCAGAACGTCAAGTTACGGTAAGTTCTGCTCTGTCCTTTGCAAGTGGAATCATTAGTGGCTTGTTCCATGTTTTTGATGGCATGCTGTAACGCTGGACATTCCTTAACCTTTGTGCAGTTGAGGTGTTACCCTGTATTTCATTCGTATATGCTAAGCTATACATCGTCAATTTCCTGCTTCATATTTAGGAGTGAGAGTGCTATCAATTTTCTCATCTTTGTTTTTTTGTTTTTTCAAAAATGCCCTCCGTCAAGAGAGCCTAATGCCTTCTGTTCACTACCGAAGAAAATTTAAGCTTTTTGAAATTATGCCAAATTACAAAACGCTTGGCTGTGTCTCTAATAAAACCTCTGTAACTTTGCTTTGCTTCACTTCAGCAGCATCAGGTATATGTTGATTCATGGTTTTCTTATCTGCTATACAAAGCCAGGCCAGGAAAATCTCCTTCATGTTTTTCTGTTTTATCCTCAGTTACTTTGACACAAAGGCATCTGCTGTGATGCTCACACCTCTAATGAAGTCTGACAAGTGTCAGTACTGATAAATGATTCAAAAATTGAATTGAATTAAATCAAATCGGGACCTTGTGAATCAGAATCGAATCAGTTATAGAAATCAGTGATGATACCCAGCCCTACTTTCAAGCACCAGGAACGTCCACTTTTAAGTCTTTAGTTGAGCTTTTTCATCATCACTATCTTGCTGTTTTGAAACTAGATGATTTGAGTAAGCGGTGCACCTGACTAAGAAATTGACAGACAGTGTGTGCTCATGAAGATCTTCAAGTGGCTTCTTTTTCCCATTAAATTTGCATGTGAGGTTTTCAAACTGGTTCAAAGATATCTTTGAAGTTTCTTTGTAAGATTACTTCATGACATACGATCAGAGTTGTTGACTATTTGTTGTGATCTATGATCGCACACATTTAATTATTTTTAGGATGTGAAACAAACTTTCTAAGACAAACTTTTCTACCCAGTATTTTTTTCACAGTCATAGAATGTAAAATTATAAATATAAAATTCATATGCAGAAAAACAACTGAGATAGTGAACCGATGTGGACAGAAAGAATAATTTTTCCTAGACTCGAGAACAGTTTGTTATCACTCGCAAAACCTCGTCTTTATTGTTTAAAAAACACCCTCAAAACCATAACAATACTTGCTGTTACATCTTCAACAACGTTGGTGGTAAAGAAAAGCATCTCTGGTCCAACCCCAGCTTGTTTTACTAAGTGGCAGTTACAAAGAACTACTTAAAATATGATCTGAAATGCAGATAAACTGCTTCCTTAGTTTGCCTTCGCTTGTAAAATTTGCATGTTTCTTGTACACTTTGGTGTTCTCTGTTGCAGCAATACCTGCAGCATGCAACAGTGTATCTAAAGAGGGGCATGCTGTGCACACAGAGATGAAAATCTGTGTACTGCTCAGTGCAACCTCACATGCTGCTTACTGGCTGTCAGTTACATGCTCTTCTCTTGTATCCAAATGTTTTTGCATTTGCTTCCAGCTACTTTCTCAGGGCGACAGTGGGCCGGAGACTCAACGACATCAGCAAAGAGTTGGATCTTGTAGTTCACACACTCAGCACCTACCCCGAGCTGAACTCCTCCATCAAGATGGAAGTTGGCATTGAGGACTGTCTACACATAGAGTTTGAGTACAATAAGTCCAAGTATGATTTTCTTTTTTTCTTTGCAATGAGAAATTGAAATGATCAAAGTAAGAGAGAATATTAACAGATTCCATCATCTGCTTGCAGGTATCACCTAAAAGATGTTATTGTAGGAAAGATTTATTTCCTCCTAGTGAGGATTAAGATCAAACATATGGAGATTGACATCATCAAGCGGGAGACAACTGGCACAGGCCCTAACGTCTACCATGAGAACGACACCATAGCAAAGTATGAAATAATGGATGGTGCCCCCGTCAGAGGTGAGGTCACAGGCCTTTTACAGTCTGTGGTTTTGCTGCTTGTTGCAGCAGATCTCATTTGTTGCAAACTAAACCTGCTTTTGTCTTGTGATACAGGAGAGTCAATCCCCATCAGGCTGTTTCTGGCAGGCTATGAGTTGACCCCCACAATGAGGGACATTAACAAGAAGTTCTCTGTGCGGTACTACCTTAATCTGGTCCTCATAGATGAAGAGGAAAGACGCTATTTCAAACAGCAGGTACACAGACAGTGAGATCACACAAGATCTGTAGTTCATCTGCTCACTCACACAGGGGACTGTTAATGACGTTGCAGCTGTTGTGGTTCAAGCAGTTTCGAGTACTGTGTCTTTCTTGGAGCTCTACTTTGTGTTTAGTCATGGGAACTAGGAATATGACCACTTTAGACATAAGGTAAGGAAAATGTGTACTCTAGAAATATCGGACTATAGATCTATAATGAATTTGTGTCTCTAGACGGGCTTTCTGTGGTTAGGAAAAAGAACCCTTGGCGATCTCAGTGAGGGTTACAGGCAAGCAGCAACTTCATGGGCTGACAAATTTATATGCACTGTTCTGCACTTCTGAAAACAGTCTCAGTTATCAATCAGTACAGTTTTGTGTATCCAGTACAAGGACTGGGCTCCTGTCCAATCATATTTTGTAGTTAGTTAATTGTTAATATTTTGAACTTTTATAGATCTGAGAGTTTACCAACAGTACATCCCCTCACACCACCCGGTATGTTGTTTTAATTGTTTCAGGAGATCACACTGTGGAGGAAAGGCGACATTGTGAGGAAGAGTATGTCTCATCAAGCCGCCATTGCCTCGCAGCGCTTTGAAGGTACCTTCAATCCAGAGAAGTTCCGCGGCCATAACAGCGAGGAAGACACCAGCTAAAACCCAGCACGTGCTGCAGCGAGCATCCGAGCAGAGACAGCGCACGGACGTCAGTCTGAACTCTTAATGTGAAAATCACTCGTTTGCATCGAGACGGAATGCACTGCAGTGTTTGTCACAGCTGGAGTAGTGTGCTGAGCGAGTGAGGCGTGTGTGTGTGCGCGCGTGTGTGTATGTGAGTGGATAAACCAGAGTCGGACTGTATTTGTTAGCAATTCTCAGCGTTTTCATTTGAACAACCTTGACGTACCAGCTGGTTCGAGTTTACCACACTAAGACTGATGGTGTCAGCTAACTTCTCTGTCTCTCAAAACTGCACAAAATTGGCTTGTAAGTACTTAATTGATGCCTTGGCATTTATTGTACACCTCAGTGGGGTGAACTTCACCCATTAGATGCACTTAATGTCATTTGCAGGTGTGTGTGAGTGAATGTAGAATACATGGCACACAGCCATCTGGAGGTGTATTTCTGACACCGCCTTTCCTTTAAACTACTTACTTTGTGGGAAGATTGATACAGCAGCCATTCGACAAGTTAATGATGAGTGGCTAAACAATAAATGTGACGGCACGTGTGTGTGTGTGCTCACAAGAATGTGAAATTTGAACATGAACTCATGTAAGGTTTTTCTGCCATGCCCTCTGCTGGAAAGAAATGCTTTTATTTCCATTTTGAAACTTAATTTTACATAACTAGTATGAGTCCAGGATAACCAAACAGCAGTCTGAAAAAAAACTATAATGGAAAGAAATGGAAGAGACTTATTTTCATACATTCCAGAAACAGGCGTGAGTACAGAGTATTCATTTGAACCCAAATCAGTTTGTTTCAGGCAGCACTGAACACATTTGATGCTTCAGTAGGTTCGAGTTTAGTGTCCCTTCCATCTTTGTTACAGCTGCCAGTCACTGATAGTTTGAAACCTTTCTGCCATTTGCACTGTGTGCTTTTCTTTTCTGCTCTCAGCACTGTTTACGAACTTACTTGAGTCAAGAGGAGAAAGTTGGCATCGCTTCAGATCTAATAAAGGCAGTATTACACCTGCGCTTATTTACATAGATGCCTGTTAACACAGTATAGACTCCTGAGGCTGCTTCTTTGTGCCTGTAAGGGTTTGGTGCCAAAATGTCTGCAATACTAGAGAACAGTTGCCACGGTGAGTTGCTATGTCCTCCGCTCCCATGTTTATCTACTAGTAAATAAATGGGTTTAGTACAAAGGCAGGTTTAGATGATGTGGTGAATGTAAACTGAAGGCCTCTCTTTTATATTAAGTACTTAATGAAATTTTGAAAAGTTCTTTTGCTTTTACTTTTCAACTGCAGGTCAGGCAGAGTTTATTGGAGTTCTTGTGCTATTATTTGCTTTGCTTTTCTAAACTATGAGAGCACACTAATGAGTACAAAGTGAGATGCACTTGAAGCAAACCCCTGGATCTTCTTGTCCTTCAGCCTTCTGCTTAACAAGCTTTCCAAAATGCATCACTGTGTACCGTGTGTTTCATACTGTCCTAGGCAGTAGGGTCGGGTTTTAGCCATGCTGCTGTTTTGCTTTGGTGATCTGATTGCTGTCACCAGACGGCTGTTTAGATACTGTTGAAATATTGAGACTCGCGGCCTGAATTGTGTTGCTTTAAGCCAACAGGACATGTTTTAATTCACATGTATTGAAGTTGAATGAGGTGAAAAAAACAGTTAATTGTTGAAGCTCTGGTAATATCTGATAAATACGACTGTAGGGACAGTGGTTTGTCACCTTTAACTTAAAGTGCAGGAGAGAGTTGAGAGGTGGGGAGATTTCAAAGACATTTAAATTGACAGAAACATGCTGGCAAGTTTCTAATGTTTTCATAAACACAAATTTTATGCTGAAGGAAATGAATAAATAAAAATATCTGAATGTTTCTTAGATTAATTGAGCACCTTCATGTATCAAGAAGAGCAGCAGACCAGCACCTCCTGGTCTCCTGATAGATAAAAGAAATCAAGCCTTCCCTTCTCTGGCCTCACTCTTGACCCCGATCAGTCTCAAAGAGCTCCTCTGCAGTATTTCTCTGCCTCGCATGGCACACAGTTCATGCTCCGCTCTTTTCATGAATGGCCTGTGATTCTACTTTTTATCAGTACTGGTAGATTCTGACAACAGCGAGAAAGTAAAACCGGAATAAACAATGAAATGTACAATATAAATGCACAATGTAAATGCAGCCCCCACCTTCTGTTTATATTCCTGTCATATTTTATCTTGTTTATAAATGTTGATTTTAATCATTTTATATTCCAATTTTTCTTTGAAATCAAAGGGATTAAATAACTGAGAAACACGCCTTGTGTTCGATGCACTTTTTTACGTGAATAGATTATCTCTACTCTGACTGAGACGTGTCCTGGTGAACATATCTCTTAGTTACTGTGACTCACAGTTTTGTTTTTAAACTGTTCTCTTCCTGGGAGTTTAAAAATGATCAACATTGGACTGTGTGATATTTCTGTTTTGTGTGTTGGGACCAAAAAGTGTCCTGCAGTCCAGTTAAAGAAATTCCCACTGTGTAGGAACAGTGTCGTCACTAGGGGGCAGGATTGAATCGGGTTTGGTTCTGATTTTTGTGCCATGCTTGGGTGGGAAATACAAACATAAGTTAAAGACTGTTCTTAATAAACGAACACTGGCCTCGTGCTGCCTTTGCAGTTTGACAGATTCTAAACATGGGCATGCAAGGGGGTTCAATTCCATCTTATATTAAAAAACAGTATCATTAAAATTACAATTTCTTATCCTCGAGTACTAAAATGCAGCGTTATACTTGTCTTCAAAGACATTACCTCTGTAATATCTTTGAAGACCTGACTGTAGAAGAAAGACTGGAATGCGGGTTTTGCTTTAAAAATAAAGCAGAAACTTTCATGTCTTGAGATTTTCTGCAGTCTTCAGAAAACTCAAAACTTTCAAATGAGTCATTCATCATGTTAAGTGAAAGTTTAACAGCAGCTGAAGAGCTTCCGAGGAAAACGATCTGTTGGCATGGTATTATATGATGAATGCACCTTCTTCATATTCAGAAAAACTGAGTTCTATGTAAAAGAAAACTTTGCTGCTAAAGAAATACATTTTACTAAATGAATACAGAGCAATGGTCCTGTGATCTGATGGTTCTTGGGTCACAGAAAACTTCATGCTGGCTTATTACACTCACTGAATAATTGAATATTCAAAAAGTGTGAACATTATGAGGATTTGAAGCCATGTTCATGAGACAGATGACTCCCAGTTCTGGATATAAGTAGCCTGAGGCTGTAGCTCAGGTAGAGCAGGTTGGTGGTTCAATCCCTGGCTCCCCCCAGTCTGCATGCCAAATGTCCTTGGGCAAGATACCCCAAACCCCAAGTTGCTCTCAGATGCATCCATCAGAGTATGAGTGTGTGTGGATGTTAGTTAGAAAGCACTTAAAGTATAGAAGAAAGTGCTGGTGAGAAAAGAGTGTCAAAGTTTTTCTCTGGATAAGGAACATCAGCTCAGTGACGAGGCTGACAAACAGTCCAGATCTCACTCTGACTGAAAATGAATTCTGGAAATGAAAAACAAAGCTCTATGACAGGGCTCCTTTTGGCAAAGCTGTTGAAACCGCTTTCTCAACAGCTGTTTGACAAAAGTGGAACCAGCTTGATGAAGAATACAATTAATCAATAGTGAATCCATGGCTCACATAATTTAGGCCATTGTAAAAACTTGAGGAGTTTTTATATTTTTGAAGTATGTTTTACAAAAACCAGAATCTTTAGCTATGAAACAAAACAGTTTTGCATCATATCTGTGATTCGCTACAAAGTGCAAAAGCTCAGTGAACGTCCTCCAAGAATCAACATTCCAAACTAGTGTCTATAAACAGCTTTTGCCAAATAGTTGCGAAAATTGGTGATGTAAGAATAACTATAATGATGATGATAATAATATTATTATTACTAATAATACAGATAGTTCTGTAGTTTCAGTCACAGTTCTTTTTCAATGTAGTGATTTTTTACATTTTTTACATTTCAAATACAGCTCAGTTGCATCCTTTATATTCAGGTTCAGATACCTTCACATTGTTAATGGCATTTTTATTTATATAACACATTGTATTATATATAAAGGGCCACTGAGTGTGGGTAGTTTTGGCCTTGAATTCTGGAGCTGTGCAAGTCATTCTCCAGTTTTGCTCTCAGATGTACGGTACACATGTCATGTGCTGAAATGAAAGGCATGACTTCTGTCATTATAACATATTAGTGGCTCAATTTGTACATGTGTGTAAACTTCACATGTGCATTGTAACTGTCACTGTGCACCTCGGGAGAGTGGATAGGTTTGTTGTGCACCTAATGGCCAAGTCAGTAAAAGCTTTCTATGCATGATCATTTTAAAATGCTCCACAAAATGTGTGAGTCATCTGTGTAATGTATGCAAAGTCAGTACATCTTGTGCTACAGAGACTGGAGTCACGAATGTGGATGCGCTGGAGTCCTTGTCCAGACTGCTGTTTGACTGGTGGCTTCAGGTCATTTGCTTCACTGCTGGACGTTTCTTCGGGTTGACAGAACTGACAGGAAGGTGTTTGGCTTTTATCCTCAGGCTGAGACAGTCTGTCATCGAAGCCTGCCAGGTGGAAAGTGAACTAAAACTGGCCTGGGATCATCTGTCGAGAGCAAGGAGGTGAGACTAGGTTTACAGGTTTAGGTTCCGTCTTCGTTACTTTGATCCTCTTTTAGTAGCTCCCTGCAGTGACAACATTTTTATAATGATCCTCCATCTTTCCACTGGAAATAGGCCTGATTTGTCAGCCTGCCTAACTGTTCTTCACAAGTACAGCTGAAGTTTAGTCTTTAAACTACATATCCCATGCCTGTAAATTCAATTCAATTCAGTTTTATTTATACAGCTTGAAGTCACAACAGTTGCTTCAGGGCGCTTTATATTCTAAGGTAGACTCTACAATAATACATACAGAGAAAAACCCAACAATCATATGACCCCCTATGAGCAAGGACTTTGGCGACAGTGGGAAGGAAAAACTCCCTTTTAACAGGAAGAAACCTCCGACAGGACCAGGCTCAGGGAGGGGCGGGGCGGGGCCATCTGCTGCGACCGGTTGGGGTGAGAGAAGGAAGACAGGATAAAGACATGCTGTGGAAGAGAGACAGAGATTAAAAACAAGTAAATCTTTCCTACTAGACCCACACAGGAGATGAAATGTGTCGAACCACTGACACCAAATATGACTAACTTCCTTTATGTCAGTGGATGTTCCAAGACAGGCATTTTGATGTGTGAGTGACTGGATGCTTTGGTGAAACACTGGTCAAAAGCAACTTTTAGTGTAGCCAGTTTCTGAATTCTCTTCTGCTGGGAAGCAAAGTACTCTCAGAAGATCACACTTCCTTTTCACAATATCTATACTGTTAGTGTGTGTGTGTCTGAAACGGCCCAAATTCATCTCATTTTGTACATCTGTTACACAAGAACTTTCTCTTTCTCTGAGCTCTCTTGAGTTAAACTGTTCAATCTGATCATCTGCACTTCCTGCTTTTGCATCATGGCTGAACAAACCACACGCTGAGCAACTGTGGAAAAAATAGTGAGCAGTGTTAAAAGCTGCCCACCCATGTGAGTAGTCAAAGTGCTGAATGACCATTCAAAAAGTGTGATCATTGCATTTCCATTTATTTGCAGTATCAGGCACCTTCCTGTATTCTCTTTAATTTTTTTATTCACCAGTCTGGGCCTTTTCTGCAGGTGGCTATGGTAGAAATGTCAGTTGATCAGTAGCAACCAACATTATTATTAAGGGTTTCTGTTGTGTTGTTTTCACATTTCACATTCCTCACAATCACAGTCCTCTTAGAAAAGCTGCCTTGTGACTTGGGACAACCTAGAATATGTGTTTAAAGGATCAGTTATTTTAATTGTAATTTATGATAGACATTTGACATTCATGAAAGACATTTGAATGCTTTTACAAAGCGTGCCACTCTTTTCTTTCTATTGCATTCAATTTTATTTCTATAGTGCTGAATCATAACGACAGTCGCCTAAAAGTGCTTCATAGAAAACCCCCCAACCAAGTGCTTCATGGAAGGAAAACCCCACCAACCAGAGACCCCCGTGTTAATAATTTTCAGAGCTAAGATCATCCTCTGAAAAGTGTTTGGTAACAGCTGGAAGCTCTTCTTTAAAAAAACTCCACCCATATTTTCAACAGGAAGAAACCTCCAGCAGGACATGGACTCTGGAAGTCCAAAGGCTGCATGTTATGAACAGTGTTGGGAAGGTTACTTTTAAAATGTAACTACAGAATTTCAGAACTAATGATCATCCTCTGAAAGTGTTAACTAAGAGCTTCATAACTGGAGGCAGTGTTTCATTAGCTGAAACGTTTTCAGATATATGCAGCTCTTCTTTAAAATGTAGAATTTTCTCCACCCATATTTCCTCGAGAGGTTTTGTCTTTTCCCCTGCCACCACTGTAATTAAGAACACGTTCTTGAGGATTTGCCTGGTTAAATGGCAGTTACATGGACTCAGTGCACCAAAGCAGTCCACCTTTTGGTACTGTAACGGAAAGTTACTCATTTGTATTCATGTTATGACTCCCCAACAATGAAATTTTCTATACTCTCTGTTATGCGTTTGTGTGTACCGTATGGAGGACCACCGGAGCAAAATGCCGGAGAAAATTAAATATATCACAGAAGATTCAATAGTAATGTGAAATATAGTTCTCTGTCATGATTTTGGAGTAACAGAAGACAAGAGTACTGAGGCATTGTTGTATTTGAGTACAGGCAAATATAAAAGAAAGACGTAGATGCTGAATCGGCTTTCTGTAGCTAATAAAAGTCTCCTCTTATGGGCATGTTTCCACATCTATGTGGCCTTCCTCTGTTACTTGGGTATGACTCCTTTTTTTAGAGCCTTCTAGGTAATATGGAATCAGACTGGCACATGGGAACCAAAAGATGTTGACCATTACAGTTGGGAACAATACTATTTATCTAACACGACCGGTGACCCCTGTCTGACTTGTTAAGATGCTTATTCGAGCACAAAGATAATATTCATCTCACTGACAGGCTTTTGTTTATTTAACTCAGACACAGACACGGAGCATTCTGGAAATATTAAATAAATGTATTGGTGTCTGGTTATGTGGCATTTTACAAGTCTGAACGAGGTTTATATTGGAATATCGATTCTTTTAATATGGTGCTGCAGGTTTGGTCAACCAGCGAGCCACTTCTCAGCTAAGCTGTAGTCTCATCCTTACACCATCGCGGAGTATGACGGCGAATCCCGTGTCCTATTTTCCCATGCTTTGGGGTTGGACATTTCCGACAGCCGGTGAACGCAGCACAGCGAAAGCGCCGCTCCTCCGCTCCAGTCAGTATCACTCCACTCCGAGGTGTGCACGCGGAGGAGAGGGTTTCTTTTTGTACAAGTTTTCTTCTGGAAATATCGTCCTGTGACTGGAGGGAATGGGGAATTGACCATACTCGGGCTTCCAGCGGGAATGAAAACTGCGAGGAAGATAGCGGTGTTGATTTTTTCCCTCCAGAGGAGAAACAGTAAGTGACAGACTGAAAGGGCTGCTCGTGCGCCTTGCTGTCCCGGGGGAGTCTTTTTTTGTTTAGTGTTAACCCAACTAACTGTGAACACGACCACTGGCGCGCTCTCCTCGAGGCCGGGGACTCGCTCAATGATATCCTCCAAATACTTAGTGTCTGACGTGTATGAGTGTGTCCGGTTAAGCTGCGATGAGGAGGGAATTTAACAGCGGTGAAGCTCCAGACGTAGACGGCAAGAGCTAAGCTCCCCTCGCCAGCCAGTCAGCGGTGGTCAGGGACCGCAGACCACAACCACAAAACGCAGGTACTTTTAGCACATTCATGCTACATGCTCGCACTGCGTGCTTTACTCGCTTTTTTGCCCCTCTAGATAACGTTATTTAGAGCCGCAGTGCTGATGAGACGGTGGTGATGGTGGTGTGTGAAGGGGGGATTCGGGCACAGCGCGAATAATGTCTCGCCAGCTAATCGAGGCTTGCGTGGAGTTGCTTAGTCCCCCTAGTTGTGCAAATTATATTGAAAATCTGGTTGGAAAAAGGGGCAGTTTAACAGCGCTTTGCTTTAATTGTGTGCTCCACTGTCAGGATGTTAAGAACCAGAGAATTTCGGGTATATTTGTGATATTTTGTTCTGTTCGGCTCTACAATTTCCGAACTTAAAAAGAGAGTCTGGTTAATCACTTTCATCGGTATGAGAGTTGGATTAAACACAGACTGTGTGGCATTTTCTGAACCAGGTGATGCCGCATTCACCTGGAGCCTGTGTCGTGCTCTCATGGGATACAATTCATTTCTGTTTGTGTATGCTAACATTAAACTCTCTTTTTTATATATAGATATATCTGATATTTCACGTTTACTACCGTACAAATTCTGCAGTTCATTGTAATCTCTTTTTGGGTGTTTTATTGCCCTTACAAATGCACTGCTTCTATCAGTAAAAGGGGTTGGCCCTATTTCTCTGCATTTGGTATTCTCTTTTAAAATGATTTCGTTTCAAATGTTGAATCTTAAATTAGATGTCATCCATATGGGAGTGTCTGAAAGCTCCCTATTCCCTCACATGTTATTTGATCCACAGTTCCCATGGTCTTCTGATGCTTCATGCCTTGTATTAGATTACAGTGTAATCAGACATGTATTGAAGCCTTCACTCCTTTTTTTTTAACCAGGCAAACCAACTTAAAACACAGAGGGCTGTACACATAACATCATCCCATTCATCACAGCTGTACATCGCTGCCAGATTCAGGAACTAAATGCCTTGCTGAAGGGCATTTGGAGTTAAGTTTCTGGGGAAGATTTTGTTTTGTAATTGTCTCCCTTGTGCAACATTTCTCAGTTTGCATGGATGATTAGTGGGAGCAGCATGCCTGTGAAACCTATCACGTTTGAGCCTGCACCGTGATTGGGCTGGAACAGTTTACAAGCTATGGTTTGTTAAGTATTTTGCTGTCAGGGTCACGGTTCAGTGCAGCGAGAAAACATGACTGCAGCAGTTCCATTTTTTCCCCTCTCTGTGTGTATTTATGAGAGCAAACACTGAGTTCTTATCTACATTTCGGGGACTACTAGCATTCCCAGTATGTCGGTGCTTGATGTCTTTTCTGGTCTAACCCTTTGCTCTAGTTCAGTATCTTTTATATCAAGAAATAACCCCGCTTGTCTCACGTTGGCTCGTTACATTTTTTGCAACTTTACCCTCTGCTGCAGTCAATTTCCTTTTACTGCAGGAGCAACTGACCAAATAAACCCATTGTAAGGTTGACTAACCTTTTTCTTTATTATATACATGTTCAGTTCAATTCATTTTTACAAATCTAGTAATGTAAAGACCCTACAATAATACAAAGAAAATGACAACAACCAGGTGACCCTCTATAAGCAAGCACTTGGCGACAGTAGTGGGACTGTGATAAAATAATGTTAACTGTTGGGAACAACTTCTAAGAATAGAAAAGACCCGTGATGATGAGAATGGCGCTGCATCCAGACAGTCAGTTGGTTAGAACAGAGTTAGACATGTTAGTTAGGTTGATGCAGAGTGTAGGAGTAGCAGCTGTAGTTGTGTTTTTCTTTTTCTTTTTTAAATATAGAATATTTTTGGTTATTGATACTTGGGGTGTAGTGAACTGGATTTATGAGGGGCATGTATTTTTACATTAAAGAATTGCCCTGTTGTGCAAGTATCCTTATGACTCTGCGTTATTGCACCTGCTCTGTGTTCTACATTATAATCAGTCCAGTTCTGGCCTCCTAAAATATCCTGTCCTCCTAAAACATATTTGAATTTCAGTGACCAGTTTTACCTGGACAATTGAAGGATATATAAAAGTCACTTGGCTGAAAAATGATTGCCGATTCTAACAGAAATGTTCTTGCTGGGTCAAAATGAGTTACGTGTGACAGATTATAGGCCAACAAGTAATTTACAACAGTTTAAATGCAAAAAATCATTTTTTTGGTTTGTTTGATAAATACTGGAAATCAGTTTTTGGCACATCACCTAGCAGCAGTACATGTGCTGATGTTTGGCTGCTGCAGCTGTACACATCAGAATATTAGGAGGAGGAAATGTTAATGAAAACTTAAGCAACAGTGTTACCAAACACGAACTGGACACAGTTAAAGGTTCAAAAACCCGAGGACGTTGGTGAAATGACGGGTCTAAGAAATTTGTCAGTGTGGAGAAAAAATGTTTTGGCCATTTAAAGTCCAACGAAGAAGCAGAGAAGCATTCACTGCAAACACTATGAAAAGGATGTTTCCATGATGGCAGTAATACTAAAAATCTTTTTTTTTAATCATTTGTAGTGTTGCGATCATCAACAGTGTATATTTAACCGTTCATCTGCAAAACGCAAGATTTTAATGTCCCACACTCTTTCTCCATACGACAAAAAATGAACAGACAGTGACATCACAAATTGTATTATTGTAAAAGACACCAGGCCAGAAAGATAAGTTGCCTGATTTAAGTGCCTGATTAAAGTAACCGACTCGTTACGAACTCCCTGGTCATGAACCTTTCCCTCAGCCAGCTCTTTTCCAGCAGTACAAAGTGTAGAGAGATGGCTGAATAGCTGTGTCGTACTTCGGTTTTGTGGTCAAGTCGCACATCTGATCCAAATATGACTCTCGCTGCCCTTTCATTGAGACAGCACTGCTCTTCTTGTGGCTTTTTAAAAAAGACTTATCTATCCCTTTGCCTTGTGGCATAAGTGGACCATAACTAAAGAAGTTTAGTATAGATTTTTTTTGTACTTCTATTTTATTTATTTAAAACTGACAACAAAAAAGACAACACTGCATCAGTTTCTTCTTTCATCACGTCACAGGACTGTCGTTAACTGAACCCAGTAGGAAGCGGTGTTGTTTTTGTTTGCTGCACCCTTTAAAAGATAAATGTTATAATTATTGAGCTGTGACTGTGCAGAACTACTCTACTAGAGCTAAAGAATAAAAATATGGAGCTGGAAATTAACATTTTGAGTCCGGTTTTATAGAATAGTTCTGGATCAGTTTAGCGAGGGTTAAAAAAGTGAGCCTGCACAGATATTCAGCATTAAGACAACAGTTTTAATATCCAGTAGCGATTGGCTGAAGTGTACGCACAGTGTGGAAATAGAGTGGACAGAGGCTTGCTTGTAACTTGGGTATGCAAAACTCACCATGCAATGAGTCTGGTGTCATTCTTTTGCAATAAAGTGCAGCTGTCAAAAAGCATGGATGGATGCATAGTTTTCATGTCATAGGGTCATTATGACACGGCAGAAGTGGGATAATCACCATAAATCATGTCATCATTTAGGGGAGCAGGATTAAAGATTTGGTTTTTGCTCTATGCAATGAATTGTTTTACTTCACTTTTGTAATGATAGCTGTGATATTGAGATTTGGAACAGGATTCCTATACAGCAATGTTATTATTGTAGTTTGAATAAGTATTGTGTTCATAGCTGAGAGGATTAAAGCCAGATTCAAGCTGATGAGAATTTCTACAGACATACCCCCAAGAAAGGGAGAGATCATATATTACTCATCACATGACTCTTAGGTTTTAGTCAGGCAAAGCTATCTATAGGCTTCTGGAATATACCACAGTTATTTCTGTGTAACCCTCTTCAAGTAAAGCTTTTCCACTCTGGGAGGCGTTTTTCTTGGTTATTACTGCAAACTGTCTCATTTCATTTTGGTGTCACAGGGAGTTGTTTGTTGATGAATTCCTAAGCTTTTTATCAGGCCGTATAAGGATGAGGAGGGATTGGATTAGTCCTTTGTGAAATGGTGAAATGTCAGGCTTTAGAACTGTTTTGGCTTTGTGTCATTTTTTTTATAACAAGACTGTTCACATGACCAAGATGAAATACTAGATAAGTAATTGCTCTCCAAACCAAACATGACTTGGAACTGTTGTGTTTCTGTTAGTTTCTGTTTTAAATAAGATCTTAATGAAACTGTGCCGTCATCTTTTTTTTGTTTACTGCGTATTGGTTGGTGAAGCACTCGGTTATATCACACCATGTATCATGGTGGGTGAGATGGCTGTACCAGACATTTTACAGCTGTTAACCCCCCGGCTCATATTGGTGATATAGGTTACAAGCAAGTCTGGCGCTGAACAGAAATGGTTGCCTATGCTCCTTTGTTTATTGTGCATAAATAGTGAATTGTCCTGACACAATATTGCGTTTCGCTTCTGTTATTACCATGGTACATTGACAAAAACATATACTTTTATTCACAGGATAAAACAGTTTTTTTGTATCACTAATTTCCCAGTACGATTACAACATACAATATTATTGTCACTGCTACATTTCTGTAATGCGTACCAGAAATTATTTCCACTACTAATTAATTACCGTTGAGCTCAAAGGTTATATTAATAAACGGTTAACGAATGTGTATTTATGAAGACAATTTGTGAGACTGGTAAACTTACCTTTGTTTGTACGATGGTCTTTCGTTCTACACGGTGCATTTCAAGGTCCTGTACCCATCCGTCGGTAAACTGTACCTGGGCTTGTTGCAGTGACCTGAAGTTACTAAACTTCATGAGTGTATGCACTCACTCCAAGAACCGTATAATTATAAATATGAGCGTGGTGAAAGTTGGGCAGCACGCTAACGTCTTTTGCCCACTCTGTGTGCTCGTAAGGGTCTAACCCTTTCACTCCTTTGATTTTTTCCTCGTATCTTTTCTTTGACTTTTCATCAAGTCTGTCTTTGTACGGACTGGCATTGTTCTCCTTCGTTTTTGTACATACCTTTTTTGGGGGGCAAAGAAAAACCAAGAAGGTATTGGAACCGGAGAATGAACGTTTTGCGGTGCTGCAAATGCTTGCGTTTGATGCATTGCTTTGATTGGTTTGCCACCAGTGCCCGGCATGCAATGCGCGAAAGTCACGTGGTCTGTCAATCTCTATAGCGCTGTGCACTATGACGTAGCACTTGTATCATGATTTTTTTTTTGAAGGTTCTATCAGGAGTAAATAAAAATAAATTCAGTGTCTTTTATGTACCGTATTTTCTGCACTATAAGGCGCACTTAAAATCCTTTAATTTTCTCAAAAATCGACAGTGTGCCTTATAATCCTCCTCCATCCATCCATCCATCTTCATCCGCTTTATCCGAGGCCGGGTCGCGGGGGCAGCAGCCTAAGCAGAGAAGCCCAGACCTCCCTCTCCCCAGCCACCTCCTCCAGCTTATCCGGGGAACACCAAAGGCGCTCCCAGGCCAGCAGAGATATAATCTCTCCAGCGTGTCCTGGGTCTGCCCTGGGCCTCCTCCCGGTGGGACATGCCCGGAACACCTCACCCAGGAGGCGCCCAGGAGGCATCCTTGTCAGATGCCCGAACCACCTCAACTGGCTCCTTTCGATGTGGAGGAGCAGCGGCTCTACTCTGAGCCCCTCCCGGATGGCCGAACTTCTCACCCTATCTCTAAGGGAGAGGCCAGCCACCCTTCGGAGGAAGCTCATTTCTGCCGCTTGTATCCGCGATCTCGTTCTTTTCGGTCACTACCCACAGCTCGTGGCCATAGGTGAGGGTAGGGACGAGATCGACCGGTAAATTGAGAGCTTCGCTTTTACACTCAGCTCCCTCTTCACCACGACGGACCGGTGCAGCGTCCGCATCACTGCAGCCGCAGCACCAATCCGTCTGTCGATCTCCGGCTCCCTTCTCCCATCACTCGCGAACAAGACCCCGAGATACTTGAACTCCTCCACTTGGGGCAGGAACTCATCCCGACCCAGAGTGGGCACTCCACCCTTTTCCGGCTGAGAACCATGGCCTCAGATTTGGAGGTGCTGATCCTCATTCCGCTGCTTCACACTCGGCTGCGAACCGTTCCAGTGCGAGCTGGAGGCCTTCACCTGATGAAGCCAACAGAACCACATCATCTGCAAAAGCAGAGATGAGATTCTGAGGCCACCGAAGCGAAAGCCCTCCGCCACTTGGCTGCGCCTAGAAATCCTGTCCATAAAAATTATGAACAGAACCGGTGACAAAGGGCAGCCCTGGCGGAGCCCATCACCCACCGGGAACGAGTCCGACTTATTGCCGGCAATGCGAACCAAACTCTTGCAACGGTTGTATAGGGATCGAATGGCCCGTAGCAATGGGCCAGACACCCCATACTCCCGCAACACCTCCCACAGGACACCCCGAGGGACACGGTCGAATGCCTTCTCCAAGTCCACAAAACACATGTAGACTGGTTGGGCAAACTCCCATGCACCCTCAAGTATCCTTGAGAGGATAAAGAGCTGGTCCAGTGTTCGCGACCAGGACGGAAACCGCATTGTTCCTCCTGTATCCGAGGTTCGACTAGCGGACGAACTCTCCTTTCCAGCACCCTGGCATAGACTTTCCCAGGGAGGCTGAGGTGTGATCCCCTGTAGTTGGAACACACCCTCCGGTCTCCCTTCTTAAAGATGGGGACCACCACCCCGGTCTGCCAATCCAGGGTACTGCCCCTGATCTCCACGCAACATTGTAGAGGCGTGTCAACCAGGACAGCCCTACAACGTCCAGAGCCTTCAGGAACTCGGGGCGGACCTCATCAACACCAGGGGCTCTGCCACCAAGGAGTTGTTTAACTGCCTCAGTGACCTCGCCCCGAAATTGGCGGGTCATTCCCTCATCCCCAGACTGTGCTTCCTCCTCGGAAGACGTGTCAGTGGGATTAAGGAGGTCCTCAGTATTCCTTCCACCGCCTGACAATTTTTCTCAGTCGACGTCAGCAGCGCTCCACCAGCACTATACACAGTGCAGGTAGAGCACCGCTTTCCTCTCCTGAGACGCCTGACGGTTTGCCAGAATCTCTTGAGGCAGTCCGAAAGTCTTTTTCCATGGCCTCTGAACTCCTCCCACACCCGAAGTTTTTGCTTCAGCCACTGCCCGAGCCGCATTCCGCTTGGCCTGTCGATACCTGTCGGCTGCCTCCGGAGTCCCACAGGCTAACCAAGCCCGATAGGACTCCTTCTTCAGCCTGGTGGCTCCCTTCACCTCTGGTGTCTAATCCTCCTTATAAGCCTTATGTTTGAATTCTGGTTGTGCTTACTGACCTCGAACCGATTTTATTTGGTACACGACGCTCAAGAATCTGTCAAAAATGCTTTAGTAGGACTTTGGTAAGCTACGAAGCCGCACCGCTTGATGGATTGTCGGAGCATTACAGCTACCGTAGACAGGAGCCTCGCGGAGTAATCTGGGTCCTAAACTCCGTCCTCTTCAGGTCCCAAAAACAAACGAACACTGCAGCATCACTGAGAGGAAAAAACTGTCTAAATTCTTTCATCTTTAATAAAATGATTAGTGTTGCTGCTTTACCAGGTGTAGGGCTGCCACAAACGATTATTTTGATAGTCGACTAGTCACCGATTATTTTTGCGATTAGTCGACTAATCAGATCATGCATCCATTGGACGTAAAACGTACAGCTTATTGCACCGGCATGCATCTGCTCTTATATAACTATCATTAGCTTACAGCTTTAAGTGTTTAAGGTATGTGCTAACTAAAAATAAAGACAAGATGATAGTTTATTAAATTTTAATGAAATCTGCAGATTGTTTCGGTGAAGTTTAATAAACTCAGCCGTCTGCTCCTTGCTATCTAAAATATAACAGGACACCGAAGTATATTCTCGAGCATCTCACACTTCTGATAATCAGCTGTCTGCTTGACGTTTATTCAGCTGTGTAAAAACTATAACTTTAATCTCAGCCAAACCGATTTACTCAGGAACAAATAAAATACTAAAAAAAGCCAAACAATAAAATTTTTAAGATATCTAAGTGACTTATATATCATGTTTAACCTGAGTAGTGAAAGACGGCAGTGGGTTTGAAAACGATTTGCCCGGAGTCTGGTGTTCTCACCGGCTCTAGTGAGCCTAGAACCCCGGCTAGCTATCGAGCTGGTGGGTAACAGACATCTCCGAAAACGTCGGAGCGCTTTTGAAAATATGTGATGTCTTGATAAACTGAGCAGATATTTGAAGTTTACACAGCTACATTCTCACCTGAAAACGTTTATTTTATGACCCAGAAAGAGTAATAAGAGTAATATTAAAACTAACTAGCTGCCGCCATTGTTGGAAACTGAGCAGGGCCGCGCTGGGCCGCGTTATGAATTCGGGACACAGCTTCTTCTTCTTCTTCAAGGTTTAACGGCAGCTGGCATCTTTGTACATGCAGTGCTGCCATCTTCTGTTTCAGTCCGTTATTACACTCTTAAATCCTACTTCTTATTCTGGCGTCTTTTGTGATCGTACAAAGCTTCAAACGACGCGTCGACTATTAAATTGGTTGTCGACGATTTTGATAGTCGACGTAATCGTGGCAGCCCTAACCAGGTGTAACAATTAAGTTTAACATCCAGGCATCCATGAAAACAGAGTTTATTAAATTTAACGGAGTTAGAAGTTAGCAGGAAGTTAGCTCGCTAGTTTCCACCTAAACATGATATAGCATGTTCTGACTGAGCGATTTCTGAAACATTCAAACGTACAGCTCTGCTATCACTTCCAACATAAATGAAGACAGAAAACTAAACAGCAGTGACGTTTGTAGGGTTACTGAAGTTGGACTATCTGGTATATAATGATATGCTACGTGATCGCTAGCGACACAGCTATGTTAGCATAAAATAAACACAGTGAAGCTGGAGGATGAACGCTAACTTCCCGATCGTTAGGGACAAATGCAATCATATGGCAGGATGCTGTAAACAGACCAAACTTCAGTCAGGAGAACTACTGAGATAATCCATCCACAATGCGAGGTTAGTCATTAATATACTGCAACAACACGGGAATAGCGCAGCTGTGAGAGAATTCAACATTATTGAATCAATGGTACGGAAGTGGAGAAAGCAAGAAGAATGAGTTGAGTAAAGTTTGACTTATCTGACTGTTTTGTTTGCTTAATGCGCCTTATAATCCGGTGCGCCTTATGTATGAAAACAGACCTGTTCATCGACAGTGTGCCTTATAATCCAGTGTGCCATATGGTCTGAAAAATACAGTAGCTACATCTTATTTTGATAAGTTTTCATCATGTATTGTATACAGAAAGGAAATGGTAAAGCAATGTGAAGTTTATCCAAACAGTAAATGCATGTTAAAACGATCAAGGCTTAAACAAAGTCGACCTGTATACAGTGCTGTCTGGTTTGAGACACAATAATTAAAGAAATGAACCAAAACTCAAAGGACACTGACTGTCCTCGTTCTCCTGTTATGCAACCAGCTGCTTTCTTTTGTTGTCTTCCCGTGTACGTGAAACCTCCTCCACCCTGAAAGGTCTCCTTGTTTGTCTCAGTCCTCGACAGCCACGCACAAACACAAAGCCAGACGTGGCCTCTGACCCCAGGCACAGATACTGACGCACTGTGCGGGGCTGTGTCCATTATTATTCCTTTCTGTATGTTCATTAATGATGCAGTATGCATACACTGCTGTCCTTAGGCCCTGTCCCACAAATACACGGGACCGCTGGCTCTCTCGTTCTTAGTGTGGATAAAGCATCTTGCTCCAAGCTCGCTGCACACTCGCAGTCCTCTGAGGATGCTGTGACATTCCCAGAGGAGATTCCATTCCCCCGTAAACAATCCTGGCATTGACACAGGCGCTGATTAGCAAGTTGCCAGGGTGTTTCCACAATGGCCCAGCAGAGGATAATGAGATCGGATCTGCAAACTAAAGTTCTCATTCAGGAGTTTGTTGGCAACCAGTTGTGTGAAGCAACCGTCTTAGGAAAAGTGTAGAAACTCAGCAGATCGTTCTGGGAAGCACTGGAAGCTGTCAGCGATTTGACTCGGATATTTTTCTGTCAGCAGTTGGTGTCAGTTGCTGGGGAAAGGTGTTGCTGAAAGTGCAGTGCCACATAAATGTTTAGCCTCATTGTTCTGTGAGCAGATAAAAACCTGTATCTGCTATTTCTGAATTACCCTTGAAGGAAAGATTGCAGCAAAAAACTGAGCTCGGGAACAATGTTATACAATTTCTATATATAATGATCGTAGTGTATCTACACACGTCTTGTCTGTACCCAGAGTGCCACCCATTGTGTCAGATACATTGTAACTAATAAATGTTATTCTTGACTAGCAGCCAAGAATAACTTCATCTTGAATACTTTCTCTAAGCTTATGTTTTCGCATATTCAAGGTGAGGAAGATTGTTCCTGCATTAAACTATTTTTTTTCTATGTTTTAAGCACCTTCTATTTCGAGGAATGAACTTTAAATATAACTGCAGTTTTTCGTGTCACATTCCAATTTCTTTGTCATATCATAGCCTCGTGTCTATACGTGCTCGGCTCTTCTTGTTTTGTTCATACTGAAGTCTGGATCATAACCAGAGTTCAGCAGAGGTAACCTCAGACCTTACAATCAACCTCCCCCAAACTTTTAAGGTCATGTGTCACAGCACTCCGGTCAGTACTTCATATGTATAAACAAGGAGTCCTGATAAATACTGATAAATACTTAGACTACTAACTTTTGATTGGATGAAAGAAACCAGTTCTCTGTTTTTAGGTTAGACATTTGATGAGCTCTATAATAATGATGCAGTATGGTAAAAGCACAAAAACAGCCAGGCAACGATGCAATCGAAACAAACAGCAAGACTTAGTGATATTAAGAGTGTTTGTTTTAATTCCAGGCTGCAAATATCTCTCAAAACTATAAAATGTTGTTTATTGAACATTTTCTGATGCATAAACTGTAAGAAGTTTAATAATAATTTACCAATGTGTTACAAGTGAGTAAAAACGTCTTACTCAACCACAATAAATGAAAGAATAGATAAAATTCAGAGAAAATAATGCTGGATAAATGAAAAATATCCTTTTGCATGTTAATATAAAAGTTTTTAGGAAAAATGAAAGTTTGTTTCACGGTCACTTCATACGTCAGCACAGTAATTTTAAGTCTTCATACTGTCTGTGTGCAGCTGCTGTGCACGGCTCTGCTTTCTATTTTGTCTACTTTACTGGCAGATCGTGCAAAAAGCATGGTGGTGTGAATGTAAAACCTTTGTCACTGTCTGACATCTCATTAACAGGAGCAGAACAAGACCTTTCACAGAAAGTTTCTGACATATCTGGAGTTGTATAACTTCAAATCCACCCTTTGAGTTTTCACAGTACATTATAACTACAAGAACATGTTCAGCCCTAGCTCTATAACTGCTGACAGCTAACAAAAATTAGCTGTCAGTAGTTTGGTGGGTTTGGTGATTTTATTCAGCGTGGAGGGCACGTTTGTTACTTGCTATTCTAATTCTGCCGTGTTGTCAGAGGCGAAGCATTTCATTGAGAGCTCAGCTGTACGCTAACTTTGTAAAACAATTCAACAACCCCACCCTCGACTGGTCAGGTGTGCACTGCTGTGAAGCCAGACAGGGTGTGAATTTCATCAGGGCGACGATTCTTTGATGAGCCACTGTCAAGTGTGCACCGTTGTCACTCAGTTCTATTCGGTCTTATTTACACAGCACCAAATTACAACAGTTTCCTCGAGGTGCTTTGTATTGTAAAGTAAAGAAACTGTGATAATATAGTAATTAAGATCCCTAAAGTTCATAGGACGGTTGAGCCTATCCCCTAAGATCTTTCAGTGCCATTAGACGTGCTGGGGGAAGTTAAAAGCAGAAAAATAACTTTATATTAGCTCTAAGGTAAGAGCTCTAAAAACTGATGAGTCTTTAAGGCTGTTCAACTGTGCTGTTTAAAGGTTTAGTCTGCTATGATTGCCGGAGTAGAAGAGGTGAAATTAAAGAGACACATTCCTTCCTTGTTGCCCTTGTAGGCAACAAGTTGCTAAGCACTTACAGTGACCGGACTCTGAGATCCTGGAATTAAAAATGTCAGGGTTTGTTTTTAATGGAAGACTTGTGTCTTGATGGTTGAAATAACAATCACGTGTTTAGGCTAATGGAGGGAAAGAAATAATGATTAACATTGTACTTACCGAGGTTGGGGGTGAAGGTGGCATGTTAATTATCATAATAACTTTTCTAATTATTAGTAACATTTGTCAAAATAAGGACTTAACGATTAGATTTTAGGGTGTTTTTATTAGTGTTACAAAGAATTTGGATTATTTTCTTCATTATAAAAAGGTAAAATATACATTATAATCTACCAACAAATAAAGAGTTACACAAACATTAAACAACACTGCCATATGTAACTCTGGTAGTTATAGTTGAAGATCTTTATGCATAAAAATGATAACATGTAGTATTAGTTACTGTAGCAGTCGATGGTTAACATAAAGGTGACCAGATGACAGAAAAAAACGACCATAACAGACTTTAGTCGTTTTCCAGAGCTCTGAATATATTTCCCCTAAAGATACCAAGGTTCAACATCTCAACATGAACATCCCAGCAACCAAAAACCCTCCTTAAATAGCTACTGATCATACCACCAATAAAATTTAAGAGATCCTCCCTGACACACTACAAATAAACACATACAGTGGACTCATTTTAACACACCCCACATACATCTGACTACAAAATAAACCCCATTTAAATAATATACAAACAAACTGAATATTCAGCCCACTCTCATCTAATGGTTAACCCCACTGACGGTGGATAATTAATTCCTTTCAGATGAAGGAAGTTGACCTCAAAAGAAAGCGTGGTTAGTGGACTTCAAAATAAAAGCATAACAAAACCAAAACTTCCTGTCAGACATCAGTTCCTGTCAGTGCTTCACTTTAGTGAGGGAGGAGCTTCCCCGCACCCGCACAGTTACTAAAATAAAAAGCACTCTGTGTGAAACACACTGAACATATCATTTAGACCTCACAGTTGGCTATAACAGAATAAGAAACACATTTTAATAAATTCTTGTAAAAGTAGAACGGTGAAGGTTTTTCATGTTGTCCACCTCTCTCCTTCATAAACCATCCACACTGCTCCACCTCACCTTGTCACCTCTTTTCCTCAGGCCTGAAACCTTTCCAGTTCATATTCTCGCCTCAGGATTTCATCCTTGCCTAGTTTAGCTCTCCACACAAGGTTTGCTCTTCTCAGCTAGAAGCCACACGTTGCTCTGCTTTGCCCAGGCTCACTGTCCCATCGGCGACTCATTCAGCACTGCAATAATTATTCATCTTTATCTAACTGCAGTCCCAGTTGTACTGGATCGTGATGTAGCAGCCTTCATATTAAATGTGTGTAAACAACAACATGTGTTAAGTAACAAAGCCTGCAACATTTGTTGTTCTACATTGATTTCTACGGGGTTAGAAGGACTCTCTTGGGGGTTGTTGGCCTGTTTTTTGCTTTTTAGCCCACACACCCCAAAATTCACTATATGATGAATAAATCATTTTTAGGAAAACTCATAAAATAAGAGAGAATGAGGTTTTATTTGAAGAGTTGCATGATTTCAAAATAAACACTGGCAGATCTCTTTCCTTTTTGCTTACTTAACCTTGTAACTCTTCAGGAGCCTGCACAGTATTGCCACCTGATAAAATTGAAAAATATTCATAGCTGGGATTTTGTGCCTTGGATTGAGGATTTTAACCAGTGTCTTAGGCCCTGCTTTTCCACCATGTGAACACATGAGTAATTTCCATCCATCGTTTTTTTCTTCCTTTCACATTAAGTACATGTAGTGTGTGCTTTAGGGACACTCGGTGAAGTCGTATGTTTACTTTGGGTTGCTTATCACCAACTGCTAGTATCTGCTCCTTCGTAGCCTTGCTGTACTCTGCTGTGTTTGGGGCGGGATTTTGCGAAGTACCATGCTTCGTTGAAGATTGTTGAAGTAGCTTCGTTTTTAGTTACCGAATCATCATCGCAGGCAGACACCTCTCTTCCTCTCAGAGATGCCCAGGCTTGTCTAATTGTTGTGGACAGTAAGGAACGTAAACACACGGTGCTGCTATAGCAGTAATGTGACAAGGTAGTGGCACATTGTTCCTATTGTAGAATCTCCATCCTAAATTGTATGTGTGTAATGTTTATAGATCGTGCAGCTGGGGCTGAAAGCACTTATTTTCTTTGTGACAGCAGTATTTGGTAGAAGTCAGAGCTATTTACTTACTTATCACGAGGCAGACGGCATTTAATGTCTGGTGAGTGAAGCACATTGTTTCCATCCCCTTGTTTTCTTGCACCCAGTGTTTCCTATTGAATGAGACAGCTGTTATCTGTTGTGTTACAGGCCCTGAACTTTTTATTTTAAGCTCATTTAAGACGATGTGCAATAAATAGATTGAGTTCATTTCTCAGTGTGCAGATTATTGACCCCTAGTTTTGCATCTGTGTATGTTTCCTTCATAATAATTCCTTTTGAATATCACAGTCCATATATATATATATATATATATATATATATATATATATATATTTCTTTTTTTCATAATGCGTAAGGTCTTACGCGCTATCACACAGTCAGGATGTTTTCTTAAAAAAGTCAAATCATTGCTATATTATGGTTGAATGACTTGGAATACATAATAAACATGTTTAAATTGTAAACTGTTCTGTTGGTGTCTTTTAAATCCATTTGATATTTTTATTTTATGTGTCTCTTCATAACGAATTGCTTTCTTGTTGTTTTCTGTAAAACGAGGTTTGGTTACAGGTTTGGTTGGGCTTGAGTTGCCAAACACACCTTGAAAGACTTGATGACTTTTCAATCATGTTTGATGTCAGTGGGGAAAGCACACAGCACTAAAAAAACAACTTCACCTCACAGAAAACTTGTTCGTGTGACTTTTGCATTTTAACAGTTCTGTTCTTTATTTATATACAACTTTTTGTACCACTTGGCAGCTCAAAATGCTTTATGGAAAACGACATGTGCCAAAAAGCCAGAGCATAGTCTCTTGCTCTCAGATACACACACACACACACACACACACACACACACACACACACACACACACACACACACACACACACACACTTGCATGGACAAAGAGCAGTAGCTTTAGTTTAAATAAAGTTGATTCATGGTACAACTCAATGGAATCATTAAATACATTTGCCTACATCATGCCTAGAGTAGCATTTGGCAATTTGCTAGTCTTACTAATCAGTCAAAGAAACTTCAGGTACAAGATAAATATCTTCATACATTCATAAAACATTTTATTCTATGCTCTTTGTCCACCTCACATCCATGGCTAATTTGGAATCACCAGTTTACCAGATATAGATGTCCATAGTACCCCTGTGGACACAGGAATCGCACATTAAAAACTACACTTGGAACATTTAAAAACTACACATAGCTGCATAACATAACATGTTATGTTATGTTAACAATACCATAATGGTTTTCGGACCAAAAGAGGAAACTATTTAAATTAAGTGAAGCATTTACGAAACTATTATTGAGATCTGTTCAAAGAGTTAATGCTAACACCATCCAAAGTTTTATTCTCATGTTATCCTGAAATGCACCTTACCATTTTGTTTGAGTCAGCTGGCATTGTGGTTGTCTGTCTGTTATGGTCCACGGGCTAAAATGTTTGTAATGGCTAACGTTGTATGAATGCTCACGCTATAGGGCTGCCACAAATGATTATTTGATAGCCGACTAGTCACCGATTATTTTTGCGATTAGTCGACTAATCAGATCATGCATCCATTGGACGTAAAACGTACAGCTTATTGCACCGGCATGCATCTGCTCTTATATAACTATCATTAGCTTACAGCTTTAAGTGTTTAAGGTATGTGCTAACTAAAAATAAAGACAAGATGATAGTTTATTAAATTTTAATGAAATCTGCAGATTGTTTCGGTGAAGTTTAATAAACTCAGCCGTCTGCTCCTTGCTATCTAAAATATAACAGGACACCGAAGTATTTTCTCGAGCATCTCACACTTCTGATAATCAGCTGTCTGCTTGACGTTTATTCAGCTGTGTAAAAACTATAACTTTAATCTCAGCCAAACCGATTTACTCAGGAACAAATAAAATACTAAAAAAAGCCAAACAATAAAATTTTTAAGATATCTAAGTGACTTATATATCATGTTTAACCTGAGTAGTGAAAGACGGCGGTGGGTTTGAAAACGATTTGCCCGGAGTCTGGTGTTCTCACCGGCTCTAGTGAGCCTTGAACCCCGGCTAGCTACCGAGCTGGTGGGTAACAGACATCTCCGAAAACATCGGAGCGCTTTTGAAAATATGTGGTGTCTTGATAAACTGAGCAGATATTTGAAGTTTACACAGCTACATTCTCACCTGAAAATATGTTAAATGTTTATTTTGTGACCCAGAAAAAATAATAAGAGTAATATTAAAACTAACTAGCTGCTGCCATTGTTGGAAACTGAGCAGGGCCGCGCTATGATTTCTGGGACACAGCTTCTTCTTCTTCGAGGTTTAACGGCAGCTGGCATCCTTGTACATGCAGTGCTGCCATCTTCTGTTTCAGTCCGTTATTACACTCTTAAATCCTACTTCTTATTCTGGTGTCTTTCGGGATCTTACAAAGCTTCAAACGACGCGTCGACTATTAAATTGGTCGTCGACGATTTTGATAGTCGACGTAATCGTGACTTGTCGACTAATCGTGGCAGCCCTATTACGCTAGCGTTGTTACTAACGTTATACCTCACAGTAAAGTTAGCAGGCTATTTAGCAACCATCCTAACCTTTTGTTTTTGAGATTCACTGTACAGTTTAGTACTACAAGTGCAATATTAAATACTGGGCGAACGTGTGTGAATGGATATTTAAATATAATTTTAGCACTTAATCAGTCTGAGGTGTGTATTTCCTCTAGATCTCTAGGTTTCCAGTTATACCCTTCATTCTCACACCTTCAGATGAATCTGTTGATAATCATTTAGCTAACAGTTAAATCCTTGTGTGTTTGACATTCAACACCTTCCGATTAGGGGTGGCTATCAGTATGGATGTGATGAGTCTAGCTGTACAAGTTGCCAGCTTGGATATCAGCACATTGCGTTGGAAAAGGTTAACTGCTCCTAGCAACTACTGGGTGGACTGAACATGCTATCTGTTGCTATCTGCTCATTGGCCAAGGTAACAGTGTCAGGTTGAATGAATCAGCTGAAATGATGTTGCAATTCTGTTACATTATCAGGTGATTGCAGTGGCTCGGGAAAATATTTGGGCTCATTTCGACAGGTTAATAGTTATGGTGCTTTTGTGCAATGTAGTACACACAACATTTCTGTGTATCCTGTGTGAGCTAATGACCCAGAGTGGCTGAAACTGGTTGGGTGCTGCATAGAGTTAGACTTGTTGTTGTTACTCTGTAGGGATCAGTTATATTATAAGCTCTAACATTTTCCTGGTGAAATCAGTGATTCAAGTTTAATTTAAAATGTTTTGAGGAGCTTTAATGACTGAATAAGTTACAGTGGGGAAAAAAAACCTGCTCATGTTTCACACTCCATCAAAGATGTGTAGAGCAGAAGCGCTCTCTGTAAAGTGCCTGCTTGTGATATTTAACACCGTCCCTTGGCAGACAGACTTTGTATTCATTGTCTAAAGGTGAATTGCATTAACAAGGTCATTCTCTTGACATCCAGTCTCCAGAGGCTGAAGACAGTAGACTTTAAACAAGGCATCAAATATCAAGCATAAGAGGGCAGATAAAACACATAGTTGTAAAAGAAATTGCAGAGGCTGCATCACACATCAGATTTCATCTTGAGTTTATTCTGTAATGGCAAACTGTCGGCTCGCTGACTCTGGTGTGTAATAGCGGGCATGTGAACATCATTGTGAGACTGAATCGTAAAGACCACATTTGAAGTCCCATTTTTACAACTTTGGCAGAGGAGTTGACAGAGAAATCCTCTAATAGTGAACAGTGATGTTACCCTTGTCTTTTAAATTCTACACCTTTTCCGAGAGTGATGTCTTGCAAGGATGTTGAGCAAACCTGCCTTGTCATGCCCTAATTCCTGCAAAGCTTCAAATAACCTCATGAATATGCACTACTGAAGGTCAATGTCATACTGAAATGTGCAAAATAGCAGCAGGAAATGAACAGTGCTGCATAGTTTCTCTCCATTTTAGACATGAAGCTTATATTCTCTTCAGATATTTACCATCTCACTTTAAGTTCTGTAAACCCTCATTCATTTTCTACATTACATAAGTTAAACTATCCATTAATAAGAGTTGCAATCTTGATTAAGCTCCACATTTATGTGTAAAAATCAGATGAATGTACAGAGCGATATGCTGCATTTTAGTGTCTTCCAGTTTGTTTTGATATTGCGGCTCACAGGAAGTTCAAGTCCATCCTCAATCCTTTCATGAGCCTCATTTTCAAAAGTAACAGGCAGCTGGTTTCAGCAGTTTCAGTGCCCCAAAAATCAAACCTCTTAAACAAATGAAACTGCACGTGTGTTTTCCATTGCAACATCCCGAAGCTCCTACCTGTTGTTTCCATAAGAACGGTAAATTTCACCGTTCCTTGAATTGTTTAGCCTAATGTCATAGCCTGTTTGTTTTGCCAGCCTGTTTCACAGTGCGCCCTAATTTGAAATTGCTGCTCGTCTTGAATGGAAAGTCACAACTCCTGCAGCTTCGTGCTTTAGTGTGCTGGGCTTTTGAGTGTCTGTAGGGGAATAATTGTTTTGATCAGTGGCTTTTCACACTGATTTCTAAAAGAAGAACTGTATGTCTTTATGAAGGGACTTTTTTCATTTTCAGAGGTCTGAACTATAGGTGGTCACATTCAGCAGCACTTTGATAAATTATTCATGTAGAAGAAATGTTAAACTCTTAATAGAGCGTGTCCTTCAACAGGACATGTTTCAGATACGATTATAGAGAAATGTGCCTTAATGTTGTAATTGTACTGGGGAAATCGACTTCAGAACACATTAATTATTAGGATTTTTAGAGTCTTAACGTGGCCTTTTGAAGGACACCATCAGAAACCTACTATGGTTGAATACCATTAGACCTGTTTCACATTTTAGTTTATAACAGAATCTTAACATGGTAAAACGGCACTTCATCTTTGGAGTGCTACATCAACCAGCTCTCCACTGGCTGGAGGTTCTGAGTCCGAGTAACCCTGCAGCTCACTCAGATTGTGGTCCAGGATGGGGTGATGGAGTCCATTAGGGGGAAAAACTGCAGAGAACTGAGAATTCCTCTCAAAGTGTTGCATAATTAAGGAGGCGGCTCTTGTGAGTGACAGGAAGTTGCTGTTTTCTCTTGTTAATCGTTAGCTTACAATTACAGAAAAAGTCAATGTAAAGAGCAGACTACTCAGTTTCTCTAAGTCATTTTGTTATAAACCTGTTTGTGCTTGATAAACAATAAAAACAAAAATCTGCTTTGTTTTTGTTGTTTATCTGCCAGTTTGAAACTGGAGTTTTTAACCAGCCAGTCATTTAAAAACACAATCTTTTCTGTTCAGTGTCAAAAAAAAAGTTCATGTCTAAATTATGGGTACACTATACTTCTAAGGAGCCCCCACACCTAGCTTTTCAGCATCATGCATCTGCCCCACACAATCAGCAAATCCAGCGATGAATGGAAATTGTCCAAAGCTGTTGTGGAGAACATGTTTCAAAGGAGACGAACAATTAAACAGGTGTGGTACAGAAACAAGAAAAGGGTTTGCTTTAACAAAGAAAAGCCTCTCCGCACTAGCGTCACAGACTAAGATGGAGCATAAGACGGCTTTCAGTAAACAGAAAGGTTGTCATTTTCACCGGAGATGAGGCTTTACTAAACAGCTGTGCAAGTGAAAGCAGCACCAACCACCTGCCAGGTTTAAGAGTTCAGACCTCAGAGAAGGATGACCTCTGACCTGGCAGATAAGAGGGCAACCTTTTCAGTCCAAATATCCCCACTGCAGGACGGAGCCCACTCAGACATGTGCATCTTTTAAAGTATTTCCTTTTTTAGTTTAAAAAAAAAAAAAAAGTAAAAAGAACTCTGTCAATGTATCAAAGCATGATCCAAAAAAGCCAGATGTTGCAAAAATGATACATGCAAAACTTGTATCATTTTGACTGTTATAAACTTGGATACATTTTTTTTTTGTGAACCGGTCAGACGGTTCAATAAACACTCCATTTTTTTTATTTTATTTTTTTTATTGAATTTTCTGGCAATTATTTCAAAGCCTTAAATTGTTTGGCCTACTTGGTTTCTCTTCATGGAAAAATGAATTCATGATTTATTTATTTTTTTTGCAGGCCACACTGTGTGAAATATTGATGATGGTTTACTTGATAGCTGGACAATGGAGAGCACTGAAGCCACACATGAGCACTCTCATGCTAGCTGGGTAAAAACCAGCATTTGCCTAATTTTATATTCTGAACTTATATTCTGTTTATTTGTTTACATTACCACATTCATCTGCAAGCCAAACGTGGGTCTTAGTCCACAAATGTTTGCTTAGAGTTCTTTGTGGATTTAAAGACTTTGATTTGGAAAGCCTGTAGGTCTCACACAGTTTATTAGGATGGACATAAATGTATATATTGTTGTTCTGGTGCTTTTGTTGGCTATTCATTATTTGGTTGAAATACTGTCTGAAGTCATTCACTCGCTTGCTCTGAATTTTCTGGATTATTGGCTGCACTGTTCTCACTGTGATGTAAATTGGTCAAACTGGACATTACACAGACATCGTACAGACAGAGGGGATGGTGCGAGGATGTTTTATTTTATTTCACATTGTTTCTCACCATTAGCCTTAGCTCATTTGTCAAAGTTAGCAACACACTCCAAATTTATTTCACCATCTAATACGCTCCTCATACTTGACCTTTTAAAATCAGTCACACCTTGCTCGCTCGTTCCTTAGTGCTATCACATCTAAAATTACTCTACAAAAAAAATCTTGCTTTGGTCGGGGACGCCCTCAAGCCATAGATTGCTGTCTGTTGTTGATTGATTGAGCTCTTGTGTATATTTTTCGTAATGGAGTTGAGCAGTCCTGGCCTCATTAATCAGTGCAGCAGAGATGGTAATGAAGATGAGACATGCAGGCATGCATCTGATCAGTGAGCCATGACTAGCATGCTATTCTGCTGCTGCGAATTCTGTCAGAAATAATTGACAGGGGAGATGCTTGGCTTGGACGGAGGATTAGTTTCGGCAGTATTTTCAGCTTAGCTTTCTGGGAGATTTATGTCCTAGGTTTCCTGATAAATCACTTATTAGTGTTTGTCACCATGACTCAGCATGTCGTGTTTGGGCCAGGATGCCATCCTGCCACATCCTTCTCCTCTCCTCTCTACACGACGGTGGCGACACGCCTCTGTAAAAGACTTCTCGCTGCTGCAGAATTACTCCAAGGCAGGCCGTTAAACAGATTCACTGCAGAAGTCATGAAAAATAAAATAATAAATAAATAAATATGAGCTCCAGACTCAGTGGAGTTGGCTCTCATTGTGGTTTCTGCTTTGTCTTTGGACTGTGCCGCTGCTGTTGGGTCACCTGTAAAGCCGTAGGATAATGGGTCTGTCTGAATAATTAAAAACAGACTCCAAACAAACTGGCGCTTTTACTGCTCTACTTGGAAAACCCATTAAGTGGCATTGTAAAGGATTTGTTCACATGCAGGTGCAATTTCTAAGATGCCTGGTGGGCTCTGTTTCTGTGAAGATGGTTTGTTTAGTTGATTCATGGAGCTTCCCACTGATGAAACTTCTTACACGTTTTTTTAAAATAGATGTTGTTCTAACTCTAAATTAGCTGTGTGCTGTTTGGATTTCACTTTAGCGCCGTTTCACTGGGTTCGCATGCTGTTAGGTAAGGTACGTGGACTGTGCTCATTCACAATGCAGGTGATTCACATTTCGAAGTGACCTTGGATATGACACTGAAACCTTAATCAGTCCCAGTGGTCAAATCAGTGCCTTGAATGGTAGCTTACTGTCATCAATGTGTGTGAGTGGGCCCAAGTTGTATGTAGCACTTTCACTCACATTGTTTTGGACAAAAGTGCTACATAAATGCATTCATGGAAAATAAGCCCTGTCTCTCTCACTGCCTGTGTGCAGATATATGAAACATGTGGGGGCGCGTAACCTTTGCACATATTTACTGAGTATGTATTTGTGGGAAAAATACTTTTAAATAATAATTTTAAAAAATGCTCAAGTATTGTCCAGAACAATTAAAAAGTGGATTGAAGTCAGTCTGTTAAGGTGAGCTGTTTCAGCAATAGTGTATATTTGAAATATCATACAAAAATATAAAAGACTTTTATGGAGATAATCACGTGGGTTTCTGTTTCTGTGTGTGGTGAAATAGTGTTTTCTTCAGTGAGAGGGCACAACACGACAGGAGTTTACAGTAAACACCATCCTGTGACAGCTGATAAACACAGGCTGAAAGCACATTTTGCCTGAAGTGTTGCTCTTTGCTTTGTCACACTTGAGTTAGCCAAAGCATTTTCATATCAAAGAGGGTGTGTGATGTTGGCTCTTCATACCAACAAAACCTTTAAAGGTCACTCTCTGGTCACCTCAGATAGATTTAGATATAGTTTAGAGGCCAGCTGATAATTTTTTTTATTGTCGCAACAAATAGTCAATTACTGCACGAGTCTCTGGGTTAGTGCCAAACCCTTGCTATGCCCACTGGTGAATAAACATCATATCAAAAAAAATTGCATGGTTGAAGAAATTCTCCTGTCTCCTCTTTACTTTTTAAATCTTCATTCATTGGCGTTTATAAATGCAGATGCATACATATTGGGGGAAAAAAGCAAATATGGACCGATGTATCTGCCACATTACAGTATGGCTGAAGCTGGCTGTCAGCTGTTAGCTGCATCTAAGCTTTCACCTTGGTTTGATGTCTTTGTGGATTGTCAGAATCAGAATACCTTATTAATGCCTAAGGAAATTATGTGGGTTATAGTTGCTCCAAGACAGTAACAGTAACACACTAAACTATTTAAATAATACAATATGTTACAGAGTTTACAAGATAAGAAAATATAGATAGAAGTCCTTGTTGTGACAGCAGAAGGAAGGAAAGACCTGTGGAATCTCTCTGTCCCACATCGTGGGTGCTGCAGCCTGCCACCGAAGGAGCTGTTCAGTCCTGTCAGGGTCTCCTGCATGGGGTGGGAGGTGTTGTCCAACAGGGAGCATCCTAGAACAGAGCTGGCCCTCCAGATCAGCCTGTTCCGTCTCTTCCTCTCCCCGGCAGAGATGCTGCTGCCCCAGCAGACCACACCGTAAAAGATGGCTGAGGCCACCACAGAGTCATAGAAGGTCTTCAGGAGTGGGCCCTTCACTCCAAAAGACCTGAGTCTCCGCAGCAGGTACAGCCTGCTCTGGCCTTTTCTGTAGAGGGCATCTGAATTGAGACCAGTCCAGTTTATTGTTCAGATAAACACCAATGTGTCAAGCTTAAGAAATGGCACTAATATATGCAAATCACTCAATTATACATATCAAGAATATCACAGAGGTGATTATAAATATCAAGAATATTGACAAAGAATATTACAGGGGTTGAATATATATGATTGAGATTTGACTCTAACCTGTGAACTTTATTTGCTATTTTAATGTAGAGTGTGTGCAAAAGGGTGTAACTCTATTGCAATGTTTACATGGATGGAGGAGTTGTAGAGGGAGATGGCCACGGGCAGGAATGATTTCCTGTGTCGTTCAGCGGTGCTTTTTGGTAATCTCACTCTCTCACTTAAGATGCTTCTGTGACTAGCCAGCACATCATGGAGTGGGAGGGAGGTGTATTATCCAGCATTGTCCTTATCCAGGACAACATCCGCCTCTCAGACACCACCCTAAGAGAGTCCACCTCCATCCTTACAACATTACTGGCCTTGTGGATCAGTTTATGGAGTCTGTTGGTATCTGCGACCCTCAACCTGCTGCCCCAGCATGCAACAGCATAGAGGATGGCACTGGCCCCAACAGACTCGTAAAAAATCCTGAGCATTGTCCGACAGATGTTGAAGGACCTCAGCCGCCTCAGAAAATAGAGTCGACTTTGGCCCTTCCTTTAGAGTGCAGGGGTGTTTTTAACCCAGTCCAGTTTATTGTTTATGTGTACTCCGAGGTATTTATAGTCCTCTACAATGTCCACATTGACCCCCTGGATTGAAACAGGGGTCAAGGTTTTCCTGGTCCTTCTAAAGTCCACGATCAATTCCTTGGTCTTTGCCACGTTGAGCTGCAGACAGGCCTGTGTTACTACAAGCCTCGCCACTTGTGGGAAATGTTTGGATATGAAGGAGATTTTCTCTTGCCACCAACAACATTTTTCATGTTTCTGCTGCCATTTGCCAAGCTGCTCCCTTCACTTTAAATTCACTTTGCTGTGTGAATGTGAAGAATTGAAGCAATGGAAGCAACGAGACCAAGGAGCATACATGGGAGTCACTTGAAAGACTGACAAGTAACCTACTTCTGATAACTGAGTTTTGTTTATTTTAACTAGATGAAGATGTTTAAGTGACAGCTGAAATGAGCACTGTTACCTCATTGTGGTACTATGGGTAATTGCATCATTAGAGTATAGATGCATGTATTTCCTGGTCTTTCTACTTCTGCCGTCTGCTCATTTTTCAGCGTGGTAATTTAGATCCACATCTCACTTTGTATTGTATTATCTCCTGTGGTAATTCACTAAGCGTGTTCACCCCATGGTGTTGTGTTGCAAGTGGGTACCTTATCAGAGTTTTTACCTCCTAATTATCAGATTTTATTACCCAGCCCTACACAAGGGCTCCTAAATCAGCTTCAAGGACACTCATGTTTTGCCTGCTCTTAGCCTGTTTGCTGCAATAAGTTCTACTCGTCTGGATACATTTCCTGGGCCAGGTGAATCACATCTTGGCTTTCTTTCTTTGGATTATCGCTCCCTCCTGCAAGGCAGTGATAATGAAGTAGAACAGTGAAAAGGGTGTTTTCATACACAGTTTTTATTTTTTTGAAAGTACACCAGATTCTGTTTTAATGAGCTCATCCTCTCCCGCGATTCACACTTGGGCGTGTGTCTAACAGGAATCTGACTATTACTCAGATGAGGTCAGCCTCGCTGCAGACGCACATCACATGAATCTCTTTGGTCATTTAGCACAAACAGGTTTTTGTCTATTTGTTTATAACAGTCAAATAGAGCTGCAGAGGTTAGTCAGTGAATCCATCAGTCAGCTAATCGACGTTGCCTGATCCACTGTTTTCCTGTGGAAATCGGCTGCTTATTAATGGTTGCTATGGTTTGGGCAGGCCTCTTTTTCAGGCAAAACTCATGAATAATTGCACACATCGTGCTGTAGTGCTTGCCAGTGCCTTCCTTGTATTATAAACTTTAGATTCCCTTTGGTTTTAGGGCTAGTTTTGATTGGCCGCTGGGTTAGTTTGACATGCTACTGAAGGAAGGAAACCCCCCCCCCACCTCTTTAAAACTGATGGTTTAATTTAAATAACGTTGAGTCTTTTTTTCTTTTTTCTTTTTTTTTTAGCTTAGCATGCTACTGTCACATTGTGTTTTGCTATTTACCATTATACCATCACTTTGGGGTTATGGGTGGTCATTTACAATAACTTCACAGGGCCCTAGCCTCGTTGTAAATACAGTTCATACTGCACTTGGGTGGCAGCTCATCAAAATGACTCTCTGTGTAGGGAAATGCTCATTATTTAGAATACTCCCTCTGTTGTCAGCAGTGGCCTCAGTGGCTGCTCTTTCATAGGAGTCTCATTTTAAAAGGAAGACTTTGCAACAAGTGAAAGAGCAGCTGCTTTGGCCTTAAGAGACATTTAATGGATAATGGTAATTGCTGTAACAATGTAAAACTGTAGCTGCTGAGAGGATGTGAATTAGGTCAACAATATCAATTCGACAGGACTGCCTTTCTAACATCATACACAAAGTGAACTCTACATCAATACGGACAAAACAAACCAGAGTCAAAATAATCCAAATATAAGGTCCAGCTTATGAATAGTAGTTACAGAAGTCTTTATATGAGCTCTGAACTCTCTCAAGGAGACACAAGATTTCAGCTTTTAAGTGCTCTGAAGGTTATTCAATGACTGAGGTGCAAAGTTAGACAACGTTGTGCTACTGAGTTAAAAAATTATGTGAGAAGCAAACTAGAGGGACACAAATCATAGCAGCTGTTTGAAGTTATTCAGGGTTTACCCAACATGGCATTGTACATAAAGCTGCTAGTAAAACTGCCTCCTTAACTAAATGAAGGCCAAGAAACCAGATTATAAAGTACACAGTGATATCAAGATGTTTGATATGAAACAAAAAACTGTGACACACAAAGTTCAAAGGGGGCAGCATGCATATAAATAATGTCGTCATTATCAAGAACATAAGTACGTTTAATCAGTGAGGAAGAATACAACATTTCCTTATAACAATTTTAATATAATTTTTTTCCAGTAAACTCGTACAAAAGAAAGCATTTATATAATCGACAGACTGAAGGTTGTAGTTGTTATAGTTTTGTATTTTCTAATTAGTTTTAGTTTTTGTCTCGCAGCTTTATTTTAGTTCAGCCTTTATTTTAGAATGAACATAATATAAGGGACATTTGTCAGAGGCACAATCAAGGAAAATCGGAGTAAGTATTAAGGACAACACTTTGTAAAGCCACATGACTCAGTTATGTAGACGTGCAGAGTCAGAGTGCCACATTGTGACAACACATTTCACCACAGTAACAAAGATAAAGACATTTCCTGTGTTTGATCACATCCTAATCAAGCTTAATTGTATCCTTTATGTTGCCGTGTGTGTGGATCACACTGCAACACTATTATGAATTATGAATGTGTGTTTTTGAGTTGCCTTAAGGTCTCCAGTCCTCTCGTGTTCTGGATTCAGTTTGTCTATAACATTTCCTGATTATCTTCATCAAATGTCAAATATACACAGAGAATGAGAGAAAGTGCTGTTCTCTTTAGTCTGATGCTAATCTGATAAGAACATCTAGGATATGAACTGCAAGTTGCCCAAAAAAGTATTTGGTGATGATAACTTGATTGATTGATTGATTGATTGTACTTTATTCATCCCGAGGGAAATTGGGTTAAGGCTGCCAGCCATGCCAGAGCCGTCTTACCCATCCGACCATACATACACTAACATCACATGGGGAAGACAGGTCAGAGGGGTATAACATGGAAAAGCACAACATGAGGAAAGATGAGGAGAAAAAAATAACTCCCCCTAGACTGAGCTCCAACAGGGAGATCAGTTTGAGAACAGAAAAAAAACACCTCTGCACATAGCACATGAAAAAAACTCTTAATACACCAAAGAAACACATGACAAGCAACAGGGATGGGTAAAGGGTGAGAGACAGCCAATGTAGACAGTACATCCGGGCCTGCAGCCTATGCGCTGGTCTCCATGATCCACCGTCAGCATCAGAAGGGAATAAGCGTCGAAGGCATTTGGAGGGGGGATGGGGGATGAGTGTATATCTGCATGTGTATACAGTGGCTTGCAAAAGTATTCGGCCCCCTTGAACTTTCCCACATTTTGTCACATTACAGCCACAAACATGAATCAATTTTATTGGAATTCCACGTGAAAGACCAATACAAAGTGGTGTACACGTGAGAAGTGGAACGAAAATCATACATGATTCCAAACATTTTTATAAATAAATAACTGAAAGTGGGTGTGCGTAATTATTCAGCCCCTGAGTCAATACTTTGTAGAACCACCTTTTGCTGCAATTACAGCTGCCAGTCTTTTAGGGTATGTCTCTACCAGCTTTGCACATGTAGAGACTGAAATCCTTGCCCATTCTTCTTTGCAAAACAGCTCCGCTCAGTCAGATTAGATGGACAGCGTTTGTGAACAGCAGTTTTCAGATCTTGCCACAGATTCTGGATTGGATTTAGATCTGGACTTTGACTGGGCCATTCTAACACATGGATATGTTTTGTTTTAAACCATTCCATTGTTGCCCTGGCTTTATGTTTAGGGTCGTTGTCCTGCTGGAAGGTGAACCTCCGCCCCAGTCTCAAGTCTTTGCAGACTCCAAGAGGTTTTCTTCCAAGATTGCCCTGTATTTGGCTCCATCCATCTTCCCATCAAGTCTGACCAGCTTCCCTGTCCCTGCTGAAGAGAAGCACCCCAGAGCATGATGCTGCCACCACCATATTTGACAGTGGGGATGGTGTGTTCAGAGTGATGTGCAGTGTTAGTTTTCCGCCACACATAGCGTTTTGCATTTTGGCCAGAAAGTTCCATTTTGGTCTCATTTGACCAGAGCACCTTCTTCCACATGTTTGCTGTGTCCCCACATGGCCTGTGGCAAACTGCAAACGGGACTTCTTATGGTTTTCTGTTAACAATGGCTTTCTTCTTGCCACTCTTCCATAAAGCCAACTTTGTGCAGTGCACGACTAATAGTTGTCCTATGGACAGATTCCCCACCTGAGCTGTAGATCTCTGCAGCTCGTCCAGAGTCACCATGGGCCTCTTGGCTGCATTTCTGATCAGCGCTCTCCTTGTTCGGCCTGTGAGTTTAGATGGACGGCCTTGTCTTGATAGGTTTACAGTTGTGCCATACTCCTTCCATTTCTGAATGATGGCTTGAACAGTGCTCCGTGGGATGTTCAAGGCTTGGGAAATCTTTTGTAGCCTAAGCCTGCTTTAAATTTCTCAATAACTTTATCCCTGACCTGTCTGGTGTGTTCTTTGGACTTCATGGTGTTGTTGCTCCCAATATTCTCTTAGACAACCTCTGAGGCCGTCACAGAGCAGCTGTATTTGTACTGACATTAGATTACACACAGGTGCACTCTATTTAGTCATTAGCACTCATCAGGCAATGTCTATGGGCAACTGACTGCACTCAGACCAAAGGGGCTGAATAATTACGCACACCCACTTTTCAGTTATTTATTTGTAAAAATGTTTGGAATCATGTATGATTTTCGTTCCACTTCTCACGTGTACACCACTTTGTTTTGGTCTTTCACGTGGAATTCCAATAAAATTGATTCATGTTTGTGGCTGTAATGTGACAAAATGTGGGGAAAGTTCAAGGGGGCCGAATACTTTTGCAAGCCACTGTATGTCTGTGTGCGTGTATGTGTCCAGAGTTCAGCTGAGACCGTGTCCTTCGCCCTGCCAGGCTAAGTAAACAGTCTTCCAGCCAACCCAGGTGGCCTTGCATAGAATGGGAAGAACAGTCTCAACACAGTTGTTATCAGGGTGTTGTTGTTCAGCTCCAGCCTTGAGACCACAGCTGGCGCCGAAGGGGTCTCCGCATGAAGTAATGGTGGTTTTAACTTTAGTGTGAACAACTCATAACTTAAGCACAAGTAAAATATAAAAGTTTTAATTTTTGTTAATCTAATTAACTGAAGAAGAATTAATAAACTAAGAAGAGTCATGGTTTCTCTTTGGTTACATGTTGAAAGTTCCTCAGTCATGTCACCTTAGTTACCTGTTTTCAAAAGGCTTCGTAACACCAAAACTGGGAGAAGTTGTTTTGTTTTTTTCTTTCCCTCTTCCTCTGCTTCATCTCCTGTGAGCTGATCCACACGCCAGCATGTTAAACTGTCTTAACTGGCATGGTATTGCATAAAGGATGGCTTTAAGTCTGAGCTTCTCTTAACATTTAAACAAGTGATGGGCTTCATTTACCACCTGTTTCTATCCTGAAAGTAACCGTAATTCAGCGTAATCTCACACAAATGCTGTGTTGTGTTACATGCAGCTTCAGATCCACAGTTTCAGGACCCTTGTTCTTAAACTGAAGTGAATCAGGACTTAGTCCCTTAGTTTAACTTAGTTTTTGTTTTTTAAATTATTATCTTATGTAGGGCATATATCAGAGACAAGATTTTGAAAAATCAGTACATGCATTACAGCAAAATCAAAAGAAACAAACAAAAACTATTAAAGCTAAAATAATGAAAATTCCATTGGTCTTTCGATTCAGTTGAATCAAAATGTCTAATCTGAGGCTTACATCCAAATATGAATATTGGGGAGTTAAAAATTTCCCATAAAAATCAATATTTGAGCGAGCACTCATTGTTGGTGACAATTTTTGGATGGATGGGTTCCAGGTGGTGCTTTGGTTATAACTGAGAAATATGGGCATGACATGTTTCATTCACTGTCACACATGAATATTTGATGCTGCAGAGTTTACTTTGTGTCTTGTAACTGATGTGTGGTGGTATTGGAGACCTTTTTTTAATGTAAGACAGTGCAGTATGTTTTCTTGTGTCTTTTTACTTGTGTTAGGTGTTAGAGAAACTTCACTTTCTTCCTCAAGGACACTTTGACAGAACAGATGGCTCTCTTGAGGATCCAACCTGTAACCTTTGAGACGTGTTGTGTGCCCTTTCGGAGCAGTTTCTCTCTAATAGACAGACAGCTCTGCTGCTGGCTCTACTGCTGCATGAATGAAGAATAAAGGCTGATTGCAGTGCGGATAACACTGCAGGCACATTCATTAGTTGTACACAAAATGGTTTCCTAAACATCAGAGGGGTTCCTGCCACAAGTGTATCACATAGTACCCTTTAGAATGATTGTGTGAAGGCATTTCTCCACACACTGTTTTGTTGTATGTTGCTGCTGGCACTAGCTCAAGGGTTCAATGGTTCTCCCAGTGCTGATGAGGCTCTGCAGAATAGAGTTTAACACAGTGGGAGGAATTTTGGAAATGGGGAAGAACCTCATTAAGCAAAAAACACAAGTCACTGTAAATGTCAAGCTCTTGCAGTGGCATTGGGGAGTAAGATAAAAACCCAGATGAGGCACTGTTTAAAAAGGTAGTTTGATTTAAAAATATGTTCCTTAAAATGTTGAATAAACCTGTGAATGAATTGGTGGATGTGACTTACGCAGTATGTGGCTCCTACAGTAGGAGTGTTGTTAACAACATAGTACTCCATTTTATTTTTTATTTTTTGATATTCGGGTCTTTGTATAGGTTTAAAATAGTCTGTTGGGAGTATATAAGATATAAACTATTTTGTAAGTAATTATAAAAAAAAATATGACAAATACCAAAAACCTAAATGTACTATTTTTAAATTATGTTAGCAAAAGTTCACACCCACATTTCGCAGCAGACAGAGGTCCTCTATTGGTCACACATTTTTGGAGCATCTCTCCTTTTTCATCCTCCATCTTTTTTTATTGTTCTTAAATGAGGTTACAGAGCCGCTCTCAGCTGTTTACAGACTATTATGCTTCCTGTATGGTTAGCAGGACACAAACACAAGTTATTTAACAAATAAAGAACACACCAAAAGCATGAATGCCGGGAACAGCATGAGTTTATTTGGCTCTTTTCCACTCAACTCGACCACTTGGTTTTTAGGGGTTTCCATTAGGTGGTAGTACCTATTACCTAGTACTTTTTAGTACCTACTTGACTGGGGATCCAAGTGATCTCTTCCAGTCTGCCTTGCTTTAATGACCCCACCTGCATTGAGGTGGTACTCTACTGTAATGGAAAACAAAAACAGAGTAGAGCCAAGCAGAGTAGGTGCTAGTGCAAAAAAGGCTCTAGAAAAAAATCAGAGGAAAGGTCTTTGAATTAGAAGTTTGTTTCACACACTGTCTTCTGTTAATGTAGAATTTGTGTGTATGTGTGTGAGTATGAAGGGTGCACAGTTACAGTACAGGCCCCCCTGCCAATATGCTCTTTAGTGATCCTAGTGGCTAGTTACAGAGTATATTTAAAGTACTTGAAAATATCCACTGGGCCGTTGTCTCTTTACTGGTAAGGCTATATGTGGAATTACTATCTGGTACAGCACCCAGCACTACTCTTAATCCCTGCTCAGTGTGAATTTACTGGGAAAGAGGCATGAAATAGTCCACAAATTTCTATTTATACTATTACAGATAAATGTGGCTGAATTCAGTCTGCCTGCTGCTCAGACTCTCTAAATTATGTTTGTAGTGGGAAACTTTGTGGTGATTTAATGACCTCTTGATTTTGCGAAACAACTTCTACAAATTGCTGTTTGCCTGTCCGTATCAGAAAGCATGAAATGGTTGCATACTGCTGGTATTCAGTGAGCCTGTCAGAGACACTGGAGTGAAATGCTCCATTCAAAGCTGAATGCTGTTGCTAGGTTGTCAAAAAGTGGTCCAGAAGTGCCCAGGTTGCCATTACTGGCTAATTTGCACATCAATGTATTTGAAAAGTCTTTCAAGTTAGGGAAAGGGGCTCCACTGGATGGGCCCCCAGTGGTTTATCATTCCATGCGTGTTCGAGGTCGAGGAGGTCAGCGGTGTCAGAACAGGAGGGGACTACATGCTGGCGCTCCTTTGGAGTGTTTTAGCCACACTAGTGAAATGGCTCTATAGGGGTGGCATGTTTGTATGTACCCAAATCCACTACTTTACTTCAGATATTTTAATGACTGTTGCAGTTCTCCATCAGCCCCCTAAAGCTCCAGAATGCCTGCCGTGTTGGTCGCTTCACGTGGCACCGGTAACATCTATAACAGCCACTTCTATTTATAGAAGGTAGTGAATCTCTGAGGTTCTGTACAACCTGAGACTCCTCTGTCTTCAGCCCAGCCGTGCCGGCAGCGGCAAAACGCACCATGTTACAAAAATCAAGAGATGTGCGACAGGTCAAAGCCAGTCGAGGTGACATCAAATCCATCGCACCACAGGGACCATAAAAGCACCCTTCACCTGTCAAACAGTTTCCCTGAACTCGCAAGTTTGAACTACTTAAAAATCTAACTTACCCATCCTATAACTCACTGTACAGGACAGTTGAGCTTTTTCTGTTTCCATTCAATGTTTCATGGAGGTTTTTACTATTAATGTTGGTGCTGCCTAAAAGTCAGTTTAGATTAAACACAAACATGATGAAACAAGTAGAATATTTACATGGTGTCCACAAAAGGATAAACGCAGACCAAACGAATAATTTCTATCACATTTCTCCAGTGCTCAGTAATCCGCCCCTCCTTCACAGGATGAGGTGACATCTCATGTCACATTGATTTCTTATATCTTCTTTTTTGAAGTGTCAAAGATTTTGTGTTTTCTGGAGCCAGAAATTACTATACAAGGATAAAAGGGTAGCATGCTAAATTATATGCTATCGCTAGCTAGTTTAGATGGCAAGTTGCATCAGACACGTGTATGTAGGGCTGCAACGATTCGTCTACACAATAGGTGACATCGACTACAGTGGTCCCTCGTTTATCGCGGGAATTACATTCCAATAATAACCCGGAATAGTTGGAATCCGTGAAGTAGCCAACTTTATTTTTTACAATTATTATAGATGTTTTAAGGAAATGCAGAACCCCTCACTACGCACTTTATACACTTTTCTCAGACAGGCACTAACATTTTCACACTTTTCTCTCTTGTTTAAACACTCTCAAAGTTCAAACCTTCGTAGAAACATAAGTCCAGTATTATAGAATGAAACCAAAGGCACCCGCAGGAGCCTCTGACGGTGCAAACGTTTCGTGGACATCGTTGTGTTTGTTGGGGAGAACACTAACAAACATACAGTACAGCACTTCAGTCACACTGCTAGCAATCGAAGATTTTTGTGAATTTGATAAGCTGAACGCATTCTGTACTGTACAGGAGACACAGCACGAAATTGATTGACAATGGTCTACAGCCAATCAGGAAGCAGAAAACAATGCGCTGTAAAAAAACAAAAAAAACACATGGAAAATTGCACACAATCTGTGAAACAGAGAGGCCACGAAAGGTGAACGGCGTTATAGCGAGGGACCACTGTATATAAAATAAATTGTCGATGCAGAATTTTATTGACGCGTCATATTCTAAAACCAAGTAAATGTGTTTTTGTAATACATGACAGGAAGCGATGGGGGGCACTATCGCCTAAATCGTCTGCCAAGACTGCACTCAGCACTAACGAAGAAGAATGTACTGTGAACAGCAAAATAGGGGGAAGTTAAAAAGATGGAAACAGATTTAAAAAACGGAGTGAAAGCATTTCACAGAAAACAAAGTTAAATGCAGACTGTTCAAAGTAGAACTTACCTTGCACTACAGCATTTTTATTCAATGCTACTATCATTTCAATAATTAATGTCCAGTACTCAATGCAGCTCTGTTTATAGACATATAATTTCTGCTATGTTTTAATCTCATAATCTCAGATTTTTTTTATGCTTAAGTCGTAACTGTACAAATCTGAAGGCGCTAGAATTGAGCTGTAACAGTGAAAAGGTAAATGAAAGGAGCTTATGTTGCAGATGAGCATCAAGTCTCTGTGTGTGTCTCTTTAAATTGTAGCTGCTGTTGCTTAAACTGGAAGAGAGATGAGTGAACTTCGCCTTGCTGATATTGATTTAATGTTGAGTGACCTGTTTATATTTATGAGTCACTACCACACTCCAGAGACGCTCTGCTTCATGACATTGAACCAAAAGTGACAGAGGCAAAAGATAAAAGTTAAAATGTGACCTTTATGGGAATGAAGTAACCTTTTTTTTATTTTTAAACATTGTTACATTTTTCATACCTGTTTCTTAAACTGAGCTTATCCCATCTGTCAGAATGTAAAAGTTTGGGTACACAGGGCCAACAGAGAGAGAGACAACCACATAGCAGAAGAGTCTACTACCAAAATACACGGCTTAGTTTCGTATCACAGAAGTGGCTCTCTTTTTACTAGCTAAGTCACTTTGGTTACTTAAACTAAACACCTAACCTGGTCTGGAGCATGGTGTTTTAGTTTAAAATCACTTGGAAGTGTCAACTTTTCACAGATCCTTTCATTTACAGTATGTTTAAGTACAATGTATATTCTCGCTTTATATGTGCAAGTTGTTAAGTTGTACCTAAGTAAAACCACTGAAACTTTGGTTACATTTTCACAGCAACGAGCATGTATTAATTTGGTGCAGAGAATGTGTAAATGTTGGTATTCTTAATTATAATCTGCCAAGTCAGGAAATGCAGCTACTAGAACAAAAACCAAGAATACTTCTTCAATCAGTGTAAAATGGCAGAGCTTTAATGTGCAGTCATCACGGTGGAAATAAACAGCAACGCAGAGAGTGAGCCAGCAAAGACAAACAAAACTATGTTGACCTTCCTTCGTAGAACACCCTCAGGAGGTCTGAACCTAGAACCTTTTTGCTGTGAGATGAAATTGCTAACCACTCCCAGTTGGGCTCTAGTAAGCTCAATATTTCCTGTTTTTTTTGCCATTCTGATTAGAGTGAGGATGTTTATTGTGTAGAGACTATTGAATCGTAATTTTTAATCTCCTGTGAGATGAGCTGAGGCTCCGTCCTCTGTCAAGGTCAGCCATGTTGTGGCTTTTTCTGCTGCATCAGGTGTTCATGGGAAGCTCACTCTGCTTTGCTGTGCCTGGCTGCCTGCTTGGTATACACAAACTCACTTTCTGTTAACAAATGCACGCACTTCATTCCGTCTGCACACGGTACCTAAAGGGATATGTGTTTCCATACCCACAGCATAAAAAGGCGGATGAAGTCACACAAAAAACATCTAGTTAATGTCAAATGGGATGAGCTGTGTTTGTGTGTGAGTTATCAGTAGCTCAGGGCAAGCTGTGTTTCCAACATGAAGCCCATGTCCATGTCAACAACTCGCCCAGGTCGTGCCAGGCCAGTCCGCTTGTTCATAGCAGTCAATACTGCCACATGCTGCAGGTCAATAATGTGCTGGTTAAAAAAGATGAACTCCTGCATTGTGCGCATACAGAACCATTGAAGTTTATCATCTTTCCATTCAGACTTACTGCTTATATCAAAGACGGTCACAGGTCAAAAGAGTGCGTCGCGTTGCTTTTCGGTTCAGGGGAAGCTTAATCACTCTTGATTCAAGTGCATGTGTTGTTATTTTTAGGAAAAAGGTCTCTGAGTCACTTAAATGTCTCAAAAGAAGGCGAGACAAATATTTGGAGCCTCTAATACTGACATTAAATTACTATCCATGTTAATAGAAGACATGCTTTTTAAACATGGTGCCTTTTTTGCCTGAGCTACACTCTGTGTGCACCAGAGAGGCCGGAGGATTACGTATGCCCGGCAAGTCTGCCTCGGATGTAGAACCAGCTGCTTCAGTATGGCTTGTGAAGATCCTCTTCCTCCTACGCTTTCTCCTCTCGCGCCCCACTCTTGGCGCCATCCTCTTGGGATTACAGAGCATAGCCATTGACTGCCACAGAAATCTGGCTCTTTGGCTCCCAGGGGATGTAAAGTTCGTGGTCATTCCTGTTGTGTCACTGTGATCTATTTTGTTGCACTGACATGTTAAGATTTCCCTGGGAGGTTTTGTGGTGGGTGGTATTACAGAGATAATACCGGAGATGCGAAGATGTTCTCTCCTGTGATTATAGTCATGGTGATGATACAGTGGGTAGGTGATGCGCGCTGTTAATATTCCCTAAAGTCACCTTAATCACTGTACAATGCTCCCACTATGTATGCTTGGCACTGAACACAAGAAGGGATGCTAGCTGTTTCTATGACATGCAGAGACTCCTCAGGTAGTAACTTTATTCCATAGTCACATGATGACAAAATAATTTAAAGCATTTTGACAGTTCATTCATTTGAAGCAAAAACATAGTTTTGGTTCAGGTTATAAGGAAAGTCTGATGTGTAATAACTTCAAAAGACTTTCAGTTCCTACGTGTTTCTACTTGAACACATAATAACCTGCATCCGCTAAATGGAACAAGATGATTTAAGGTGTGATTTTAATAAACAAAGAACAAAAGTGAACACACATTTAAAGATTCTCTGTTTAAAAACATTCAAAGGCTGCAGGTGGATCTTGAGAGCAATAGTGAACGGTAACTATAGATATACATAGAGGTTGTTTAGTTGTTATAAGTGATGGATGCATTGATGGTATCAGTTTGTAAGCCTCACTCAGGGTTTGGATCGTCTCGTGATATGTTACATTACTGTAAATTAAATCTTTGTCGAACTGCTGCCTTGATAGAATAAGCACTTGAAGATATTAGGAAGTAGTAATTTTTCAACACAGAAAATAATTTCTGGTAAATAGTAATGATTCTTATATAGTGCTTTTCTACTCTTCGGAGTACTCAAAGCACTCTATACAACATGCCACATTCACCCATTCGCACCCATTCGCACAAGCACAGTCTTCTATAATTTCAGTGCTTACTAACTACCATTCGTACACATTCGTACTCCGACGCATCTGAGAGCAGCTTGGGGTTAATTTCTTGCCCAGGGATATTTGACATGCAGACTGGAGAAGCCAGGGATCGAACCACCAACTTCTTTGCATGTGTTTACTTTGTCTCACTCCTTCATTTAACAGATATGTTGTTTACCAAAGAGTAACTGCCACTTTCTGCAGTAGACTGTAAAGCAAACAAACTGTTTTTTACCAGACTAACATGAGAAATGACTGCGCGTGATGGATAGGTTGAAATGCTGCTGCACAACCTACTCGACCAGTCAGAGGCCGGTGTTGAGCATTTTGGTAAGCGTAGTAACTTTTGGTGTGAGATTTGCATTGCTGAACATCCTATGCTAGCATTCTGCTTGTAGTTTGTGGCTGACATTGATGAGGGTGGAGAACACATTAGTAGGGATGGGTACCGGTGTCCGGTGCCGTTCTGACATAAACGGTAGTAACCAGACCGAAAAGCAGCGCACATTTCGGTGCTTTATTTCTGTGCTTTTTTTTTTTCCTGAGTCAATTCTAGCCAATCATTTTACGTTTCCGAGGATAGTAGGCGAGGCCAGGTACGTACGTTCTTTTAGAGCAGAGCTACAGATTAAAAATGCCCAAGGCGAAGTGGTCAAAAGTCTGGCTGTACTTCACAGCAAAAGATGCAAACTCAGCAGCCTGCAACAAGTGCTTTAAGCTGATACTGTGATACTGTCAAAGGAGGTAACACCTCAAATCTGATGAAACACCTGGCGACGCATAGCGTTTTTTTTTTAAACATGAGAGGTTTTTTGGACCAATTTTGTGTTCTCCATTCTTTAAGCACCGGTTTGAGCACCGTTTAAGCACCGGCACCGTTTCAAAAGTACCGGTTTGGCACTGGTATCGGATAAAACCTAAACGATACCCATCCCTACACATTAGTTTGCTATAACCTTTTTAGGACTTTCTGGAATGTTTTTTGGAACTTTTCCTTGAAATCAGACCTACTCGTGGAGATGTGAAAAAGAAAGGCTGACCAAAAGATGCGAGGACTGTAAAAAGACTGTCTGAGGAGACTTCAGAGAGCACAGCTACCGCAGCGGGAAAGCCGATGGAACTGATGATGTCGTTTGACTTTTGGTTCACATTGGACAGCATGTGCCAGAATCTCCATGTGTTGGAACCAAAGAAAAAGCCTGTCATGCAAAACTCATGACTTATCTGGTCTGCTGACTAAATGCAAAGTTAATTTGTTTTTGTTTTTTTTCTACCACCCCAATCCTACCCCACCCCCCCACCCTGCCCTGTCTTCCCACTTCTTTTCCTGTGTACCTTTTACACCACATCATGTTCTTAGTCTTGTCTCTTTTCTTATTCCCCGCATTCCTCTCCATCCCTCTGCTTTCCTCCCCTCTGTCGAGTTCTTACATGTGATTTCTTTTTGTCTCGGTCTTCTTTCTCCCTCTTGCTCTACCTCTTCACATCCTCCCCCTTCCCTCCCGCCCCCTCCCTCTCTCTCTCCCCCTCCCTCTCCGCTTCTCTGGCAGGCTGCTCATTGCAGTGAGTCAGTATCATGGAGGCAGGCAGCGGGGCTGCCGCAGCGGTGGGGAGTGCAGCACTGGGTTTGCTGGGAGCCACAGCCACATCCAGCCATGACATCTTGGACAGGTAAGCGAGCTGCATGAGGCTGGCACACACCCCCAGGAACACACTGCCCCCAACGTTCTCCATCAGAGTGAAGAGTGTGTGGAAGAGAAGGACCACACCTTAGGGCTTTCAATAGCATGTTAGTTTGTTTATACTCAGAAAACAGGTATGGAGAGTTTGTGAGCATGTGTGTGTTTTGGGGGTGAGGTCGGAGGATGGGAAGGGGTGTGTGTGTGTGCGCTTGCTTACTTACAGTAAGTGAGCCCATCTTCTTCTGCTCTCTGTGCATGCGTGTCTCGTCTTCTGTACCATTACTCTCACTTCATGTGAGGCAAATGCACTGGCAGGCAGTTCAGTTTTTCAGCTGATAGTTGGAGAATCTGGTTTGTGCTTGTGAGAGTGCATGTGTGTGTGTTCACGCTATGACACAAGGGGGGAGTTACTTGGCTTCCTCTGTGCCTGAAGGAGAAATGACACCAGGGTATGCGCATGCAGAGGAGGAGGGGGAGGCATTGGTAAACGTGCCTGAGCGCTGTAGCTTTGCTGATAGGTCGAGTTTGCACCCCCCCACACACACTCCAGCACACACACACAGACACACACGGACACACACACACAGAAACTGTAAAGCCCCATAGCAACTGTGCAGTAGCCATCACTGCTGGAAACCCCTCATTCAGACTCCCAGATCCCAGCTCCAAAGACCACTGTCCCCATCGATAGGCTGAGTGGATCAGTTTTCAGCTAGTTACGTCATCTCTACAGCTGTGCACCCACACCCACACGCACTGTCGTCACACACACCCTCCCCTCAAGCATGCACATTCACAAAAACGCATATGGACTTTCATCCAGTAAACACGCATGCTTCACAGGGATGTTGTAGGACAAACACTGCTGTAGCTGTTCCAAGATATGCCTCCCTGTGCATAGCGAGCTCTATCATGAGCCAGCAGGTGCTCCTGGAACATTCCGGTTGTTACTCTCTCTACCACTGAGGTTTAAGTAATCTCCGACACGTTCCGGGGATCTCCTTTGACACATTATACAATCTGAGATTGTATAATGAAGGGAATGAAGGCTCTGACTCATTTAGCTGTTATTTCCTTACTATTTCTGTTAGTCACCACTCGCATTTGACTGATGAAGACCGATTTTCATCAGCCTTTTCTGAAATACACCTTTATGCTGTTCCATCCGAGCAGGTAGACAGAGGCCACCTTCTATCTCACCAACGTTACTGCTAAGGCAGCACGAGTTGATGTGGGTTATTCTCACTGCTGGATTAGTGGCGTGTCGTGTGCATCTGTCTGTGTTTTTGCAGATGCGCTGTCTTAGTTTTTCTATTTTTTGCTGGTGGTGGTGGGGATTACAGTTAAGGCCGCTCAGCCCTTCCACCTGCCCCTCCAGTCCTGAACTGGGTCTAAATCCTGTACTGAGGTTACCATGGCAGCAGCAGCTTAGCATATATGAGACAGTGGTCCCACGTTACTAGTGAGAGCAAGCTGGTGAAAAATTAGAAGAGGGGAAGAAGAGCCAAGGGAAACTATGAATTGGATGATTCCTTTTTTGCTAAATGTTTCCAGATGATGATGATGATGTGTATCTATACAGGAATATGTCTGCTCAGCCTGACACTGCAGATTATTTCTTTTTTCTGTGTGGGTAGGGGAAGGTTTTTGGCTTGACCTAGTGCAGTATAAAAGTAGCCCGCTGAATCCTGGTGGACAAAGTTTGATCACAGGATCATGAGCTGGGACTGATGAGTGACGAGAACCCCAATCGGGGACACGAGGCCCTCAGGAGGTGACGCAGAGCTGAATGCTGTAAAGCTGCATGCTGTTTTGGGATGTCGTAATCTAGTCGGGGATAAGCGGACCACAGAGCAGGATGGAGTGCAGGAGGAGGCCTATGCAAACGAACCAAATGGATCACATTGCTGGTAATTTAAGGCGGGCGCAGGCTGCTGGGGGTATAGCTTTCATATGTTGATTCAGGGATCTGATAAAACGTTAATGAGTAACTTGATGTTTATCTGAGCTCACAAGATGTGCAGGTTTGAGCTAAGAGTGCAGCATGTATTTTTTACATGTCACCCAAGGGCAAGTATGTTAGTTTTTACCCGTTTACTACATTCACCTTTTGTTGTTAATACTGCTAAACACATTAAAACAACTGAGTCTTTCTGCTTTGACAAGTCTGTGGAAATATCCTTGATTATGTCATAGTGTTGTCATCGTTTTTGATATTGTGTTTTTGGCGATTAGGCTTAGAGACTACACATTAGTGTGCAAGATTTGAGGAAATTACCACAGCAAGGGTCTAATGAAAGATCATTTTGAGTTGCATTGTGGGAAATCTCTGCCTTTGCTCCTTTCTGATTGTTTTGATTTTGTAAAATGTTCAGAGACATATTACATTAAAGCCCTTTAAACAGAATGGCTAGGTTGATATGGCATACACAGCTTATGAGTCAATGAGGAAGAAAATGCCATTTGATTCAGGATAACGTCATTTGTCTCATGACTATAGAGGTGTACAACCCTCTTTCACTCCATGACTCTTCACTTCACCAGGTTTTTGACGTGTTAGAGCATTACGCATGCACACCATGTCCAGACTCGAAAACTAGCATCTTAAAACTATAAAGTGAGTGCAGAAGTCCCACCCACTTGTTTTTCAAACCTTGGTTTGCGAGGGACAGCCAGTGAGAAGAAAGCTGCCTTAAAGGGCACCAAGGCCCAGTATAAAATACGTAGGAGTTATGTGTTAACTGGGAATCATGCAAAGCTGCTCCAGCAAATTCTAAAGAAATAAAGATGCAGTTTGAAATGAGCAGAATACGTCCCCTTTAACAAACTCTTCCAAGTGAATTAATCAGAGAGGCTTCAGATTCAGATTTGGTTCGTGTCCTCTGAAGAGCTTTGCAATGCATCATTATGGAAATTGCGACTTTTCATTGAACATTGTTGCCGTGGCAACATCCAGGCATACAATGTGCGGCCGTGAAAAAAAAAAAAGTTGTTTTAACACAATTGTACATTGTCCAATGTTCCTATGCTGAGAGACACAGACTGTGTCGTAGTGCAACAGAAAGCCGACAGTAGATGTGTTCCACATGTGATGTGCAGCTTCGTAACATATAATTATTTAATGTCTAAGAGTGAATGGATCTACATGAGGGAAATAAGCTATCCAACCTACCTGACTCTATGTGAACGAGTAGTTAACCCCTCACTTCCCCCAGACCTCATTTACCGTGCCAACAGTCAGTGTTCATGACTCCAGAACAAGAAAGAGAACGGACAAAAATGCTATCCAAGGGAGAAAACCACTGCTGGACTAACAGGATTGTCTCGGATGATGATATGAAAACGTCTATCATTTCATTTTACGCTATCGTTTGTTTCGTGGTGTCGCAAAATCAACTGTTTACGTCAATATTTTTTCATCATTTTGATGGTCACTGTAGAATTTCTTAAAGTTCTCTCTTTCTCTTATATTTAATATAACCACACTACGGACGGACAACCGACTGTTTTTATGCGTTGTCGTTAGCAACAGTGACGGTAAAACCATCGCATGGCTCCGCCGTCCACATGTTTATTTTCCACATAAACCTTTCACAATAAAGCTGAAGATCTTGTTGAGATTCTTCAAAATAAACTGAATCACGTGAAATAGTATGCAGAGTGTTTACAGATGAGAAGCTAAAAAGAGCCGTCAGGTGCTAAAAAAAATAAACCTCAGAACAGGCGTTTCCCCCCAGCACGCCGTGTAATAAATGCTTACAAAGAAAATTGCAGCCGTTTCAACAACTTATGTAACACTCGACTACAGGTACACGACGCCCAGCTGAAAACACTGAAAACACAAGTCAAGTTGCCCGAGATTCACAGAATTTACAGAAAATGTAAAATTTTTGTGATTATATATCGTTGTCAGGACGATAAATGTCTTATATCAGGATATGAGATTTTGTTCATATCGCACAACCCTACTGGGGCCGCCTCAGGACCTGAACAACAATAATTGATGAAACCATAAATTCTGTTCTGTGAAAGAATGTTTGACCATCAGTTTTTGCCTTGAAATCAGCAGATCCACCTCTGAATGTAACATACATAAAATGACAATCACAAAGTGTGCCACTTATCGCAAAGTTCATATCTGACCCAACAGCATCATTATGTGCATTTATGCAATCAGGTTGTCCACATACGTATTTTAGATTTTTAAAAATCTGTGCTGCCCAGCAGCCACGCTACTATTTAATGGTTTAATGGTTATTACAGTCGAACATTTAATCCATGCCCTGTTTTTGCTGAGCAACAGATATACTTAATCAATAGCAGAGAAATATTTATGGAGACATCAAGACTATATTTCAGTTGATCATTGATAGCTGCTGACCCTGTAGTGCTGTTTATAAGTACAGCTGGAGCACAACAACATGCCGGATCAAAGCTTCCCCTTCATAGGATGAAAACAGTTCATTAGTAACTGGTAGAAATATGTGGATGGAAGTCCCGTCTGTGATGCCATATGTAGGACAGATAAACCGCCTCACTGGGATGGCAACTAAACTGCTGGCTGACTGGAGAGACTTCCAGCCTGTGGATGAGATCCAAAACATGCATAAGGTTGAAATCCTGTGAGCTGCCTACTGATGGTTTGCTGTCTTTCTCTCCATTTATTGCTGCTCTTTGCTTTCCCAGATTTTTTCCCTTTAAATGGGAAATGACATGCATCAGACTTTACTTTTGATCTGCTCAAAAAACATCATTATTAATATTATTATTATTCTTATTATTATTATTCTTATTATTATTATTATTATTATTATTATTATTATTATTATTATTGATATTTCATAGCCGGTCAGAGAAAAAAGATTGCCCAGTTTTCTATAAAATTTTCACATGTTGATGCCCTGAGTAAAACATGCCATTTTTCCAAATGAGCTTTTGTGTCATGGCACGTTAGTTTCCAGTTGATGCTCCACGGATTATCCAACCCAAAATTATAGGTATCAAAACTTTATAAAAATATTATTATTAACTTAATATCTAGAATTTTAGTTATTTTACATTATCAGGATGTTCTTTGTGACCAAGACGTGAGGTGATGCAAGAATTAAAATGAAAAACCAGAGTGCATCAAACTATTTGCGACATAAAATTAACAGTCTCACAAATGTAAATGTATTTAACTTTGCTTTTGGAACCTTGGGAATCCTGTTTGCCATCTAAACACTGAGAAACAATTCAATCTGAAATAAGGGAGGAAAATGACACATGTGAAACCTGTTATATGCAGTAGCAGAAGAAATGCAAAGTGATACTTTTGAAAATATTGAGAGGGACTGTTCCCTGAAACAAAGTTATTAGTTGTTAACTAGTGGACTTTTTTTTTCTTTCTGAGACAGAAAACCTTTAAAATGTTTCAAACAAATGAGTAATTATAAATGGATGAAGTCACGAATTGGCCAAACAAATTCACCTCAAAATCAAATCCATTTTGGAGCTATGTGAAACCAATAATACAGTTCCTCAGTAGTTGCTGATATGTGAGGTGCTTTGCTCCATGTATAACACTGCAGGTTTTTTTCCATACTGGTATCAACATCCCAGTGCAGAAGGCGGTTACACCCTGCTTTGGATGCTTGCTTATATTTCAGTTTGATCTGACGAAGCTGATGTCCAGCTGCTTTGTTGTTTAAAAAAACAAAGCAAAACAAAACAAGATCAAAGTAGTGTAGAAGAGTGCTGGTTAACATGGCTATCATCTGTTTTCTATCCCCCAACACGTTTACAACTGTCATTGTAACATCTACTGGGTGAACTTTAATAATGTCTCTGAGTTCCCACATTATGAACTGATCACCGGTTAACCTGACCTGCATGTCTTTGGACTGTGGGAGGAAGCCAGGTTACCCGGAGAAAACCCACACAGGCACAGGGAGACTTGCAGACTCCATACAGGAAAGCCCCTGCTCACAGAGAGGTGCTACTGCTAACCACCACATCACTGTGCTGCCTCGTAGCATTCTTATCAAATCCAAAATCCAACCAAAATGCAGATTTTTGTCCTCTCAGAAGCTGAAAAATCTCCAGAGAGCACCATGAGTACCTTCTGCCATTTTTTTCGTAGTCACAAAACAAACAAATGTTACTGTGTTGCCTGCATAGTTGTCAGGCTTTGGTGGAGCTACAGCAGTGTTTACCATGACTGATTAAAAGTGTGATAATCAAGCATGGTTTTAATGACAAAGTGGAATGGTAACACTGATTGTTGGGAATTTCAGCATTGAACCCAGCAACGTCTTTACCGGTATTGAAAAAGGTGTAATATATGATGTAATCATGGTAGTCGTGAGATGCAAGAGTCGGGTTCTGTGCTTCAGTTTCACAGCTCCGCCCTGGAGTTGTCAGAATCCCAGAGATCTCACTTCAGAGGCTTTATGGTGATCACATTCAAGCAATGATATGAACTGAGAGATTCTGATAGCTCTGTTCACCTAAGGTCTGTCCTTTCTCCTGTTTGGTGAATGCAGAGTTACTCATATAAATGTCAGGAGGCGATACCTTCATTTGTCTTGAATAGGACGCAACCCTTTGTTTTTTCATTTGTTTTTAAAGCATGTGTGTCCCCAAAGCAAAATGCAGGGCATCCATCACAGGCATGTTCCTTTATGTTGTTAATTGTAGAGCTGTAATTGGTGGCAGTGGATTTTCCACTGACAGTTGGTTATCATTGCTAGTGAAGTCAACAGCCACTGGCTCTGATTTTCTCATTCTACAACGTGTTAGGACTCTGTTAATTATGTAACTCAGAATTACAATTGCAGCTCCTGTGATGATGAAAATTGCCAGTTTGTATGATTTTCTGAGTTGTTTGTTAGAAGTATGGTAATGGCCTTTGATACGTGGCTGCTGATTTTGTGCATTTTAAGTCTACAGCAGTACTTGGAAAGGTTTGGTGTAGGATTTTATGTCGCCTCTGAGTTTGTCCTCATTTATGAAAGGACTGCATCAGGGTAAAAATGCATGCTTGCTCATATAGAATATACACTAGAGGATGTTAGGCCCTTAGCCCACCCTCATAAAGTCTGTTTCTGATTGTTCGGTCAGAGACTTTCACACCAGTGGCCTGCTGGACAGTATTTTGTATTACTCTGGCAGTGTTCATCCTTTTCCAGCTTGCACAAAGAAGCAGTCCTGATGATGGGTTAGGGACCTTCTTCAGCCCTGTCTAGCTCTTTTGGAGCTCTTCAGGAGGAATCAGACTACCTGTGCAACCTCTGTAGGGTTAGATATCGCCTTATGCTGTCAGTTGTGACACTGACCGTAGCTTGTAAACAACAAAATGTGAGGAGGGAAAACTGTCAGTGGCCTCCACCTGTAAAGCCACTGCTGTTTTCCGGGGTTGTATCACTGTTGCCTCTGTAGAGCACCTGTTGCTAATTTTGTTAACACCAAAGCAGCTGAAAATGATTAACAACACCCTCTGCTACTCAGCTGACCAGGTCAATATCCTGCAAGTTGGGTTAACGTGATGCTAAACTCAGATTAAAATTTGTTCCTTTTTCTTTTGTGTGTGTGTGTGCGTGCGTGCGTGGTTTTTAGTGAAATTCCAGCTCGGTTTCGGGATATTCAATCACTGAAAGGAAATGAATGAAAACAACAGTGGGGAACTAAAACTGGTTCCACCTCTGTGAGGGAGAGACTTCCTAAGCTTTTTATACATTTGAATATCTGAAATGTGAATATTGTTCCAGTACCAAAGATGATTTAGACTCATTTACGCCTCTTGCCAGAAAAAACATTCCACTGTATATAAAACATAAAGAAACAGAAATTGCAGAGAGTTAAAACCTTGTGCTTCCTTTTTGATGGTAATTAGTCAAAGGCTTAGGAAGTCTCTCTGCGTCACGGAGGTGGAACCAGTTTCAGTTCCCCACCGTTGTTTTCATTCATTCCCTTTCAGTGATTGAATGTCCCGAAACCGAGCTCGAATTTCACTTAAAAACTTCTGGAGCCAGAGGCAGCTCCTAGAAGCTGGTTATGTTATGTTATATTGGATAGCCTGGCCCCGCCCAGCTGCTTCTCATGTTAAAGTACAGTATGTTGATTCACAGACTAATCAGTGTCCTAGCAAGTCGGTCTGTAATAGCGATGAAGTTGGGTGAGTTTTTAAATTGCACACTTTTAAAACACAAAGTCATGGAAGGAACCGAAAGAAACAACTGTCACTGTCAATGCAATAAACTGCTTTCAGTTCTGTACATGCTGATTCACTAGTTTATTCCTTGTGGATAAATTATTGACTTGAAATATCAATTTAAACTAAACAAATTCACTTAATTCTTGTCAGGCCAAACATGAGGCAGTATACTCCCTACAGCCCCCATTTGCTATTTGCTGGATATCTCTTTCACCAAACCAGTGCCATGATATTCTCTGGAGGGTAATATTGGCAGTTCTAAAAGTGGCATGTATCCACGTGTGTTCAGTTCAGTACAGAAAACATGTTTATGCTCTTAAGAGTTGCTCTCATAAATAGTGATCAGAGCCACCCAAACTGGCATTACTAGTTGTTGTTGTGCTTTGGCTGAATTTATTCATGTCTCATCTCTGACTTTGTGCCGTTTACCTTTAGACTCGCCTTCATTTGCAAATTACTGCTTGCAAAGTGAGTGATTTCCGTCTTGTATGCATGAATATTTTTATTCATGCTTTCAAATGCTGTTCTGGACTCATTCTTTGTGAGTGACTCTCAGATCAATATGGAAATTACTCTCAAAGTTTAGTTGACCCCAAGTCCCAAAGGTACTACAGAACTGTAATGGAAGCATCTCAACTTCATTTCACAGGAGGAGAACAAGCCTAAACACTCGGTCATAAGCATTCACTCCAGCCAAAAGAAGAACAACAGATGGTGTCCCCACAGAGTCCAGTTGTCGCCGTCATAACCAACCATCATAGTCAATCAGTCAGTCTGGGATTACACAGAGAGACGATGCTATGATGGGCAAAAGCCACAATCAGTCCTGGAGTGCCTGAAAACCTGTCTGAGGAAAACTCACTGACACCATGACTGGATTTAAGTAGTTTTTTTTTTTTTCCATTGCTTACTTCACGTCTAGCTTCACAGATCTGTTCTTTTGTCTTCTTTGACGCTTGTCACTCGTTAAGCTCATTAATCAATTATATTTATTGGTTATACAATCAAAGAATCTAAAACATTACGTAGTCTTAGTTTTTCATGAATGAGTATTAGGGGGTATTCTTGTTGTTATCTGACAGTAAACAACATATCTTCACGTTTTGGTCTCTTCAAATAACTTGAAGATGACACTTATTGCTCTGGTGTTACAGCCACAGCCCTCTAATAACAACTATTCAACCAACCCTGTAATGTCCATACTGGTGGCTTGTGTCTGCACAGCCTGGCCTGATTAGTTTTGCTAATTGCAAAGTCTGCTCCAGTAATGCTCAGAGTGTTTATTAGTGGTGTAACCATTTTCTTTTCCACAGTTGTTTTATTGTCCTTTTCAAACCTCTGGGGAAAAGGAAAAGCATGATGATAGTGGGCTAGACTCTCATTTTATAGCACAATGTTTAAACAGCTGCTCAATTAAATTTCATAGATCGCCTATAAAAGATAGATGTAGCCACAGTTTAGTGAAGTGCAGGTTTTGGTAAATGTTTTTGGCGTTTCTGTCTTGGTGCTGGACGTGATAAATGAAAGGTGTGTCTACTCAAGGTAGCACCTCCCTAAAGCAAACCCTGTGTTATCCTCTGTTATTCTAATGAGACCAGTATGTATCCTCACGTTATATTCATAAGACTTGAAACTAGCAGTTGAGACTCATCAGGAAAGGGTTTACTGAGCTCGTAGTTAGTTTGCTGAACAGTAGATCTTTATACAAATGGGCTTTTTGCCGTTCTCAGAGCTGCCCCGTGCTTCCAGGTTGGCTTCACTTTTCAGACCCAGGAGCCACATCCATTTTTTAAATACAGTTTATGGTATTTGTCCACAGGACTTGGTTAACGAGGGCAGCACAGCATTTCCTGACAGAGAGAAGGTCTGGGTTTGTATCCACCATCTGGCTGGGGTCTTTCTGTGGAGTTTGCAAACACAGGGACAACATGCACGGATTCTGTACGGATTTTCTGGTTTACTCCATTAGTCCAACAACATGCACCATTGGGTTAGGTTAAATTGACCACACGTGTGGTTGTGACTGCTGTCTCTGTGTCTAGGGCGTAGCCTGCCCTGTGGTAGCTGTCATAGTCTCCAGTGGAGCGTCCTCTTTATCTTCAAACTAGTATCTTCATTTGAAGGGTGAGACCTGCACCAGACGGACCTAAAAATGCATGAACAACCACAGGATTTCTGTTTGTGGCTGAGGACATGTTGAGTCAGACATTCAGTGGCTCCAGTACTGAGGCAGCCTAATAGAGGAGAAATGAGAAAGTGGAGGCTCAGGATAAATGTGGGGAGAGATTCATGGCTTTCATTTTCAGAGCAAAAAACAAGCTGCTGTTGCTTTTCATGGTGTAAAATTGTGATTCTGATGGAAATGCTGGAAAACTAGTCAAGACTGAAACTTTCACACAGTCTTGTATGTGGAGTTCTTTGCATTTGATCTTACACAATTGGAGAGAGAAAGATTTGACTCAGCAGGCCGGGAGCTTAGCAGAGGGAAGTTTTCTGTCAGTTTCTCCTCTTATCTGTTTTTGTGGCTGGGGAGAAGGTAGGCAGGAAAGCAGAGATGAGCGCTGTTCAAGATGAGCAAGCTTTTCTGGCTGCAGTATTACAAGAATGTTTGACAGAGAAGCTGGAAAGGGCAGTTTCTTTCTTTTTACATGCAAACTTGGAGGCATTCTGAGAAGTCTGTGATTTCACTCCATTTTTGAACAGAAAAGGTGGCACTGGGCGAATAAAATGCACTAAAACGGTTGGCCTTTATCTGTGGCGTCTCAAAGTGCTTCACACTTTGTCAGTAGTTCTTCAGCCTTCCCTGATAAGTGCTGCTCAAAGCTTGTCATCATGCTCAGGCTGTGGGACAGTAGTCAAGAAATTCTGAAGGCCTTCTCACAAGTTATTTCATATCATTTACCGTGTGGGCAGGGAGCTGACTTTCAGGATAAATAACTGAAGTCGGGGAAGAGCCCAGATAGTACTGGCCTGTCAGAGATACTTTGGTATTGGATCGATGTGTCCAGTATAAATGGAAATGCTGCTGTAATGTATAAACGGTGTCATCACACACTCTCTCTATATATATCTTTCTGTCTATCTAATGTATTTTTTTTTTAAAATCTAATCCAATATATCCACATGAGAATGTTTTACTCTCATCAGCACCCAAAAACATCCAGTATTGGTTGTTTGTGGAATAAAACATTTCATGCAAACTGATTTGTTTGTAATCACTTTTTTTTTTAATACAATATTTCTTTCCAAGAATGATGTGTGGACACATCTTGCTCCTTTGAAATCTCTGCTCTGTGCACTCATATGCTTTCAGACTAAGACACTTTTAACAGCCCATGTATGATGAGCTAGCATGATACATGCAACTTTTTCTCCAAGTCTGTTGCCATGACAAATGGATTATACCTTCCCTCCATAACTTTATCAAACACTTTTACACAATCCAACAAAAGATCTTGATGGCTCTGGTTCAGATTCAGCACTCTTTAGAAGAGAACTGTCGCAGCAGTGTGTTTGGGCACAGTGCTCTCGTGTCTCCAGTAGAACAAATGTTAGTTGGATTTGGTTACTATGGAAGGAAAGAAGCTCCGCTGACTGGGAGGCCCGGTCAGAGGACGGAGATTAAGAACATTCAAAGGGGTTTCCCTTTATTTTAGAACTTTCCAGAATTACCTCACTAAATATTTAATCTTGCATTAAAGGAGGACATGACATCACCGAGTCATGGAGTAGCTTTATTAGACTCTCCATCAAGGAGAATGTGGCGTTTTGCCAATAAATAAAAGCCACAATACTTTCTGCTGGTTCTGTTCCAATAGCCTCTCTTAGATTTATCTACCTAGTATATTGAATAATGCATAATGAGTCAAATGCAAAAGGCCTGAAATAAAATAGAGTAGAATAGGTCTTCATTGTCATTGTACATGTATAACGAAACTGTGGGTGCTCCACACTATCAATGCTGGAATATAATATAAATAGTAGGCAGCAGGAATAATTAGTAAACAGGAGAAATGTATACAATAAAGAGAGAGGCACATATTAGATGGTGCTTGGAAGTAGCCCAAAGAAAAGACTTCATCTGAATAGACTCTGTGTGAGTGGCCTGAGTGATGAGGGTTACTAAGACCATGGCTCAGATTGGTGAGGTGGGTGGGCTGGGTGGGGTGTGCGGGGTTTGGTAACAGACTGAATTGCCCAGGGGAAGAAGCTGTTTGTGAGTCTGGAGGTGTGGGACCTGATTGATCTGAGGCGCCAACCAGAGGGTAGCAGGTCAAACAGGTGATAAGGTGGGGTGCAAGGGGTCACCTGTGATGGCCCTGGTTTTCCTGACACAGGAGGATCTGGCGATGGCCTCCAGGTTATTCTTCCTCAGCACACGGAGGACTTGCAGCCGCTGCTGGGCATTCTTTACCAGGGCCCAGCATCATAAACCAGATGACTTTGGTTTATTATGAGTAAAATCAGTTTAAGTCAGTTTCCTCACTTCAGGTCAATCAGCACAGCACTCTGAGTTGAGTGCAGTTACAGACAGCTATATCTCCCTGACCACTTGTTCAGTCATGTCTAATCGAGGCTTTTTATTTCTCAGGCTTTTCAGCGAGGGTCTTTTCTAGGTTGACTGGCTTTAGTGGGCCCACAGGGAATCAGGCCGTATCTGTACTGATGAATGTTCAGGACCTTGTTTGGGATTTTGCTGCAGTTGGAATGAATAAAATACTTTCACAGTACTTTTGTTGGCTGTTGAATGTGTCAGTCAGTATAGAGTGTGTTTATTGTTCAGTGGGTCTTAGCCCTGGTTTTAAATCTCTGACTCTACATTAAATTGTCAGGCAGAAGAAAAGCATCATACCTTGAGTGAATGATGAAGTAATTTACACGAAAAATACTGTAAAAAGGTTTGGGAGTAAAGAGATGTAGTCATTGCTAAAGTTGGCTTCCTATATCTCGTCTCAGAGTCCCGAGCCATTAAGTCCAATTATCTCAATGCAGAGATCTTGTCCCAGAGTTACTTCAGCCTGTCATCTTGCAGCTGCTGCAGACCTTCCATTCTTCCCAAAACTGCTTTTTTCCTCCTCTTTCAATTTCCTCTCTTGTCTACAATGGTTAAAACACATCCTTGAGGCAACTGTTTGTGTGTGTTTGTATGTGAATGAGTGAGAGTGTGTGTGTGCGAGAGACTGCTCTCTGGAAAGAAGGTCAGTTTAGACAGATGTCTCATCAACTTCAACTTGTTCTATCAAAGTATTGCAAACTCATTTGCCCTCATCAAATTATCCACTGTTCATGTCATGTTTCATTTCCTGACTGTTACATTCGAGATGCCTTGAACTGGACCCTGCAGCTGCTCGGCACTCCACAGTTTTTGTCATTGAATCTTTTTAAAGAGGAAATCATGATTCGACCTGCAACTAACGGCCATTTTATCATAGTTTAAGATGTTTTAAAAAAGTGAAAAATATGCTTTTGACTATTTCCTAAAGCTCCGTTCAACAGTGTTTGATTCATTTTAGCAGGGGAAAGAAATCCATACATATTAAGTTTATAGTCATGGACAAGTGATAAATCCTCTTTTAAGGATCAGCATTTTAGGTTCTGCTGTTTAATAGGTTTAAAATGACTCTTCCAGACATTTATTGAAAATAAACTCAAGCTTCACATCCTTTTGACTACTGGATATAAATGATTAAAGCAGTGATAATAAGTGATTCATTTTAGTGTCTAAATACAGTATTTTGCGTTCTGGCATTCCACACAGTTGTGAACAATTCAACTGATACATTTGTTTAGTACCTGAGGCACTGGTCTCAAAGTATATGAAACTAAACATACCTACATATGAACTTCTTCATACACCCAAATAACCCAGAACATAAAGAAATAATAAAAAACAAAAAGCAAATTAAAAAAAAACTACATCTTATGTAAAAGGTACAGTCTGATCGAAGACTCTAAAGTCGTGGTAGGGCAGGATGTTGCTAGGATAGTAGTCTAATCAGGAAAATCAGGAAGAGACAAGGATTAAATGTTGGAAGTTGAAGAAGGAAGAATGCTACACAGACCTCAGGAAGTAACTGAGAGGTTCTGAGTGGTAGAGACTAGTTACCAGATGACTGAGCAAGTACAGCTGTGGTACTGAGGGGAAAATGCCATGACGGTGTTCGGTATATCCTGTAGTAGCTAAAGAGGGATAAAGTCGATCATGAAGCTATGGGAAAGAGTTGTTGAAGCTAGATGAACAATAGAAGTGAAGCTCAGTGAGCTCCTGTCCTGAAGACCACCACAGATGTAATGTTTGGTTTGGGAGTGTCAGAATGAAGTTCACTATGTTTTTGTGGATCTAGAGAAAGTATATGAATATCAAGAGAGGAACTATGGTGCTGCATGGGGAAGTCAAATGAACAAACTGGTACCCGAAAAGTTGATTCTGTTCATCTGGACGCAGTGGGAGAAACATGTCCACCCCAAGGATCTGCACTGCCAGCACAGACAGGGTAAAATAGAGTACACTGTTAAGTGCCTGAAGGATTGCCATGATTTATACATTGGGGAAACCATACAACCTCTGGCTAAGCGGATGGCACAACATAGAAGAGCTAACTCTTCATGCCAGGATGAGGATGTACACATCTTGCACAGGGGGGAACACTGGTTTGATTGGGAAGTCAAGGAGGACATTTCCTTCACCATCTTACAGTGTCGTGATTGCAGCCATTCCCCAACTCTCTGTGAATGGTACTCATAGCCATTGATCCAATGGTCATGACAATTTGCATTAATAACCAAGAAACTGAACTCATGGCCCATTGTTTCAGTGGTGCTAGTGTCAGTTGGGACTATAATAACCCCATTGAAGAGAGTTGGGTTTTGGTTATTGATAGTTTTCTTTTATTAAAACTTGTGACACGTGAAGAACTGTAAGTGTGAAGAGTGCTCGGTTATTACAGCTCACCTCGGTATGCTCCACAGAGCTGGTAGCAGCTGTACACCACTGTGCAAAAGTTTTTAGCCCACCCCCCTTTTTTAAAAAAATATTTCTTTATGTTTTAATGCAAATATCGTATCTCTGGTTCAACTTATCTTTAGTATGCATAGAGGTGGTCAGCATACTAGTACAGGAGTCTATAACCATCCGTAAAACCCAGTCTGTGTCACACCAGTGGTGATGGGAATCTTGTCAAAATTTGATGGAATTATGAAGGTAGAAAAGTGGATTTTGATCCACCATGTAATACCATCTGGAAAGCGTCTGATTGGCAGTGTCTTTGTTTTTCAGTATGACAATAATCCCAAACACATTATTTTATATTTTCCTAGCAAAATATAAAGGAATAAAACTGTATCTTAGATTTAAATGCATTGAAAAGCAACATTCACTCGTATTTATTCACTCGTACTGGATAAACTCATATTTCATGAAGACCGTTGTACCGGGCATATGGCATAGCACTTTAACATATATACATACACTAAGAGTGATACTGTGATAGGCCAGTGTGTGCCATTTGAGTTCTAAGCTTCTGGTTGTGTGTGTCTGGCTGCAGGGGTCTGAGACCTGGACGTCATCTGGAGGACGACGACCTTGTGCCTGAACTGGCTCACATCCATCCCAGAGAGAGACCAGACTGGGAGGAAACCATCAGTGCCATGGTGAGAAACACTTGACTTTTTTTAACATGGATTTTTAATTAGAAGCATTATCCATCTTTTCTTCTTCTTTTTTTCTTTCTTTTCTTTTTTTTTTTTTTTTTAAACCTACCCACTTATGATCAGAGTGAGCTGCTGAAATATCACCGTGTGGCTGGGTGACTCCCCCCACTGGGTGATGGTAACAGGGTGTTAAAGAGCCGTTATAAACCAGTTTATTAGTGCTTGCTTGTCAGTGAGTACTACATCTAGAAAGAAATGTGGCCTGTGAAAGTAATCTGATGCAGTCTTTATGTTCAGGGAGTATGTACGTGTTCCTCATTCCTTGTAAAGTTGTGAGGGGACCTTAAGTTTTTTTGTCTGTGTATTTTTTTTAAATGCACTTAAGACGCAATTTCCTGTATTCCTGTATTCAGACTGTTCCAGATAAGGAGAATATACCTTTAACCAGTAAATGAGAAATGGATTAAGATTCTTATATCAAGTAGGCTTGATATAGAAGAAATGTCATAAACTGGCTTGTTGCAACAGTGGCATCCTGTCATAGTATGACAGTGAAATTCAGCGAGCTCCTTTAGAACCACTCATTCTCTCTCAAATGTTTATAAAGGTAGACTGCACAGCTACAATGTTCCAATGTGACTGAATTTAAAGATTAAGAGGTGTGACAAATACTTTTGTCCCTATAGTGTACTTAAGATTGTTTATAATGGCATACGCTATTTGGATATCTGCATTTTATTTCCTTACCATTTAAAAAAACCCTATACATCAACCCCTTGCAGTTATTGACAGTATGTCAATATTCAATAAGCTGGACACAAGTGTAAAAAAATGAACAAATATAAAAATATAAAAAAATGAACAAATCAATATATTTGTATACATTTAATGCAGGACTGTCTGTGTCTACCATCAGTTCAGCTCCATCAACAAAATACATCATTAGTTTTTGCAAACATTTAAAAAGCTTTAAAGAAAAAGAACCAAAATTCAGGTATCTGTGGTCCAGATGAGTCCAGCCTGCAGGAGTAATTGTGCGCATTTCACTTTTGCCATGCATTTGTGTTGCCAGCTTGCTTTGCTGTGTTTGTCACACGTGATCTATGTAAAACCTTTAAGTTGAACTTATTGTTTTGTCCTGTGATCACCGCACTTCAGTAAAGTCTCCTGTCAGTCATTCCTGACACGTCTGATCCATAATCCAGTGAGAACACCTCCCCACCCTGTCGGCTTGTTTGCTGCCTCTCACTTCCTTATCAGTCTGGTTTTAAGCCACTGGGCCGATGAGATGTCTGTCTCTCGTATTGAAAACTGTCTCTCTTTTGCTCCAAAAGCCTACTGAACCTTAATGCAGACTGTTGGTGTTCTAAACCTACCACACTCCAAGCTCTCTGCACAGATCGGTCATGTACCTGTCATCTGTTTTTCTTCATCTCTCCGTGCTCGTCCCATTCACCAGACGCCATTCATTCATTATTTCCTTTCCTCTTATTTAGTTCGGGTCTTGCTTCCTGCATCGGCAGCACCGTGAAAATGAGGCCGTCTCCATGGTAACATGTCGAGCCACCCGTGGTTGGCGCGTGGTTGGAGCGGTATCACGACTGCTCATTTCGATCGGGCAACAGAGAGGAAGAGAAACAAGAGAAATCTGAGCAGCCTACTGAATATTAATCAGAGAGGCGGGGCTTTTAATACTGCATGTGTGCGATTGTTTGCTCAGTTTGCGATACGGCTCTGTGTCCACTGGGGCACCATGCATCATTTATGTCTCCAGTGGTTGGAAGAGATGATGAAAAGAAGTGTGAACAACTTATTGTAAGCTGTCACACCAACGCCCTGGTGCACTGTGTAGGCAAGATCATATTCAGTGCAGCGCACGAACAACAAAGCACGCACGCACCCGTGCAACGTGACGAGTTCCTTCTTCAGCAACTTAAAAACCTGCAATCTACATGACATGCAACATTCCTATTTGAGCAACGATACAAGATAATTCGGTTTGTTTTTTAAGATTTTATTTTGTCTTACCAACAATCCCAACACCGAAAGATTATTTGTGTTGTAATGTAAGCCAGAATACATAGAATACTTCACTGAATCTTGCACTTGTTTATGTTCGGATACATAAAGTGTTTGTCTGTGGTGGTTACAAAGTTACAACTGTAATTGTAGCGAGTGATGTTGGACTTGGAGCTAATGGATATAGAACACAGAGGTGGGCGATATAGCTTTAAAATAAAATCAAAAAAAGATGTTCGTAGCTCACAATTTTCTTTTTTCCTCCCCATTAAATCTTCATTTGATGCAGAAACGCAGCTCTGGCTGTTAGACGTGTCTGGGCTTCTTGTTGTGAGCATTAGTGTATGTAAAACGCAAGGCATTGCTATAGCAATGATATTGCCCAATGAGAACACAGTGAGTTTATACATGTCGTCAGAGCTGTGAAAATGAGAACTGTGACGGGCACAACACTGGTTTTTGCATTAGCATTGTGAAATGACAAGATTATCCACACGTTTTGTGTGGCAGATGACTGAAAAACAAAGGTATTTGTTAGAATTTTATCACTGTTCAATTCATAGTAGGATGCAAGAGGGCAATATTGTAGATGTAAGTAGGGCTGCACGATTTTGCATAAAATGAGAATCACGATTTTTTTGCTTAGAATTGAGATCACGATTCTCTCACGATTTTCTTTTCCAGTATAAATATTTATTGCACTTATTAACTGCACATCAACTTCGTAACAGTTGAGACTGAACATAAAAATAATAAATGAACATAAAAACAATAAATGTCTCACATTTTGTCGTTGCCGCAAAATGTTGTACTGCTTGTAATTCCGTCTCCACCGTTGCGCGACACTGCGTGTATAGAGCAGGTAGTGCAACATTTGAAAAATAGTTGCAGGACGGCACTGTGTAGCGTTTGTCTAGGGTGTTGATCATTTTCCTAAATCCCTCGTTTCACAGTGTTGATGGGAGCCATATCTTTAGCCAGGTGATAAGTGATAGCCTCCGTAATTTCTTTGTGCCTGCGGGAGTTCGACGGCTATGGGGAAGCGCTGTATAAGGTTCCCGTTATTGATGTTTGGGTGGTTGACCGGGACGGATTTTCTCCTGTCACTTTCTTGGCCTTTACAGCTTCGTCATCTCTCACGTGCTCTCCGTTGTTTTTACCCTGCCAGCTGGCTTCTGTTTCACGTGGTATAAGGCTCCGCCCTTGTCATTTGTTGAGCAGGAAGAGTGAGCGCTTGTTTTCGTGCAGATTATGTCCTGGATCAAAATGCGGTACAATCGTCATCTTTTTTCTTTCTTTCTTTTCTTTTTTTTTTAAAATCGTTGTCATTTGGAAATGAGATCGCACATAAGTATGAATTGAGATCGCGATTTTCTAACGATTAATTGTGCAGCCCTAGATGTAAGTGTGTAGTAAGCTTTATTACCAAATAGGACTAATCATTGCAGCCAACTCACTGATGGTTAAACAAAAACTGTAGTAACCAATATAACCACCTTCTCACTGGCAGCATAACTTGAGAGAGCAAACTTAATCAGACTGCAGACTGAATACTAATTGGGAGTCAGTCATCAGAACTATGAAGACCTCTACTGTTACTAGAAATGAAATTTAAGGCCTCACCAGTGGAACCAGGATGTAACAGAAATGTAGGTACTGGTCCCTCAAAAAGAATTCCTTCCCCCCACCACAAATCCTCCTGCTGTACAGAAACAGCTACAAGTGCTCCATCTTTCACCTCTATCACCTGGGCCCTTTTAGCACCTGGCATAGAGGTGGTGCAGAAAGTCTCAGTGGTCTGACCGCATATGCAAAGCGCCTTACCTGTCAGCGGCTGTGGTGAGGTTACAAGCTGAATGAATGAAGCTTTCACAGTTCTGTTACCTTGCCTAAGTCAAGCTCCTGTTTTCTTACACAGCTTCACAGTGAATATATCCACTGATTAAAATCTACTTGCACTAAAGTAGATTCCCCAGACTCTTGGTGATTTGCTGACCACATCTGCTTTTGATTTTCAGTCTAATTTAAGCTAAATGATGTGAATGGCTTTATTTTTGAACATGATATCAACCAGAGTGAGTGGCTGTCGGTGAATCTGTGTGGGGAGTGGTCTTTTAGTTAGAGACTGCAGAAATGCTTTTCAACCAACTGTGTCTGATGCTTGTGATGCCTTTTAGATGTTCAACATAGTTTCCAAGTCAAACTGTTGTTGTTATTGTTCATAATGCTCAGATTCTTCCATCTTATGTATAAGAATTAAATGACTAAAAATAACATTTCCTGACTTGACTCCACCTACTGAGCATGAGTTAAAAATCAGTCGGTTCTGGAATAATCTTCATACAAAAACAGGAGTGTGATATTTTAAGTCTGCACAGTACACACTATGGACTGAAGGCTGTTTCATAACATGTGTAAGTGTGCAAAGACCTTGAAACACTCCCTCGGCTTGTCTATCAACCACATATATGTGAGGCATTCAATGACATTAATTACTATACATTTAAATTAGGGATGCACAAATGTAGCTTTTTCCAGCACTAATATGCTACAGATGTCTACCAGGCTGCATTTAAGTGTTGCTTAAATGCACAAATAATCCAAGAACATTAATGTATGAATCTAGTATTTATTAGTAAAATAATAATAATAGCAATAGGGTGAAGATCCAATTTGATCTCCTTCATTTGCAGTCCTCTTATTTCAGCTCGGTGTGAGAGGAGGATTTGCGTCATACTGCTGTTATTTACAGTCATCCTTACACACATTGTGAAGCTGACAAGAGAAGTGAAATATTTATCAAGGTGGCAGCAGGTTATGTTATAGTAAGTGCAATAAAAGCTTCAGAATCAAACATAACAAGAATAAGAATGAGCAAGCATATGAGAGAGAAGAAAACAAAAAAGCCTTGTTGTTGATGAAGCTGCTCAGCTGTCAGCTGACCACAGTCTGCAGTTTAGTCAAATATTATTGCAAGCATATAAAGAAAAGCTGTTGTTGAAACATCTTCACGCTGCTGTTGCTTGACTGTTAACTTCCTCCATGCTAAGTTAGCGTTTCCGCTACCGGCTGAGGCGCTGCTGCTCACGGCTGGCGTGGTAAACACTGAACAGAACTACAACAATAAGATCATCCTCGTAGATGTGCCCATTTTCACCCATCAGGACCTAGTTGGCATGTGTACAGGTATTCTCAGTGAGCTGTAATCTCAGACTTCAGACAGCTTTAACACTTGGTTTAGTGTTTTCTGCTCTTGGCTCTGTGTGATGTCAGCGAGTGGATATCCCTAATAAAACCATTCTGACTGTGAGAATAGAAAAGCCCTCCCACCTGCTGCTCAAACCTTCTGCAGCGAATCAGAAGAAAGCTGGCTTGTTTTAGAGGGTGAATTGAGATAAATAAGGATTAATGTGTCCTGTGAATCATGCAGAGTTACTCTGCTAGAGTCCGAGAATAAAAATATGAAGTTTAAAACGGCAAAAGGAAAGTGCACATGAAGCAATTCAAAGGACAGGATGAGCTGGGAGAAAATAATAATTCTCAAAGGAATCCTCGTGTTATACTGTTGTCCAGTCAACTAACAAGCTGTACACATGTCAGTCAGTAGGATCAGCAGGGCTCAGCTCATCCAAACACATTAGATGGAGTCAAACAGTATATTGCTGTACAGCATTGGTTACACAAGTCTGTTAGGATTTTTGGAAAGCCATACAGCTTTTGCAGTTTATCGCCTGATCTGATCTAAGCAAACTGGTGCTACACATCAACCTAATCAATTGTGTGGTTTGTTTTGTTTTGTTTAGGCAAGGAGTGCTGAGATCCCTGAGCTGAGGACTGAGCCCCTCATGCGCTCATGCAGCAGCAGCACAGCCAGCATGAAGGTCAAGAATGTCAAGAAGTGAGTGGGCACGTGGACACAAACACACAGCTCTCACATTTCTCCTCTGTCCATTTCTAATATCACTCCAAACTGGCTGTTTATCGAGTCTGTTTCTGTGCCTGCCTCATGCTTTCGCTCCCTCTGTTTGCATTGCCCTCGGCTTTTTCTGCTAATCATACACACTCCAAGCTGTTACCATATGAAGGGAATGAAGTGCTAACCAAACTGTGTGTTGCATTTGCAGACTTTGCTTCACCAAGGGCCATTTCCCAAAACTGGCAGAGTGTGCTCATTTCCACTATGAAAATGTGGACTTTGGTACAATTCAGGTACAGTCTTGAAGCCTTTTGATTCCTTCTCTTGAATTTCTTAATGCTTTACAAACACCTGGTATGAAAAAGGGTTAAAGCTGGTGCGGCATGTGTGCATCAGTAGCATGGCTTTTAAAAACTTTGATTGGGATTATGAGTTTAAAATTACAGCACCACAAATGTCAGTGATGTTGTGGATGAACCTTTGCACAGTTTATTGAAAAATACTCGCTCTCACTGAGAAGAAATTGGCTGATGATATTTGTAAAGACTGAATGAAGCAGGACTTCTCCAGATGATGTCAGGTAGAACTTTTTTGCCATTGATGCATGGAGATGTTGGTGTTTGCGGTGGTTTCCTGGTTCCTTAAATGCCCCATTTCGCTAATATAATATAAATATAAGATCTTTAAAAAGCTTTTTTCTACCACCGTCTCTCCTGGAGATTCCTCCACATGGCTTTGTCTTTGCCTTTATTGACCTTAGTGGCTGTTGAGTCCCAAGCTGAGTCACAACTTGCTTTGCCAGCAGTTGTCTTTGCAATCTGTTTTGAAGTTTTTTTAAAAGTCCCCCCCCCCCCATTCCCTGCAGCTTTAAAATATCCAAACCTCTAGGAACTGTGAACCAAGTGCTTTTATCCCACCTGCACCCTGGTTAAATATTTGAATAATTTGTTACACTTTCTGTGTGAAAAGGATTTTTTTTAAGTAGTTAAAAACAAAAAAATCAAATGGGAATGCCTAAGTAACTCAGTGAAAAGCCTGTGCCCCTGTAGTACAGGTATGTCTAATATTTCATTTGATTTTTTTATTTCACTGTATTTTTTGGACCATAAGGCGCACCGGATTATAAGGTGCATTAAGCGAAACAAAACACTCAGATAAGTCAAACTTAACTCATTCTTCTTGCTTCCTCTACTTCCGTACCATTGATTCATTAATGTTGAATTCTCTCACAGCTGCTCTATTCCCATGTTGTTGCAGTATATTAATGACTAACCTCGTATTGTGGATGGATTATCTCAGTTGTTCTCCTGACTGAAGTTTGGTCCGTTTACAGCATCCTGCCATGCGATTGCATTTGTCTCTAACCATCGGGAACCCTCACGTTAACTTTTATCAAGTGGAAAAAAGTTAGCATTCATCCTCCAGCTTCACTGTGTTTATGCTATGCTAACATAGCTGTGTAGCTAGCGATCACGTAGCACAACATTATATAGCAGCTAGCCCAACTTCAGTAACCCTACAAACGTCACTGCTGTTTAGTTTTCTGTCTGCATTTATGTTGGAAGTGATAGCAGAGCTGTACGTTTGAATGTTTCAGGAATCTCTCAGTCAGAACATGCTATATCATGTTTAGGTGGAAACTAGCGAGCTAACTTCCTGCTGACTTCTAACTCTGTTAAATGTAATAAATCCTGTTTTCATGGATGCCTGGATGTTAAACTTTATTGTTACACCTGGTAAAGCAGCAACGCTGATCATTTTATTAAAGATGAAAGAATTTAGACAGTTTTTAACTCTCAGTGATGCTGCAGTGTTTGTTTGACTTTGGGACCTGAAGTGGGCGGAGTTTTGGACACAGATTACTCTGAGGCTCCTGACTACGGTAGCCGCAATGCTCCGACAATCCATCAAGCGGTGCGGCTTCGTAGCTTACCAAAGTCGTGCTAAAACATTTTTGACAGATTTTTGAGCGCCGTGTACCACATAAAATCGGTTCGAGGTCAGTAAGCACAACCAGAATTTAACATAAGGCGCACTGTCGATTTTTGAGAAAATGAAAGGATTTTAAGTGCGCCTTATAGTGCGGAAAATACAGTAGTTTATTTTACTTTTACCAAACATTTATTCACTGATCTTTTAAATGTTTAATTTTGAAGTTGTGCTTTATGTTTGTGAAAGATGATGATGATGTTCAGCACCACAGTGCAGTAAATACAGCTGATCTCTGACTCTTACTTTGGTGACTGGTGGGGTTGTGAGTGCTAAAATGTCTGTCTTAAGAATCCTTAAACACATTGTCAAGAGGAACTGTGCTGCAGTATTTTGCAGTATTTTACAAGCGTAATTAATCATGGAATATTTTAAAAAAATCCAGGCGTTAAAGCTATGGATAATTTTTCTGTATGAATGAGACAGAAAGCGTGCTTTACCAACTTAAGATATGCAATTTGAGTTTAAAATTAGATGCTTTTCTTTCACTTTTCACCAAACGCATGCTGTGATTGGCTCCACGGTCTGTGTGACACAATAGAAATAAAGAGGATTCTCTTTTACTGCCTAGACTGTCAGTGTGAAAAGGTTGATTTGAGAAAATAAATGTTTCCAGTCAACCCAGTCACTGTAGTGAGAGCTTTTTTTACCCACCCAGCCTTGTCATTACTTCAAGAAGCCAGTAGGGGTCACCAGTCAGCTAAATCTAATTCGCTACAACGGCAGAGTGAGAGTTTGCTGTGTTATACTTTACGTGCAGGTCATTTGTTGATCCAACTCCACCCGTCCAGCTAATTTAAATTGTCTACAGCCAGTAGATTGGTTGTCCTTTTGTTTTGCCAGCTGATCCTTTCCTGGTTTTCATATGCCTTTAAGTAGCCCGGTGTCTTTGTGTTGCCTGCTGTGTACTTTTAGTATTCAGTGCAGCTCCTGCCTCTTCTTCTGAGCCAGCTGAACCCCAGTGGAAACTCATGTCTTCTGTGTTTGCTTAGGGATTAATTATTTGCTATTTGTTCCCCATGTCACTTAATATATTATGTCTAATCTCGCCTCAACCAAACATGTTTGCTTGTTTAATGAATTGGTCACAACTGCATTCTATTTACTTGTTCCCTAATGATTCTGACATGGCATAAATAGTAAAGCTTTTTAGAAATGATAAGTGAGAATGTTGATGCCCAAGAAATCATTCAGGGTGTTTCATAGACATGCTACTGCACATTTTTACATCTTCTTCGCAGAGTCAATGAACAGCACAGATATTCACATGAACTATATTTCATTTTTCCTTATATATCTCCACCATTGAAGTTAAAAAAACAAATAAATAGTGATGTATGTGGAGCAGGTCGAGTGAGGTTTTATGTTTCCTCTGTGCTGGACTGAGGCAGGGTAGGACTTAAGTTCAGCTTTGGAATTGGGCCTTCTGCTGGAATACTTGTTATTTCACTTCCATAATAAAAATCTTTGCCAGAGGAGAATGTGAGTCACACAAGGTTTTGTTGTGGAAACATAAGAATGGCACAGTCACACAAGCCCTGAGAGCACCACTTACGTGGCAGTCCTTTTCTTATGATGCTGGTGTTGTAGATGGAACATTTGACTGACAAGACTGTCGGTTGTTCTGGCAAAGATGGAGACATGGCTTAAAATGTAACCTTTACTTTCAAAGTCTTTTAAATCTGCTGTGTGGCTGCTCACAGAGTGGTCTGTTCATTACATTTTAATGTTTCTGTGTGCTCTTTGTTGATTCACTGTTTGCTCTGTTTTGACACAAAGAAGTGGCTTTACTGGTCACATGTTTGGGGTTTTCAGCCAGTCGTGCTGCTGATGAAGTGCTGTTCTGATGTAATTGTAAAAGAGGCCATCACACCTCACCTGTACTCTGACTGTTGTCCAAGCATGTAGTTTTTCTAACTGTTGGACTGAGGTTTTGTTAGTGACGAGACTTAATTTGACTGAATGCAGTTTTTTCCTGTTCTTACTGAAAATATAATGTAACTGTAGCTGGATTCCTGTACTAAATAACACAGTGAGCCTAGTCCTGTGAGCTCAGCTGCTAAATCTAGCAGGTTGCCAGCTCCCGTGGGGTCACCTCATTGCCGTTGCAGACATATTATTTTTGGAGATTTGGTTAATGACAAGTGTTAAATAGTGTATGCACACTTGAGTACAGCCAGCTACACATTTTTGTGTTGATGTGGGTTTTAAACAGCCAAAATGATGCGATGGAGTCTTACACTTTAATCAATTCAGATTCAGACTATAAAAATGAAAACAATGTCATGCATTGCTTTGGTCCTCAGAGGGTTTCTTTGCAGTGTATTGACAACTGTGACTTGCTGTGAAATTTAGTCCAGACATCGTATTCCTCAGAGGAGGAATCTGGTTTAAATGTTAAATAAATGAAAACAAAAGCATAACCTGGCAGTGGTGCTGACAAACTTAGGTTCTTCTAACCACCTTCTGTCTGACTGTACCTTAACAAGACTTCCAAATTAATCTAGTGTTGAACTTTTTGCTTATTTACTTGCTTTGATGCTAGAGAAACTTGTTGCCTTAAAGTATGTCTGTGAAGGTTCTCAGTCATCCAGGTCATCGTAATCAAAGGAGTTTGCAAAGAAAAGCGTCTGGACTTCTTTAAGTTGCTTGAAGACGTTTCACCTCTCACCTCTCATCCGAGAAGCTTCTTCAGTTGTTGCCTTAAAATACTGTTGCTCAAAAAAGATTTGCAGGCCATGCAGAAATGATCTAATGACAGCAGCTTTTCCTATTTTACATTCTATGCTGTAACAAGTCTGAATAGAGTCTCTCCAAAAAGACTGTAATTGATTTGATGATAGCGCTGTGACATCAGATACAAATGCACAATCGCGATCTTTGGAAAATGTAATAAAACTTTTTATCTTGACAGCTGTTCGAGACTTAATACTATTATGCCTAATTTTCGCACTTCTGAAAGCATTTAAAAACAATGGTACTAGATAGAAGGTTGGTACTAACTGACAGCTGACACTTCAATGCTACACTATATGAACAAAGAATAGTATATTTAGGCTTTTCTACAAATATCTGTGACATTTGTCTGAGCTTATTTTCCAACGAGGTCATTTGTGGCATTTCTCTAAAAAATACGTTTGATTGTGCTTCTTATGTGAAGCCACAGGTGGTTGAGAATAAGTTTTACTTAATGAAAGGAATCCTGGAACGTATCCCAGCTGTCATAGAGTGAGAGGTGGGGTACATCATGGACAGGTCACTGGCCTGTTGCAGAGTTTTCATCTGGATTATGCTAAATGTGAATGTTTTATTTCATCACTTAGAGAAAAAAAAGATTGTTTGAATGTTGGCACCCTATGTCTAACACATGTAGTGGTAGTAATAATTAGGACTAAATCTGTGACCTTAGCTGCATCCTGGCGCCCTGTGGCTGCACAGTCATGTATGAGTTTGATTTGGCAGACATGGATGTTATGGAGCAAACAGAAGCAGGAGTGATGGCTCTAAGCAGGACTGGCTCATGTTTGTTTCTCTGCAGCTCTCATTAGGATGAGTAAGCCTTCCTTTCTTTTAATTGAACTAGCTTCAGGCGGATCTTGCGCAGACTTCACATCAAAGTGAGTGGTCTGAAAAAATGCAGTTTAGGTCATCTTGCTATGGGTGGCCATGAAAGTTTGTATTGATTTTGGCACAGTACTGTTGGTGCACTCTTGAGAATCTATTAAATGTCAAAACTTAGAAACCTATTAAGTTGGATGTAGAGAAGGTGGATGAATTGGTATTGATTAACCTTGTCTGACACTTTCAATCCTTTGTGCATTGGCTAAAACCATTCCTAAGAGAATGGATAAGTCCCTGCTGATCTTTGTGTCATTCTGTGCTGCTGTACATACTACTGTCCTCTCTTTCTGAAGCTAGTCCTTGAGGCTGGAATCTGAAGCATGCAGAAGAGACGTCGGCCAACTGAATTCACTGCTGGTTATTTAATCTACTTGAGACAGATAAGGTTTTGCACCAAATGATATACACACCATCTAAAACAATGTTGATATCAGTGCATGGAATAAATTAAATGACAGGTAACCAGTTGGATGTGGGATAAAAGGGCAGATTTAGATACTCTGGTCAGGTTCATTTCTTTCTGTTCTTATTGTATAGGTCACAGCAGTAGTCAAGGAGCTTTATAAGGTAAAGACACACAGTATTAGATATATTACCCCAATAATTAGGTAATTCTTTATGTGCACATGGCGACAGTAGTGTGAAGCCTTTAAGGCTCAGGAAGAGGCAGCTGGTAGTTAGTGGGTGAGTGGAGAGAGAAGAGCGAAAAAGGAGAGCATACGGAGTTGAGGATAACAAGTTGGGCAAAGCACAAACTGTAAACTAGAGAAGACAAAAGTTTATGACTTGCAATAGTGAGAAATGAATGCATGGGGAGTGCAGAGATGCTCAGTGCATCGTGGATGTTCCTCAGCAGCCCGATCACCTGATCCAGCTCTAAGCTAAATTAATATTTTAAGCCTAATGTTAAAAGTATAGATGTGTGTGTCTCCTGAAACTAAGCTAGAAGCTGGTTCCATAGCTGAAGACTCGACCTTGTATTCTATATTAGTTGTTAATTTTTAATTAATAATGTTTGTCAGAATGACTCTGGCCTTTCCTCTGTGACCTGGCACACTGTCACAGTGTGTTGGCCCATGCATGCACTGCTCCCCCATAGTCTGTGTCCTCCATGATGTCTCTGTTGAATCGCCCACAGCTTCTCGCTCTTCCTCTTAGCCCCCTCCCAGCCTTCCAGGAAAAGGGCTGCATGTCACAGTCTGCAGCCAGAGACCAGCAAAACAAATGTATTGACTTCATCACCGCTGTCCCACTGTGCCTGCCAACTAGCCAGCCAGGACCGCTCACCCTTATTGTTTCTCATTAGACTAGCATTTTGCCCTGCCTTTTTCCACATTGTCCACACTGAAGACCACACTGTTACACATTTTACTAATAAAATGTGTGAGAGGGTGAAAGTCACACAAACAGGTCTTTTCCAGAAACAATGTTAGTGGTGCTGACCGCTGTCATCTGTACGATTATTAACAGTATTTAAGTGATTCAGAGGCGTCAGAAATGGCTAAAGGTTGTAGTGTCTGTGTGGGCATTTGCCAGTAGCGTGCTGTTAGAAAAATGTGTAACACTTTGATTATTTAACACAGCCAGAGATGTGAAGGCCATTTAGTCATTTCTGTCATGCATCTCTGTCTGGGGTGCAGTTATAACACTGTAATGTAAAGTCTCCACAGATAAGTTGACCTGGTCACAAAAAACAGGCAAGCACGTGGACGGCTGCTCGGACTGCCTCACTCACCGTCTGATGATGAAATTTAGGTCATCAGACCCACACTTGGTCTGTGCTCACAATCTGTGCTTCTCTTACACTATTTGAAGCCTTCGGCCTTATTTTCTTCAGTTTTGGCTCATTATCTTGGTGTAGGATGAAGTCTTCATCAGCCAATCTGTTTGCCTCTGCTTCAACACTTTTCAGCACAGTATAGTACGGTACTGCTACGAGCAGGACAGTATTCTCCCAGAAATGCATTAGAGGGAGTAGTAGTGTGATTTGTTCCAGCACTGCCTTTGTACAGACACAACAACACTGAAGACACTAATAGGACTAAAACATTGAACCAAGTACAATGCCACAAAGTGCATTATGGCAGACTTATAGTAAGAAACATTGAGTGGGACTTTTAAGGTGGATAATCATGGAAATAAACCAGTTTAACAGCTGTTATGGTCTCACTCAAGAGCGAGAGAGACATGGTTTAAACCAAAGTTTACAAAGTTATTAACCACATAAAACTTTACATTGGCATGTGTTAGTGTATCAGCAGTTGGATGAGTGATTGAATGTTAGGTGTGTAATGTAAGCCCTAAAATAACCAGTTCAAAGCCAACCAAACAAATAACACGGTGCAGGGTGAATGGAGAGAGCGCGAAAGCTGAGATAGCCACTTCTTAAATGCTCCAAGGAGAGTGGCCAGGTGCTCCCAGTTGCATTAATTCACCACACCTACCAGCAACCTGGAAGATGACACGTACAAGCAAAACACAGCAGGCGTAGGCCAACGCAGAGGGCTGTCAGACACGTGTGAAAGAGCGCCCCCTCTCTCATGTTGACGGTGGTTCAGGCAGTTATTGAGGGTGTGATTTGTGTGTGGGTGAATAACAGTAGCAGGGTGTGTGTGCAGCCATATATGTGATGAAGACTGACGTCCCTGCCGTACAGCTGATGTGTCTCAGCTGCTCCTGTGACAGACTACAGGAAGGGTGATGAGGGCCTGTCTTTATTTGTCTCTTTTCTTACCCATCCATTCAGCTTTCTAGCCATCTCCTGCTCGAGTCCATCCCAAGCATCGACACAAAATACGCTTCTCCTGCCCAGTCGTCCCCCCTGCTTACAAAGCACCGTGAGAGATGCATTCCCTCCTCCCCCCAGTGGGACCCAATCCATCAGCTGCAGTACAACACCAAAGCATACAGCGAGGCAACCCCTCATTTAGATACACAGGATACTTAACAATAACCTGCAGGTTTTCTAATGAGTTTCCATCTGTATGATATTTAGGGTCATACTGTGTGGTTGCCTGGAGAAAACAGAATGAGGCCCTTGGCCGACAGAGAGATGATGTCAGACCCTTTGTCACATGTTCATTCAGAGGACCACTCTCTACTGCCTGTGAGCTGAGGATGATGTAACGCTTGGACGCATTCTGCCCTTGTTGGAGAAACAAAAGACCAGCCAGAGCCCCCACACGCACTCTCTCTCTCACACACACACACACACACACACACACACACACACACACACACCCTTAATAACCATGAGACACAGAAATAAGTTGAGCACCACAATGCTGTATGTCAGTGAAAGGTCTTTAGAGTTGCGGTGCTTGCACAGTTGTGGAAAACCATAGTAAATGTTAAAGGCAGAGAACGCTAAATGGTGTCTGATAATGAAGTAACTAGTAACTAAAGCTGATGTACTGGTACAGATGTAGACATTGATGAATGGCATCTTGCAAAAGTTGGGTAAGAGTGAGCACAAACAAAAAGTTAAAGTAGTATAAAGCTGGTTTGACCAAGAAGCAAAGGGTGGAGGTGAACTCAAAGAACAAAAAAATGTAACAAATGCATTAATAAATAAGTACTGCTAGACTTCAGCACTTTCCCTTTAACTGGAGCAGTACCTGTTCAAGGGCAGTATAATAATGTTTTTATGCCTACATTTTATACATGTTCCCTAAATACATCACCTGCTCCTGTGACAGACCAGAGGAAGGCTGATGAGGGCCGCTCAGTTCCATTACCCATAGGTAATGGAATTGAGGTAAAAAAAAGAAAGAAAAGAAAACATAAGGAAGTGGCTTAAATTTTCATTACTATCAACACATTGTTGTATATCAAATAATATAAATTAAAATTAATTTGTGCTGAGAATACACAAATACATTATATTCCAGATCAGTCCATTTTGAAAAATTTGAAGAAACATAAGATAAATAACCACTTTTTTCATGCTGCAGTGGTTTAGTAGGTCCTCTTTAGATTAATCAGGAGTGCTTTTGAGATCTTGGGTCTATTCCACATAGCAATGCTTTATATCTTTATATTTTCTTTTTTTGTTGCGCTCAACTGGACATATCAGACGCAACACTTCCTGTGAACCAGAGGGAAAGCTCTCCCCACCAGCGACCATTAAGATCAGTTAATGTGTATCACATTCATGTGCAAAACAGGATTTTGTCATAAGGTAAATAGATCACATCTGCAGGCACATGTAACTGCATGTTCCCAGTGTGCTGTCTCATATTTTATGATTTTCCCACAAAGAAGAAACATTACCGGTCCACTCTGTTCCCTGTACCCTCTCTTGCTATAACATTTGCAGCTCGACTGGGCTGATTTATTTCCCTTTCCGCCTTTACACTTGACAAACCACGCTGTGCTGTCCTACCTGACCTGGGGGGCCTAGAGTGAGGTAAATGCCTAGGATGTGGGAACGCTTGAACTGCTGAGCTGGTGGCTGGAGTAACTGCTGTACTCGAGAAAGCACATTCAGAAAGCCTCATTACTCATTTCTGCTCTTATGAAAATGAAGTTGGGCTTCAGACAACGAAGATGCAAGATTCTCTTGTCGTGGAGATACTTTTTCTTTGGTGTTTCCTGCATTCCAGTGTGAAACAGAATCATTTCAATAACATAAACCCTAGGAGGAATAAGTGCTTGGATGTCCTCTTTTGTGATTGTCAGATTTGTGGCTCGTTTATTTTTGGGTCCTTGACCTGTGAAACATCGTCCAGTTAACTTTTCTGCATTTGGATAAATATTAGCGATATTGTGCTTTTGTCTTCACTCAGTCAGTGCGAGAGAGCCAGTGCTAGTAAAGGTTTTTGTGAACAGATGTTTCTTTACCAAAGATGTTGATTACTGCTGTCATGGTTGTTTGGGTTTCGTACAGATGTTGAGCTCATTGATGCACTTTTTTCCCAGAATGTTGTTTTGACAGTCTGAAAATTCCCACCCTGTGTCTGGATTGTTTTTGTTTGATAATCTCACTTGAATTGAGAGTGCATGTTGTAGGTTCACTCCACCAACTTCCATTTTAAAATACCGCACTTGGAATCTTTTTCAGATCTTTTATGGGCTTCATTTATAAAAACAAAAACAAATACTGAATGAAATGCACGCATCTTACCAGCTTTTGGGTGAATTTCCAAATCGTATTTAAGCTCCCAAAACAGGGAAGTGTGTATAGAAGTGACTAATTCCTGTAGTATTTTTGTTCAGGCCCTGAAATCAAAGCTGAGAGTTTGCATGTTCATCAAATAACTTGAATATGTTTGCATGTAAGTGTAAATAATGAATTGTGTCCAAGTTCCAAAAATGTATAGATTTATAGTCTGTGTGCAAATATATGTACGCTACGGTAAGAAAATGGGAGTTTTTGTTCCAAAACATCATCTCATCCCCTAACAGCCATCTCTCTCCCCCGTTTAAATTCCATTGCTCTCCTCAGTACGGTTAGACCCCCATTTTTTATAGCTTTAATGATTTTAGATCTAGCTCCTTCACACTGCAGCAAAGCCCCACAGGCAGCCATGCACTCGAAACCCCTTCAGCTCTACATCCGAGTAAAAATACTACAGTGTGAAAATGGTGCCACTGGAGACCCGCCATTATTTTTAGTCATATTTTAATCGTAATTCTTCCATGTTCTGCAAACTTTAGCCTGTAATCATAACACATTAATAAGAAGCTCTGACCTAGTGTACTGACATACACTTTAATAACTAGTAGAGAAATATGATTTAATAAACTTGTTCTGTTTGCATAGTGGCGCAGGCGAATTTATTTATTCTTGCAGCCGTTTGGACCGATCAGCTCTCTCACAGGTGCAGCAGAGAAAACAAAGTAGAGCAATCTGGGCTGTCAAGCACTGCTGCTCTATTTAGATACATAAAAATAATGTTGGTATTTTATTTTGAAGCGTAATACGTATAATTAAAAATATCATAAATGCTTGATACCGATCACACTGTTATTTTTATTTCTGTCGAGCCATCTGTTTGCCATGTTGGTCTAGACTGAAATATCTCAGTATCTGTGTGATGGATTAGACACACAATGTGTAATATGCATGAATAATTTCTAGGCAGTGTGCTTTTTCCTCAAGGCTCACCATGAGGTTGATCTTTGTAGCTCTTGGTGACATGTCTCCATTGAAAATGCATGTTGCAAACAACTTTTGTCCGTCAGTGAGGTGTGTATAGCAGAAACCCCACACACTCCGGACCTGACTGCAGTTTCCAACCTAACTTGGGTGTCTCTAATAACTAATTTTAGAGTCAGAAACAAAACTTGAGATTTCTCCACTGCTGCATGTTTCTTTTCTCCATAGCCAACACAGGAAAATGGGAAATGGTTGTGTTCAATCAGTGCTTTTAGCTTTTTGTGTCTGCAAGTTGGACTAGAGTGATGTTTCCTGGAACAACAATATCTGACCTCGCACATGTGGTTTGGATAAATCAGTCCAACCTGTCACTGGCACAGCAGAGCAGAGACAGAATGAACTGGGTCATCATTGGATTATCATTTGATATTCATAAGCAGACTTATAGTAGAGAACGAAGCGAAGCTGTTCTCCAGCAGTCAGTCAGATCAGGCGTCTCAGCTGAGAGGAATGGCTCACGGCTTATGTGGAAATCTGTGTTTTTATGAAGACTTAGAAACCTCCAAAAGTTGAATCTGTTCATCTGGACGTAGCGTTTTGTGGGAGAAACGTTTCGTCACTCATCGAAGTGACTTCTTCAGTCTCAGCTGACTGCAGGTTTCCCCAAACCTTATAAACATACATATGTACTGTTTATAAACATATGTATGTTTATAAACATACATATGTTTATACATATGTTTATAAACAGTACATATGTACATATGTTTATAAACATATGTATGTTTATAAACATACATATGTTTATACATATGTTTATAAACATATGTACATATGTACTGTTTATAAGGTTTGGGGAAACCTGCAGTCAGCTGAGACTGAAGAAGTCACTTGGATGAGTGACGAAACGTTTCTCCCACAAAACGCTACGTCCAGATGAACAGATTCAACTTTTGGAGATTTACTTTCCTGGATGATTGAGAATGCATCAAGACGAAGACTTAGAAAGTTTTGGCTCAGTGGTGACTGCTGTCACATTGCCCCACTACCTTTTACCTTTGGTAAAGGTGGTGTTACAGACATTATTTGTGATCATCACACCATACTTCTAGGGTTTGGCACACGCACTTCCCACTGCTGCTCTCCTTCGGCATTGTGCACACCTTCTGAAGAACCTTCCTCCTCTCCACTAAAAAAAAAAAAAAAAAAAACAGTAGAGAGCTCGTCAGTGCCATCACCACCACCTGTCCACTCACCTGCCTGGCACCGACCCTTGAGCTCACTGCAGCACCCCTCCCCTGCAGCTGAGCCAGGGACCACACCTCCACCACAGTAAATGGCCTGTATTTGTATAGCGCTTTACACATCCAGTCATCCACCCCTTCACGCACTGGTGATGGCAAGCTACATTGTAGCCACAGCCGCCCTGGGGTGTACTGACAGAGGCGAGGCTGCCGGACACTGGCGCCACCGGGCCCTCTGACCACCACCAGTAGGCAACGGGTGAAGTGTCTTGCCCAAGGACACAACGACCGAGACTGTCCAAGCCGGGGCTCGAACTGGCAACCTTCCAATTACAAGGCGAACTGCCAACTCTTGAGCCACGATCGCCATAAGTTGAATTGGACTGTGTGGATATTTGAACTGTTTGTTTGCATGTTTTTCACGCAGAACTGGGAGAGACTTGCACCCCCCATGCGGCTCTGTACCCTCATGGCTATTACCTTTTTGGTAAGCCAGACTGTTTGCAGTCTCTTTTTAATCCATCATATATGTGGATGGCACACGTGAAGTCGCCACAGCTGATTCAACTTCTGCTTCAGTTTTTTTAAGGTAGTTGGCTGAGAGCCGGCCCTTTAGCAGAGGGTATTTTTGGTGACTCTATTTCTACTTTGCAAGTGGGGTAGAGTGGGAGCTTATTTAGGTTATTAGTTTATATGAATAGCTTCCCATTATTTACTGCATTTGTAGATCATCACTTATTGAAAAGCTTAATTGGGTGTGTTTTGAAGTTTAATAATGGGAAGTCATGGTAATTGTGTTCTTGGAGGAGCTGAATGTCTCCTCAGTAGATCACTGTCAGTCAGATGCCACTTTGCTTGAGGACAGCACAGAGAGGACTGCAGATGTGGAAGGAGGGAAAACAGCTCCCTGGCAAGTGCACACACACCCTCTCCCCTCCTGCCCTTTCCTTCTCCTCTGCTCCTCTCTCTCTCTCTCCATCCCTGCTCTTTGTCCTGGGAACATACCAACCAGAGAGGGTTAAGAGGAGAGAAGGGGGAGGGGTGATCCAGCATGTCAGACAGGGAAGAGGAGGAAAAAAGAGAATAGCATGTGGTGCAGGGACACAGAGAGCAGACGGTGAGGTTGCCAGAACAGGACTAAAGAACACATTTTTGGGGTTTTTTTGCTGTTGTTTTTTGGACATTTAAACCAGGTTGTTTCCATTTGTGTTTTGCTGCTGCTAGTCAGATTTTCAAAGTTGTGTTGGGTGCCAGCCTCCAGAGAAAGAAGGTTTAATATTGGGCATCCCAATGGTGGAATGGAAGAGAAGGCAAAATGGAGGAGATGAAAGCTGTCCTGTTGAGTAATCCACCAAACCGGCTTTCATCCTCTAACACCAGCTGCTGATGATATTGTTGCCCCCTCCTCTCTCTTTCTCTCTCCGGATCCCACACTGGGAGTGCTTACACTGTATGTGAAAGAAAGTGGGGAGCTGACATTTACGTCCCGCCGAGGGGAATTGTGCTCCGTGGCGGAGAAACCCAAGCTTGGATGTACATTCTTAGACTTGAGGAACAGAGACTGGACAGGTGTTGGAGCATTAAGGAGCTGCATGAAGGGAAGGAACGTAAACCAGAGCTGACCTGCTGTAAGTATGAGGGCTTTTTCTGCCCTTTCAGTTCTTTCTGTAACAATGTTCTGCAGCTGCGGATACAGAGCTGTGCTTCCCCGTTGTCCTTGTGTGCCTGCAGGACTCGTGAAAAAAAGCTTGTGGCCGAGATATCGGTGTGGCACTGCATGCAGAAACCTTTGTTAGAGCGACAGCTGAGTTTAACAGGGATCTCTGAGTAAATGTCTTTGGAAAATGATCAACGTGAAAGGGCTTTTCTTTTTCTTTTAGGATTTCTACAAGCCAGCTTTTACAACAGTGTAAACAAGAACAGCTGAGGGACAGACCATCCAGTGATATATATTTTTTTCCCCCAGTATGAACATATATAGCACAGCATGACCACAGTGAGGAACCCAGTGTGGGTTTTTGTTGTTGTTTGTTTTGACTTTTGTGTGTGTTTTTCTTTTGATTTTCATGACATTGATCCAAATCCTTCCTGTCAGCCTTGTTGTTAGGTTTTGAACTTAAACCAGTATATCCTGAATTCTACAGTATAAAGGCAGTGTGTTCCTATGCTATTATTGTGGAGCTGTGGTTTTTGAAACCATAGTTTGCCAAGTACTGGCAAGATTGCAGCTGTCTTTGTGGTTACAGGGACAATGTGTGCTAGTGCAGCACAGGTTGGATTGAAAGCGAATTGCAATGTGGTGAGCTTCAGGAAATGCAGAAAACAGGCCTAGAATGGTAGGTAACGTGTGTAGCATGCTTCCCAGTTTGGGTGCACGGGAGCATTTGCAGGTTCTCTTCAAAAGTTCTTAATAAAAGCAAAACTGGCAAAACTGCTGCCTTTGCTTTGAAAACCTTCATCACAGCTAAAAATGTCTCTGGGGGGGGGTCACTTCAGTTCTGTTGTTTTTCAGCTGGGAGCCAACCTGCAGTTCACTTACTCCCTGCCTCGTTTATTCAGTAGATGCTATCTGTAATTTCTACATGCTGTTAGCAGAGATGATCATCGGGGACTTGGGAATCACAGCCAGGGTCTCTCTAACCGTTATCATCATAGTTTGAGAAAGTGTCTTTCTGGAAAAAAATAAAGTCTGTATTTTGTTCATGCACAGTGTGAATCATATTAAGTGTAATGTTCTAGAAACTCTAGTGCTGAAGTGTTTTTGCCATTATTAGTGTACAAAACTGTAGAGAGAAACAGACATGTAATCTCACTGCTCACCGTGCCACAGACATTTTACTGGTGTTCCCCTGTGGTAACCAGGAATATATTACTGGAGGTCAGCAAATCAGCATCTAGCTGAATTACTGCTACCTTCTTATGATAAAAACCTATTATATCATATCATGCACTAGAAATAATAGGGAAAAATATATTTTAAAAAACCCATTAACAAACCATAGAAATAACAAGACTATTTGAGTATTTAAAAAAATCATAATAGCCATCGCTAATATAAGGATTTTGGAGCCATTGTCCTGCTATAGGGAGGCTGCTGCCTTTGTGCTTGGTCTGCAGCTTTGTTTAGGTATTTGGGAGATATCAAAGTGATATTCACATGAATCACAGGACCCAAGGTTTCCCAGCAGAACAGATCATCAATATATTCAATTCATCAGTCAGATTTTATTGTTGTGGTTAATGTGCCAGCTGCCTGGAAGTTGAGAAATCTTTCGCTTTGTGTTTACTTTGTGTTATTTTCTGAGCATGCTAGTATTCCAGCTTCAAACCCACCAGATCTGACTCTAAGCTTGGAGTTTATGCCTCTTTTTACCGGCCTTGTTTTGCTATACAATAGATTTTAGCCACTTAAGCCTCTGTGACTTATTGTAACCCTGCTATTGCTGTGCTGGCATTCCTTTGTTTGTTTCTCTGGTAATATTAGCTGCTGTATGTATATCCTTGCCACAATCAAAGTGATCCTGAGATTGCCACTGAGAGGCACGATGTTCTCTTTGTTCAGAGTATCATCTTCTTTTCATAACATTTTTTTTTTTTTTTTAACCTTTAAGTGTTTTGTGACCAGAAAGTTCCTCATCATCCCAAATTGAGTTGTAATCGTTCACATGCGCGTAAATGTATTGCAGGAACATTACAGAGCCTTTCGTGTGCTGGATGGAGTCCCACAGTTTGCATGTCAACACACTCGGATATTGCTAAATCAAAAAGTTCCACAGTGACTGCACCCTGAAGCATTTCCAAAAGAACTTTGGGTGCAAAATATTGACGCTCAGCAACATCATGTGCAATAACTTATAATCACACATACAAACCACTTGCTTAAGAGCAGAGCAGAGTAGCACTTTAATGTCCCTGAGAGACAATTTGGCTTATACACAGCAATCAGTAATAACAAATACATACAAGCACAGCAATAAATTGAAATAAACAGTAAACGCAAAATACACAAAAACTGAAAGAAGCCAGAAACCAGACAAAATGGCTTTTGTTTAAAAAGCCAGTACCTGATGGATTGAATGACCTCATGTCTTTCCTTTTTATTGCTGAGAAACAACTTTAGCAAACAAACCCTGACAGTAACAGTCACATAAAAGTCACTAAGACAAAAGACTACATGGAGCAGTGTTATGGGCTTGGATAGGATAAAGAATGACCTCATATGTATAACTGCCACTTCTAAGGAAGTAGAACCTCCATCCTGATGGAAGTAAACTGAACTTATCCAAAAGGCGGCTTTTAAATTTGCAGCAGTGCTTTTGCGCTTCCTGCATTTTCATTATTTTGTCTGATTAAGATCAACAGATCATGAAAAAAAAAAACTTAAAAAGAAAGAACACTTTGATAATGACATTGATGAATCATTTATTAACACTAAAAACTTTGTCAGGTTAGACGATACAGTCATGCTGGCGATACTAGTGTCCTAGTTCTAAGTTGAAATCAGCCTAATCGATTGGTCCATGTGTGCAGTCCAGACCAAAATACTTTTTAAAAGGCAGTAGATCAATACCACGTCTCGCCCTGATCTAGTCACAGCTGGACTTTAGATGGGTTTTTTTGTTGATTTTGTTGTTGTTTTTTTGTGTGTGTTGTTTGTGTGTTTTTAAGCAGCGTGAGTAGCAGGTGACACACCATTCATTTTTACACCATCAGCCCAGTTCGTAATAACTTTGCTAATTTATTACTTAGCAAACTAAGACTTTCCTGATAATCAAATACCTGGAAAACCAAAACTTCCATCAGCCTCAGATGTACTTTCTGTGAGGCGCCGTGATTAGCCAGATTCTGCATTGTCTGACTGAAAATATAAAGGATCATATCTATGCTTTATCATCTGAGGAGAGCCTCCTCAACTAAAGCAGAGAAAACATAAAGGAAAGGGAGAACGTGACCAGCTTTTGGATAAATTGTCATCCTCTCCCTCCTCTTCACCTCAAGCCTGATCTCCTGAACTGAAGTCAGGCTCAAACATACAAAAATGTGCGTAAACGAGCTCATTGATTCCCGTTGTTGTCAGCCAGAGCTGTTGGTCCTATAGCAGCCACTGTAACTAGGATAAACTACTGACATCTATTGGTAACATTTTACACACTGTAACTATAACAGTTGCATGCAGCCTCATTTGTCTTCGGACATCCACGATCTCTCTTTTTGTGGCACACAGGCATGTGTCCATCACCACCACCTCTCTAGACTTTTGTTGTTGTTGTTTTTCACTTGAATTGTAATTTTATATGATATTGAATCATGCTAATCAATGCTAACGATTCAAGATCACAATTATTGACAGAAATACTCTTCTTTTTGTTTAGTTCTGACTCCCAGATGTTAACAGGTTAATCAAAGGTAGCATTTTACTTTACTATCATGAAAGACATTACATTCTGATGTTAACATGAACACTTTTAGTAGATTTGTGAAAAACAGGTGAAAATTCCTCCACGTCTCTCCACGTTTCCCTCCTTTTTATCGCTCTCTCTCCTGTGGACTTATTGCAAAAGTGCTTCGCTGTGTTTTGGGTACTAACGTCCAAGTACAGTTTTTGCTTTTATTCTTTTCAATGCTTTACTTGTAAACGATTCCGTTGCTTTTATTTTAAAGTGAAGTGGCGCTAACCAGCTAACCTTGGCCCTTTTCTGTCTTCTGTTTCCCTCTTTGGAGGCTGACCAGTCACTATTCAACAACTGTATTAAATCAAACTTGCTTTAATGGGATCCAAAACACTTCCATGTGTTTTCTTCCCCCTCACTGGCACAGTGACATTGTTCTGACAGTCTCTGTTTAGTGGACCTACACAGCACATAACTACCCTCGATCTCAGTTTTTATGTCTGCTGTTGTGAAAGCAGAACATTTGTTTGTGTTAACACAAAATGCAAATCTAACATGATGATGTAGCAAATGGGATAGAAGATAAAAATGTTCCATGAGCGGGTCACTTTTAGAGAAAACTTTTTCAGTTTTCTCAGTAGCACAACTAATTATTATAAATAAATCAACAACCAAACCTCCTGGCAGCAGACTGGCAACCAAAGACCAGGCATAGATTTGAGGAGTCTAGAAGTGACACCTAATGGCATGGACCTGGTATTCATTCACCTTTTCAAGTACAGAACGTGATGAATATCAGATACTCTTCTTATGTTCTGTATTTATTTTTATTCTGACGTGGAGACAAATGATTCATAGATGGATGGATGGGCTTCCCTGAAAATGCTGTTTTAAGTTCTGAACTTCCTGAATCTCTGCAGTGGAGCTAGTGATTGCAAACATTAGCACAACTATCTGACACGATAGCTTCTCCTATGGGAAATACAGCAGGTTCAAAAGCACCGGCTCTTATATAATATAAGATTAAAATACCTGTTCAACTTTTTTTTGTATCACTGGTATAAAAGAGGGATTGGGAAACCACATGAGGCTGTTTTATTAAATGACTAGTATCAAAGAAGAGACAATAACAGTATGTTGACCACGAAGATGTGTGTTTTTGAACAATTAAGTCTGTTCAACCAGTCTTCCCTGCCTCAGTATAGACTGGTGGGATGGCAACCTGTCACCATGGCTACGCAAATCATGTGATAGTGGTAATGTGCACTGGAAGGCCCCAATTATGAGGTGTCTCTGCATACAAGACCTAGTGCCAGATGATATGGCAACATGTGCTATAAATTTGGTGAATACCAATTCTAGTGTTAGACTATTCTTACACGCTTCTCATGTGATTTTTGCAACCTTACAAATTTACCTCCTATAAGATATTTGGCTACCTGATAGTACCATATCACCCCAATAGAGCACTTTGCTCTTAGCGAGCACTTACTATATTCCATCAGCATGTTGGCCGTTGCCTCTGTTCACTTGGAGCTCATAACTTTAATTATAACCTCCATTCTCTTTAGCAGAGGATTGCAGGCTTAACACCGAGTGCCTTCAGTGGACCATGTGGACAGAATAGTTGTGTTCAGAACATTAGATCAGGTGTTTGTTTCAGGATCCTCCCCTTAGAAAGGCAAGCCCTTGTCACGCTCCAGGTTGTAGAGGACATATTTCTGGTCTAAACCTTTAAATGTTCGTGGGCCTCGTTGGGTCTTTGAGCTCATTTTACTAGTATGACTGCATCCTTGATTTTGTTCAGAGCCATGTCAGTTCAGATTATTTGTGCAGCAGAAAGTTGAGCTACTATACACACTTTTTTGCACTTTTACATGCTGGATGTTGTACCTCGGGTCCAGCTTGAGATCCTTAGAAGTACTGGAGCTTAGCTTTAAGACTGCTGACGCAATCCAGGAGTGAGCTACATCTCCCATAAGGAAACGCTGAAAAAGAACCTCTGGTTCTCTTTGCAACCACACTCAGTATCTCACTATGGGAAGCACCTTGTGGCATAACCAATAACAGAACCTCCACTACCACCACAGCTTTCTAAAACAGACCAATCACTTCAAGGACATTGGATCCCCCTCCCCCTTTTATGATAGCCCCTGGTCCCACACCAGGTACTCTGTTTCTTTCCTGTGAAGATCATTAGAGTGGTCCTGGACCATAGAGCATGACATGCATTGCCAGAGGTTACAGTTTGCAATGAAACCATCCAGTTTCAATAGCACGGCATGTTCATTGGCTACAGGGGAAGCTGAAAGGGCTTTGGACAGCAAAGTTTCTTCTCTTGTAGGTTGAAGGGCAGGAAGCAATGCACTGGAAAAGATAATGAATGGATACCAAAATGGATTTATGTTCCCTCAATTCTCACTTCAACAAATACAAATTCACAATTTTGAATGCCTTTCAGGGCATAGTCTAGGGATATCAGACCCTCTTTTTTTCAGACTGGCACTCACCCTTGGGGTTTTCTCCAAGTATGTTGAGGCAACTCTGAACCCTTGGTGGGCAGCAGGGCTCAGTGTGTTTGTATATTTGAAAGGTTTTCTAGTATGCACTTCCAGCGAAGAGGCACCAGAGAAAAACACCCAGGCACTTTTATGCAGCCTGTCTGGCTTGATTTTCATCATCAATTGAAAAGAGTGTGCCGTCTCCCACTCTGAATATTAAATATCTGGACCTTGAAATGAAGGGTTTCTTTTCAGGGTTTTCTATCGCGAGGTTGCATGAAGAAAATGTTTTTGCACATTGCTCTGTTTCCCAAGGGAACCATGGTCTCTATTTCTTGCTGCTCCTGACAAATTGTCATGTCTCGGTCAGGACAGAATGCAACAGTGGTGGTGTATATAAACTGTCAGGGATGAACTTGTTTTGTGACATTACATGCTTTCTCTCTGCCTGATTATGTGGAGCAGCAAGCACCTCCTGCTGACTCGCATCCCTGGTGTGTTAAACGCCAGAGCAGATTTGCTCTCCAGAGGAAAACCACTGTACGGGGAGCGGATGCTCAATCACAAAAAGTCCATCAGCTGTGGGACATGTTCAGACAGATGTCCATAGATCTGTGCGTTTTCATGCAATGTAAACAATGTCCTTTGTTCTTTAAGAAATGAGGGAGTGTTCTTGAACTGACTGGTGTGTGTTAAACAGGCAGTGGTAGTAGAGCTTCCATGACTGGTCATGCAAGTGGAGCTGGGTCTTCAGAGAACTGGGGTTACCCTGGTAACCAAGCATTAATAAATGGAATCCCTGGTTCTTTGATAAGAGAGTGAAGCATTTCAACAAAACTTCCCTACTTGCTTGGGCACCGAAAAACACGTGCTTAGAATAAGTATAGAAGGGCTGGTCGGCCATGCTAGTATATGGGGAAGAGCCTTGAGTGTAGCTCAGCAGGTCACTGGTGCTTCTGTAGTTCATTATGCCAAAGCAGTTCTCTATAGAGAAAGATGTAACGTTAGAAAAAGAACTTCGTCTCAAACAGAAATGAACTGACTTCCGTTAGCCAAGGACCGAGGTCTATTATTACAAGTTTGTGTGTGGATGGCACTTTGATATGGCCCAAGCCCACAACTACTCAACTACTGCTGAAACTATTCATGAGCCAGTGTTTGTCACATATAGTCAAGCCCACAATTATTCATACCCCTGCCAAATTTTGACTTAAAGTTTCTTTTGTTCAACCAGCAAGTTCCTTTTTGACCAGAAATGACACAGGTGTCTCCCAAAAGATAATAAGACGATGTACAAGAGGCATCATTGTGGAAAAAAATATTTCTCAGGTTTTATTTATATTTTAGCAAAAAGTCAATAGCCAAAATAGCCAGGGGTATGAATAATTATGGGCTTGACTGTATGTCAGGCAGAGATGCATGTGATAAAACAAGGCAAGATAAACCAATACTTTTTAATCATATTTAAAGAACCACGATTACTTGAAGTAACCCATGTTATGCTCATCTAATGCTTCGGACCTTCTCTCTGTTTTTCAGCTGTCCCTTGGCGATGAACAAAGTGAAGTGACGCGGAATGGCTATGAATCTAAGGAGCTGGTGTACTTGGTTCATATTTACTGCCAGGTAAGACTGCAAACCCCTGTGCATTGGTGGTGCATTAGTGTGTGTATGTAAAACAAAAACAAACTTGGCTGTGGGAAGTCTTTATTGTTCAAGTTTGGGTCCTCTGCCAGAGGCCTGGGAGCTTGAGGGTCCTGCACAGTATCTTACTGTTCCCAGGACTACAGTGTTTTGGACAGAGATCTCAGATGTTGTTGATGGGATCTGCTGGAACCACTTGCCCAGTTTGGAGGTCACTGCCCTGAGTGCCATCACCAGTTTGTCCATCTCTATCTGGAAGTCCCACATGACCTTAGTTTGGTCATTCTCAACCACCCTAGGGGGCACATTTCATTTTGACCTTGGGATTTCTAGGCCATACTCAGCACATATTTTACTGACAGGCTTGTTCCTGAGCTGCTGATGTTTCTGTGCATTATACCTATTTTAAATTTGACTGTTGTTGTCTGTAACTTTGCACAGTGATGAAGTATTCCTTATCATTTTGGATCAACTTCTAAAGTTCCCATTCAGTTATTTTTTTCAGGTAAACTTCAGTAATATATGGCAACTTTTCAGTCTAATTTTTGAGAATCAGATGATATTTGGCAAGTTGGGTGGGTGCTGAGCAACTATTGTTGGTGTGGTCAGTCCTGTGCTTTGAGGCACTGTGTTCATATGAACCTGAACATATTTATTTATTTATTTATTCTTTGTACTGCAGTCACTCAACTTTTTAAGTGTGTCTTATACTTTGTATAACGATACACAAACCACATAGGCTCCTCTTTAGCTGAACAGATACACCTCAAATGTTGAATAGCACCTGTTAAGATATCAGCAGACTTCTCCCTCTCAACAGGTCATTTCTGAAATGCCTAAGCTGTTATCTGAAAAAAATCGAAGTTATGTAGGAAATGAAAAGAGCTGTGGATGAATGCCACAGCTGGGAGAGTGATTCTGAAGAATGTGGGAAGGAAGGCTGCACAGTTCAAATCCTTTTTTTCAGAAAGAACTAGAAACAGGTTGTTGCATATTTTATGGAGTATTTTTTTTTTTTTTTACTTTGACTGAAAAATCTAAATTTGACTGCTTATTGGCTAAATGTAAGAAAAGCACTGATTTTATTTAAAATTAATTGAAAATTTACAAATCTTTACACAACTGGATTCAACCAGATACATGAAGTACAGCAAACAAACAGACATGCAAACCAGATGCTCATAAGCTTTGCCTTGTGACATATTTTTATTCCAGTTTCATGCATTCAAATGTACAGATTATCTTCCATTTGCAGCACCATGGCAATGGCACGCAAGTATGTGGCTGGGCACTTGGAAATTGTAACTACTTAAAGTCGTTGGAATACTGCTAAATCTACACTAACCCCAAACAAACAACAAGCACAGCAGTGAGACAGTTTCAGTTCCACAGACCCAGATAGGAGGGTTAACTTGGAGAACCATCTGTAAGTGGGACAGGGAAGCATTGAGTTCCCCAAGCCAACAGAGCTCTCCCAGTGGCATCTCTCCCAGCCAGCTCTTTAAAACAGCACTGGAATCAGTGAGCTGAGTGATGCACTGCAGTCCCACTCGTGCAAGTCGTTGCCTCAAAGACAGTTTTTCTAGGCCAGATCAAAGCAGAAGACTTTTTTTGAACACTAGTTTCTCTGAGAGGATTTTGAGGTTTCTTGTTGGTTAAAACAGAAATAGCCAATACACGGAGCAACTGTTAATTAAGTTAGATTTAATTTAGTGGTTTGAGAACAAATTTATTGTATTGTTTATTCTACAAGCGCGGGCTGGATAAGGTGTGGCTGATCAGTGCTTATGAATACTTTTTAATACAAAGTAGACAAATCTGTGGGCGACTTGAGCCCCTCTCTTTAGATTTCTTAAACATTTTTTTAAATCTTAGATACTCTTCCATTGATTTATAGGCACAGAACTTTTGTTGGATAATTTGTTTCCATGTGTTTTATGCCATCAGTCTGTTTATGAGAGAAGCGGTGTACAGACTTGGCCTTAGAGTTTGAAACTCTAACAAGACAAACAATGAAGTGCTACATATATAAGAACTCTTTATCATTTGTTTCACATTGCATGTAAAATGTTTCCTACTCTCAAGTTTATGTTGTATCTAACAGCTAAGCTGTGCTTTTTATAATTTGAGTTTAACCTTACCCCAGTTTAATAGAAATATGTAGCCTTCAGTCAACTGTTTGTGTTCTCTCTCCTTCTTTTTGGCGGTTACGCTTGCATTGCTGTTCTGAAGGGTCGAAGTTGGATTGTGAAGCGCAGCTATGAGGATTTTCGTGTCCTGGACAAACACCTGCACCTCTGCATCTACGACCGACGCTTCTCACAGCTGCCTGAGCTGCCTCGATTGGACAGTCTGACTGATCAGTCTGAGGTATTGGAGCATCCAGAGACTGTGAGCAAAATAATGCACTTTGGAGCTTTGACAGATCTATACCCCTTTTTTCCCCCCACAGTTCCTTTATAGTTGTTTCAAGGCTTATTATTTTTACATTATGTATGCAGAAACTAGATTTGTGGAAACCTGTATGGCTTAAATCCCAAAGTGATTTGTAGTCTTGCTGTTACAGACTATTATCAGTATTCTGAGTCAGACTCAAGCTTAGATCAGAGAATGCATTGTCATGAGGTATTAATATCGATAGTAGGAAGCCGTGGTTTACATGGTTTTTACATGACAAAACTTTGATCTCAAACATTCTGCTGATCAAAGTTTTACTGTTTTATAATGTCTCAATTTGGGGAACTGTGGTACCAGAAACTATAAAGCTAAATATCCCTTGTAACATTAGGTCGCAGCTAAAGTCATTTCAAGTTGTTTGTTTACTATTATGCAGACCTCATCATTAGCTGGAAAATTTGCTGCCTTTGTGAACACATAACAAAAGCAAGCAGACTTTAAACCGTTAAAAGGGATCTTTAACTATAATGACTTGTTTTGGCAGCAGACTTTGAAATTAACTGTGTTTGTAATGAATTGTTGCACTAGTAAATGGCACTATTGTGAAGTTAATGTAATGACACTAACTGCTCTCTGTGTTTTTGTCCGTGTTTAGTCAGTTTCCCAGATGTTGTTGGCTTACCTCTCCCGGCTCTCAGCAATTGCTGACAACAAGATCAATTGTGGGCCTGCCCTCACGTGGATGGAGGTAAATACACTTCCTGTAAAAGAATAATTTCACTAAAGGACTGCTGTAGATATACAGTTCCATCTACTATATATCGATATAGATAAAGTAAATATTACCAGGAACTTCAAACATTCCCAGGTATGAATTTATTCCTCTCAAATGTAACTTTACTTAAGCCTTGCAGGTTGTCTACTTTGTACCCTTAGCATATTCAGTCTGGAAGCACCAGTAGAAACTAATTTAGTGCACTCTTATATTAGTATTTGTTAGCTGATGGATGCTTCTGTTAATCTGACATGTACGTTTTGGGTTTGTGTTTTCATCAGGTGGACAATAAGGGGAATCATCTGCTGGTTCACGAAGAATCGTCCATCAATGTTCCAGCAATTGCTGCTGCTCATGTCATAAAGCGCTACATAGCCCAGGCCTCAGACGAGCTGTCCTTTGAGGTGACGGTCACGCTTTTTTCCTTTTTTTTGATAGAAACAAATCTGTAGCTTCAACCACGTCACGTACATGAGCGTTTATAGAGAATGGAGATGGGGGAACATGATTTACTTTCTGGATGTTTTTGTCCACTGCACCCAGCTCTCACTTGTGACTCCTTGTAGCTGTTGCCATATAAGTCTGGGCAACGGCTCCCACAGATGGTTGGGAATCATTCTGTTAATATCAGCTCCTTCACTAACACACACAGAAGACTGAACTCCAGTGAGCTACCTGGATGTAACTGTCATGGTTCAATGGGCAGGAAGCTTGAGCCATCAAAGTGCTGTGGAGAACAGTTAGGTTACTGATGGGGCAAGGCATCACACACAAGCCTCAGCTTCATTAGCTAGCTGCTGTACATCTTCTGCCAGGAGAAAATCCCTGATACAGAGATGATCCAAAGGTTGGAGATGAAACATGTTTAGCCAGGTGAATATGGTTAATACTTGTTTGCCCTATAGCACTGCATCAAGGCAGGCTCTCCTACAGAGGCACTAAAAAGATGCTGCTGCATCAACCCTGGCTCCTGGAATGAGTTCACACAGGGCTGCTCTACCTGGTGCACCCTAATTCACTCTGGAAAGGGACCATGATGAACATGTGTACAGAAGAGAAGAAGCAAAGATGCCAGCAGCAGAAAATGAGTGAGCCACACAGTCTTGCAGTGGCTTATTCAAAGCTAGGATTAGCCGGACCAGCCAGCTTTATTTTGTGGTGATGGTAGCCTTCAAAGGGCATAACATACATTTATGTAGAGCGTTGTCGTGATGTCTAATTGACAGACTGATTGGGGCCAAAGCTGCAGTGATGCGGACATTATACCGGTCCAGAGAGCTGAGTGTGAAAGCAAAGTTTTACCGTGGATCTACGTCCCTACCCTCACCTATGGTCACAAGTTTTGGGGAGTAACTGAAAGAACAAGATCGTGGATATAAGCAGCGGAAATGAGCTTTCTCTGAAGGGTAGCTGCCCTCTCCCTTAGAGGTAATGTAACGAGTGCAGTCATTTGCGTAGAGCTCCTGCTCCTGTGCATTGAAAGGAGCAGTTAAGGTGGTTCTTGCATCTGACTAAGATACCTCCTGGGTGCTTTCTGTGTGAGGTGCCTACCAAGAGGAGGCCACAGATAGACCTAGGAGACACTAGAGAGATTCTATCGCTTGGTGGGAGGTGACGGCTGGGGAGAGGGAGGTCTGGGTTTCTCTGCTTAGGCTGCTCCCCCTGCGACACCCCAGTTAATCGGAAGATAGATGGATGTTGTCTTTAAAGGACAAATATACATATATGTAGAGAGTTGTCTCTGTTTCGTTAGCTTCAGTAACTCAGTGTAGTCTATTGTTGCTTTTCTTTTATTTAAATCAGACTAACTGGTGTAACTTTCAGTGATGTAAGATAAATCACTGTGGCGGGGCGTGTTCTGTGGTGCCGTGCAGGGAAGGCGGACGCGCCTGCACGGCATCTGCAATCATGCCCCGCCGACTTAAATATTGTACTGGGTCCTGTGTTTGGTGTTGTTGGTGGTGATGTGTACGGCTGGCAGCGGGAGAGCTGCAGCCGTTGAGTGTACTGTTACAGCAACCGTGTGTGTGAGAAATAAAGTATGCTGCGAAGCATGTTCATGCCATCGGGTCTGCCATGATCATTCACAATCACTTTTATTACAACACCACGTGACTGCTCCCTCTCCAAAAACTGTGCTGGAGTTTCAAACTGTTTTTTTCTTAAAGTTGTTTTGAATTCTGGAAATAAAGATTTCTATATGCTGATTCCCTGAACAGTAAACAGTGTCTGTCCAGTGACTTACACATTAAAATCCTCAGTAGACCCATGCTGTGTTACTGAGGCAAAACCCTGATAGAGCCAACAGCTTATGAGCGCTTGTTTTGTCGATGACTTGAATTAGCGCACACTCTCACTTACTCTGTGTCAAAATATGAGAGTGAATTCTTCACACGTATTTTTTAAACTGGCTTTGTAGCAGTTAATGTTACACAGATGGTGATACAAGAGGAAAACGAACTGAAACAGCAATAAAGATGCCTTTGGTCCAGATATTACCAGTAAATAAATATGAAAACTGAGTAGGTGTTTGTTTTTTCTTTTTCTTTTTCTTTCAAGACGAGCTTTTCAGCTCTAAATAATCCTTACTAAATATGCACTTGTAAGAGGAAGTCACCTTAGATGTATTGTCGTTTCAGTTATAACAGTCATTGATGTCAGCTTGTTACTCTCTGCAGGTTGGTGACATCGTGTCTGTGATTGACATGCCCCCTAAAGAGGACACCACATGGTGGAGGGGCAAGCATGGTTTTCAGGTATGCTGCTCACAAAGCACCTTGAAACAGAAACTCACACACAGCACGCACGTTCTTTCCCTCTGGCTGTAAACTTTTGATATGACTTGTATTTGAGGTTTTCAAGGACAAGGAGCTTCTTTGGAAAGTAAACTTCAAATATTTAAGAGTCTGTTGAAAGGCAAAGGGAGATACAAATCCACCTTCATGTGAAGCTTTGGGGGAGATTACATGGTGCATCTGAGTTAATTCATATTCCTACACTGTGTTCATATATAGTCAGTCATGTGCTGTTTATGGTTTTATCTTTTTTCATGACACTGCTCACACTGCATAATGCTCAGGCTTATAACCCTCAGCATTATACAGTGCGACCATGATTTTCTCTTGGTACTAAAAATATTGCATGTTTCGTGAAAAAAGATAAAACCATGAATAGATACATGTTGTATAGTTAAGTTAAAACTAGGTGGCTAACTCCGCTATGTTGGCTGTTACTGTAAAAAGCAAGTGTTAGCATGTATATTTACCTTGTGCATTTGATTTACTGATGGCTGAAATCAAGACTGTTTGATGTTATACCGAAGTTAGTACATAAGTAGATATCATGCATTAGCTGTTACCAAGCTAGCCAACTAGCATTAAGACTAAGACATAATTTTGCTAGTGGTAGAATTAGCTAGCTGTCTCTTAGCTGCAATGTAAGAATATATGTGATGCCATTCTTGGCCATTGTTAGCATATATAATGTGAAGATAACTTAGGCATTCCATTTTCAAATCACTTTGTATGCTAATATTCACATAAAGTAATTTAAAGAATGGATTTGCTAAGTAATCAAATGGAGCATACTATGGTGTTGTTAGCATAGCTGTTATTGAACACATGTTCATACTGTTAAAGCCATATGTCATTCTACAAATGTCATTAAAACTTCATTAACTAAACAAACTCCTTCCATATTAATAGCATTTAGCTCCAGCTTCATGCATCTGCTTAGCTCTTATTGGCTACTGAACTAACTGGCATTATAAAGGGGGCATTGGCACATTCAAAATGTCTTAGTTTTCACTCACGGAAAGCACAAACCTGTTGGACAATCTATACCAAGGAGCAGGCCATATTGTAAGAGGCACCAACACTATGAAAAGCAGTGCGGAGGTCCTGTTCAGTTAATAGAGGTAAGGTACCAATCAGCTGCTGCTGCCCAAGTTAAAATACCTGTCGGTCAAAGTAGTCACACTACTGATGAAGTTAGTCAAAAAACTTGCTTAATCACTATTTAACATGAATCCTATCAGAGTCTAAGAAAACACTTAAATCGGCAGTTGTATTTTGAAGAACAGTATGTCCACTGTGTTTGTTTGCATGAAACTTTTACCCAGACAAGTGTATACAAAACACTGTGGGCAAGATTTGCTACGTGGGTGTTCAGGTGTAAAGGAGGCCAGCATTAAAGCCAAACAGGGGGCTGCGTTGGTGGTGTTTAACTGGTGAAACAGTGAAAATGATCTAGAAATTAATTAATTAATGCACCTAAAAGAAGACACCAAAGCCAACCGTGGATGTTTATAATACTAATTTTACAGCAGTTGCTTTTCCAGGTCTTTGAATAGGCCACATCATTTCCTGGCTGGAAGATGTTGCCTTACGCCGAGCTTGGCCTTCTGCCTGACAAGTCTTTATTTTTGACAGATCCCCCGACTTTATCACCCCCGCTGCTTCTCCTGACTGGCTCCGTCCAAATAAATGCAACACGCCAGGCAACAGTGGGTGCAGTGTTATAGTTTGTGTCTATGAAAGGATCTGAAACTATCCCCTCATACCCACATGTACAGTTTTTGCTTCCTGACTATAACCAGATCCTATTGTGATTACAGCGATGAGGAACTAAATGTTCCTCATTTAGTTTGAGAACCTATATTTTAAAGGTTATGTGACTTTGGTGAAAAGTCCAGCCCTTGCAGGATGTTTACTGATCATTTAAGTTTAACTAGCTTCAAATAGCTAGCTTCCTCTGGATTACAGAGTTTCTGAACACTTGAACACATGTAGGCTGGTCTATACTTACAGATGTTTTATATGAACGAAAGGTTCATTCAATTTGTCACATTGGAACTTTGTTAACAGTAAAAGCAAAGTGAAACTCAAACCTAGGATGTCTTGGTAGAACTGATGGAGTACAGTGTACACCAGCTGCACCACCAGTAGGGGGCAGTTGATGATGCTAGAAGTGGCCTGTTTGTACCACTAATACTCCTGTGTTTAATTGTATAATGTAAACTTTAGGTTAAAATCCATAACCAGCACTTCCACCAGTACTGCTGCAGCACTCCCCCCAAATATGATATGCAGAGTAAATGTCGAGTGAACAGTAAAACTCCCTTGGAGGATTTCAAACACCAGGTAGTGATGCGGGCAGGCAGAGTGTGAGGAGAGGGAGGCATGTTAGTTTGCATGTCACAGTATAGGGTGTTGTGTGCTTTAAGTAGCTTGCAAGCTTTGTTTCTTACTGTCCGCATTCTTTCAGATTTAAGAGCAACAAAACAGAGCTCATGGTTGTTGGCCTTACTTTTTTATCCTGTCACTGAATTGACCGTGTATTAGCAGCCTTCCTTCTCCTTTCCGTCAGGGAATCTTATTCAGAATAGGCTACTGTGCCACATAGGCTACTGCAACATGTCCAAAACTCTGCTATCAGGGTTCTGATGCTCATTTAACTCTGGTTTCCAGAGTCTGGTCCACCTGGGCTGGCCCACAGTAAAATCCTCAATGACAGTTTCTCTCGACATGGCATTCAGTCCTCGAAACTTCCCTGCTCTGACACTGGGTGGCTTCACATTCCTCTTTACAGGCTTTGTAGCTCTGTAAACTACAGTCACACTTGAGAACACAGTGACTATGTACAAATGGAGTGTCGATGTGCAATGAACTTGCAATTGTATCGTTTTTCTTTTACCCCCATCCGTAAAAGGCTGATGGGGGGATATTGTCGATAACTTGAACGAGGTGATGTAGGAGTTTCAAATTGATACCTTAGTGTACATACGAGGAGGCTGAGGGCACTGTCAGGTCGCTGGTTGGGATTGAATGGGTTCAATAGATTTGAAAGTGAAATTCCTGCGAATAAGATAAGATAATCCTTTATTAGTCCCACACCTGGGAAATTTGGGGGAAATGGTGACGTGGTTGTTCCAGGATGGTGGTTTAATTGCAAAATACTATAGGTGCTCTGCAACCTCACTTTTATGTTCAGTAAGAATACAGTGAGAATGCATCCAGGTGGAAACCAGCTGGTTCAAGTTCCTTTTTAACACTGACATGTGTAGATGAGTTTTGCTCAGTCTATCTGCATGTATAAAGTCCGAGTTAGGCCGCCATTGTTTGGGGAGAGAGTGCCACCCACCAGGTGACGTGTGCAATTGCCTTGTGATTGAAAGGATTCACCCAGAGGCTGAGCATGCAACACCCTTCGTTGTTGAATCCCATAACTGCTTCCAATTGGTCAGCAAATGCAGAAAAAAATCAGTGCAGTCATCAACCAACAAGGCTGTTTGCCATCCTGTTTTTAATCTGAGTGTGTCTGAGTCATAAACAGAGCCTTTTGAATCCCACTTTTTCCAGACTGCCGTGTAGTCTCACCTGGTAACATTATTTGCACTGTTTTTTTTGTATCCTTGGGTAACCTGAATGTCTATTTTTGCTAATTAAAGTTAATGTGATCATATTCACATGTAAAACCTGCTACAAACTTAAATGACCCACTGTAATGATTTTATCTGAGTTTTGCTTCAGTTTAAAAGGGAAGTGTTTATGTAACGTGATGACAAAATGGTAAAAATCAGACATAAATCGTATAACTGATATGACAACCACTCCTCAACATCTCCACACCCTTGGGTGCCATTATTGTCTTCTAAAATGTGATTGTATTTCCTCCCGCCTCTCTCTGTGCTGTAACTCTTTCCAGGTTGGCTTCTTCCCCAGTGAGTGTGTGGAGCTCATAAATGACAAAGTGCCACAGTCCATGACCAACTCAGTGCCAAAACCAGGTACTTATTCTCCTCTTAAACTATTAACAGGAAATGTGTTAGAAGGGCGTTATCTGATGGCAGTTAATGTCTCACTGATATCGTTGAGGTTTCAGGAAAGAGTTAGATCTGTGATGAGTGATTTGACTTTGGGTATATATTAGTGTGCATGCAGTGGTCTAACAGGCCCTTTGGTTCAGTTTAATGATTTGGGTATTAAAAACAATAGATCCTTAGTGAATATTCTCACATTATTTGATCCTTTTACAGTGCAGCAGAGGAAAAACATTTGTTGCTAATATATTGTAGTTGATACTTTTAATCTAAAATGAAATGGAATAATAAGAACTCTGTTACAGACTTCTAATATATAAGCAGGTTATGATTTTACTGTGAAAGGAAGCCTGTAATTCTGACACATGATCAGCTGAAAGAGGCCTTTAATCATGATTTATTGACTCAGCCATATGCAAATCCTCTGCAAATAACTGCTAATCTATTGCTGTCCAGAGCAAACAGATAAGCTCTTTAGCACACTCCAGAGAGTGTCAAAGACAAGTGTATAACACAAACCCTCTCAGAATCAAAGAGAGCACTCGACAGTGTTTTTAGCGGCTTGAGCTAAACATTGTCATCAGAAATAGCTGCTCAGATCTTATTGCTGTAAGATGTCCTGAATAAATCCACATCACATGCTCCAATTTTAAACATTGATTCAACCACTATGACTCAGCGTCACAGCCAGCCCGCTGGCGTTGGGTTGGGCAAGTGGAGCTGCTTTTCCAAACCATACCAAAGCCTCATTCTGGGGTCTCTATTAAGTGAGGACACAAGACAAAAGAAAAAGATGAAGAAAAATAAAGTGTACTGTTAAAGTAGAGAGGGTGGTTATTGCTTGTGGGCTTTCTGAAGCTTTTGGATGCCCATGTTATCTGATGTGCAGCTCAAGTATCAAGCATAATGTTGTTGATCCTTTCAGATTGTGACTAATACCAAATGCATCTTGTTGCAGTGCACACACAGCACTCTATTCAGTCCGAGGCTAGACTGTGCCTGCTGTCCCACTCCCTTGCTTTTAAGTAACGTCTCAACGCTTGTTGCTGTTTTTTGTTGTTGTTGTTTTTTGCATGAGCCCTATTTCTTATATCAGAATATCTGCACGTGGTCAGGAACGTGATTTTGAAATGGACACCAGATTTTCCTCTTATTGTTGATTCACTCTTCAATGACTGGGTTTCTATTCAGTGTATGAGCTAAAGTAGGGCTGTTCGATATAACGATATATATCGGATGACGATATGAAAACATCTATCATTTCATATCACGCTATCGTTTTTTTCATGGTGTCGCAACATAAACTGTTTACAGCAAGGTTTTGTATCGTTTTGATGGTCACTGTAGCGGCTATATGAATTTCTTAAAGTTCTCTCTTTCTCTTATATTTAAAATAACCACACTACGGGCGGACAAGCGACTGTTTTTATGGTTTGTCGTTAGCAACAACGACAGTAAACCCAGCGTGTGGCTCTGCCGTCCGCTTGTTTATTTTCCACATAAACCTTTCACAATAAAGCTGAAGATCCTGTTGAGATTTTTCAAAATAAACTGAAATGATAACAAACAGAAGGACCAGTCAAAACTAATCGAGGACCTTTTTCTAAACGAGGGGCTCCCTCTGTAGCATGGACATGGGTTGGTTATAAAAAGTCTGACACGGACCAGAAAACTGTACACTGCAAATTGAAACCGGTCCCCACCTCAGACTCAAACATGACAAACCTCTTCAAGCACCTACACAAGAGTCATGTGAAAGAGTGTTGAGAAAGTTTACGGACGAGAAGCAAAAAAGAGCCGTCAGGTGCTCAAAATAAACCTTAGACTCAAATGTTAGAACAGGCTTTTCCCCGCAGCATGCCGTGTAATAAATACAAAGAAAAAGGCGGCCGTTACAACTTATGTCTAAAAATGTATAGTTTCACGCATCGGTCAAAACACTCGACTCCAGGTACACGACGCCCAGCTGAAAACACTTCACGCAAGTCGAGTTGCCCGAGATTCACAGAATTTAAGAAAATGTAACATTTTTGTGATTTATATCGTTGTCGGGACGATAAATGTCGGGATATGAGATTTTGGTCATATCGCACAGCCCTAAGCTAAAGTCTTTGTTTCCTGAAACCGTGCAGATGGCCAACTCTAGTATTACAGGCTCAGGATTATTATAAGTCACAGATTAAAAAGTGGAATGTCTTTGTACATGTTTCAAAATGTGCATCGTTTGCTCTTCACTGTCTCAGTACATCATTAATGCTGTTGCTGTCTCATTGCACATGGATGTACAGTAGTGTTGGCATGTGTTTTGATTTGTTGCATTTGACTGTGACTCCTCTGCTTCAGCCTCCCCCTGCTCTGGCCTGCCGCCTGCTTCTTGGAGTCTCTTTCCCCCCTGTGCGTGTTGGTATACACACTCCACCTGCCTGTCTGCTCACACCACCCTCTCGTGCACATACATATAGAAGTATTTTCACATTTACACTTCTTTTTTTTTTAAATTTTGTACATCACAAATTTGATGAGCATAATTAAAGTTATAATCCTTAAGATTTTAGTCCTGTTTGATTTATTGGCACTAACAGTGTTTCATAAACTTGCTCCCCAAATTCTTCGGCAATAAACAAAAGAAATTGCTGTCATATTTATCTTCCATCACTGAAACCAGTTCAATAAAAACCACCCCATTATTCATCTAATCAAAAGTTGTTTTTGCTGACCTGCAGTCATTTCATTCCTTTGTTTTTTAATGTGCCACCCCAATACCTTCAGTGGCCCACCCCTATCAAAACATTCTGAAGGCACCCCTGGTTGATGGAGCAACAACACGAGCAAGAGTGGCCCACAGACTGGTTGTAACGCATGCTTTATACACTGCCTCCATCTGACAGCAGAGCTCACTGCAGGCTGACGGGCAGTCCCTGGAGTGGAGCGAACAGTGAACACACTGCCTCTGCTCAACCATAAAGTCCGCTTTACACTGGCAGGCTGACACCACATACCCCATGGCAATCATTGCTTTTTCGTCACTCTATGTTAGTTGTCTACAAAAACATTCTTTGTCTTCTTCGTGATGGGTACTAAGCTAAAGGACCAACAGAAGCAGAAATAAGGGCAACCATATTTTTGATGTTGCCCTCTGGTGAAAGTATACAGCTACAGCGTGTAGACATGGATCTGCTAAAATATGTGTAGAAAGTCTGTCTGCCAATGTCCAGCTCCCCTCTCTCTTCACTTGTGAACAAGACCCAATACTGGACATCCTCCACCTGAGGCAACAGCATGGAGTGGGTTACTCTACACTTTTCTGTCTTAAAACATGGCTTCAGACTTTGAGGTGTTGAGCTGTTCTTGCCACTTCACACTAAGGCCACCATGTGATGAAGCCAACCAAACTACATCTGCAAAAAGCAAAGATGAGATCCTGAGGCCACTTGGCGGTAAGCCGTCTACTACTTGGCTCGGCCTAGAAATTTTGTCCATAAAAATTATTGACAGAATCATTGAAAAGGGCAACTGTGGTGATGTCTATCACCCACTGCAAACTATCCAACTTGCTGCCAGCAACTCGGACATCAAGTTCTCACTGTGGTTGTACAGGGACTAAATGGCTTTTAGCCACTAGCCACACCTATACTCCTGAAACAATACCCACAGGATCCCCACAAGGGACATGGTTGAATGTCTTCTCAAAGTCTACAAAGCCCACTTCCACTGGCTTCCCAAACTCCCATCCACACTTGAATTTCCTTGATCCAGAGTTCCGTGATCAGGACAAAAACCACATTGGGCCTCCCGATTCCAAGGATTGGCTAACAGATGGACTGTCCTCTCTAGTACTCTGGCATAGAGCTTCCTAGGGAGGCTGAGGAGTGTTATCCTTGTGTAGTTGGAGCACACACTCCAGTTCCTCTTCTTAAAGATGAAGATCACTACTCCAGTCTTCCACAGGCACTGCCCAAGATTTCCACCTGATATTGCAGTGGCGTGTCGGCTAACGCGGCCCCGTAACACCCAAGGTCTTAAGGAACAGGGTGAATCTACACTCCAGGGGCTCACCCACCAAGAGGTTGTTTAACTACCTCTCTGAGCTCGTTGATAGTGATAGGAGAGTTGTACTACCTGCACTACACAGTGCGTGAGTAGAGCACTGCCTTGCCTTTCTTGAGTCAGTTTTGGCAGATGGAAAGTCTTGTTCAATGGGCTCACCAAACTTTTCTTACAAAAGAGTTTTTAGATCAGCTACTGCCAAAACCGCATTTTGCTCAGCCTGCCTTCAAGTTGATGGCTCCACTGTCTACAGTCTGCTTATAGGACAGCACAACAGTCTCCAAGCACCTTGCAGTGCCTGAAGGCACATGAAGGTGTGAAACATTAATGTATTATGGCCTGACTGATTAATGGATTGATTCTTCTATAGCTTTATACAACATGCTACATTCATCTGATCACACAAGCACTTTTTTCTATGCTTTTAAGTGCTTTCTAACTAACACATACTTAGGGTCAGCATCTTGCCCAGTGATATTTGGCATGCAGACTGGGGGAGCCAGGGATCGAACCACCAACCTTCCAATCAGCAGATGACCTGCTCTACCTCCTGAGCTACAGCCAGCTCATGAGCATGACGGGGATGATGTCAAAGTTCTACTGGAGGTGGAAATTGAGATGAGAGCCTGGGAGACTCCTGGGACACTCCCAGAACACCCTCACCATACGTTTGGGTGCGCCAGACCTAATTATCATTCTCTCCCACCACCTGTTCCATCACGTCACTGGGTAGTGATCAGTTGGCAACATACGGCCACAGATCTGATGATACAATTACGAAATCTCCTCATCCTGTGACCTGTGGTCTCTTAGGGACATCCTTATATGTGTTGTGGAAACACCCAGACATGTTCTTTGTTATTGCACAAAAGTCCAATAACTGAACACCACTTGGGTTCAACTCAATCTGGCCATTCATCCTAATGCCCTTACAGGTCTCGCTGTCGTTGTGTAGGTGAGCCTTGATGTCTCTTAGTAGGACAATGTCATCAGGTGGAACACGCTTCAGCACCGCACCCAGCAACTCCAAGTAGGCTGGGTACTCTGAACTGTTGTTCAGTCCATAACTGCTGACGACATTCAGGACGTACTGCTCACCGAGGGTAACTCCATTCTGAACAGACTCCCCTCCAGCCCCTCACGGGGGCTGCACTTGGAGAGACTGTTTGCACAGCCCCCCACCCTTGACCTTCACCAACCCACATTGTACCCGACCCCTTCACTGTGATAAGGTGGTGAGGGGTATGCATGCTTCTCTCAGGCAAATTTGAAAAGAAATTAAAGGAGCGACTTCTTGTTCGTAGCTGTTTGTGTGTGCATCTGCAAGCCAGTATAATCATTACCTCATGTGTAGGTATGTAATTTAAAAAACAAAAAGATGTGAGTTCATAAAAATCCTAAGGATTATAACTTCAAAGTTAAACTGAACTTCTTTCACTTTTGTAATTCATGTAGCTTTTTTTTCATTCAGTATAATTCATTACTACAACTATAATTATGTGTTCTGTTACCTGCTCTTTTAAAGTGTCATTTCCTCAGTTTTCCAAAGTACACAGTTGATCTGCTCTCTAACTTGAAGTGCTTCTCTCCCTTTGCTGATTCTCTCATGTCTCCATCATCCATCCATCCATCCAAATGTCTGTTGGCCCATCTGTCCATCGGGATGCATGCAGACTTGGAGATGGAGAGTGTAATACAGGACAGTGCATGGGTGGCCGACCCGCTAAACCACTACAGCATAAGTTCAGGTAGACCAAAAAAAGCAATCAAAAACCCCTTGGTGTGTTGCACCACCACCACCTTCTAACAAAAATTAACTCTTCTCCCTTGAGTGATGTGTTTGCACTGTGTCGCCTTGTTAGGACGAGTCTGTGTGCCTGTGACAGTACACTGGTTAACACTTGCTGTTTCTTGTGCACTTTTTTGGTGTTGCTCTTTTAAACCTTTTCTTTGACCTTTAACACACTCTTTTCTCCACACTCTGATGGTGGACCATCTGATTGTATATTATCAGTAAAGCCACAATAGTGTGGAAGTGTGGAGTTTTTTGCAGTGTTTGTTTATAGTTTTCCTTCACTTGACTCATCACATTATAATCTTTGTTTTGAAAACATCTGTCAAATGCAAATAACTCTGTTTCCATTTAAATTTGTTACACTTCTTTCTTTCACTCCAAAGTCCTTATTACTATGTGGATATTTTATGGGTGTGTTTAAATATGTCACATTGTATCATCTGTCTGTAAAAGAGAATACCATTGCTTAATATATTTAAAGTTCGCCAAATAGATTTGGGGTGTAATCTCAAAGTGAACAGTCTTCAGCCCCTGTTCTTTTCACTGCCATGGCCTCTCTAGGTGTATGTAAATCAGTCTAGGGGTGAGCCAGGTTACTCATTGTTGCTGAATATCCTGTCTGGATGAGGGCCAGCTGTTTGTGTGCGTCTGTTTGGTCAAAGCTGTAAGGCCATGGCAGGGGTACCGTGGTGCTAGGTCCCAGCCAGCCTTGATTTATTTAATCCTTTCACAATGTGAAGGCCTGTAAACCCATCCATTGAGCTTTAAGCTTTGTCCTGCAACAGTAAGAATCTGTCTCCCTCTCCATGGTGACTGAAAGAGCACATTCCTGCAGGGAGCCACACAACATTGGAAAAATATGCCTCCTCTGCCCAGATCAACGCAGTTCACCACTAACCTTTGCTGCTTCCCAGTAAAATGATGGAAATTGTTAACATGCTGTGCTGTTCCAGTTAAAATAAAGACCATACAAGCTAGGAGCTATTAATCCCTCATACCGTGTGCTCGCCCTGTGTTGCAGTGGAAACTGGGATCAAACTGTACTAGCTTCATGGTAAGGGGAAAAAAAAGAGTTGTGAACTTTCAATAAACAAGGAAGGTTAGACTTCTTTCCTCCCCAGACAACCCATAAGACCTACCAGTTACTGACCCAGATGCACCCCCATCCCCCTCCTCAGTGCAGGCTTCATCATGTCTGGGGACCAGTGATTTGGGCAGCTGTGAGCATACATGAGCCAAGACAGCTGCTTATGTGAGGGAAATGAGGAGAGAATGTGTGAGACAGAGTTAGATTTGTCTCCTGTTCCAAAGGATCTCAGATCATTTCCTGGTACTGTGAGACTGTCCAAGGTCTGTGTAATGTGTTTATCTGCAGCGTCAATGAGACCCTGTTGTTGTAAACTGCACCTTTGTATGGGTGGTGCCTTGGATTACGTACTAACAATTCAGGTTATGTTGTAAACTGACTGTGTGTGTAAGGGAGGTCATTCCATCAGTGACACAGAAAGCATTTGCTAATTGATATCCTTACTTGTTAGACTTCTTTCACACTTCAGTGCACTGCAACATTATTTTGACACACACAAGCCTCATTAAACAAACGCATTTCTCATGATAACTGTGCGACTAAAAAACATTGAGGCATGTATCCAACCAGTGAGAATTAATATTTACTACCATGTTTATGTTTCAGACAGCATGGTGTTCTTCTCCTGTCCAGTTAACTTGGCATCCTTGTACTTCTGGCATTCCAGAAGTCAAATGGATTATTCATGTCCATGCAAAATACCAGCTGTGTGATGCTTACTGTAGCACAAAGTTCTCATCCTGTTATATGGTACAAGATAGCAGGGCAGGAATTTACTACTTCCTGTCTGTAAGATCTATGAGGAGACAGATAAGCTAAAGTCTCAGTTGAGTTGTACATATTAAGTGAAAGCTCTTCATGTGTAATGTAAACATTTTTAGTTTCTCATCCCATTTTAAGCTGTTTGGTGATTAAGGTGCCTTTTAAAACTCATACTTTTTAAACTGGCTCAAAGTAGGTGACAAGGGGGTCCAAACAAGACAGTTACTAAAAAAAGACACACATGTTGGTGCCAGGTGAATTTGAAGTGGAAGACACAAACTGAACAGCTCATTTGAGCCAGCTTTTAATAGCCTGGAAGGTTCAGGTGAGCTGCATTAGTTGAAGACCCTCCCGTATCATCCAGTTATTACTAAGACTACACCAAGACTTTCTTCCCTCCTTACTTGTATATTGATTTCAGTGTAAATATTAATAGCACTCAGGTGGAAGCAGTCCCAAACCAGATAAAATAAAAGTATTACAAATTTCCTTTTTAAAAACTATGAACTGTGTTTTCTGAATCTCACTGCATGTGTGGCTACTGCTCTGTAGGTGTTCTGTCATGTGTTTCGTCCTAAAGGTCAACCCTGTCTGTTTTTATCTCTTTCATGTTAATGAGAGTCACACTGCCTCCCACCACTCGAACAGTGTCGCCAAAAAAATAATTCATGTGATCTGATTTTAGTGGCATCATATGACAAATATCCAAAGTATTGAATACATAAATTGGACAAATAAATCAGAGGAGAGAAAGCTCCATGCTCGCTGTGTCTATGTGTTTATTCAGCCCCATGGCTTCTATTAGAGGTCCTTCTCGTAGGAAGTTCAGAAAGAAAGTGGTAAAGGCCTCGTACGTAAGAGGTTGCAGTTTTACCTTAGATCTTGTTATTTCTTGTCTGTAATATTGTTACAGATGAACAGTATAAATTGGGCTGCACAGAACAAGCTCGTCTGACGTTGATCTAAGTTTCATAATGTTCTATTTTTGTCATTCAAGAAGTTGGATGATAACACAGGAATGTCACTACTAAATTTGAATGATTTAAAGTGGATTAACAACATAAAATAGTGGTAAATGCCTACCTATACTGTAAGGTAGTGTTGGCTCTCTCTTAGTGTCAGAAAATCAATGTGGGCTATCAGCTTCTGATACTGGGAACTTCAAAGGGGAGCACACTTTGTTGGAGCTGCTCAGAAAAACTCAAACATCTGATACACGAAATTAGAAGCTACTGTATCTTTTTAAAGCTCAGCAGATGAGTAACATCCCTCTGAACTGTTGTGTGCAGACGTGTTCATAAGGGGAAAAAACAAATGAATGGGAATGCATTGCAAAGAAGTAGTGTATACTTCAGTTCAGGACTTGAGTGAACGTACTGTAATTATCCAAGGAAATGTGTCTGTAATTCATTAAATATGCATCAGCTTAAAGCAGTCACGTGCAGTGAAACAGGCTGCCTGGAGTCTTGTGATTCTGGGTCAGCAACAATTAGTTAAAAAACAGTTTTATTTTGACTCCGAGTGTCTGCTGAGGGACTGAGCTAGTTAATGAAATAACAAGATAATGCTTTCAGGGGGTCTTTAGAGGGCAGAGTTGACATAACGTCATGGCTAAGCTAAATACATACAGGTTTTTTAAACCACACTCGGAGTGTTTGAGTGTCTTCTTGAGGTCAGTCGTCCAGAGGCACAGGGCAAGTTGGTCTTGTGTATCTGGTTTGATTGTGTCAGGCTGGGAGGTCTCTGAAATGATCCTGGTGGGAGAGAGGGGAGGGGGTAAGAACGAGAAGGAAGTCATTTTGGAATTTGCTTCAACTCAACAATGTATGTACCAGCATAGTCTCTCAAATGCACCCAATCCACCCTCAGTAAAAAGAAAACAACAACAAAAACTAATTACAGAGTTATTGGGGGTTTTTATTACCTTTGAAGGTCTTGAATATTACAAAGAATAAAAGTAGGGATGCTGCTTGTTAGGAGTGTGTCGTATGAAGTAGCATTTTCCACTGTGCAAGCACCTCTTGCCTGCTTTGACGCCGGTGTTGCCTTCAATGCTGTTACAAGTATTGGGAATTTAGCGCAGTTCAAAGGCAGTATTTAAGGGAAATTGACTTTAAGGCTTCAGTAGAGATGGCTACAAACATCTACATGACATGACGTCTAATCAGTCATCAAAGTAGCTTAATCTTTTGTTCCAAGTTAACAAAATTAACAGTCGCTGACCTTCAATCGAAGTTTAAAATTGACAGTGTTGATTTTGCTAAAATGGACCCCCCCAGTAATCAGTATAGATAATCTACAGACCTTTGCGTTTAATGTATAAGTTAAACGTTGTTGTGACTAACGCCGTCATATTAACTTCGCTATTACTCGCACATTCGTTAGTTTTGTCCGAAACAATCGTTGGAAGCTACGAAAGCCCATGTGTCCGGGAGCATTTGAAGGCATCAGGCGCGTGGTCGTAAACCGATAGGCTGCAGCTGTATTCGGACTCTGGTTGACAGAGCGAGAAAGTAAAGTGTGCGGTGTTTCATTGCTCTCCTGCCTTAAACTTTAAACTTTTAGTGTCTTGGTTGACGAGACCTCGGTGCTTTTAGAGGAGTTTTCATCGTCGTTTTGTACAGGTGCGACTTTAGCGAAAGAAAAAGCCAAGTTGTACTTTGGACTTTGGGAAAAAACTGTCATAACGCTTCTAGGCAGGTCCGGTGATATGGAACAGAGGTAAGGAAATGCGTTTGATTTGTTTCGAGTTCACATTGTGGAGTTAACCTTTATTCCAAATCTTTCGGGGTTTCCGCTTGTTTTTTATATAGATTAAGAGATTTGGATGACGGAAGGCTAATCCTGGGTTTTAAAGAAATTAGGGGAAATATTTTGTGCTGTATGACTCCGTATTTTTCCAATTCCTCTCTTTAATTGTGTTAAGTGTGTTAGGTTCTAGTTACGTATAATTACATAGTAAATGTTCGTGTAATGTCGGCTTATAGCTCTGAACTTGCACTTCAGGGAAGCTTTGCGTCAACGTTTGAAATATGTGGTTTATAGGATGTAGACGTGTTATCTGGTTAAACATTTAGCGGCAGATGATTACTCAGAACCAAAGACAGCTCAGTCCTCTATCGCTGGAATTTGAATATACACTGAGCAAGCACTTTATTAGGAACACGTGTCCAGTCTCCACCAATGCAGCTTTGTCATAAATTCAGTTTTTCAAAGCTGCGACACTTTCAGATATTATTCTATTGTTGGAAAGGTGCAGTTACTTTCATCGCTGACATGTTTACTGGTGGTGTAGTGAGCTGTATAATACTGAAAACTGTGCTTATAATTCTAAAGCAGGATTAGAAAAATAAACGTGTTTGAAATTAGCGTTTTATAAAGAGATGAAGAAATCGGAGTAGTTAATAATTTAAAAAAAAAAACAGTGAAGAAAGTGGGCTTAAAGATTGGGTACAATACTCCGGCAGCCCTGAGCCCACATACAGATTTATTACAATCTCTAGCTGCATCACCACCTGCAGATATAGAATAAAAACACATTGTCATTCAGAACATACAGCAGCATGTATTCATGTAAGAATATCAGATGTTTGCCTATATACATTATTATTAAGGACAAACTGCACAAAATGTTAGGAAATAAATACATTGCATTTACTTATTTATGTTATTTATTTATTTGGGGGTTGAAAAAATAATTGCTTGGCCAAACAGAACCCAGCTAAATCCACCCCTCTCTTCCCTCTTCCCTCCCCATGAGATGAAACAATGAGGCATTTTGCTCCTGATACCATTGCACACTTGGGCTCTTCTGTCCAAACGGGTCACTATCACTCACCATTGCCTTGTAATAGGCACAGACTGCTCTGTTGTGTACAGTGAACAGGCATGCAGAAACACCAACATGTGATTTGTTAATAGCTGTTTGCGCAGCATCTCCTACTGTTGTGTTGTATTAGTTTTACAAGTAATGCTTTTGTCTGTGTAGTAGTTGCCTTTCAGTGGACAAATGTCCCTTTTTCATACAGTTAATGTAATTTTATGTCAGTTCGTCCTAGTATAATCTGAACTTTTCAAGACACAAAATGAAAGCAGTGTGTGTGTTTGTTTTCTGGAGCTGCTTTGACGAGTTGATGCACAGTGCTAACTTGGAAATTCGCAGACATTTACAGATACTATTGGTGGCCTGTTAAGATTTGACTTTAAGATGAATACACTAATATGTAAACCAATATATTTTTGGCACATCTGTGAAACAAATTTCAGCTGGAAACTTTATTCTCAGGGCACGTAGATGTTTGAATCTGATGATGTACACGGAGTGCTAAAGAGGAGGGGCCAGTGTCTGAATTCCCCACCCTTCCACTCTCTCTGGGATCCTAGCTAATGTGATGATAGCATCCTGAAGCCCCAATGAGCTGTATCCACACTTGTCAATGGTTGTGTATCCAGTGTACAATAATACACAGAGTTGTTGTATTAAATGTCTCAGGCTTGAGTCTGCTGCCTGGCTCTTCAGTCTCCACCCCCAGACCTTGGTGTAATAAGCCAAGGCAGCGCAGTCAGAGAAGAGAATGGAAACTAATAACAAAAAATAAGAAATCCAGGACATCCACCTATGCCTGAAGCACTAAAGGAAATGGAAGTGCATGCCACTTTCTCAAGAAGCAGATGCTCTGATGTTGTTACTGTGGTGCAGCAAAGGTGCTAGCATAAGGTATAAGCTATCTGAAACATGTAATGAAATGTTAATGTCCTTTTTTATGTTGATGGTTTGAAGCATTATTTGAGACAAGCTGCCATGTTGACAGTTGATGTTGTGAGTGGTGAGAAACTTATTGTGAGTGCAACTTCAGTTTTTCTTTGGTTTTAAAAATGTTCCCGTTGGTACACCCAATCGCTGGTCTACCCCCTTAGGTGCCACGAGCTACAAATCTGGTAATTAATGTCAGAGAGAGTTTTTTTAAAGCCTACATCAGTCCCACTATCGTTAAACTAAAAGCCTTTTAACCAGCTGGATTTCAGCTCCAGTGCCGAGCGCGCTCAGCCCCCAGGCTGTCATCTCCTTTGACAGTGAGCAGATGGGAGTCTCTGTCCGTCCTCCAGAGAATCATGGTTGTTTTTGCACTTCTCTTTCTCAGGTCTTACACAACGTTGGAGTTGTTTAAAAAGGAACGTGTCATTGTAAACCTGCACAGTTACAAACAAACAAACAAACGAAAACATATTTGAGGCCCTTTTTGATGCCTCAACAGAAAGTCAACTGTGCTGTCTCAGCGGTTTTGTGTGTGGGCATGGCAGCAGAAGGAATCTCTCCCTGAGGGGTAAACTGTAGCTCTGCTTTCTCCTGAAATGGAACGATCAGTTCTTAATTCAGAGCTGATTGTGCTGCTTCATTAAAATGCTTCTCTACAGACACAAAATTCAACATTTTGTTTCACACAGTTTATCTAATTGGAGTAGGAAGCCCCACCCCCCCACCCCCTTAGCTGACAACGATTCAGCTTCAGTGAACACAAATTGACAGGATTGACAGCATGTTGTGGAGTAGTTGGACTGATGGTACTGAGAGTCGGTACCAGTGAAACACTTTCTCTTTGCATCCCCCTGTGTGCACCATGAAATTCATTCAGCTCAAAAGTAACTTTCCTTTCCCACCAGCTCGTTAGTTTTTATTGTCAGCTAGATGTTTGCATTCTAAATGTACTCGGCGGACCGTCAATTAAGTCAGCGTAGTTTGCAGTTTGCCTCGATAGTGTGTTTTTAATATGCAGAAGAGGCAGCTTCTAATTCATTTTCACCTAATGGTTTCTTGACAAGTGGCTCTCGCTTAGTGGCTGCTTCTTTTTAAATGATGTACAGAACAGCACATCTTTGAGTTCATCTCTATCAAGGCATCCTAAAGTCTTCACCACGTCTGTTAATCAAACGGCTGCTCAGATATTGTTACTGTCTTAACATCATCTTCCAAAGGCGGCTGTCTTTCACTCGGGCTGTTTCGTTTCTGGCGATTGAGATCGGTAAGCAGTGGCCTACTTTCAGTTGGAGTGCAGCGGTAGCAGAACGCAGTCTGGCAACAGGCAGCAAAGAGAAGCCGCATCTTTTAAAAGATTAGGCATCTATTTAATGGAATTTGCAACTCGTACATTTCTTCCAGTCTGGAGATAACAGAAATCTGATATGAAGGTAAAATAAATATAATAAATCAGTGAAACACATGAAAAGTACAAGGGCTGTGATTGTGACTGCATTTAGAACGGGTTGAAGGAATGTGTCCTGGAACACAAATTTTTTTAAAAACTGATGTGACACATCAGTTTTTCCACTCAGACAAGAGTCGGCTGGAATATATATATATATATAAGTTCCAGATGTTCTTTTCACTTCAAGAAGCCGGTGATCAGTAGATACTATAGGTATTAGATGATTTCCTCGTACTTTCACTGTTTCTTACTGTTTGTTATTCTCGAGCAAGGAAATTAACGCAGTCTGTGTCAGATTTCAGTAGCATGGATGAACAGTTCTCCAAGTTAAAGACAAAAAAATAACTTTCAGGGTGACAGAAAAGTCAAACAAGTAGTTAGTGTGAAGGGTAGGAAGGTATAATGATCAAAAAGAGGCAACTTTAAAAACAAAACAATATCCAAGTAAAGAATGGCTTGACTGAAGTGGTGATACAAGCTGAGAGCAGACCGCTGACGTCAGTGTGAGGGCAGACACACAAAAGATTAGACATAGTTTCATTCTCTGTGATGACTCAGGCTTAACTCTGAAGCTTTTCAGTGTGGTGGAGGTACACAGAAGGGCAACTGATAATGCTTTAAGAGTTTTAAAGTGATCCGCGGCTAGACGATATAATGGGAAAATGAAAAATGCTCCCAGTAAGGAAATCACAGCGCTGTTTCTGCATTACCCATCCTCTGTGTTAGGGTCGACACAGACCCAGTTTTAGGTTTTAAATGCATAAGAGTGCCTTTTAAATGTTACATTAAATTAAAAAAAAGGCTCTGGCAAATATTATGACCTTTGTGTCGTTGGGGTTGGTTCTGACCCAGTTATAATATAAGACTATAAAACAACAATTAGTGCTAAAACTGAAATCATAAACACACTGTGAGCTCACTAACACTGTTAGAGAGAAGTTAAGGGCTTCTCTCCTTCCCTGAACAAATGACGCCCTTTATCCCTTCTGTTTCACTGGAAAAGTCCAGACAGAAATGTACAGACATGTAAAGTATGTACAGACCAACTCACTTTAGTTGATGACTTGCAGACCACAGATCTCCAGTATGTAGCATACGTGAGAAGATTTAATAAGCCAAGCTTTTTTGTATCTTTGCTGAAGATGAGGCAGAGGACACAAAATAGCCTATACTGTCTTGTTGGAGTTTTGTGCATGTTTTTTCCATATTGTTGTGAACTAAATGCACATTTAAAGGAAATTTGAAGCTTTCATGAAGCAAGTCTACACAACTGGGTCAAGTAAAGTGACCTCAGAGTGTAAAACAATTCATCTTAGCAGTCAAGAATTCTGTCCTCCCAAACAGGCACCTTATCTTAGTCACTGGATAGCGTTTCCACGTCTCTTCACAGTAGCAAAAACAACTGGTGTGTAATTTAAGGAGCTTATGGATTTTCTCTGATAGGCTATCTGATTGATATGGGGGGTATCTTCTCTTCAATGGATGCTCATTTTGGATGTGAGGGACTCCTTTGTAATTGCCTGGAAGGCGCTATTTTAGAATGAAGACGTAGCTTAAGAAAATTACACATGCATAAAAGACCAGTTTCCATTACAATGAAGCTGAAATTCACAATGGGACAACCTGAAGCGATCTTGGGGGTTTAGCTGTAGTGCATGGATGCATCTTGTGGGAAATCTGAGCCTTCACTTATTGCTGTGTGAGGGATCTAAAATGTGTCCTTCCTTTCCTCCCTCCCTGATTCCTCAGTGTCTAAAAAGCACGGGAAGCTGATCACCTTCTTGCGCTCCTTCATGAAGTCCAGGCCCACCAAGCAGAAGCTGAAGCAGAGAGGCATCCTCCGGGAGAGGGTGTTTGGCTGTGACCTGGGAGAACACCTCCTCAACTCAGGACATGATGGTGAGTGATAAAGCATTACTGAAAAGCTTTTTTGCTCCTCAAATGTTGGAAGGTTAATGGGAATTAAAGTCCAAATGTCTGTGCACACAGTGGTTACATGTTGCTCGGTTGAGCGGTTATGTAGCTTACTCTGACAGCCTACGTAAAACCATTCATTTTTTAGATCAGGTTACTGCACTGGTAAGCATTGTTGTCATCTATCCTACTTCTCCTGTTTGCTTGGAGACTTTAGAGGCTGGGTCGCCTTAGCTGTCATTGTTGAAGTTGCTCCAGAGCCCTTTTTTTGCCAGTTGGCGGACACTTTGTCCTGCTGGAGAAGGCCGCTGTAGCCATGGTGTGCGTCCTTGGCTTTTAGGAGTGGATGCTGTGAAAGTGACATCCACGTAAATGCCAGGTCCCGAGGTTTCCCAGAAGAACACTGCAGCATAACCAGATTATTATTCACTTCATCTGTTATCTTAAAGTTGTGTTTGAATGGCATCTGCCTCATACGGCATGCAAATATGAGCTTGTAGCTGAAGACGGTTGCTGTATTGAAAGTCCATCTGCAGCCTGGTATCTGGCCATAATGGTCATAATAAAAATTACACCCTAACATCAGCTCCAACCAGCTTAATAATACTGCTCTGTTGTTGAGCACTGGTCAATAACTTAATTTTAGTTCATGTTGACAACAGCTTAAAAGCCCATTTGTTCAGGTTAATGGATGACATTGCATGTGTGGACGTGAAGGATTCTCATTTGGCCAGCACATTTGTTTACAGCGATCACAGTTCAAACCATGTAATAGTATAGTCACCTATCAGTGGGTGCTCTGTCACACATTTGTGGGTGAAGGAGACGATGACTGACCTCTGGAAATCCTGCCCTACCTTGTGAGGAGAGACGTGAGGTCTCAGTCACATGGTGCTCGGCCAGAGAGTTAAGGTGTTTACTTGTGATGAAGACCCCAGAACAACTACTAATGCAGAACGGATACCTTAAAGAACAGCATGGATACATTTTGATTCTGACACTTTTTAGTTTTTATGAAGTCATTTTGTTTCTGAGTGCAAAGAAAAAATATTATGAAGGTTCCAAAATAAAACTGGAATGTTTGGAAAAGCTGTATTAAAAATTCCTTGCTCTTGTTAACAGCACTTGGGAAATACTTAAAACAATAAAAAAAATAACATTTTTATAGGGGGACTAATAATTCTGTCGTCATCTGTAAAAGGCACAAGAATTCCGCTTGATGTTCTTATTTTGCCTTGGAAGTGCCTTAAACCTGCATTCTTTCTGTCATCATGTTGTGACGCCTCTGGTTCTAAAATACAGTATGATTGTACAGACGTCTGTAGGACGATTAATTGTAGCCCTTCTTGTAATTTGTATGGCATCTTTCAAAACCCAGCTCATGTGATACATCCGTGAGTAAGGGATAAAGAGTTTTCACTTCTGTTTGAACACAGGCCAGTTTAACAGTTTAAAGTGCTTTTAAAAGATGAGGAAACATTCTAGTGATTTCCACATTTAAACACATGCTGTTCATCTTTGTGAAAAGAGATACTTGTAACAAGTTCTTCCCACTCGATCCTCTCCTGTGCGGTAGAATATCCGCTTGTTTGTTCACATTGAATGAATGGCCTTATTTTCTCTCCGGCTACATGTGGAATTTGAACAGCTGCTTCAGCAAGTGTCCCACTCTGTCAATCTGAAATGATGTGTGAGCTGTAGACACGCTCACATAGACAAATAACATGTCTGTATTATGCATAGCTCCTGAAGGAGAACGAAGAGACTCTAAGCTTTTTCGTAATTTTAGCCGTATACCGCACAATCACTGGCTCGGTGATTGGTTGCCTCACATGCTGACAGTTACGTTACAGACTGCCTGCATCAAAACAGAACAAGGTTTAAGGCAACCTAACAGTACCAGGTAAAGAAATACATGATTCAGTAGACATCTGTGTCCACTCTAGCTCCAAGAATGTTTTTCCATCAGAAAGCACAAAAAAAGTTGGTCCACCCTCAATATCCTGGCATCTTCTTCTGTCCTGCTGCTCAGCAAAGACTGAAAATGATGAATTGCCGTTGTTTTTGTTTGACAGTGCCCCAGGTCCTCAAGAGCTGCACGGAATTCATTGAGAAGCACGGCGTGGTGGACGGCATTTACCGCCTGTCTGGAATTGCTTCAAATATCCAGAAATTGCGGTAAGGAGGCACACACTGACCGACATCCAATGCTTGGGACTCAGCACTCAAAGTACTTTATGCAACATGTCTCTCTCACCCATTCACACACGCGTTGATGCTTTCTGACGATCACACTTTGATGAACGCATCAGGAGCAGCTCAGGGTTCAGCATCTTGCATGCAGATTGGAACAACCTGGGATCGAACGACCAACGTTCAGATCAGTAGATGACCTGCTCTGCCAATCCTGAGCCCATGTGACACACTGACATTGTATAATATTATATGGAGAAAAGATTGATGTGTTTCTGGGAAAAGATCTTTGCAAACACGACTCAAAAGTAGAACAGTTTCATGGCCTGTCTCCGCACTCACATGTTAGTTTGTTGACTGCAGTTTGTTGCTTTGTCCTTGTTTCTCCCATCAGGCATGAGTTTGACTCTGAGCAGATCCCTGACTTGACCAAAGATGTTTACATCCAGGACATCCACTGTGTTGGCTCGCTCTGTAAACTCTACTTCAGAGAGCTGCCTAATCCACTGCTCACCTACCAGCTCTACGAGAAGTTCTCTGTAAGCAAAGCGCATAGTTTCTTACACTAATGTGGGCTACAGGGCTGCTGTTGCAGATTGGGCGTGACTGACTGCTGACTTTTCGAATTTGATCTCGATAGAAAAGAAATAAAAACAGGTTTATCTTATAGGAATTCTTGAAATTCCTCCTCCAGTCATGGGCCATAGACACCCCTAAAATAATAGCACCGCATTCGACACACCCTGTCATTAAAAATGCAGCAAACCACTGTGTGTGACTTGGAATAAAAACTTTCTCCAAGCACACCAGAGGCATCCCTCAGGATGAAGTAAATACTTGCTGGTTGCTATGGCAGCTAGACTGAGGAGGGGGGCTTCGCGGTTACAGACCAATGTTGAATCTGTGCCCTATATATCAGCATGAACTTGGGATATCAATGGAATAAGCTTAATGTGGACGTAGCGCCAAATCCCATTACTATCTGTCTCTCCCTGTCTCCTAATCTCTTGTTTTGCTTTCACTCAAAGGAGGCTGTATCAGCAGCGACAGACGAAGAACGACTCATCAAAATCCATGACGTCATCCAGCAGCTTCCGCCACCGCATTACAGGTTAGTGTAGAGGCACATTGCCCCCCATTGGCAAAATAAGGAACTGCAGGGTTACAGACTGGCTGTGCATTCAGTTGTCTGTCTGATGGTGTTTAGAATCTGAGCTTTCTGTAATGCTGTTGCATTGAGTGGAATCTTTGTCTGTGTTAGGATTAATTGAATTTCCCAGACTGTGTGAAATTTGCAACTGGCATTCCAATAGGGATTAGACGACCCAAGCCAAACACTGATGCTGTAAAGACATAGTTTTGTCATGTCTGTTAGCGTGCACATCACTGATGGAGCCAGTTTAATCTGAATATGTGATTCCCAGGACCTTGGAGTTCCTCATGAGGCACCTTTCCCGCCTGGCAGCATTTAGCTACATAACCAACATGCACAGTAAGAACCTTGCCATCGTGTGGGCGCCCAACCTGCTGAGGTGAGAGCTCATCGTCCTTTGAATCTTCTTTCATTGTGTTGAATAAATTGTAAGTCTTCATCTGTATGTTTGCTCAACTGGCTGGAGACTTCAAGATGCCTCTAATGAGCTTTTTAATTTCATGTATATGAAATAAAAATTGCCGTTCTTTTTGGTGCCACACACTGTCGGTTCTTAGACTGGGCTAATTTCTAATGTTTGCCGCAGAAAGTACGCTCTGTCTGATTTTTAAAATGAGTCGTTCTGCCTGAATTGAAGGATTTAAGCAGCCATCGCATGTTGGAAATTCATCTCAAAATGGTTTTACTCAAATTCCAATTTTCTTTAACCGAGTTAAAGAAAATTTAACTTCTGTTTTCCTGTTTTCTCTTATTGTCTCAGGTCAAAACAGATTGAATCCGCCTGCTTCAGCGGCACAGCAGCCTTCATGGAAGTTCGAATCCAGTCTGTAGTGGTGGAGTTCATCTTGAACCATGTTGATGTGCTTTTCAGCACTAAACTCAGCTCACTAATAAGAGAGGGAGCAGGTACATAGACATCCCAGTAGCGTGCATGCATTAAGCTAAATTCAAATAATTTGGCACTGATCGCTTTTCTGCTACATTGTCAGGTCACAACTCTTTGTCACGGCCGAAGTCCCTGCTGGTTTCATCACCCTCAACAAAACTTCTAAGTCTAGAGGAGGCCCAGGCCAGGACCCAGGCTCAGATCAACTCTCCAGTCACTGAAGACAGCAAGTACATTGAAGTGGGTGAAGGTCCAGCTGCTCTGCAGGGCAAGTTCCACACCGTCATTGAGTTTCCCACAGAGAGGTCAGCTGTTTTCCTGTTTTATTAATGTCTATTATTGTAATGAAAAAACCTTGCATGGTGCTCCTCCTGCTGGTTTTTTGGTGAGACTGCAAGACTTTCGGAAGTTATTGAAACCAGCTGCCTTTCTTGTCCATCATCATTTTCTATTATAGGAAGAGACCACCTAACAAGTCAAAGAAGTCTCCTGTAGGTAGTTGGCGTTCTTTCTTTAACCTGGGCAAGTCTTCCTCTATGTCCAAGCGGAAGTTGCACCGCAATCCCAGTGAGCCTAATGAGCTAAAGGCTATGGCTCTCGCTGGTGAGTGCTCACGCCGCATCTACAGTAAAAACTGTCTGGAGCTAATGAGCGTTGTGCAGCAACAAGAGCTTAACAAAACACACCAAAGTGACACCAGTGAATGTTGATGGTTGTGTTTCAGGAGGAAGAGGAGACACTGCAACATTAAGGTCAGCCAAAAGTGAAGAGTCACTGAGTTCCCTGCATAATGTTGAAGGTAATTATTTATGACCTTCACTTCACTTAAACTTGGAATAAAAAGCTTAATCAGTCGTTATCTTTATCGTGTGTTTGTGTTCTGTTCTTCCATCAGGCGAGTCCAAGGTGTACCGTCCTCGGCGACCGCGCTCCAGCAGCGATGCTCTGTCAGCCTCCTTTAATGGCGAGCTGCTGGACAGCCGGCAGCACTGCAACTCGTACGATAACCTGGACGGCACAGAAGACAGCGACGGAGACGACGGACCCATCTGTGTGCCTGCTCTTATCTCGCCTCCACGCTCAGCAGGTGAAGACGTGGACCTCAGCCCTCCAGACATCGGGATGGCCTCCTTGGACTTTGACCCCATGTCATTCCAGTGCAGTCTCCCTGACACCTCCTATGCCTTCCCCCTGGATGATTCACCGGTCAGGGCTGAGGGCTCCACTTTAAAGAGGAACCAGGGCAACATCTGTGGCAAGACCAATGGCTCTGATCTCATCTCTGCCTCCTTCATCAGCAGCTTGACTTCCCCGCTATCCACAGATACCAGCGTGGCTACAGGGGAAAAGGCAGAGAACAAGAAGCTGACTGCGTCTTACTCGTACACTGATAAACCCACACAGGCCGTGTCACCTATTAAATGTGGAAAAGCCGCCAGTTTGACACCTTTTGTCACTTCAGACACTTTGTCCACAGAGACACGTGGGAAGATTACAGCTGGACAGGCTGTCTTTCCACAGTCTTTATCTTCTCCTTCGATATGCAAGGACTCTCCTCCATTGATGGGCAGTGTATTGCTGAAAGTGGCTGAGCCATCGCTAAGTGAAGCTTTTCAAATGGAGCTGAATTCTAAGCTGGCAGCCTTTGACAGTGTGGACAGCCGAGAGGTAAAGGGAGAGGACGGCGTGCAGCAGGGACCAGTTGCTAATAGCCAAGAGCACCAAGGTAGGGCAGCGAATGCATATTTTTGACCTGTTCTTTAGATGAAAATAAAAGTCAGGTTTTTTGAATGTATTTTTTGCCAGGTTTAGCTTTGCAAGGATTTCATCTTAAATGTTAAAACTTACTCCCCGCCTTTTCCCACTCTTAAAGCACCTTAAAACCTTCCCGCCTTTTTCACAATCACCTAGAGCTCTTTTGCTTATTGATGCTTCAACTATAGTTCCCTTGTGTTTTTTGTGTTCCCACTAGGAGTCACAACTCTGGACTCTTCAAAGGACCCAACCCCTTGTTCCCTCAGCTCTACAGCACCCTCTTCTGCCCCTCCTCCTCCACCTCCTAAAAATGCTGCCCGCATGTTGGCCCTGGCCCTGGCTGAGTCTGCTCAGCAGGTGTCCACTCAGTCTCAATTGCGGTCTTCTGAGCCCTCAACACCGCTGTCCTCTCTGCAGCCACATGAGGCCTCCAGCTTCCAGGACTCCCCACATCCTTTTGTCCTACAATTCCAGACTGCCTCAGAAGACGGAGCTGGACGAGGAAGTACTCCCCCACCTAACAATGCTGCTACAAATGTGATCACAGTTTCATCTCATCCCTCCACTTCCAGTCCTTCAAACAAACACCAGCCACCAGAGTTAACCAGCGTGATCACTAAGCCATCAGACAGTGCCAAGTCCTCTATACCTGCATCGCAGCCAGAAGTGGACTCCCCACCAGACAATCCACTTTACAATTGTGCCCCACTCTCAACATCGCCCAGCCGGACTTCTCCAACCAGGAAAAGTCCAGAAAGACAGCAGCCTGTGACAGGACCGGTCCCACTTCATAGTAGCTCATCCAGTTCCACTGCAGCCACAACCCCCAGTGGCAACAGCAAAGAGAGTGGAATCTTACCACAGCCTGGTCCTGAGGTAAGGATATCATGTTGGCTGGTCCCAAGGGGTCCTAGCAGTGAAAACTCACTGTTTTGGGATTGAGAATGTTTTCAGCACCACCACCTATTTTTGACAGAAGTTATCCTCGGTGTAGGCTGCAAGTCTCTACCTGTATGTATGTATGTATATATGTATGTATGTATGTATGTATGTATGTATATAGGTATTTTTTAAATAATTGACTGTATACCACTACTACTCTGCATTCAAATACCCCCACTCTGATACTTTAGATACTTACAGTTCATATTGGAAAAGTCTTGTACTAATATAAAAAACTGTACAATTTTTCTTTTCTTTCTTTGTTTTTTCCTAAACCTGATATAAATAATGACTTATCCTTTGTTGGCCTCTTTTTCTCAGATCAAGCCAGAGGAGAAGGCACCACCCCCAGTTCTTCCAAAACCACCAGAACAGCCAGCTCAGAAGCTGAAAAAATCAGTCCCACCACCCCAAACCCAAACTCAGCAGCAGAGCCAAGCCCAAATACAACCTCCAGCTCAGACACAGCCTCACACACATTCCCAGACATTAGTCCAAACCCAGCCTCATCTCTCAAAGGCTAGTGCAAGAGTCGCGCCCACCTCTGCTGAGCCTGTGGAGAAACCTTGGGAGGCCATAAAGCCAGTGCAGCCCTGTGCAGAGTCTGGAAAGTATCACGACTCCTATGGACCCACTCCTCCTGCCCCTCCTGTTCGCACTATAGAAAGCAAACTGGCCACAGCAGCACTCAGCCAGAGTGAAACCTCCTACCATATCCTTGGTGAAGGTCCTCCACCTGGCCATATGGAGGATGCTCTCCCTCACCATCCTCTTTCTCCTCGTAAATCTTCCACGCACCAGCCAGCCTACCTGTACCACGCTAAAGGAGAACCCGTCCTAATTGATCCTCCAGGAGCTGCATACTACCACCAGAGGCCTGTAACTCTGGGCCCGCAGTCTATACCACACCACTACCAACCAGACAGTGTCTCTCCACACACCTATGTGTCAAAGTCTGAGCCTCAGATACCCTACAGTGCCCGAATAGATAACAGATACAGCACTTTAGGCCCCAGGTCCTACCATCACTCCATTAAGTCCAGAGGAAACCCCAGGAGTGTTTACCTAGCCCCAGGGCCCGGGCACCAGGGCTACAGTCATGACAGAACCCACGGCTATCCCACCATCCGCAGAGTGCACTCGCTCCACGTTCCTTCCACCATTCGCTCAGTGCCCATCCAGAGGACTGAAGTTCCTCCAGATGATGACATGTTCTTCTACCACCGACCAGTGTACCAGTGCAAAGCCTACCAGCAGCCCCCGCAGCAGTCCTCACAAGCAGACTACCATGTTACCCAGCTGCAGCCTTACTTCGAGAATGGACGAGTCCAGTACCGCTACAGTCCATATTCTGGTTCAGGCCCATTGGAGGCGCCTTTCTATGACATTGACCCATACGGCACCATCAGAGTCAGGCACCTTCACTCCTACAGCAGCCGAGATGCAGGAACACTTCCTGGGCGTCCTAGTGGAAAGGCAACTGGGTACCACTACCTCGCTCGCCACATTCTCCCTCCTGGGAAGGAGCACAGCTTTGTGAGCAGGGACATGCCCCCCGGGCATGGGAGCAAAGAAGTTGCTGCTTACTTATCCTGGGACCCAGAGGAGTCCGAAAGGTTGCGTATGCATTCTATCCGCAGGGAGAGCAGGGCCAGGCTTAAGATTAAAGGCCCCGTCCTCTCTCAATATGACAACGTGGGCTTGTTCACACCAGCAGATATATCAGGCTATGAAACCCTGCACCTGCGCAGTAAATCTGACCCAGGCAAAGCTGTGCTGATACCGTCTGAGAGCAAAGACGGCCGCTACCTGCCCAGACAAATGGTGTCGGACCCTGAAGCCCTCATGTACATGGAGACTGACAAGCATGTCCAGGGCAGCGGAGTGGGTGACAAGCCTGATGCACTTTCCAAGCAAAGCAGCTCCAAGAAATGCCAGTCCTCTCACTCCCTCCCCTCTGCTCTGAGCCACAGTCTTTCTCATCAGCAGGAGAGCGGTCGGCACGAGGCCAAGTATGAGCCCGGAGATGACGGCAGCAGGTCTAAACACAAGAGGAACTTTCAGGCGCGTTACGAGTGTCCAGATTCTGACCACCACCAGAGTAAAGTGAAAACATCAAGCGGCTTCCACAGCACAGACGATCAGTCATCAGCCCCCAGGGAACAAATCGGCCGCTCCAAACCCGAGCGATCGCACAGCGTCCGAGAGCAGCACTACAGCCAGGCCAAAGCAGACCTCGACAGAGACTACTCGTGTCAGAAACACAGCACGAAAGCAGTGCAGTCCCACTATGACAACTTGGACGATTACCACCCAGTACCTCAGCCTCATGCCCCTGTTCAAAAACATGGAGCGTCCAGCTCCTACCCAGCCCCAGGATTTCCAGTGAGCCACAACAACAGAGCTTACTCCACAGCACTAGGCCAGGGGGCCTATATCCAGACTAGCCTGGCCATGCAGAGGCCCGAGACAGAGATTCATACAGAGTGAAGCATTTAGCGGGAGGTGTAAAATAATCTTAAGCTGTGTAGAAGAAAGACTCTGAGCTACGGTTGAGCAGCCTCTGCAGGACAGTGGACTGATGTATCACCAATATTTTTGCTTCTCTGTATTTTTAAAGAATTGTAAAGAATATTGTAAGACTTTTTACAGAAAGTCCTGAATGTATACCTGAAATTATTGTCCATGAGGTCTTGTTGTTGTGATTGATGAGACAGTAGCCGGTCATAAATGTATAATGATATGAAAGACGTGAGGTACTTTTAATAGGAACCACAAAAATGTAAATTATATATACTATATATACAAATAGAAACACTCATAAAAAGGGATTTTAGTTTGGTTTTTGGTTTTTTTATATGGTGTGTTGCTGGGTATGAGCATCAACTGGGACTAAGGTTTGCATTTTAGAAATGCATGCACTCTATCTCTTACAGAACAGTTCTGTGTACTTCTCTATCCATTGCGTTCTCTCTGGATGTCACAGCACAAGTCGTTTCAGGAGGAGGATACATGTAGGTCAACGCAGCGGCCTCCTGCTAATACATACAGAAGCAGCGTGTCCATGTTTGTTTTGAAGAATCTGAGCAGGAGGTTAGATGAGGACCTGCAGCGGGGTACTTTGAGTTAATGTAGTGCTTGTCAATGTCTTTATTTTCTCTGACTGTGCCATTTTTATGTAACTTTGTTATAAACTGATTACAATGACTTCTAATGGAATGTTTTGGTACTCGTGTTCTTCATTAGAAGAGGGACCAAATGACTCGGCACAGTTATTGCACATATGGGATAAAGATGGGAACGTGGATGAATGCCTGTTGTAGCACCAGAACTGTAAGGGGTTATTTTTCCTGTCCCCCCCCCCCAATCAGATTCATGGTACTTTCTGGGCTAACTGAATAAAGCTGGAAACAATGTCCTTCTGAACAATGTGGGGAAGAACACATTGTTGCTGCTTTGTTGGGGAAAAACTTGGATGAGCCTTAAATTTTGCGCTCCTGCGATCCATACATTTTATTTTTCCTGTCATAATACATAAATGCATGACGATTCTCGATATGTCAAGGCTGAAGGATTATTTTGATTTTTGTGGGTTATTTAGTTTCGTATCACCTCGATGGTTTTACTTTTTTTTTTCTTCTAAGGATATGTGGGACAATTTTCTTTTCAGGCTGGAAATCAATGTGTAGTACATTCATTTGGTATTATACTATAAGCCCTTCTGGGTAAGCATAATGGATGGATTACAATATGTTTCAACTACGTCCAAATCCAGGTTGTACTCTGTAACTGTTTGACTTCTATATCGCTTGCAGATTCTGCTCCTCTTGCCTTATGTAAAGCCTCTACCTTTTCAGATGGGGTGTTGATGTAAGGCATTATGTACTTGAATGTGAAAACACTCGTCTCAAAATAGAAGTTATCTACAGTCAGATATGAAATAAATAAAACTGTTCAGGAAGAGATAGAATCCATGGCTTTTGTGTGGATCTGAATGTTTCTTGAAAACCGAAGGAATCACACGACAAATTTTAAAGACTCCAGCATGATATGCTGATGAGTACAGGTGGTATCTTCAAAGTCCACATGTAGTCGTGTGAGTCAACCTTTTCCCTGTCTCTCTGAAAAAAATAAATGAAAATGTTCGTGACGCACCACATTTATAGCATCGCAGCAGCATCTTGTAATGTAGTCTAATCAAGTGTTAGAAGAGACTCCTGTCTCTCCTAGTTTGCCTTGCTCAGGATGTTGAACACCTATTCCAAACCTGCTGACAGGCCATTGCAAGAAACGTGACTGTTTTTTCCACGTATCCAATTATTTACTACATGATTGAAATAAGTTATTACAGTAAAAAGTAGGCGTGACAAAACATTGCAGTTAGCTGAAATAAAAATAAACTATACTTTTGACAAAAATAAAAGAATATTATGTTCCCTATAATTAAATGTAATTTAGTCTTTATTGGTTGAGCTACATTTACACTCACAGCTCACCTGATGAGGCTTTGATGGACAGGTGGGATGTCTACATGACTTTGAGTCAAATCTGTACACTTATTCTGAACTTATGTCTTGGAAAAATATTAATATACCTCTTTAAATTTAACAACAACATTTTCAAAAATTTTCTAACAAATTAAACCAAAACAAACAAACCCAATGAAACTAAACTGAACTATAATAATTTTGATGTAAATGCCTTCTGATAGACTTCTTTCCAGAGCAACACATGACTTCATGAATAACAGAGTGTTGGTGGCTTTATGCACCTCTGCAGTGGGAGACCTGGCTCTGTAACTTTACATGGTCTGGACTTTGTGGCCGAGTTGCTGTGGTTTCTTAACTTTGCAAAAACACCAGTTACAACTGATGATGGAATATCTCGCAAGGAACTTTTTGGAACAGTAGCATCTTATTGCAGGACCATGCTCAAATTACATTCGGTGCTTTAGAACGACTCATTCGATCTCAAATGTTTATGAAGCCAGAATGCATGGATAGGTTCTTTTGTTTTTATACACATGGTGCAACGGGACTGAAAACAACTGAAGATTCAGAGGCATTATTATTTGGTCCATTTCCCCCTCCTGTGGATGAAGAACAAATCTCTGGGGTAAGCTGTTATTTGGAGAATCAAGAGAATGCAACGTAATCCCTGGTTCAGCTGTGATGATGTAAGATGACCAGAATGCCCTATGTATTTTAAAATGACAGCTCCACAAACCTCATGGCTTTCTCAATTTGACCAACAGGGGGATCTAAAATGCATAAGAATATTAATTCCTTTCCAAAGAAACATTTTTGAAAACATGAAGCATATATAATAAATCAGCTTTTTTAAAAATGAATGTAATTGTCTTCTCCCAACTTTGGTATAATATCTAATGCTTAAAAGTGACCTACATGAAGGAGATTGTGTTGAAATCATACCACCACCACAAGAACAGAACCTCTCAGGTTTGGCAAGAGAACTGCAGAGTTTAGAACTGTGCTTGTACTTTGTTTTCCCTCCTGTTTCATATACTGATCAGAAACCTGATGTAAAATAAAAAACAAACAATTACAGTAGGATTGATATGACACAGCTGTCATGTTTATCGTCAATATTCAGTTTCCCGTTTGAATTTATAACGGAGATCCATAATTACTAAAAGAGGCAAGTAATATTTTTTCATTTCGGTTAGCAGACTCACATTATATTTTTAGTATGATAAAGAGAAATATTTTTCCTTTAGACTTGAATGTATTTTTTAATTAATCTGGACTAATTTATTTTGCGAATAAATATTTGGTTTGTTCTAAAAAATGTTCAGTGTTATCCATTTCCTTCTCATTTCCCTACTGTTCGTCGAAGTGAAATTGTGCCTTGTTCCCTGATATTTATCATATTCTCTCATTGGTTTTGCGTTTTACATTTCTTAACACACGATTTTGAGGGAAAGTGTTAAAAAAAAAAAGTCGAAAACGTAATTATTTTATGATTTTCTTGATCTAGTGTTTTCTACATCGTTGGAGTTTAAAGGAGAAAACTTGAGGAAATGAAGTTAGATTGTTTACAAATGTTACCATTGCATTGTGGGAGACAGATGATTGACACGGGCGCCATTTTGCTCCTGCTCGCTCTGCTTCCATTGTGTGAGAGATAGTAAATATCTGACACTGCCAGACAACCAGAACACACTTGTATCCTTGCGAAGAAAAGAGACAAAATTCACCCCCGGTAAGTAAAAAATTCCTTAATTATTTCTTAACTAAGAACAATAGTAACCATTTGGTGGAGAAAATAGAGTAGATAAACTTATTTTTTTGCTTTAATATCGTGTTTTTTTCGATGGTGTTGTGAAAAGAGAAAGCAGCTTCCCCAGGCAGAGAAAAACGGCTCAGTACTTCCACTGCCGAAATATCTAGTCCACTTTCAGCGGCGATTTCTACCTCGCTTTTTCGCTTTAAAATACCTCTACTTCATCCGTCTTTGACTGTTTTTCGATACACTCACTTGTCTCCTACGTTTTGTTAATGCTCTTGTGAGCACACATTTTCTGTTTTGGTGGGAAAATGTCAAAGTTTACGTCCCGCTCGTTGCCTGTGTATTGGTAGGTTCGTTTCGGTCTGCGGCCATAATCTTGCGGTATGAGGCGGAGTTAACAATACTTGTCCCGCCCTAAAATGCTCCTGGCTGAAACATCATTGGTGTGGGTGTACAGTGGAGCCACAGCTGATTGGTGGGATTCCGAGTGACGGCCTGTTGAAGGTTGTGATTGGTGTAATTGGGATCCCACAGTCTCTAGATTGGCTAAAGTCTTAGTGTTTGTGCAGCGGCCAAGCCCGGGGGAAAAGTTTTATCAGGAGGTCCAAAATGACTTACGAAGAGCCCGAAAAGAAAACTACTCTGTAGGTTATGCTTTACACTGTTATAGAGCAAAATTCTGTAGCACCTTATGTAAACGTAGGTTTCACCAAACCGTGGGGTTAAATGTTATTTGTAGTAATTACATTTCTAAAGAAATAAAGATACACAGAGTTAAAACAGAGACTTAACGAGGTGACGTTTTACTTAATGGAACCAAGTATTTATAACATATTTAATGATTAATCCATTAATAATTGATACAAAAATATTAAAAACTCAAAATGCAGAATTACTTGATAACAAATAAAACGTACTGGTAAAAGGGGGGAAGTTGCTGGACTGAATATTGGAGACTTTAATTAATTTAGTTATTTATCTGAGTTCAAGGCCACTAGCTTAGAAGGATCATTTGTCCAGTGTGCAACGATTAAATGTGATGATGAAGTGAATAGAAACAGATACATTGTTTGGGGGGTTTTTGTATTCCGTCAGGTGATACTCTGTCGTAATGGCTCGTACCAAGCAGACTGCTCGTAAGTCCACTGGAGGAAAGGCTCCTCGTAAGCAGCTGGCCACCAAGGCTGCCCGCAAGAGCGCCCCTTCCACAGGTGGTGTCAAGAAGCCCCATCGTTACAGGTAATATTCATTTTGAGTCACATCACTTGATCCTTATCAGGATGAAGTTTGATGAGCAATCCTTAACCTGAAAATTCTGCATGGAGCCACAAAAAGTATTTTAATTAGGGAGACTCAGCCTTAACTGTCAACATTACTGAGAGGTGTATAAATAAATAAATGAATAAATGATTGTACTGAGCTTGAGGTCATGCGTTTTAGGCCTGGTACGGTGGCTCTGAGAGAGATCCGTCGATACCAGAAGTCCACTGAGCTTCTGATCCGTAAGCTGCCCTTCCAGCGCCTGGTGAGGGAGATTGCTCAGGACTTCAAGACTGACCTACGTTTCCAGAGCGCTGCCATTGGAGCTCTGCAGGTGAAGCCACACTGCTATGTTGGATGTGGGCAGGAGGTCCATGCTGTTAACAGTTTGTTTTTTTGCTAGTAGAAGCTTTGACATCACTTGCCTTATTCTTCTAGATTTTGGTTGATTGGTTTTTTTTTCCAAAACTGTTTTTTAGCACTTAGTACGATTAGCTGCACTAATTTTTGACTTATCAATGTGTCTCTGTGAAGAGGTTTCCAAATGTTCGGTCCATGAGTTTAACTTGTAATGTGAACTCTGAAGGGTATCAGCATATTAAATGCAAGTCTGTCTTAAATAGTCCTTTGTTATGACTTTTAAGAGGCTGTTAGAGAATTTCGTGCTTTCAGCTATCGATATTTAAGGACTACACGTTAACCATGTAGCAGGTCAAAGTTTCTCTTATATTAAAACATCATTAATATGTACTGCTAATGTTGTTTGTGTTTGTCCCCTACAGGAGGCTAGTGAGGCGTACCTGGTGGGTCTGTTTGAGGACACTAACCTGTGTGCCATCCATGCCAAGCGTGTCACTATTATGCCCAAAGACATCCAGCTGGCACGCCGTATCCGTGGAGAGCGCGCTTAGACGGCCTCCCTGATGTTTCATCTCTGTCCTATTTTTCTTTACCCATCCCTGCCTTTACTCGTTCATTTTACTCCATCCACCCACCTCCACCCGTCCCTATTCCATTCTCTCCCCAGCCTACCCAGCTTCTCGGTAGACTTTAGAGTAATCTTGATTATGAAGAGATAGAAATATGTTGAAGTCTGATCAATTTGTAATTTTTTTTGTCTTCACCAAATGTTTTAGGGTACCTTCTTCGTGCATGTAAAGGTTTTGCAGATCAGGTGCACATGTGCACACATAGGCAAACATGCATCCCTGGGTTTGGGGTCTACTTCAAATCTGGAAGCCCCACAGTGAGCTCACCTGGAGTTGAGCAGGTGCAGTTTTTGTGGCAAACAGAGCCAAAGCAGAGGGACAAGGCCGAGGGGTTAGTCTGCTTAAGGGGAGCTGCAACTTCCACAGCAGGGTGCTATTAAAACTAGTCCCGAGGCCTCCGCCCCCTCTGAACATCCTCCTGCTCAGTGCATCCCTCTGCACCTCGACTCTCCTGTTGCTCTGCAGCTGTAGCTTTTCAGTGCACCTCCGTCACCTGTGAAACCTGCTCTTGTTTGTTTGTGTGCTCCTGTGAAAACTGATCTTCCAAACCAGCTGTGCTCAAACAAAAATCTCTTGGTTTCTTAAGAATATTATTGTTGTGGATATGGTGTCTATTTTTTTTACACATCTAATTCATAGAGGAGCATCTCCTCCTTTACCACTTATACCATTATCAAAATAGGAGGAAAAAAGCAATTAATAGTATCAACATTATCAGTTAGGGTCTTTTTGTTTGCAGTGATTTGTCTTAGAAAATCAGGAAGGGCTTCTCCATTTTCCAAGGAAACTTCAATTCTAATGGCAGCCACGAGGGGGCGGGGTCTCACCGTCTCCTCTTCTGTTCACTGTAGATTAGTCGTCACACATTCAGCCTCCATCTCTCTCTGTCACCACAGATTAGCATTATACTTGTCACACCAGTATGAATTGACATAGTGAACCTCTGCATGTTTAGGGTCTGTGTGTCTCCTGCAGCTTCTCTACACCTGAGCATATAATCTGTCCCTTATTAAAATTTGGGATGCACAGTATAACCTCATACTTTTTTCTTTTATATTTTTCTTATTCCTTGAGATTTTCAGACGTATAAATAAGCTGATCTTTGTATTTTCCAAATTTCTCATATTATGGTGGTAATAAATAGATGTTAAAACACATGGATGGGAGTTTGTGTGTCATGTTTGCGTTACGTATGCTGCAGTTCAACCTGAACAGAAAACCGTGCTGTTTATCAGTGCAGAGAAACCAAACGTCCACATGGGGGAGACCTTAAACAAATAAGGATTTAACGGCCAGCAAACTCGTCAATAAAACAGTCCATAAAGATAAGTAAGGCGTGACCCCCGTATCACGCATGTTCAAAGAAAAAGAAAGTAGAAGAAACGCTGCCAGCACATCGTACAGAGCCTCTAATGGGGACAGGTTTTTTTTCACAGGCAAAACATTTAGTAACTGAATTTTGTGTAGTAAAAAATGATCTATTTACATAAAAGTATTTTCACCACTGACATCACTCATGAGTCAAATAAGGTGAACAAATCCTGGAAAGATAAGTGGGGAAAAACCACCATCTGTGGCAAATTAATACAGGTGAGAGGTGTGAAAGAAATGTTATTTTTGGACATACAAAACTGCAGGTCACAGTTTGGCATTTAGCATGTTAAGGTCGGAATCTGCCTGTGAACTATTTTAAAAAAATTACTGAACATAAAAATGATTGGTTTATTATAGTAAATTAATCTAAAAAGAGGTGGAATTAAAGTAAATTTAATACCACCCCAAAATCTATAGATATAGAAAAACTAGATCCTCAGTTACTGAAAAGTTCTAGAAAAATTTGGAAGTGAACATATTTATCTAAGATACTGGAGAAAGAGATTTCAGTTTCATTTTAGTTCATGTATTTTATATTAAAATTATGCTTTAACAGAGAAACCACATCTAAAAGCACTAAAACAGAGCAACTCTGTCCCAAACGTTGTCCAGTATACTCTCTGGATCATCTCGAAATCTGGGTTTGAATTACAAGATCCGTGGCTAAGCTAATGGCTACCTTTTCTGCAGACAGAGACGACACTTGCGTCCTTGTTGTCTGTTTTTTGTGGCGCTCCTCGGGGCTCAGTTTGCTTTTATTTTCAGTGAGATGCTGCTACTCAGCCAGATCTTTGATAGTGTTCCCCACCAATGCTATGGAATTGACACGTTAGAGTCCTCACTGCTATCCAAAAGCCCAGTAACATCGATTATCTTAAATTCTTGAGTGATGCCAACATTTTATAAACTTCCCTGAAAACAAATCTGATGTGTTGGTTATCAGTACAGTTTCTTATATCACCTCTGCCTACAGTCAACTTGGTTCATGGACCAAAGACACCAAGCAGACTGATAAAACCTGGGAGATGTTTTTAAATCTGAACTCTGTTTTGAAGTTAAAAAATGTTGGATATAAAATAATAATAATATTAATAATCATCATCTTTTTTCTAACTTTTAGCTGTATTGTATTTTCTCCACTCTATTAAAACAACTGAGTTTAGCCTAGTTTAGTCCGTGCACCAACTGGAAATTAAGCTACATCAGCTGACCTCTAGGCTCTAGATAGTTAACATTTAGTTTGTGTTATGTTTTTAACCTGTAACGTTTACTCGTTATAACACTTGAACTTCTTGATTAAATTTCTTTCTTCTTCCTTCGCAGACTGTCTGTGGTGTTTTAGCTTTCCCGTATTCACCTTCCTCAAGGTCTGCTCAGTGCCGTCCATCCCCCATCACATCTGCTCCTCTGTGGGATTACAGCGCAAATGTCTGTCTGAAACACTCTGTGCTGAGGGGGGAGATTACAAGTGCACTGCACCGTCCAAGAGAGGTTAACCAATCAGGGCATGCAGATGCAGGGATTAACCAATTGCACCACAGAGAGGGAGGGCAGAGGGATTAAACGGAGCACAGAGTGGGATTAGGTCAGTGTCGAGTGCAGGAAAATGCTTTGAAATGTCCGTTGCTACCCGCTCACTACTCTCGCTGCGCTACATTTTCATAGTCAAGGGCTGTGATCAGATCATTTGCTTGGCAACAAAAACTGGTATTACTGTAAATATCAGAATGGCATCAGAAATGTGTCATCAAACCTTTTACACTAGTGTGGTTGACATGAAGGGTTTTGGTGATACTCAGCTTAGATGGCAAACTGTTCCATTTTGGGTAAAAACATGGAATTTATTAAAAAATTTGACCAAACCTACTGCAAAACACAAACTGCAGCTATGTGATGTCAGGGGTAAGTTAGTGTTGCAGTAATCAGGGCATGTTGGGACTGTCAGAGGAGCGGTGGAGGAGTGATGAGGCTAAAAGAAGTGGAATCGCTCAGCTGATAGTGAGCTAACACAATTAATAAAACAACTGTAAGCAAAAAGCACTTTATTAAACTGCACTGGTGTCAGTGAGACAGCTGTTTTGGGGAGATGTGCATGACAACAGAGATACACCTAAACTGAAAAGGCTTTAAGAGAGAAAACAGCCAGAGGTGGAGGAAAACGTAATACTGCAAAGCTGATGGGAGAGAATAGACAGAAAAGATGGAGGGAAACAGGAGAAAGAGGGGAATGGAAGTGGAAGAAGAGGCTGAGGTAGGTGACAGACAGAGGGAGGGAGGGCAATAATCCTAACTAATTCACTTAGGGCATTGCTGAAGGGATTCTAAGAGGATTGGAACACTCCCAGAATCAGATAAGCTAAAATAACCAAGATGGAACAGTGAGAGCCATGCAGGCCTTATGACAAACATGGCAGCTCCAGAGCCCACTGCTACAACATGGCCACTTTACATCCAAACTCCACTTCACACTGACCCCTAACTGGGTCTTCCAAATCCTCTAAAGCTACACTTTCAAACCGGAATTCATCCCAATGATCATCAGTGGACAAACATGTAAAGAATAGATCACTTTAATGTGTCACATTTAAAACAGAAAATCTATTTTTTTCTCCATCAAACAGATCAAGATGATGACACTAAAGGTGAACACTGTAATACTTAACACGAAAGCTAAAAAAGATCTAAATGCAGTCAAATTAGATATTCAAATGGAACTTCAAATAATAATATTAATAATAATAAATAGCTCAAAATAAAGTAACCCTGAAGGAGGACCTACAGGAGCTCCTCCAGGACAAAAAGCTCTCCTTTCACTCTATGCAAACGGAACACAAAAAAGTGTGTGTGTGTGTGTGTGTGTGTGTGTGTGTGTGTGTGTGTCTGTGTGTGTGTGCGCGAGAGAAAGAGATAGCTTGTGTTGTTTCTCCAGTCTTTTCCTTCAAACTGTTTAAAGGCGTTTGTTCTCTTATTTAAGATAACACGAAGAAGAAAACAGACATGATTTGCAGTCAGGCAGCATCGATGACAGTCATTCATTTGTTCATCTCCAAACCTTTTAAATCAAATGCATTTCCTACAGAAAATCTTACAAATGCCAAACTGAGAACTGCTTTGCCCTATCTTACATGGGATTCACTGATGCATGTGGCATGTTGACACCCTTTCTAGAGAACCTGGAACTTCCAGGAGTTTTGGTCCTTGTGATCCAGGCAATCCATTGTGGTGAAGCCCAGCTTCCAGGCCTGCTGGTCCTTGTAGTCCAGGCAGTCGACAGAGGTGAAGCCCAGGGAAGAGGCAGTGCTGTAGCCCTGTGAAGACAGAGATGCTGGGGACTGGCTTAGGGAGCCCCCCATAGAGGGCACAGCAATGGGGCTGAGAGCACCTCCGGTGCCTGACAACTGTGAATGCATGGGGGACAGATAGGCGCTGCAGTCCAGGCCAGTGAAGTAGGAGGTTGTGCTGGCATAGCCCTGGGTGTAGGCTGACGGCTGGCCATAGCTCATAGGGTAAGGTGAGGGCCGCTGCATGCAGGGTGCCGAGGAGGAGGCCAAGGGGTCTGGCAGGGGTGAGATGGCTGGGCTCCAGATGGACACAGCAGTGTTTCCGGTGCTGGAGCTTGGGGCCAGGCTGGGGCCCGACTGGGCTGAGGAGGGGCTGAATGAGCCAGATGGGTTAGGAACGGGATCAGGAATGCTAGGCTCCTGCGCTGGCGAGGCCTTCTTTTTGGGAGGCCGGGGCTTGGACTGGCCGCTGCTCTGCTGCTGCTGCTGGCGGCACTTGGCACGGCGGTTTTTAAACCAAACCTGAGATCACCAAAACAAAATAGATTCAGCATGTTACCAGTCATGTAGACATGTCATAACTTATTAATAATCAGAGGTTTGGGTTACAGAGGGATAGACATAGACTTCTATGCAGAAGTTCATAACACGGCTCACTATGAGGAACCCACAAGGCCTGAACCCAGTAGCCTCCATCTTGGCAGTAGCCTACTTCTGCAGTACCTGGACACGTGACTCTGGCAGGTTGATCTTGAGGGCCACTTCCTCTCTCATGAAGATGTCTGGGTAGCGGGTCTTTGAGAAGAGCGCCTCCAGGATGTCCAGCTGTGTGCGGGTGAAGGTGGTGCGCTCCCTGCGCTGCTTCCGGGGAGTGGCTGAAACAAATGACAGAGAGGGGATTATCGTGCAAACATCAACGGAGGGGCGGCATGAATTATGAGCCTGTGTGTGAGTGATTTGAATAATCTTTGTAGAAAAAGAACACAGCAAGTGCTCAAGTGATTCTTTGGACAGTTTTGTTTGTGCGTGGATGACAACAAATACAAATATCTCAGTATTATGCCATGCCAGTTGTTAATATGTTTACTTTACTGTGAGAAGCAGAAACGGCGACTTTTTATTTCATAAACTAGGATTTCCATTAAAAGTCCTGTGAGTCTACCCTTCATGGTGCATAGAGCCAACTGCCTTGGTGTATTTGCAGAAGAACAAGAATTATTTCAAGCACTTCATATATTAGAATTTCTAATATATAAAATACCAATCTGAGCGTTAATGAAGCCGCCAAGAAGAGTTAACAAAACGCCAACAACAACAATCTATGTTGATCGGAATTCAGAACTAATAGTTTTCCATTTGATTAAAAAATCACGTATAAATATCCACAGAGTTGCATGTGGAAGTTTAAAGACTGACGGTCAAAATATCTCTTACTACGACAGTTCTTCCGAAATATTCAATTTTACTCAGTCCAGCGTAATAATTAGAGACTATATTCAGCATCAGTCACTGACAGAAAAAGTATGTTTTCGTTTGCTAAAGCATCGAAACCTGCGTGTTTTACGCACCATTCCGACAAACCTGATACTAGAAACTGTGATGACAGAAATGCGTATTTTTTGTTTTTTCCTGTAAAAGTTCAAACTTACGTGGATAAGCGACGGTTGTGTGAAGCACATCCATTCCAGGGGCAGGCACGTTTAACCCGTTCATGGTGTAATGGGGTTGCTTTATGTAGGACATCATCCTTACAGCAGCCTTTTAAGTCCTGTCGCTGACTTGTAGGTCGGACACGCAACACAGCAGCCGTGGCCCCCTCAGAGCTCAGCCGGGGCAACAAGTCGGTGTGTCCGAGGCCAGGCGCTGAACGGACAAACGGGGCGCGCAGGAGTTCACAAAACAAGCGTCAAAGTGCTTCTTTCTCTTTCCTTCTTTCTTAAACTGCTCTTTCAGCTGTAATCGACTGTCAGCTAAGCTGGGCAGCTCACCGCAGAGCAGCGAGCATCCGGACCGACTCTCTGTCCAACTTCACACAGTCAAAGTCATCACACAGGTGAAGTGGCCTTCGGATGCCTTTGCGCCTTGGTGAGGTCGCTCCACTGAGTTTCTTTACCGGCGCACACTGCTAATTAGAGGGAGCAAGTGTCTCCAACAAACCCCTCCCACACACACACACACACACACACACGCACACACACATACACACAGAGGCAGGCACGCGCAATACTTTGCCTGAACAATTTATTCTAACCTGAATATATACAAAGAAAGTCTTCCAAGTATAAATAATATAGATATCCCCCCCAAGCATATTAAATATATCATTTTCCGTCTGATTGTATATTTTAAACATACAGTCCACAACCCTAACCTGTGTAGTTAATCAAAATAAAAAATAATTTCTAGTATAAAAACTACAATGCCTACAAAAAGTTAGTTCCCACAGGTCATGTTCAGTCATTTTGCCCTGATGATCAGTGAACCTGCTGCACATCTGCAACACTTCGTGGATTCACAGATTATATCTATCTGCAAAGCAGCTGTATTAACCCCCCCCCCACACACACACACACACAAACACCCAGATGCACAAAAGCGATAAAGCTCATTTGATTTATCATAATATGCTTTATCTCAAAAGTAAGTATCTTATCTCCAGATAAAGAGAGGAAAGACAGAGCAATCCGTTCAGTGGCGGTGCGGGATGGAACAACAGCAGCAGCACTGCAGGGGTGTGAATTGGATGGGTCAGCAGGTAAACTGAACCAAAAAAGTAAGACAAGAAGATGCGCTGGAAGGAGAGGAGAGAGCGCACAACAGAGAACTCAGAGCTGCTGCACCTGAAGGAGACACCTCGGGTTTACATGGGAATGGATTAAAAACACACAGTTGGGGTCGCTTTAGTCCCAAACTGTTCTTGTGGAGCAGGTTGTTGCCAGTGATGAGAGAATCAACCTCAGGAGTGAGTGTATCATACTGTACATGCGTGACTGACAGGCACCTTTACAGGTTTATATAGGGTTCTGGCTTCGACGAGCTTTGTTGTTGTTTTATTAGACTGTTAAATTATGCCTCATCAAAGAGTAATGTTTTACTATAAGCTATTTAATTGTTCTGTTTTATTTTCATTTAGGGCGTTGGTGTTGTTGAACAGTGATGTTCTCTTTATTAAACACTGCTAATCTTTTCTGACTGATTTATGTTTGTTTAAAAACAAACGATCATACGTGGTGTACAAACACTGCACACTTGATGATTGCAATGTGCTCTCTGTTCATCAGTGGGACAGCTCTTCCTACGGCTGCAATAACAAATAGGGAAATAGGGAAGAGGACTGAGCTGGTTTAATCCCTACCCTTCCCCCAAAAGCAGGACTTATAGAGACATTTGCACAGTGAATCAAGTGAACCAGCATTTATATTTGCAACTGAATATTTTGTGATTTGTGTGCTGAACTAGGCCTTAAATCTCAGAAAGATGGTAAAGAAGACAGAGACCAGGTAACCAGGTGGATGGAAGGCAGGGAGAAAAGACCCACATACAGATGGATGGGTGGATGGATGGAGGGGAAGTGAGAGGAAAAGCAGGTGAAGGGGCAGGGGTGGGGGAGGCTCCGGTCCTCGTCCCAACTGACACACTGCTGCAGTTAATCCAGATTAGAGTGTCTAAAACAGGTCGGCTAAATCTGCAGGCCAGCCAGCAATACAGAGACTGCTGTCAGGACCAATCACTCACCCTGCACACACACACACATTGTAGTAATCTCCTCTGTGCAAACCAGGTGCCACCAGCAGCTCCACACAGAACGCCATTAAACAGCCCACCAGCCCCCGCCCCCAACTACCAGCCAGGTTGGGACTCACACCCGTTGGAGCACTGTACTGTCAGAGACATTTGTCTCACCCAGTTCTTTCGTGGTTGCACATTAATTTAATTCTGTTTCATTTTAATAATATAGTAAGACATCCTGATAATAGGATAGGAAGTAAGAAATCAACATCCTGACATGGGATGTGTTTTAAACTCAACAAGAACAGGTGGACTCAAAAATGCAGAATGATGAGATTAAGGTCAAATTTCCCTGATTTTATTAATAAGAGATGTGTCCCTATAGGATGTGGTGACACGACGCAACAGAAAGTAGTCAGAGATGGTAGTTTACAAAGATGGGGGTTTTAGGCAAGGCTACTCGTGCCCAAGAGGAAGGAGAGGCACAAGTGAGTACTAGGAATGACTACAAGTGAGTGAATTAGAACTCGCTACCATGAATATGGTTTAACTGACTGTGCCATCTGGCTTCATAGATAAGTATAACTCCGTATCATCTGCATACCAGAGGAAATGTCTTCTGTGTGTTCTAATTATAAAACATTCTACTAACTGACTAAGAGAAACATGTACAATAAGAAAGATGTTGGTCCCAGCACAGAACCCTGTGGAACTCCAACACTAACTGCTAAGACTTACAATTAACTAAAATTTGAATTAAATAAATAAATACTAAATGTAACGGTGTGAGCTTTAACCTTTTTCATTTATATTAAAGCACTATCCCTTATCTCATCATATCATATCTTAACTGTGCTAATAATTCAACAAAAAAACCCTTCTGTCATTATTAGATGTTGTCACTTATATTATAATTTATTGGCACTGTCCCATAGATGTTGAAGAAAATGGATTTATTTTCTTTACAGGGAGTTTCTTACTGACAGATCACATGGCTCTTGACTTCCAGCTGTTTCCCTCTTTTGTCATCTGTTACTCTTTTTCATATCAATTTTGATTTTTTTTACTTGAGCCACAGTGAGTGTTGTTTTTTATTTTTTCTATTTATTTTTAAATGACTCTCATGGGAACACTTTGGAAAGCTGTGCCTCTTATGGCTTCTTCTGACGACCTCAGAAACTATTATTTAATTTTCTGCAGTCAGACTTTGTCCTTATTTTTTGCCTTAAAGGTTCAGGCCTGTCTCTTACAACATGGTTACCTAGATGTAAACATGCTTCCTTATATAGGGGAGGGATATTAGATTGTAGGGAAACTGCAGAAAGACTGTTGGTTCCAAATGATTCTGATTTAATAATATATGCTATTTTGGGGTTTAAAACGGTGATGAGATGCTTCGGCATGACCTAAAACAGGCCAACAGGCCATTCATATGCAATTCATGTCCAGTTTAGCTGAATCAGACCAGTACTATAAATCCCAAAAGGTTGATTGTGTTCATCTGGACGTAGCGTTTTCAGTGGGAGAAACGTTTCGTCACTCATCCAAGTGACTTCTTCAGTCTCAGCTGACTGCAGGTTTCCCCAATCTTATAAACAGTACATTTGCACAATGACTAAAACCAGCCCACTGAAGGAACAATGGGCTGGGAGGTCAGTTCCTTGATGAGTAATATGCAAATTGTCATCATCATTGATCAACAACCACTGATCTGAAGGTCCATTGATCAATGGTCATGAGTACCATTCACAGAGAGTTGGGAATGCCTGAATTACAGCATTTTAAGATGATGACAGATGTACCCTTAGGCCCCCTCCTCGATTCAGAGATGGTCTTTCCCTTTTCACGTAAATGGCCTCCTTGACTCCGCGCTCAAACCAGCGTTCTTCCCTGTCCAGGATGTGTACATCCTCATCATTGAAAGAGTGTCCACTGGCCTGTAGGTGTAAATAGACTGCAGAGTCCTGGCCTGATGAGGTAGCTCTTCTGTGTTGTGCCATCCGCTTCGCTAGAGGTTGTTTGGTTTCCCCGATGTATAAATCATGGCAATTCTCCTGGCACTTAACAGCGTACATTATATTACTCTGTTGCGTGTTTTGGGGTTTGAAAGCCACAGAGACCCGGTGTTTAGAAAAAAATGTGTCTCAACTGTTCCGATACTCCTGACACATACAGGATCACTACAGGTTTTCACTTAGGCAGCGGTTGTCCTTCTCTCCTGGATCGGCTGGAGCTTTCTTTAGGCGCTTTCCCAGCTTTGACAAATGTCCAGTTGGGATAACCACATTTACTCAGGGCCTTCTTGATGTGATGTTCTTCTGCTTCTCTGGCCGCGGTGTCTGTGTGGATGGTGTTCGCTCTGTGTTGTAGCGTCCTAATGACACCCAGTTTATGCTCCAGTGGATGATGAGAGCCAAACCTTAAATATTGATCCGTATGTGTAGGTTTACGGTGCACATCAATTTTTAAATGTCCCAAATTTCTGCTGGAAATCTCACAGTCTAAGGAAGCCAACCTGCCACTTTTCATATTCCCCCTGGTGAATTTGAGGTGTTGGTCCACTGAGTTGAGCTAGTTTCAGTCATCATGCAAATGTACTGTTTATAAGATAGCCTGCAGTTAGCTGAGACTGAAGAAGTCACCTGGATGAGTGACCAAACGTTTCTCCCACTGAAAACGCTACGTCCACAGTCACTGTTTGTCCAATTTGGAAACACTGTCAAAGTTAAATGTGTTTAACTCATAAAACACGGCTGACATGCAGTCCCATGCTTCTTGAGAAAATCATCTTGTATGTCTGTCATCCTGTCAAGCTGAAGTTTGCATCCACATTTCTATAGATTAATATATTTATTGAAGACTCTGAAGGAATTTAAGTAGATGTTATCAGTTTATTTTTGTTGTTTTTGTTTATTTTTTTACCATGACAACAGACATGTTTACAGATATGGAAAATAAATAAATGGCTGCACAAATTTATTTTTTATTTTTTAATTAAATGTGTAATTTCTGACCTGATCTTTCACAGTAATAAGAATAAACTTGAGGCCTCTGACTATCAACACTGACATCTAATCAGTTCATCTCTGAGATGAAGTTATGATTCAAGTCAGATTTGTAGAAATTCCTATAATGGACTGAACTATTGCTGGCGTGGAGATAAAAACAGAAAAAGAGATTCTAACATATTCATATATCAGTGAGAGCTCTCTCCTTACATTCAGTTACAACAGCTTAAACTTTAGTCGCTGTTTCTTTCTCCTTTTCTACACCTAAACGGAGAAATACTCACTCTCTGAAACAGGAAACTGCAGTGCAAGGTCATTTAACCAGCTAAAATTTCAAATGAAATAATGCACAAATACTTCAAATGAAGTAAAATCCCAGCCTGAAGAATCGAGCACAGCAAAGTCAGCATACTGGACAAAGCTGTGGTAGGAGCAAAACATGATTAGAAAATCAAAAATACACCTCAGACAAAAGGTTTCTAACTGTACATCATGTTACTGGACTAATTAGTTATTATCATATGTGTTATGTTTCATTATTCACTGCACACTTGGTTTAAGGTAAGACAGGTAACATGATAACCAGGTGTTGGCATAATGATAAGATCGGTAATATAATTAGTAATCTTAATGATGCGATCACTAAATATCAAACTCTATTCTAAAAGATTATTTTGCAGTCTCAGCCCATTCATCATTTAGTAAAGTTTCCATCCCAGTAATATTTTGTTTCCTCAAATCCCACCAAATACCTTTTAAGGGGATTGACATCTAGAGACTGAAACAACCCCTCAAACTGTTCCTGGATTGGATTGATTTGCTCCTTGGGTTGACCCGGGCGTATGTTTGGGATTATAGCCTCCACAGAAAGGTCGGTTATTACCAAGCTACTGTTTACACAGTGAGAGCATCACATTCTTCTTCAAAGAGCTCTGGCATTTCACAGTATCAGCTGCAAGGTCAAATCTAGGCTCTAACAGTAAAACACAGTGAGAACAGGATAAATTGTGTCTGACTGCAGGAATTGTCTAAAACAGACTCCCAGAACTACACTGGTCATTCTGGGATGTTCAAGTTGATCTTTATGTGATTTTTTCCCTGTAAAATGGGTTCTGACAAGACTTTTTGAACATTAATTCACTGTTTATTTGTTTTCTTGGTCTGTACTGATGCTTTTGTTCCTGTCTCCATCAAGTGCATCTGCAGCTGTTTGGAACGTAGACAGTTTTTTGATATTTTGCTTACCTGATGTTTTCTGACGTTTTCATTCTCCTTGGAGAAACTGTACTCTTTGACTGCTGCACATGATCAGTTTACTTGTGTTTTAAACAAACATATATATAAAGATTGTGAATCATCAGAAAACCTTGAATATGAATATACTGGATACACATATTCTATGTTATACTGTAGTATAAAATTATATAATAAGCTCAAGTTATTCATGTCCAGTTGTTTACACATCCACACCTACTATCCATCACCTGCTCTGGTCACTCTGTTCTATTACTCTGTTTACATTACTTTGGTCATTTAGTTTAAGCTCAGTCAGTACATTGCTGTGCTAATATGGCACAAAGCAATTTAACATTCACTGTACATTTTCAGTTTTTTATTTCCAATTTTTCATTTAAATTGTCTTATTGTTTATAATGTTTTGCACAGTCAAGGAGCAGTTCGGGACACATTTCACTGTGTGTTGTGTACTTGTATGACTATGCATGTGACAAATAAAGAATCTTGAAATCCCACATAATGTTGATGGAATCAAAGTAACATCTGTCACGAGTTTTACTGCACTACAAACTTCTTAAAGTATGTTTAAAAAGAACAAAGTAAACAAAATGAATATATACAAAACACAATACTGTCCCCTTAAAAGTATGTACTGCCCATAGAGTGAGCTGCCTTGGAGAGGTTTGCGCTCTGAGTGCTTCTTGTTCCTTCATGTTTTTATTGTTAATGTCTTCTGGTTTTTGCTATGACTGTATATCTAAAGCAAATGGTTTGTTAATTTATATTTATATTGGTGATGCTTATTAATAGTTTGAGACCAGGTACTGTGCACGAAAGTCACTATTATAACCAAATCCAATAAGTGATAAATCACACAGTGATGGTAAACCTGATTAACACGTTTTACATTCCATATAAAACTACAGCCATAATAAACATCTTATGCAAGGTACACGTCTCCCTCTGTGTGTGTGTGTGTGTGTGCGTGTGTGTGTGTGTGTGTGTGTGTGTGTGTGTGTGTGTGTGTGTGTGTGTGTAATGACTCAAGAGTTGCAGTGTGAGGTGAGGTGTGTCACAGTGAAGGATGAGTGATTACAGTGGACAGTAATCCTGCAGGTGGATTAGCAGGTGGCATTAGGAGAAGTGGGGGTGTAGCACATTGCCACCTCTGAACCATCACAAGATAGAGCAGCAGCATGAGGGACCTCACCTCCATCTGCTTCACCTCAACACAACATGCACAGGACACTGTAACACACACTGTCCAAGGATCTGACAACAAAGACAAAGGTCACTGAGGATTCTTTTTTCCGGGTTTCTCCATTTAGATTGAAATCAAACCGAGCAACCAAACTTAGAACTGAAATAAAACCAATATAAGTCAGTAAAGCATTCATCTACAGATGCAGTGATTCTACTCTCCCATATGACCTTTAAACAGGGATGGTCCAAAGTAGTGATGTCAATTACCCACAGATATAGCGCTGTTATGAACTATTACTTTCTAATATGGATCACAAGCACTTAGGAATTAAAAATGCTTGGGAAGGTTGAATATTGTTCATCGTTGTAATGATAAGAAGACTTTCAAAGGGATTTCAAATGTTACAACAAGGCATCCCCAGGTAACCCTTTGTATTTATATTGTGCAAGCATTACATGAATTAAAACAAAAACAAAGCACATGTGATGGCAGGAAGATTAAGTGACCACTACAGAGGAAATCCAACTAAAAACAATAAAGTATTTTATGTCTTCCTCATTTTAAATTCATTAGCAAAAGAATAAATGTGTAAAGAATCAGTACTGAACTGTCACTGGTCACAAAACAGAAGTAGGGTCACGTGTTTTTAGAACCTTGTTTGTCTTATGAGTTTGAACTTTTTTTCTTTACATGATGTGGGATATTAGGATTTGCAAGGTCTTGTATTTAATGGAAAATTAATGAATAAAAAAATTTAATAAAACAAGGCATAAAAAGCTTTTAGGTAGCTGAAATCATCTTGATTTAAAATCTGCAGGGTGTGTTTTCAGTTTTTGTTCACGTCAGTGAAGTAAAGTTGGTGAGCACAACAATCCGCGATACATTTCCTTCATAAAATATTGAATTTGTGGTGTAATACCTTTTCCGAACTTCTGGCCGCCGACTCCTCCCATAGAAACAAATAAATACAAAAAACACTGAAACTCATGAAACGGATCATTGCTAAGCACCAAACAACAAAATGAACAAATTCACTGTGAAAAAAAGCTAACGCCAAACTGAACTGAAATCTAAACTAACAAAATAATTAAATAATTAATTAAATAATAATTAATAAATGAATTATTGATTAATAATTCTCATGCGTGTCTACTATATACACAGGCTCCTTCTTCCACTCAATTCTCAGTGAAATGCTTTGACCTACCTGGGCTGGTTTGTTAAAATTACTACATTAGAAAAGCACAATGCTGGTTGGAGGACTTTATATGGTTTGAACAAATAACAATTTTACTTTAAATAACATAAACTCAGGAGACTTTGACCTGCCGTTTAGTCTTCTCTACATTCCTCGGGAGAAAGGTGATCGGGAGGAGGATGATAGACAGCTACCCCCTCTTCTTCTTCTTCTTGTTCTTCTTTCATCATTGTGCTAACCTTTACTGAACACAAAACCTGGTCTGGAGCAGGCTGTGTTCCGAGTTAGGGTTTAAAGTCGGATGGAAGCCCCCTTTTCACTTATTCTGTTATTTACAGCATGTTTTAGGTGCATTATAGAGTCTCTGATGGGGAATACGAGTTATATGCACAAGTTGTATAGCTGTACCTGTCTGACTTGACTGCGTGAGGTGCTGGATTGTGCATTCGGTGATGCACCAAATATCGACATGAGTCTAATCTGCTGTTGAGTATATTTTAGACTGCTTGAACTGCAGCTCATAGAGCACAGGACACACACTGAAAATACATGTTCTGTCCATCAATCAAATCATTTTCACTTTGATCTGCAGGTAAACTATAGCGGTTCCCACATCTCATTTATTATGCTGTGAGACAATAACCTGAAATGTTTAGAGCTCTAATGTTCACCTCCGCCTTAGAAATGAACAGAAAGCCTGTTTTAACAGACAAAGTTGTTCCTTCGTTGTGTACCCCGCGGGACAGACCCAAGCCTCACGCCTGGATAACACACAGACAACCATTCACGCCCACAGCCAATTCAGAATCACAAGTTAACGTAAACCAACGCGTGTTTTTGGACTGTAGGAGGAAGCAGAACCCATAGCCTGGATTTGAGCAGAGGCCAGTGCTAACCACCGCACTACACATCTCTGGAATTTCTTCATCAGCATGAGTGAGTTAGCTCTGACCTCTGGTGGCTGACCATTACTGTATTCATGCAACTAGCTGTTTTTTTGCAGCATGCATTAATTAAACACACATGCATATAATACTGAGTCAGGAATTGTCAAAGGTGTACGTGAAAAAATTAATTTTTAGAAAGGAAATAAATGCAACCAAAAAATTAAAATCCCAGATAAAATACTTTAACACATGCTTTCTTGTTTAAAAAGGAGGCATTTAGTGCCACTAGATGGCAGCACGATACAAGTGATGCACCGAATCTGTCACCCGTTTACGACACGAAGAAGAAAAGCCATGTGCTGCCTTTCATGGCGTAGTAAAGTGGGGAAATTAAACCAAAGTGCCAGAAGTCTTATATTAAATTACAAGCAATTTAAGGGTTTTTTAACCTTAAAAAGAATGAATGACTTTACTCTGCAAAGGATGTGTGACATTTTAAATGCACGTAAAATGTCAGCTGGCAGCTGTGTTTTGATGACAGAATGAAGAAATTGTTCGCGGGAACAACAACAAATCTACCTTAAAATTACTTTCTAAAATATAGCAATATTTTCAATTATTCCGATAGCGGATTTGTCCACAATGGCCCGGTTTTTCTCCCGTGACTCCGTTATAGATATTAAATCCAATATTTCCAATAAACGTGAACGCAGCTCGGGTCAAACCCGGATGTTTTTCTTCATGCATACTGTCTAAGTTGTTTATATGTCTTAGAGACACTCGTTAGAGGATGTGTGATGTCAGAATAATTAACTGAGTTATTTTAGCGTTGATATGAAATTTGTGGAGCGTGTTAGCTGAATTTTGAAATGAATGAGCGGGAACATTTTTAATCCAAATCATTGTTGTGGAGTTTGAGGACTCTGCAGCCACTAAACAAGCATGAACAGGGACAAGTCTAAATATTTAATATAAATCTTAATATCTTAATATAAACCATTGCTTGTGCTTGTATCCTGCAAGATGCTCCGAGAGTCGTATCCCTTCGTGGAGGACAGTTTCAGCCGCTTCCCGTCGCAGAGCAACATTTACGGGCTGTGTCAGGCCGGGGAGCAGGAGCTGTTAGCGGCCACTCTCAAAGGGAAGGTGGTGTGTTTCAGATACCAGGAGCTGCAGCAGAAGATCCGACCGGTGGCCAAGGAGGTTCAGTTCACTTACATCCCAGGTACGCAGAGGAAAGACGGGTCAAGTTTCAGTACTGAAGAAATTACATGCTTATTTCTACTATTTCCTATGTATTAAACATTAGACCTCCTTTCCCGTTTCCCGTATCTTCTATCAAATAAAATAAAAATAAAAAAATCTTAAAAGCAGTTATAGAAGACAGCATCCGTCAAAGTAGATTTTTGGATCAGACCTTCTCCTGTCGTCTATAAACTCCTTACATTTGTGTGACTCTTTGAAAAGAGTCCTGACTGTATGTTAATCTCTATGTTAACAGTCTTTTTCTTATGGACTGATCCCTGGGTTTGGAAAATAGACTGTACATAATAGATAGGGTGTAACTGCTGTCACCCACTGGTTCTGAACCGTAAGAGACAATCCAGGCAATACTGTGCAATAAACAGCTGACCTGTTCAAAGTACAGAAGTCTGCTGCAGTTAAGTCAGGGCTCCAGCATGTGATGAGATGGTCCTTGTGGAGTAAGAGTGAATGGAACTAAATGGCTAAAAAGTAATTTGCATGACAAAAAAGCCACATAGAAACAGACAGGTTCAATGATTGGGGCCCCCGGTTTTTGGGGTCTCTGAGGTCTGACAGACTTTATCCCCTCCCCCCTTAACAACCAATAGACAACTTGAAATGAAGCTATAGAACTCTCTCAAGGGGCCCCAGTGAGTGGGGACTGGAAAGAACTCTTGTTTTACTCCTTTGTTGTTCAAATACTCAGAAATGTGCACATAGACGTTGCTACAGAGCTTGTCCTTAAGTAAAAGAAGCTGCACAACACAATAGAAAGACTCTGTTTCAACGTAAACCGCATGCACTGAATATTTTACTCAAGTAAAATTACAGAAGTTTAACACTTCAAGCAACAACTAAACAGTCGTACAGACTGGCATATTTCAGAATGACCTATAGGAATGCACAAATATGGTCTGATATTGGTCTTTTTGACTCGTGTTACGTTTATTACTGTTGCTCCCCGTAGTTTTCTGTTGAGACATTTGATTTAGGCTGACAAAATGTCACAGATAGTAGGATGAAGACTTGAAACAGTTATTGTAATGAAGATTTTTTGTTTCCTTCGCCCAATCAGTGCATCCCTTCTATATTATTATAAAATTAATAGATTGTTGATTTATGCCGAAGACTGGAATTTATTGTGTCACAGAAGCCAAAACTTTAAAGCCAGCCTTCAACAAAACAGCTTAAATAAAGGAGAATAGCTCCGCATAAAGCAGCGGTCCCCAGACCCTGGGCCACAGACCAGTACTGGTCCAGTCCGTGGTCATTAGGTACCAGGCCACGAGAGTTGAGGCTCGGGTGTGAAATTTATGGTTTTCAGGGTTTTTATCGTTTTTATCGTAAACTTAGTTTCCCTGGGTCTCTTCCGGTGTGTTATTAATAAATCTTTTTTTTTGGTTTTATTTTGTTGTATTTTTCCGCGACACCTTAAAGGCCGGTCTGTGAAAGTATTGTCTGACATAAACCGGTCCGTGGTGCAAAAAAGGTTGGGGACCGCTGGGATACAGTATGAATAAATACAATGTGACAGCACTAAAAAGATAAAAATGACAGAAAAACAAACAAAATAGAAAAAAGCAAAATAAAAAAATAATCAGTGGTCATAGTGAGTAAACATCTAAATACAATGGTACAGGGAGCTTAATAAGTGAATCGGGTAATAAATGAAGGCATTGTGATATAAGCAATAAAATACTTTCACAACAGAAGAGAAAGTGTTGCTGTGTTTCATATAAATGATGTGAAGGGTGGTGAAGAACTATTCAGAACTGATACATGAATGTGTTCTTTATTTTAATGGTGATGTTGAATATTTACTGCTTTAATATACGTTTTATATTTCTTCTTCTACTCTAGAGTAGGGCGTACATTTTTGTTTTTGTTTTAAATGACATCACTGTGTATTTGCTGAATATATTTTGTATTTTTTTAAAAAAGTTTTCAAATCAACGTAAAGGGTCTGAGTAATAAGCTGTAGATGATATTGGTGGAGGTTAACAATATAGATCTTACTTCATGAAGGAGAGCTTCTCTCATTAGCTCAGAGCAACAAAACAGATTTTCTGTCTTATAATGAAACATTTTCTCTGAATATTTATCCTGTTATTTCAGAAAAAACAAACAAGATAAAGCATTATCATTCTGTAAGTCTGAAATAAATGATAAAGCTGTCGGTTTACAGTCGTATGTTAATTCTGTTATGATGCATGTTGTTGTTTGTAGTCGCTCAGTGCTGAAAAGGTTTGACTCTGTTTTCTTATCTAGTTGATGCAGAGATCGTATCAATCGATGCTTTTATCAAGTCTCCACCCAAGAGAGGTCTGGTGGTGGGCATCACCTTCATTAAGGTATTTTAGCTTTAAAATCAGAGCGTGTGTGAAGTATGAACTGTGCCATGGTAGAAGCATACTGATTCGTGGCTGATCTCCTCACAGGACTCTGGGGACAAAGCCACTCCATTCCTAAATATCTACTGTGACTATGAACCTGGCTCAGAGTTCAACCTGGAGTCTATTGCACGTGAGCGATGCATTGTCTGCGTATGTGTTGTGCTCTCTCTGATATGTCCTGATCATGTCATGTTTCTCTGAACAGAGAGCTGCCTGAATCTGGAGCTGCAGTTCACGCCCTTCCAGCTTTACCACACAGAGTAAGTTTGCTGCTGTAGAGCCACAAAGATAGTTCTTGCTGACTATAGTCACCATGGTAACTAACCTTGCAGATTTTGCTACATAGTTTTAACCAAGAATTAAAAGAGAAAACCGAGCTCTTCCTGATCTCCTGCTGCAGGTTATGACGATCTCCTTTTGGGCTGTAGCGTCAATCAGAAATGACTAAGAGACAAATAGGCACAATATAAGCGGTGGCTGTAAGGGCTTCACACTGAAGCTGGATATGGAAAATGTGATTTTTGGCAGTTCAACTTGAAAGATGACTCATGTAAAAGATATTCGTGACGTCTTTGCTCATGCTGTTTTTGCTTACATAGTGAAAGAGTTCAGAGTTGGCTGTTCTAATGGCCAAAACTCTGACAGTGTCTGAGTGTATGCGCTGCTGCGGCGTATTCCTACTAACCAAGCAGCATGAAATGACACGCTGATCAATGTGATGCTGGCACCTGTGTTTGGGATTCCAGCGAGGAAGAAAATCCACTTTAGTTGAGGGAGCAGAAGCTTGTTTGTGTGCTGTGTGCTTCCCCTGCTGTTATCATAGAAACGGGCAGGACATCAGCTCACCTCCTGAATGTGAGCCAGGATGTATGTGTGTTATTCCTCTGCTGTCTAAGTGTATTAGATTCATGTTGGACAGTTTAGCTTAAAAATAGCTCAGAAAATTGCTAAAAATCACACATTTTGTAGACATTTTAAAACAAGAATACATGGAAAACAATTATAAGTAAATAAAAAATACATGCACAATAATTATTCTGCAGAACTGTGGTCCATTTATATGATTATTAATTATTGCAAAATACAAAAACACAACTCCAGGCTGGTAGCATTACAACTTTAGCTACTTGACAATTGAGATTTCAGTGCTGTTAAATATTTAATGTTTTTCTCTAGTACTGATTAATCTATTGTTACCACATTTTATATCCTATTGCTGTGCTGAATCATCGTGTTTCTGCAGACTGACTCAGTTTCTCAGCTGGAATCCATCATTTTTCATGAGCTGGTACACGAATATTCATGAATGGGCTTTAGTGTCTTTATGGCGGTGCTCAGTCACTGAGCAGTTTAAGTACAGACTGTGTGTGTGTATGTGTGTCTGGATACTAAATGTAATGTATTTCTCAGGTAGAGCAGGTCGTCTACCAGTCAGGATGTCGGTAGCTTGACTCCTGGCTCCTTCTTCCTATGTGTTAAAGTACCAGTACAATTAAAGTGCTTAGGTATAGATAGAGGCTCTGTATGAACGTGTGATTGGGTGAGTGAGACCCGAAGTAAAAAGCACTTATAGTGCTCAAATTAAGTAGAAATATATAGAGGTAGCAGTATAATGTATATAAGTATCAGTCCATTTACCATTTACCATGTGAGTGAGCTTCTCCTCCTCTGTCTGTCAGAGTGCAGTGTGCTGAAGGAGGGAGTGAGACGGTGTTTCTGCTAAGCGGTCATGACCAGAGGATCCACCTTTACAAGGAGGTCAGAGACAATACCAGATCAGTGCATTCTAATGACAACTTAAAATATTTGTCTCCTTCTCATCTGTGTATCAATGTATTCTCTAGTAAGTCCCTTTATCCATTATGTCGAATCACGGTAGCAGCAGACTAAGCAGGGGATTGCAGACATTAGAGGTGGGAATCACCTCTCATGTCTAACCATCAGAAAATACACGGTTGGATGGCTTCTCTTTGTGTTCCCAGTGGAAGCTGTGGGGAAAAAATCTTCAAACATCTTTCTTTAAAAACATTGTTGAACATAAAGTAAAATCTGGCTTCAGCCTTTCAGAAGAGCCAAAAAAAAAAAGAATGTCTTCCACAGTGAGAGCCTTTTTACTGTGAAACCCACTCTATGTGTTGTCTAAGCTCCACTGCAGCTCAGCAGGGACACCATCCCTGGAAATTCCAGAGGGAGTGTTGGACCAAACAGCCATTGGATTTGTCTCAGTCACACTTCTGAAGCCTCATACTAGCAGAAAACAAGAACTGTACTTTGTTCTTCCTCGTCACCTCCACTGGAAGCACATAATAAAGGGATTTTGTTATGGCTAGCATGAACAGGAGGAAAGATCACAGCAAGTAAACCCTGCTTTAGTGTTCACGTAGGAACCTGAATATAATCAGACAGGAAAAATCATTAAAAAATCGGTAGTCTTTTGGAATTTCTTTTTAAAAGAATTTTATGAAAAAAAGTCAGAATTCTGATTTTTGTTCCAAAACTGTGAAAAAAAAAAATCCTAATCGTCTTCCATAATTTAAAATGAAACCATATAGATGCATGCTGTGGTTATACTGTATATATCAGAACTAATACTACAGGAAGCATTGGAGATAAAATATGATTGTAATCTGTTGTAATTTTGTATATCTGAAGATGTTTACTGTGATCATGCAAACATCAGCGTTGTATTCAGCCCGACTCTCTTGTGTCTAACAGAACGCCTCCTTGCATCAGTTTGAAGAGCAGCCAGTGGAGAGACTCTTCCCCGAACTACAGCAGCTTCCCAGCAAGTGAGTCCCTTCAGCTGTCATGTCTCTGGATGTGGCCGCTGGGCTGATTGGGTTTGATGAGGGATGAGCAATATGTGTTTCTCTGTTAATCAGATTCATGATTTCCCACATCATCCAGCTTACTGTTCTGATCACTGTTTGTACAGTTTGTTTGTACTCAGCAGGTCTATCACTATACACAAGAACGATAATGTCATTATTGGCTCATTTACTAAAGTTTGAGTAATGAAGGAAGGATGGAAATGTGGAAAGAATGTTTTAAGATAGGAACAAGAAAGTAACGAAGAGGATGGTGCGTATAATAACAGTCAGCAACACTGAGAGTGGGACGATGAGACAATGAGACAGAGACAAGTCCCACATGTTTCAGATCTATCATCCATTCTTTTTCCACTTATCCAATTAAGGCTTGAGGTAGCTCCCATACGGCAAGATGTGGCTACACACTAGACTGGTTGCCAACCTGCAGCAGGGCTAACACAGGGAGACAGACAACCGTTCACACCCTCAGGATGGGGAAAGTCTTCAGTTTTTGGTCTTGTTCTTTGCTCAGTGCCTTCAAAAAATGTTGGATTTGTAGTGTAATACCTGAACTTCTGGTGCCTGACACCTCCCATACAATAATGATTTAACGAGAAACAAGTAAATACAGATAATACTGAAACTCATGAAAGTGATCATTGTTATACACCAGACAACAAAATGAAATGAACAGATTTACTGTGAAAAAGAGCTGTGAAAGAAAAAGCAGCACATCATGTCAGGACCTAAAGAAACTCAGGAACAGATGAGAAACAAAGTCATTGATATCTGTCAGTCTGGGAAATGTAAAAAAGAAATTTCCAAAGATGTGGGACTTCAGCAAACCACAGTGAGAGCCATTATCAACAAATAGAAAAAACTTGTTGGAATAGCAGGAACTTTCCTAACCAAAATTACTCCAAGAGTGCCAGACATTCTCTTTTATTTTTTCCGACAGGTCAGGTAGGCTTGAGTAGTTTTTTTCGTCATAAAATAAATTAAATTCATAATTTAATAAACTGATTTTTGCATTTTCTCCGGTTATTTTGGAATATTAAAATTCCTTTGATGATTTTAAACATTTAAGTGTGGTAGATTTACGCAAAGCTAAGTAATCAGGAAGATGCCAAATACTTATTCATGGTACTGTAGCTCTTTGGGAATCACCTCGTTGGCACAAAAATACAATTTTATGCCTTTCAAACTGTTTAATCTTTGGAAATTTTCCAAAGATTATACTAATGAACTGAGAGCAATTGGTATTTTCTGTGATGGTCTGCTAGTAACGAACTGTCTAATGACACAAGTTAAAATTAGTCCTTTACTAAGTTGTCTATTATGTGTCGAAAGCAAAGATTCATCCCTTGAGTTAGGTGTCTTTTTTAATCAAAATGTTGTTTATTCAGCACAATAATAACGGCTTAACAAACAAAAGGGAAAAAGTAGCCAGTGTCCAAAGAAAAAGTTTGAATGACTTCCAGAAAGCCTGAACAAGTGTGTCTACTTTAACAATGACAAGAACGTTTGGCTTCTTGGAAGCAAACTATGATAGTTGGCTATCATAGTTCATCCTTTGACTACGATGACCTGGATGACTGAGAACCTTCACAGACATAGTTGGCTAAATACTTTCATTGTTTAGTTACTGATACGAGAAAAAAACACACGTATGATCTGTAACCACATGTGTTTGTTTCCTTCTCTCTGTGCAGTGTGTTATGGATGGATATACTGAGCATAGCTGGAGGCCGGCGGCTCTCAGTGTTTGGCTGTCAGAATGGCTGTGTTGGACTAGCTGTGGTCAGCCAGACTGAGCTAGGTGAGGCGAGTGGAACGTACTTGAACGTTCCTCTTAGAGTCGCTCCATCACACGACTGTCTCATGATTCCTTTTCATGCTGTCAACCACCACTGATTTAGTCAAACTGAACTCCCGGCTTCTCTACAGGAATGGTGAACATACAGAGGATCCAGAAAGTATTCACAACTTCACTTGTTACACATTTTGTTACATTACAGCCTTTCTCCAAAAATAAATGAAATTCATTTTTCACCTCAAAATTGTGCACACAATACTCCATAATCACAAGGTGAAAAAACCAAAAATATAACATGGATGTACATGTAAGTATTCACAGCCTTTGTTCAGTACTTTGTTGAAGCACCTTTGGCAGCAATTGCAGTCTCAAGTCTTTTTCAGTATGATGCTACAAGCTAGCACACCTATTTTTGAGAAGGTCAAAGGACCATTCTTCTTACACAATCTCTCAAGCTCCATCAGGTTGGAGTGTCGGTTCACTGCTATTTTCAAATCTCTCCATTCACTTTCAGTCGGATTAAAGTCTGGGCTCTGGCTGGGCCACTCACCCAAAGCTACTCCTTTGTTATGGAGGCTATGTGTTTAGGGTTGTTGTCCTGCTGGAAGATGAATCTACTCCTCAGTCTGAGGTCCAGACCACTCTGGTTATCATCAGGAATGGCTCTGTATGTTGATACATTCATCTTTCCCTCGACTAGTCTCCCAGTTACTGCTGCACAGCGTGATCCAGCCACCACCATGCTTCACTGTAGGGATGGTATTGGCAAGGTGGTGAGAGGTGTCTGGTTTTCCCCAGACATGACACTTGGCATCAAGACCAGAGTGAGAGTTCTTGACTCTAAATCTTTAAAATGTTAAATTACATTCTTTCCCACAAGTAGCATAACATAGGTTACATTCCACTATACAGTACTCACTACAATAAAAAGTTGTCCAGTTCTATTAAAGGTTTGTTGAAGTATGTTAAAAGAAGCCAAATCCTAATTACGTCAATGCAATATTAAGTTTATGGGTGTGTCTATCCATCATTTTGGCTTTATCATTGATTACTCCAAGTGTGTTTCTATATTTGTGTTTTTAGTATTGTGTCTTTGTGTGTTTATGTCAGAGGTTTTGCAGAGCTGGCGGGTCCAGTTTGACAGTCCAATCTCTACCGTGCTGCTGTTCCCTCTGAGCTTCCAAACAGAGGCCGGTACGATACTGCTCTGTTACATCTGATCTCTGCTTCACTTTGCCTTTTGTGAATCTGCAGTGCACCTCAAGATTGTCCGTTTCTTTTTCTTTTCCAGGTGTGGAAATGGAAAGCTATAACCTACTAGTGACCAGTACCATAGAGATGGCAGTTGTGTACAGGTCAGAGACAAATGAACGGTTTTGTGCAGTTTTGTTTTCGCTCTGAAGACGAAGAAATTGTAGTTTTTTGTTGTTGCGTGTCTTTTATTGCAGAGATGTCCAAAAGCACGGTTTGTCCCAGTCCACATGCCTCTTGGAAAGTGACCAGTGGGATGCAGTAGTTTGTGCTCTGGTCATCGATCTGGATTTTGATGGGCAGAAGGAGGTGCTGTTGGGCACATATGGACAGGTAAGAGCCTCCTTTATTATTAATGGATAGTCATGTGTTTTGACTTTTTTAATAAAAGTCAATGTATTTATCCATCTCTTAATACTTAAACCCTTAGCCTGAAGCCTGTAGCTCCATGATTGATGGTTGCCATTGAACACAAATCTTTTTCACTGCTTGTCACTTAAGATAAAGGCTTAGTCATTTCATGGAAATGCTACTTATTGTAGTTCTTAACTGGGAAAAAAAGGAGTGTATTTATTGAACTACTTGTAGCTATAGAAAAATTCTTTCTACTCTGGTGATTAGTTTCACCAGCAGGATGCTGTGGATGTGTGGGACTGACTCAAAACAAACTGCACTGTTTGTTCATAGCAAAGAAGGGAGATATGAGCCGGTGCATTGTTGTGACTTCTTGATCTGTTTTTAATAGTTTTTGAATATAAATGGACCTCGCTGGCTCAGAGGAATAAATGAAACATAGGCACAGTATCGTTAGCAGGATACACTAACAGCTTTCTGTCTTCATGGGATTTTCTGATTGTAAGAATATAGAAGAGCAACAGATCTGCTCATGAATAAAGTGGCAAAGTAGGCACAGAGGAAGTGAGTATGATTGAAAGGGAAAGATTTTAGGTTTTGTTTTTTGATTTAAAATGATAGATTTATATATAAATCCTCCTTTTCTATAATGCAGGAATTACTGTGTTATAAATTCCAGCCCATGGGAAGTGGACAAAATGGACATTTTCAGCTGCAGTGGAGACGGAGCTTCAAGAGTCCTTTGCTGTCACTCATATACTTGGATTTAACTGCAGATGGTTTGCAAGAGCTGGCTGTTCTCACACTGAAGGGACTGCACATCTTACAGGTTTGTAGCTGAAACCTGACTGACAGTCATGGTATGGTGTAGCGTCCTCATGGTCACTCAAGCTAAGAAGAAGTATTTGAGCTGACATCGAGTTGCCAGCTGCAGAACTTGCAGAAGGAAAATGATTTCATATGGTTTTTAGCCCACGTTTATGACTTCATTCATGATTTTAGTGGGATTTCGCCTTCAGAATGAGCAGCTGGAATTAGAAAGCATTCCTGTTAAGCTCCAAAGAAAAAGAGTCACCATGATCTGCTTGTGGAAAAATAAATATCTTAATCCACACGTTAGCGTTGTCACCCCCGCACACACTCATTATTTCACTCCCCTTTGTATTTGCAGCACAGTCTCACCAGCACTGCTGATTTGGTCCTTGAGCGGCTCACACAGAGGGTGTCAGCGCTAATGGCCAGCTCTGAGGTGGAGTCAGCGAGAGCACAACACACTGAAGACAATGAGGCTCCGGCTCAGAAACTGGAGTGTACATTGCAGACACCCTTAGATTAACAAATGTATTGCATTTTTCTCCCCACGTGTAAATCTCAGTGGTTCAGAATGAAATGTCTTAAAGGTGCAACGTGAAGATTTTTCTCAGGGGTTCATCTTCCTGGAGGCTGATGAGAGACACTGGTTTCGAAAGTCATACGTAACTGCTCGGTTCTGCTTCATGGTATAGTTGTAAAAAAGGCTGAATTCTGACATGATGACAGTGTACAGTTATTTACAGGTAATAAATGACATATTTATATCCTGTTTTTGTGTGATTTGATCTTTCCCTGTGTCAAGGAGGTTAGCTGATTGGTTTGTTTGTTTTTATGGCTTAGCAGATTCAGTAGAGTGATAAAGTTAAACATTTTCTGATATTTTATTTATAATAAAACAGATTGTTACTTCTGATGGATTTCCTGTAAGAAGTAGCGTGGCACAAGTTTCCATCTTAAGTATGCTGCTTACACTTAAAGCCTAGCTCAATGCAGAACAGTTACCAACAGAAGGTGATTATTTTTATTAGTAATGCTACAGCTTTACTGCTCATAACACTGGTTACTCTGGCTCCTCAAGATGAAAACAACACAACAACATCACATATCATTCAAAAATGCAGAAAATGTGCAAGCTGGACAAAAAATTCTTTTCTACCAATATAGATGACCTTTATCTGGCTTTGATTTGTTGAGCTTTGTATTCCTTTAGGCGTAAGTAGTAATGGCTTCACTCTGACAAGATACCACTCTTTCAAAATTATTCTTTAACAATATAAACATTGCAAACGTATACCCCAGCAAACATGCTCCTTTGGGGCCCAAATGGTGACAAGGTGGGCAAACCCAACCCACACAAACCACAGCAGACTGTGAGCGGCAATACCAGTGTGAAACGTAGAGTATGAGGGCCAGATTAAGCAGAGTGGCCAACCAGAGCCCATGGTTTGGGGCCCAGATATGCCCCAGATCTCACACTACTGGGACTGGGACCACCATGATGAATTACTGCCAGTGTGGAAACTGGACCAGAATGTTAAAAGACACTTGCAGCCACTTTTTTTTTATTCACAAAGGATTTTTACAGTTTTTATTCATGTATTGTTTTTTTAAACACACTGAATGCATTTGCTGACACAACCCAGAAGGCATATATGTCCCCTTCATAGCGCAAACCAGGGAGATTTTGCTTGATAGTCACACATGTAAAAAAATCAAACTACAAAACTCTAGCACCACTTGGCCTCAAAGAGAAAATAAGAACTCAAATTCTATCAAACAGCTTAGTCTCTTAGAAAATGGAATACAGCTAGTAAGTTCAATTTTATTTATATAGCGCAACAACATCACAACAACAGTTGCCTCAAGGTACTTTATAATGCAAGGTAGAGACTCTTCAATAATACAGAGAAAACCCCGGAAATCGGATGACCCCCTATGAGCAAGTGCTTTGGGAGAGCGGGAAGGAAAAACCCCTTTTTGACAGAAAGGACAGGACAAGACATGCTGAGAGATTAATAAGTAATGATTAAATGCAGAGTGGTGTAAAAACACAGTGAGTGAAAAAGGTGAGTAAAGAAGAAACAGTGCATCATGAGAAACCCCTGCAGCCTAGACCGATTGCAGTATAACTAAGGGAGGATTCTGGATAACCTGATCTAACTCTAACTGTATGCTTTATCAAAAGTTTAAAGCCTAATCTTAAAAGTAGAGAGAGTGTCTCCTGAATCAGAACTGGGAGCTAGTTGCACAGAAGAGGGGCCTGGAAGCTTAAGGCTCTGCCTCCCATTCTACTTTTAAATACTCTAGGAACCACAAGTAAACCAGAGGTCTGAGAGCGAAGTGCTCTACTGAGGTGATATGGTACTATAAGGTCTTTAAGATATGATGGGGCCTGAATATTCAGGACCTTGTATGTGACAATAAGGATTTTTTAAAATTCAATTCTGGATTGAATAGAGAACTAATAAAGAGAAGCCCGTTCAGGAGAAATATCCGCTCTCTTTCTAGCCCCTGTCAGTACTCTTGCTGCAGCATTTTGCATTAACTGAAGGCTTTTCAGGGACTTTTAGGACATCCTGTTAAGGAATTCCACCCGGAAGTAATAAATGAATGAACTAGGTTTCTATCATCACTCTGCAACATATATTATTTCAAATTATTATTATCTAATTATTATTTCTAATTCTAGAGATATTGCACACATGTAAATAAGCAGTCCTGCATACTGAAGGACATATTCTGGTCAAAAATTCTTCAGTGTTACTGGAGGCCAAGGTAATGACATCCAGAGTAAGAATCTGGTTAGACACCATATTTCTAAGATTTTCAGGGCCGAGAACAATAATCTCAGTTTCATCTGAGTTTATAAGCAGAAAATTCGAGGCCACCCAGGTCTTCATTATTATCCTGCCTATGTCTTCTGATAATACTGCCTAAGGGAAGCATGTATAATGTAAACAGAATTGGTCCTAGCACTGAACCCTGTGGAACACCATAATTAACCTCAGTGTGTGAAGAAAGCAGTGCCTTTAGTACCTACAGCATACTCTATTTGCTGTAATAAAATATTGTAAAGGTCTAGCAAGACAAGCACAGACATGAGTCCAGTGTCAGGGGCCATAAGAAAATCATTTGTAACCTTCACTAAAGCTGTTTCTCTATTGTGATGAGCTCTTAAACCTGACTGAAGGTCCTCAAAAAACTCTGTGTCAGCTGATGGCTTTTTAAGTAATGGGTTAATTACTTCCAGTTTGAAGGACTGTGGTACATAGTCTTTTAATAGAGATAGGTTTATAATATTTAACGTTAGCAAAGCATTGATTAATGGTAGGAGTTTAAAATATATGATTACAACCACTTAAACTTCTATACTTCTCTCACCCTCATTTCTGACAGTGTAATAAAACATGTTCTATGGTTTCATCTTCTCCACAGTAGTCACCTGTTGTTTTTCTCCTTGGGCAGGGGAGTATGTGTGTGTGTGGTCATGGTGCTGGTCTCTTGATACTCTACAATGAGTGGAAACTATGCTGCATTTGAGTCCATTGTTTGACAAATCAATGTGCCCTCTCCCGCTATACTTGATAAGTCTATTGTCTACCCAAGTTGAAAAAGGACTTCTTAAATGAATTTTCTGAGTTTGCTGATCCACTAATCCACAGTTTGCCGACGCACTCTTTACCTTATCTGTTGTTCTGGTGTTATTACTCAGAACTGTGGAACATCTGACCTCTATATCTGCCCATAAGATAATGTTATTATCTAAATCAAACTCTTTTCACTCTATTTCATATTGCAACATTAAAAACATGATTAATTTATCCACTTCTGATGAACTGGTATCCTTTAACATGGTCTCCTAGATACTTTTGAAATTTTGAACTGTTTTTTTCATCCAGTATGCTCCCTGCTTTACCCCGAAATTGCCTCAGCTTAAAGTTAAAGGCTGGCGCTTGGAACACCTCCATACAAAGACCTGTCTTGTTGTTCTTAAGAATATGCACTTTAAGGATGCTCTGTCTACAGCTAAATCTGAATATTATGTAACACTAAACAGGTGTGCTGAATACTAGGGCTCTTTCTGCTGCTGTAAAAACACCACTCTTTAACCACTTGAGGCCCTCTTTTCTTTCTAGCACCAAACTCCTGACTTTTGAGGAAATATCTGGATTTGCTAAGAAAATTAAACCTATCTGTCATTTTTACCTGCTTCAGTTCATGTGGTTAAATTCCGTTTCTCCTGTCCTTCTACTTTAATAATTGTCATTATATCGTCTTCTCTAATCTACATCTCAAAACAGCTGGGATAATTCCAGTTCTTAAGAAACCCATGGCAAACTCTTTCAACTTAAATAGTTCTTGTCCAGTTACAAATGTACCTTCTTTTCTTTTTTTTACTCTCACCTCACTAACAATCATCTGAACAATTTCAGTCCAATAAAAACAAAAGCTATAAATCCAAGCAGGAACCATATGAGCAACATGCAGGATGGGAAACAACAGTATGACACAACAAAGACCTGAGGCAAACTGAGGGCTTAAATATACATAAGAGGCAATTAGAGAGAGACAACAGAGCTGGGGAAAACAAGGAGCAGGTGAACTGAATCAAACTAATGAGACGGGGAAGTAAAACTAAATACAAGGCACAAGGGCTGACACTGGGCTGTTAACCATATACTTGCAATAATTTTGTCTCTATATACTGACAATTCTCTAATCTCTCGAGTAGCCCCTCAGCTTTAAAACTCACTCCTGCACTGTTCATTGGATTTATTTCCCCCTTCCTTTCTTGTATATTTGTCACACTTACTTGTTTCAGATCATCAGATAAATTTTAATGTTAGACAAAAATTAACCTAAGTAAATACAAAATGCAGTTTTAAATAGTTAAATTTATTACAGGAAAAAAGCTATCCAAACATGGATGTACGTGGAAATGATGTAATAATGAATTAACTGTGATTAACCACATTTAGTGGTCAAGCCAAGTTTACTAGCATCACCAAAGCCTGGTTACTGTCAAACCTGTTGAAATGAGAAAACACATAAATAAAATCTTGTCTGACAAAGTGAAGTCGGCCCAAACATCTCAAAAAGCAACACATGATGTGTTGATATATGACCTAAACAAACTCACGAACAGCTGAGAAACAACATCATTGAGGTCTTTCAGTGTAAAAAGGGTTATAAAGCCATTTCTGAGACTGTGGCACTCTTTAACCACAGTGAAAAAAAAAACTATAATACTTATTCAGGAACTTTGTACATATATTGAAGCTGATATGTTTTAAATGGATTTCACTGTAATGTTACAGTATTGTACAAAACAAAGTAAAATAATAAAATAATAATAAATAATAAAATAATGTGATATTTAAAACTGCCATATATTATTCCCCATATGCCAATAGATTGTTAGTAGAAACAATGGTAGTAGTTTTAAATGTGGTGTGGTGTGTATTGTCAACATATACACACCACACACAAGAATCTTAGTTTCTATGTTATAAGGTCAATTTTCAACCAACAAATCATTAAGTTGACCTTAAAGACCTTGTGTGTGTGTGTGTGTGTGTGTGTGTGTGTGTGTGTGTCTGTGTGTCTGTGTGTATGCGTGTTCCAGTTCTTACTATACTGGTGGGGACCAAAATCCAGGTCCCCACGGGGTTGAAGGCATTTTTCACACTTTAGTGTCATGATTACAATTGGGTTATGGTTAAGTTTAGGGTAAGGGTTAGGCATTCATTTTTGATGGTTAGGGTTAAGGGGAAAGGCTAGGGAAAGCATTATGTCAATGAGATGTCCCCACTAGGATAGCAACACCTGATGTGTGTGTGTGTGTGTGTGTGTGTGCAAGGCTGTAGTATAGCAACAGGGGTATATGAGTTTCTTGATGATTTTTATTGAACTTAAATGTTTTCTGTTCCAGGGAAACAAGGATTTATCCACTATAAAGTTTTTTTTAAATGTCCATTTTAAAGGGCCTTTTTAGCACTTGTGCTGTGAAGAGAATACTAGAAGTGAGTGGAGCTTTGTAACTGTGATTTTGATGGGTCTCCTAGACTGAAGAACAAACTGAGTGAGGAAAGATTTGCTGTAGCTTTCCTTGTGGTCGTGGAGATGAATCAGTCTCTTAGAGGAAGTTTTCTGCTGCTTGTCCAGTAAGTGACACAGAGGGTGGTTAGAAGTACCCAAGATCCACAACAGTTTGTTCAGTGACTTCTGTCCAACATAGCTTTAAAAGTCTCCAGTTTGTCACAGAGCCTGTCTTCCTCATCAGTTTAGTCAGTCTGTTGGTGTCACCAGCTCTGATGTTGCTCCTGCAGCAAAAAAACACTGCACGTTTGCCACAGCAGACTAGAATAGTGTTTTGAAGAATTAGAACCTGCTCACTCTCTTTTTGTATACAGCGTCTCGGTTGGTCTTCCACTTTAGTCTGTTGTCAGTGTAGATGCTGAAGTACTTCCTTCACCACATTAAACATCCTGTCCCAGAACACACAGGGAAGAGCCTCTTATCACTAATAAAAAAAAATGAAACTCACTACCGTTCTCTGCACCAAGAGGTAGGGCAAAATTCAGTATCGACAAAGAGTAGTGATATATATCATATTCAAATAGGATAAAAATCAATTAAATCTCGATCCAGCAGCAAGTTAACTTTGAATATTTGTAATCTAGCCACAAAGAACTAATTAAATAAAGATATACAAATTTGTATTTCTAAAATTAACATTTTCAGTTTTGTTTCATCTGCCATGATTATCTTTGTCTGACACTAAAAACCAAAATTGATGGATACAATATTCTGCCAACAATGATGTAAAACAGAGCAAAGCAGTATGTAAGAATGGGATTTTAAATTTATGGCAATAGCTGCCAATCAATGTGTCTGGGGGCTAAATATTAAGCCCAAAACTGTCCTTCCCTCTATAACCACTTAACAGTGGCTCCAACAGTCAGTCAAACCTGACAGAGTCCTGTGTTAAAGTGCCATTTCTAGAACGGAAAAGAAAAAATGCCATATATTCAGCCTAGTACAATTTGGTCTTTATGGGTAGTTTCTCTTTACATGATTTTAGGGATTATTTGTTTTCTAAATGAAGCTTATACATAAGTTCAATAAGGAATATCTGTAATCATTCATCTGCCGGCTTTTCTGGGTTTTTGCTTCCTGTTCTTTACATCACCACCACTTTCCCGCACTGTAAATATCAATAGTGTCATTATTGCTTTAGTCCAATCATCTTCTTACCCGTCTTCTTTGAGCCAATCAGCCTCCACATTGTGTGGTTTAAATCTGTGCTCTCCTCCCTTTCAGACTCTCATTTGTGGAAGCCACCTCCTCCTCATCTTCACCTCACAGACACCTCAGTCAGAGCTCCAGCCGTGCCTCAGTTTTCATCTTCACCACTACCAGCATCTGGACTCCGGGGGTCCTGTCCTAAATCCTATCACCGGTGGGATTCCATTTTGCCATGATGGATCATCAGAGTCTAATTGCCAAATACATTAACTTCTATATCTCAATAAACAATGATCACCTTTTCCAAGTGACCTCTCCTTATTGAACTGGACACTGGAGTTAGAGGTGTCACTGTTTTGAGTGACAGATGTCCTAAACATTGTTTGTTAGCCAGGCTGCAACTCAGTCAGCTGGAGTCAGTGTTGGTTCCTTTTGGAGCATTTCTGATGGAATTTCTTCCACATGTCTTTTGTTTCGTCTTCCTCCCGTCAGGGCAGATTGCAGCCCCTCCCTGAGCTGGTTTGAAACCTGAGAGGTTTCTTCCTATTAAAAGGAGGTTTTTCCTTCCCACTGTTGCCAAAGTGCTTGCTCATATGGGGCCATATAATTGTTGGGTTTTTCTCTGTATGTATTATTGTAGGGTATACCTTATATATATAAAGCGCCTTGAGGCGACTGTTGTTGTGATTTGGCGCTGTATAAAAAACACTGAATTGAATTGGAATTACCTTTAGAGTGATACTGTGTGGTAGACAGGTTTTTGGTCAGATTAGTAGGAAAAAGTAGGATTTTACGAGTCATCTTATTATGCTAATATTTGGGTTTTATGGTAGTAGCTTGTTAACTAAACTTGCATTAGGCTTAATTTAGCATATCCACCCTCTCACCCAAATATGGCCACTTTTGGCTACAGAACTGAGGAAGTCTGTCCTCAAATCATTAATTTAAACTTGTTTAATTTAAAAAGAATGAGCAAAATCAAACAAAAATGGTTTAGTGTAAGTATTTCATTCTGATATGTTTCCATTTTTTCACGAACTCTTTCATTTAAAACATCCTGGAAACAATCCTTTCAAAAGTTACGTTCATTTCCATGTTTATTTCTCCCTATTTTTTTTTTATTTTTCACTTTGTATGAATGTCTTTTTGCAAAGATAGATCTCCAAACTGGCTTAAGCTTCACTCAAAAGAAAACCAAACAAACCAAAAACAAAACTGGCAAACTGACCGTAAGAAACATGGACTATAATAAATAACTTCAGTGTTCACACAGATGGTGAAAGAAAAAAAAAGAAATGCAGCAAATTCACATCAGTCTTAGCTGATCTGGTCCCGTGTCTTTTGGCCGGTCTGTGGCACTGTAGTCCTCTCTGGAGCCCTCAAACTATATTTCTCCCCTCTTGCACTACAAAGGCAACAATAACAACAGCTGCACTCATCGCACTGGACTTAAAACAGAAGTATGGCGTTAAGAGAAGTTAAGAAAGACGTTTTCCACCTCTGCGAAGCTGTTGCACTTGTCTTCTCTCGGAGTGTGTGGTTGCTTTTTTTATTTTAAGGCGCGGGTTGTTTTGCGCGTCAACAATAAGAAGCATGCTGTTGGAGCGACGGAGAGCGCATTAAAAGAGCGCATTTCACTCAATGGAATTCTTATATTTAGCTTCGTGAGGGACCAGCCAGACGAGCAGAGGAAAGAGGAAACCCTGATCCTGGTGTTTATCGTTTTGAGACCGCTTCGAGCCCCCAAAACTTGTCGTTCATATCACGGTGCACGGCTATGTGGTGATGAGGGCGCTGTGAGTGTGTGAGAAAGACGGGGGAATAGCGCAATTTTATCTACAGCTCCGGGGAGGAAAGATGATGATGGCCGGTGGTGGTGGTGGCGGAGCAGCCGTTGACCACAACGGGATATACACAAATCCAAATCTCCACAGCCTGCAGCAGACCCATATGGACGCCGATAACCCAGACTCCCGCAAACGGCCGCTGGAAACTCCGGCTGAGGAGGCCGGCTGTACCAAACGCACCAACACTGGAGGTAAGAGAAAAGCATTAAGCAGCAGCCCATCCACCTCTTCTTCTCCACATTAACTCTGAGCCTTTGTTGTGCGCAACGGCAAAGCACAGCCTTCAGTGTGATTCCGAAGCCCCATATGAGCAGTTCTGGGCGGCATGTTGGCTTTAACATGCAGCACCTGAGCACTTGGCACTTTGAGACACTGAGTGTGTTTATGGCTATTACTTCATACGCTGCATGCTCGAGCAGCCCGACTGAGTGAGCGGCCTCCTCATCTTAGGTCAGCTCAGAATTTGAACTCGGCAACCTTTCTATTCCACATCTGGAGCTTGTGCGGGGAAGTCTGTCATTCAGTGGACAGCTGATGACTTGTGTGCACCTTATTTAACATAAAAGTTCTCCGAAGTCTCTGTTCATCAGAGTTTGTGTCTGTTGGAAGATTAGGCACGGGTTTCTTTTGCAGAGGCAGAGACTACACAAATGTGAGGAGGAGTGACAGAAATGTCATCACAGTCTTCAAACGTTACCCAGAATGTGAATCAGTACTGATGCCTGGGCCCCGAATCATAGAATATGTAAAGCACTCACCTTTGCCTTTGACCAGTACAAATATGACAAGTATGTGAGCCAAACTTTTAGCAGTGCACTGTTCACTCTTAAAGGAAGCTGCTCGTTGATCTTGGACACTTTAGTGTTGATTTGTGGGCACTGACAACAAGTGGAGAAACAACAGAGCGTATTATTGTGTTTGTGATTTGTGAGATTGGAGCATCATAATCCTGATTTATGCTGAGTTTGAATTTTATGATTTTTTTTTCTTTTTTGTGCTTTTAAGGTGAAATGAGCAAAAAAGCCAACAGATGAAACTCATACCACCCTGTAGGGTTTGCGCTCATCAGCACTTGCAGGCCCAATTCCTAGTAAACCCAGGTTATTTATAGGGTGTGCGCTGAGCCAGAACTCAGCATCTGTTTGGAATTGTTTTAGCCTCATGATGTCTGACATGCCATCTTCTAGCTTGCCTCTGTATAATGATAAGAGAACAACTGTAAAACACTAGAACACTAATTGAAAGCATGTAAGTGCTTGAGAAGCAGAGCTGGGTGCTGTAGTCCAGAATCGTGCATGAGAATCTATGCATTAAATTGAAGGCAAACATCATTTTCAATGGGGGAATGGTGAGGTGCAGGAGAGGGGGACTACAGAAACACTGCAGTGCCATTTGAACAAATTGATCCTGATTTGTTTTTGTGGAGGAGTGTGGAGCACTCATGCTTTATTATTTGTCAGTAAGATGCTGGAGTGCAGCAGTGAGGATGGTTGATTCCAGCTCCTGTACATCTTATTCCAGCTCGTGATTGTTCTGGTCTGCAACTCACAGGGACCACTTATTCAAGAACTTGTTGTTAATTAGACGTCTGCAGAGAACAAGCAGTTTCTTCGCCATATGTCACTGAAATTTTTTTTTGTCTTTGTGTCCCTGACAGCCCAACACTCAGTGATGGAAGCATTATATCCCATTTCTAACAGTACGAGTGCATCTTTGCTGCACTTCACTGAACCCCAGAAATGTAATTTCAGCAAGATACGCAAGGACTATCAAGCTACCAGACAGTATTTTAGAACACATCCAACCCCCATATGTCGTCCATTAGCACCCCTAAAACCACTGTAGAAAAGAGAAGTCACGCGGTGTTCCTGCTTCTAGGAGAGTTTTCACCATTTAGCTGCGGCACAGAGACATTGCCGCATTGTTCCCATCCCGGTGGTGTGAATTGAAATTTTGAACATTTGGGTAGATTCTAAAGAAATATATATAATTCACTACACAGACAGCTCAGGTTTTTTAGTGCTGGGTTTTCTATGATGGCATCAGACAGCGTTTTACCAGCCCCACTCTGTGTTCATTTCTGCATCACGCCTCCATCGTATTTTCAGAAAGCGCAGCCGCACAATTAATCGTGTGCTGATGAACGTCTAACTCTGAAGAGGCTGTCTTGTTGTCTCAGGGGTGATTCAGATGACTTCCTGAAAGAGATTGTATCAGTGTGGAGAATACCTGATTGCTTAATCAAGGAAAACAAAGTGAAAATCCCATTTGTAATCATTAGCGTCTCATCCCCAAACTTCCTCTTATTTAAAAAAAAAAAAAAAGGTGGACAGGTAATTCACATAGAAAATTATAACAAGTGTGCATAAATAAATGTGAAGATTGAAGAACTTTATGAAATTACTTGGCATAACAGTTTAGTTGTGTAGGGCTTTGAAGAAAAGATGCATGTTTGGTCTGTGCTCAGCTATGAAATGGTGCTTCCTTTTAAAATCTAAAGGTTGCGCTGCTATGCATACTAAAAAGCCCCTGGTAACTTGGGATAATTCAGTTTACAACCAGTGTAGTAACATTTGCAGTTTAGTTAATGTATAGCTAACCTGAGTATAGTCAAGCAGCACCTCTATATGGCCGCCTCACAGCATATACTGCCTTTATACTGAAATCCCAGCAAACGTATATACTGCATTTTATAATAAACAAAGCATCCAAAGCAATAAGGCAGAGTTTGACAGTCTTACTGAAACATAGTGACGTATCCTTGGTTACCTGAAATGCACATTCAGAGGTTTGTAATGACCTAAACAAAACAGCTGTTTCATAAATATCCCCCCCTCTGCTTTATGTAACATTTTTTTATATCACCTCCCGTTTCATCTCATATGATCTGCACGCATCGCATGTAACAATGCAAACCCCCAGCCTTTCTGTTAGCAGTAGGGCTAGACAGCCTGATAATCTTCAATCATGCTTGTAATCACCAAGCCCTTGACTACGTCTGATATTGATCATGCTATTCCTACCCAACCAATCATTAACATGACTGGCAGTTACAACAAAGAGAAGGAAGCCCGTGCTCTTTCAAAGCCGATCCCCTGGTTGTGCATTAAGAGTTGTGGACACTGAACGAGGAAAAAAATTGCTCCTCTTTTATCAGCGTTGCTCTTCTGTCCTTAAAGTGAACATCTTTTATTCGTTCCTCTTTCTAATTACCCACACTCTGAGCCCATGTTGCTGCCAAGCATGTGCCTTCCAAAAAGGTTGTGTGGCTCAGGGATTAGGTATGATCTCGTAATGTTGCTAATGGAAAGGTTGGCAGTGGAATGTGAGCTGTTTTTCTTTTTTTAATTTTTTGGTGGGAAGGACACAGGTGCCCTTGCAGAGCGATGTGACGTGAGCGGACTGTGAATTTGCCAGGTGGCAGTTAAAGAGAGAATGAGAGAGAGCGATAGAAATGAAGACAGAGAAAAGCAGAGAGAGATAGACCATTAGGAGGGAGTGGAGTCTACAGGGGAACTGTGTCTATATACCAGAGCATCTCTCAGTGAATGAGACTGCTAGAATTTTCTGGAAGGCATTCGCTCCAAAGCCAAATGGGCCACGATGCTCAGGTTTGATTTGTGGATGAAAGTCATCAAAAAGCCATGAAAAAGGCTGCTTTTTTAACAGTTTCCCTGGAAATCACCATAAAATGAACCTGCCACCCTCAGGTCCACACAGACACTGACATGCTCACGCTGCAGTTTTTACACACGTTTACGCTCACTTGAGATACCTCTCGGTGTAAGATTTATAGTCGTAGTGATTGGCTTCATCACCCCCCTCCACCATTCTGCGGCACTGCCATTTGCAATGGTTGATGAGCCCCTCCGCCCTCTCAAACATGGCCGTCTAAGGGATTGGGGGTGGGGAAAAGGAGAGGAGGAGGGTGGGTGGCGTAAGGCACGCTGTCTCAGATCACTCCTCCTCCACCTCCTTCATCATTTGCTTATGTTCTCCATACACCTCTTCAGCCACTATTGAAGGTCACTCCACATGATTCTGTGCTCAGCGCTGAAACCCGCTCCCCCCGCCACTTCACCTTTGTCACTTTCCACTAAAAAAAGTGAGTGAATGGACTGCCATACTTTATAGTGCTGCGTCAAAAGAGGCGGAGTAGGGGAGAAAATTCAATTTTTTGGGACCGGCATCAGGGGGTGGGGATATGACGTGCTGGAGGAAGCAGGCTACCCATTGGCCGAGCGAGGCGTCAGTCCTGCGTGCTGCTGCAGACAGACAGGCCACTCGATGAATATGGATGAGAGCAGTGAAAAGGGTGATGCGGCAGGGAAGACCCCCCCCTTCAAACCGATGCAGGCTTGAACAATGCGTGCCGTCTTTCACTGAAAACACCGAGAGCCTGCATTAGCATTTTCTTGGACAATTGAGGCTCTGGCCAGCTGCAGGCATGGCTCGGATGCTGCGGTGAAATCTCTTTTTCTGCACCCACTGATGAATTAGACCTCGGTGAAAAAGGTCGACTGGCCGCATTCCTCAACACTACCATTGCACCTATGCCTAGGCTAATGTTAAGATCCCATTTAGAGATTGTGTCCCGGCATTGATGGCGATCTGACAGAGGACTTGAGAAGCAGCAGATCTCAGAATGGGTAAGCCTCAAACTCTTTTTGTCTGACTTGTTGAATTGATCCATCGTGCTAGACTACATGCAATTTTACACACCGAGAGCTCATTTGTTCATTATTGCTCATTTGAGTTTCGTCGTCCTTGCTGGCTGTCAGGAGCAGGTTAGTCCATTGAAATGCAGAATGGGTACTTGGAGGGGTAGTGAGAAGGAGGGAGGACGGTCACAAGGCATTTCCTTCTGACCCACCCCCCTCGAGTGACTTAACTAAACACATTTGGCTCAAAGTCCACGTCTCCAAGCCATCCTTCCAGCACTGGAAGCAGGGGTTTGAACTAACACCCCACTGGCTCAGCTTCCCAATGTGCCCCACTGCTCCCGTTCCCTGGCGGATTGCAGCAACAGATTGCCATGTTTACTCTACCACATGACGCCATTAAAACCTGTTACTGTGATCTCAGACACTAGGACAGAATTAATTATTGACTAATGACAGCAAACGTGGCTGTAAGGGCGATGGAGGGAATCTTAGTGGCTTCCTCCCCTGCTGGGTTTACTCTGGCTGAAGATGAGCAGAAAGTTACGCAGTGGGTTTGGGCTTGTCTGTCAACAACAGGTCATTGGATGTTTAGATCCTGCAATCAGCATCATTCAAATGAATTTCTTTGTGTGGCTACGGTAGCCAGTATTCGTGATAGGGTGATGGAGGGCTGAAAAGCTTTACAGTGACCATGTCAGTCATGAATCATGCTTATTTGTTCTCCAAGGTCATTTTATTGTTGCTCATTGTGAGAGAAGCAGAGGTGATTAGAGTGAGTTTTGCAAAGCGTCCTTTTGTTCTCAGAAGTCCAACGTATTGACCAGCACCACGAGCTGTTCATCACGTTCATATGTGTCATTTCATATTAATGTAGCAGTCCTGGGAATTTGGACATCTCACACGAGTATGGACAATTAGGTGAAATTAACAATCATGGCATGGCAATCATGTGCATTTGTCAGAGCTGTTGGTTATGGGTGATGTGCACCACAACAAGCCTGTGTCTGAATGAAACATGAGGGGCATATTAATGCAATAAGAAGAAGTAACGTGTAGGCTGTGAAATCCCTTCATGTCACAGTGCCATGTTCATTCACATCTGATTCTAATGAGGGCATAACTAAGGCAACAGGTTGGTCCACCTCAATCCATCCATCCACCGTGCCGGTCAAGCTCCCACATTCGATACCCTCGGCTTGACACGGGACACAGCAATGTGGTGACAGACGTCGTGGCTTTGCCGTCAAAACGCTATCTCGTCTCTGTGCTTGAAAATGCATCAGAAATCTCTTCAGACAAACATGGACAGTGCCTTTTTACATCTCTGCCCGCTCCAGTGACGTCACCCTTGAGGCAGCTGAAAAAGGATCGAACATGACGTCATTGCATCCAAATCAGCATGCAAGGCAGATTATGTATCAGTGCTTTGGTATACTAAGTACGCACCTGTATCAAATGTTTACTATGACGTCATTAGGATAATATCAGTAATTCAGTGGGTAAACCCAGCTGTCACGCATCTATAAATACAGCATATTTGATGCATTGTTGGCAGGTTCTTTTATTACATTTGGGCCCCGGCTCAATATGTGGCTGATTTGCTTTTTACTAGATTATGCACTCAATATGATCGGGGCTTTCTTGGACGGACACTTTGCCCACTTTGGGGTTGATTAATTCTTAATTGCCACTGTAGGAAAATGAACTTCCCAAGCTAAAAGGGAAACGCGAGTTCGAAATTCTTCAAACTGACGTTCTGTCACTCACTGACTGCTACAAGCCAATGTAAGCCACAGAAGCCCCTTCCAAAATGGAGGAGATTTAGACCATCTTGGCAGTATACCCTTTGAGCAAATCTGTGGGATTGGTTCCCATATGTTCTCCACGCGTCTGCTAATTACAAAGGCTCACTCTGTATTGGCATCCATGAACTGTATGGATAATGAGTTTGTGTTTTTTACAAGATACATTTTCAGATTCAGACTGAACTGCTCCTTCTACTTTCCTGTTGTTCATGCGTGAGAAATGATTAGTAACACTGGGTTTGGCTTTGAATTCAGTCAGAGGTTGCAAAAACTCCTTGAAAATAGATAAATTTAGACCTCTGCAAACTGGAAAGGAGGTCATCATTTACTCTACAAGAAATCTGGGACAGGACACAGAACATGTCACCGATCTCTGATAGAATGTGAAATACTGAAGGCTATAAAGACTCAAAAGACAAAACCTACTTCTAGATCTTTCCTTCACCAGAGGAATACAGGAACTTGGTTATAATTTTTATGTGGAAGCTATTTTTTCTTACTATAATCTTTTTTTTTAATGGTAACAGTTTGGTGTATATAAAAATTGCAGAGCTGCTTTATAAGATGTGACCCTTTCCCGTTTTGTGTCTCTTTCCCCAGAGGAGGGTGAGTACTTCCTGAAGGTGCTGATCCCCAGCTATGCAGCCGGCTCTATAATTGGCAAGGGCGGCCAGACCATCGTACAACTGCAGAAAGAGACGGGTGCCACCATTAAGCTGTCCAAATCCAAAGACTTCTACCCAGGTAAGAATGAACACTCAGTAATTAAGATTGATGATCACAAAGGCTCATATACACGAGTCGTCTGACTCATCACCCGGCCAAAGGAGCGTCGTCTTAGTGGAAGACTGATTTTGATATTTCCTCTTCATTTGGCTTCCCAGGAATAATTGCACTACATTTTAATCACGCAGTAATCATGAACTCTTTGAACTTAATTATCCTTTTGTCCTTGAGAGACTAAACATGGAGATGTTACAGTGGTAGACAGTTGCAGACAATTCCAGACTTTCTTTGAATTTATAAAATTACTTTTTCACATTTTCCTGCTGACAGCGATGTTGGAAATAAAAACAAGAAATGTGTGCTGGCAGTGTCGGGGCTATGATACAGGGCTGAGCGATACGGGGGGAAAATACATCTCGATATTTTTAGGACTGAATGGCGATACATGATATGCGTTTGATATATGGTACAAGTGCAAGTATGCGTGCTCTGTTAACAACAACAAAAAAGAAATTGTAAAAGTCATTTTAATACTTTTGTTTTTCCACCAGAAGCTGCTGCAATTTTGAAGAAACCGTTTTGTAAAATCATTTTCCATATTTCTTCTTGATATTTAAAATCTACCAGGTCACCAGCAGCTCATATGATTAGGGTTTGTTGAATGCTGACTCTTTTCTATAGATAATCTGCTTATTTGAACACCCAAGAGGAAAAAGATTTTAACAAAAAACCTTTGTTAACATCTGCAAATATCGGAATATGTGCTTATTTAGCATGTGGCAAGAACACAAATCAAACATAACCCTAGCTTGATTGCAGGTGACTTAATGGATGTTTAGAGGATATATTTTTAATTGTCGAAACTGTTTTCACTCAGTCAGGGATAGCTCTGTTTCTTTTAAGTGGGGCTGTATCAGATTCTGGTGCACAGTTAGAGTGTTGATGGCAGGGGCATGGACTAGAACAGGAGCTAAATCTTTGCTAAAGATACAGCCATACGTATTTTGGCTTTAGTCTATTAATAGAATCAATAACAGTTTCAGTGTATATCTAGAAAAGCTTCACAGTTGTACCTACTGTCAGCTGCTTTCCATGAAGAGGTTAAGGTTAGATTCATAAAACATGGGAGTTGATTGTTTGCTGTTGTCTCACCTTGTGTGACTTTGGTGTTTTAAATGGTTAGTTTGTATCCAAATGCATAAAAAACACAAGTCACACCAGCAGCCCCTGTTTTCTGTGAGGTTAGAATAGTTATTTATTCTTCAGTGATGTCTGCTGGCTACTAGCTTCTTGTTTTTGTTCACATTAACCCATGGCACAAAACTTTGAGTTATTTCTTATTGTCGGAGCAGCGCTGTGTCTCCCTGATTGCTACAGGAGAACTTTGTCAGTGAAGTTAAAGCACAGAGAGATACTGAAGAGCGCAGTGAGACGAGAGCTTTACTGTAGAAAATGTTTTATGTAATGCAACATAGAATCTCTAATATTGTCCCATGCAGGCAGATTTTAAAAGTCTCAGGTGTCCCCAGAATAAAATTCAAATTTCAGCCCAACATACTACACAGATGGTCGGTTTTTTTTGTTTTTTAAATAGCTGTTTCGGTTTCTGTAGACTCAAATTGTACTGGAACAGCTGCTGCACCTGTCCCTTTCAGGAAGATGTCTGTGAATGACAGAGAGGAGCAGACAATAGGAGCAGTGCAGTCGGTTAGTAGACGACATGGCTGCCGATACAATCCTGAATATAAACAGTCCACGGCTTCTTTCTCTCTGAATGATAACTTAACATGTAAATACAACTGAATTCTTAGTGCAGTCTTTTTCTTGTATGTGAATAAGTAGTTTGTCAGATAGTTTTACAGTTACAAAAATCCACATTTTTGCAGTGCAGAGCAGCATGTCTGTGTGTTGAGTGTGTTAGGTTTCAGGCCACATTTGATTCAATATTTCATAGTAGTTAAGAAAAAAAATATGGCCATGAAAGTAGACTTTTTGTGAGTTCAGTTGTATTAAAATTCAGTATAAGTAAGGATCAAGAGTAGAGAGAAGCAAACAGCAGAGTTTAACCATGCTGACGCACATAAAGCACCATCACAGATAGTAACACACACTCACTAGTTCACTATTTGTTGTAAATTGTTCCTTAAACTTTGTACTGTTCAGGGTCTTCCTTCATCATTTCATTTTCCCTAGAGCGATAACCTGTGCGCATACAGCCAAAGCTAATAATTACATTAAACACGCAAGCCACATTAGACCCACGAATCAACAGCGGGAATGTCCTGTTCCTGTGGAGACAGGTATTCAGGTGATGGGAAAACATGAAAGTGTCAGCTTATTGGCTAGTTTAATTTTCATTACTTTATTTGCTGTCACAGATCCTCAAATCTGGGGGTCAAGCCCCAGATGCCACACATGATCAGACTCTGTGGCTTATCTCAGGCTATACTTAAAAATGTATCAGAAATCTTTTCATATAAACACGGACAGTATTGCATGTAGGGCCTTTGTGCTACGTAAGGAAAATTTTGCTTTCGGCGGCATCTGGTTGCTTTAACCAGCTAGAATGGCTTCAGGTCCGAGTATAACAAAAATATAAGCCCCCAAAACACTTTAAGTACACCTTACAGTTAAATGATAGTGATCTTTGTTGATAAAAATATGCTTTGTTGTATATCTAGCCAATCCCTGTTAGCAGCAGGCTATGTGACTCCACTTTTACTGACCCCAGAAAAAGTAAAGAGTGAGTGGGCAGGACTATGAACGAATTTTAGCTCAGCTGCTATTGGTTACTTAATCTTTTTATAGAAAAAAAGAGAAGATTCTTATTGGCTTGTAACACTGGAAGGTGGTTTGTTGCCAGGGTCCCAGACGAATCCTGACATTAGATGATTTTAGACTTCAGAAATCTTATAACACCATAAAAACTCATTCTCATGACATTGAACCTTTTTAAAATATCGATATCTCGCCCAGCTCTGTTATTGCAGGGAACAAAAGTCACGTTTCTGGGAGGTGAACCAGGATCAAGAGATGCCAAGCTTTCTCGTATTCAGCGCGGTTACATAGCTAGCAGGTTGCGCATTTATTTGTGATATGTATTTATATTATTGCAATACATCAACTGTCTCACACTTCTGAAAAAAAATAATGCAGGGCTGCCATCTTGTTCGCCTCCTCTGAAATGCAAGAGCAAATGCTGTGCTGCAGAGGAGATGCATCCAAAGCATTAGCTGTGTTGGAGGGTGTCACTCAGGTCAGGAGACGGATGTCCGTGCAGCTCACTGACCCCTATCATACGGAGGTCAAAGCTGAACCATCTTATCCTCCAAACACAAAACGGCTGAGTTGTAGAGGAGTCTGGCTGTTTGTCCTTCATGCCTCAGAGGACACTTCAACCTGCTGAAAAATAACAGGTGCTTAGCGTCTTGCTGCTCATTATGTCCAGATGTTTTCTGTGATATCTGATGCAAGCAAATAATCCCTGTGTAGGAGTGTACTTTTAGTTTAGATGTATTGAAGAGCAAATGACCTCTTTTGATGGGAAATGTAGGTGTGTAGATTTGTGAGAAAGTCTCCAGATGTGTTCACATTGGACTTACAGACAGTTCTCAAATAGCTTTTAGCAGCTACTACATGCTATCCTCAAAAAATTAGCATTGGCACAAGATGTTACTTTGCATTATAACAGGTACTGTAAGGAGTGTCCAGTGACCTTTAAAGTATCATTTGTAAAAGACATAAATATTTCTCTTCCTTTAATTAATTAATTTTATTTGAAATTTATCTATTTATAACTTGTTGTGGCCATGTTGTCAAGCTCATCTCGATACAGCATCGTGTATTTTAAAGGAGAAGGGAAAAAAAAGTACTGTGTTACGTATATATTTCACAGAAATAACAAAAAGCGTGGCAGTAGGGCGATTTTTCGGAAGTTTTGAACACTGAACACTTTGTATTAGGTTTTTTGCTTGGTGACAGCAGGATCATCACAAGGTATATCCTTCCTTTAATTTAACTACACGGCATCATTTGAATGTGGCCTGTTCCTGTGGGACCAGGATGTGATATATTGGACGTACTGGACTGCGGCAAAGAATTACTGAACGCTGGGGGAGAGGAGAAGGAGGATGTGTTGGGAAATATTCTTCCACCGTGTTTCTGTTAACCACGGTGAGAGGATACATGTTTGGAGGGCATGGCTTGCAATTCTCAACAAAGGAGGCCAGCCATTTTGAGGGAATGGATTACAGCTACTACTCTAGCACTGGAACAAATGAAAGGAGTGATATGTATATCCTTATTTCCCGCTTGGACTCTGGATGTGCTCATAGGCCACCACCTGCTCTGCCCATCCCCCTACTCATTATCGTGTTGAGTGAGAAGAAGAGTTCAGGGAGAGGGTGCTGGCAAGAATTTGATTGGGTGGTTGTTCTGGCCCACACAAGTCAAATTAGGACTGCTACTGTACAACAGTTGAGAGCGCTGCTTTTCGAAGTAGCCAGTGGAGACTAAATGATGCTGATTTAAGTCTTCTGGATTCCTAAACTTACGGGCCACATCTGTGTGACCTTCAGTGATGAATCTGCTGCATTTTGGGTTAGCGTAGCATGCTAATGCCATTGCACACAGTTCACACCATCGTTGCTCACCCACCAGCAGACTGAGCTCGCTCACAACGCTCAAAATTGCATCCTAAAGAAATCGAGTGACAACAACCAGTGCAGCCATTTTCTTCTGCAGTCTTCTCTGTAGTGGTTCTCACCCTCCCCACATCACCCACCCATCAGTGGACAACTTCAAACCGTGAATTCAGTGGTCTTGATGGGGATCTGTACAACCGGGCCCTGCTGTGGCCGACTGTGATGGATGACCGGAGATAGTGAAGGGTGTGGATGATGCATGATTGTATGTGAGCGTGGGGACAGCAGGGCAGGCCCAGAAATAGCCTGTTTCAATCTCTCTCTGTGGACTTGACCCCTCCCAGCTGCACCCGAGCTTCTCCAGCACACGCCAAGTTTCCCCTTCCCTCCTCTCCACACACTGTTTTGCTCAGATTTGGTTCCTGGTAGTCAGGAGAGTTCGGGCCAGATAACATGACATAATTCTTTAGCTAAACTTAGTTTGCTTGCTCACTTTTTAACACGTGAATGCTGACTCTTTAATGACCTGCATCAGCCTCGTCTGAGATGTTCCTTGATTGTATTACTGAAGCATGTATAAATGCTGTACACTATGCATTCAGCACATATACATCTCTACTTGCACCTTCTTACACACACACAGACACACACAGAGACACACACGCAGACACAGACACACACATAAGCAGCTGCAAAGAGACCCGTGGGAGTTTTGGATTTGAACATAAACTTAGAGCCAAATTTCAACCCTTTACTTTGTGCAGTTGGCCTTCAGCCAGCATCTTAATTTGTACAGCACAGAACAGATAAGGTTGTCGTGACGTCGCTGAAGTATGTTTTTCATTGTCTAATCATAAAATATCATGACCTCATGCTGGAAACCACCACTATTCCACAGAGTATAAGATGAACTCTTTTCTTCAAAGAAGAGCAGACAAAGAAACTGCATTAAAGTAAACTTTGTGTTTTACCAGCTATGTGCATCACATACTCATGCACCCATATGGACAGTGTCACTATAGGTGAGGATTTCAAACTGATTAAAACTGGAACTTTTCCCAGATTTATGGCTGTGCCTCCAGTGACTCATAATCGTGTGCTATTGTGTCTGTGCTGTTCTACTTTCTGGTGCTAATATGATGCAGAGAGCAAGATGACCTGAGCTGCAAGTACAATACAGGATGTATCATTGCATAAAAAAACACACACACAATCACTGCTGTTCTTGGTGATTGACAAAGGTCAGTTGATTAAAAGGACACCAGTTTTACACTCAGAGGTCAGTTTACTACAGAGCCCCCACCCCCTGTTGGGTTTTGTCGAGGGAAAAAGAGCTGTGTGTAAATTTGCACACATGGCTTAATAAACAGTGAATAGAAATTTCCATGCACAGAGTTGCAGTCTGCACACAGATTTACAAATGACGTCTTCCTTCACAGGACTTCTGTGCAAGCCTCAAACTGAAAGGTCGGTTTTGGAATGAAGAGCAAAGTAAATACAATGTTACACCATGAAAGCTGTGAAATGCCCGGTGCAAAACTAATACTAAACATTATAACTTAGTATTAAACCCAACGAAAAAGACATTTTTAATCAATGTCAGTCATTGCAGTGCTGGTGTCTTTTGAGTTAACACCCTACATTACAGCAGGGGTTTAACAATCAAACATTATGTAGCACTACAAGCAGCAGTTAAGGTAATGGATGCATAAAATCTGCCTCTCTATGTCAATTATTGCAGAATTCTTTTTTGTTGTAGCCCCTCCCAAGCCAACTAGTCACTGCTTTGAAGCTTGGGCCCTCCAGGTTTTTTGGCACCAGTCTTTTTTTTCCCTGGTGGAAGTATGTGGAACTGGTCTTAGACTGGACACTGGTACAACTGAAGGATCTTGTTATATTGTAAGGTCAGGCATTGTTAGACCTCGACTTGGCTGTAACACACTACCTTTTGTGCTACATTAGCAGTTGGTCTAGTCACTTGTTAGTGGCCTTATTTAGTTGACAGTACTTGACTGAAAGGTAATTTCTTTTTGAATCTCCCTCTGTGGTTCTGCTACCTGCAAATACCTTACTTTATTAACTTTTGTACTTTTATTTTTTGAGTCATGTGACTTGGTGCTTTTTGCTTCACGTGCACTTTTGGCTGCCTTTGCTCCTCAAACCCTTTTACCATTGGATTGTTTATGTACACAGTGTATTTGGAATGCATGTTTAACTAGCATAAAACTATTATTCTAATTTTCAGCTTGGATTCTAGTAGAATAGTTTGCATAATTTACAATTTGAAAAAAACATAAAAAACATTAAACTCTCCCTTTAAGCTAGTGGTTCTTAAACAGTGTAGGCACCACTGGTTTGGTGGGGAACTGCTGGAGATATGCAGTAAAACTAAGGCAAATGAATGTGATCTGTTTGGGGAACAAGAGTTTTCTGTTGTTATCCACTAAGTTCAATTTAAGTAAAAGACAACTTGCATCCTTTTTAAATAATTGAGAAGACATTTTCAGTGTTGGGTGTTTAAAAAAATGCCACTGCTTTAAGCCAGCTTTCTCCTGATTAGCTTCCCATTGCAAACAAAAGGGTGGGGCAGCAGGTGTGTGGGGTTCCTGTTCTCACAGCAAGTGCTGATATGACCATATTTGGAATAGCTGCTCTTCATGAAATCACACAGTCTTTTTCTTACAGAAATCCCATTAGTGCCAACAGTGAGAAAGGAGGACTACTTGTCTCATAGTGTCCTAGAACCCAGTGCATAAAGCTAATTGGTGTCTAATTTAGTGGCTTATTTCGTTGTGCTGGATGTGTTTACTGTGTTTTTTAAAAGATTGACAGTGGGATTGGCTGAAACTTTTGGTCAGGCTAAAACGGAATATTTGTGGATATCAATAGCGGATTACAAAAAGATCCCCGCATTTAAAATCAGTGTTTACATTTTGGAGAGGCATGCCATGTTGCAACAACATGGCATGAATATATTCAGAATGGAGCTTTCCAACAAAGAATTTTTCGGCTCAATTTGTAGTGTGAATAATTACTTGGAAAATCTGCTGATGTGATGACAGTAATTATGGGTGATATTTTATGTGTGGCAGGCTAAGAGTCTAAATAAATCAGGCAAACGATTTGGACCAGCTAATGCAGATGTGTATTTTCTGTCAACTAGAGAGGAACTTTGAAACTTTCTTACTTTAGGATCGAGATAGAAGACCTAAGTCACTGGTCTCGTGGGGAAAGCTGAAGACTGAGATGTTTGATCTCTGGGGCACTGACACATTTATCTCTGTTGCTGCCAATAGGCAGCCAGTCTTACTCTGTGACTCAAGAGTAGAGCCTTTCTTACAACACTGTCGTCTGATGCACACAATCGAGGATGTGAAAAGGGTGGAGAAAAAAAATTCAGATAGTTTCACATCCTCTGTATAGTGACTCATTAGTGACAAAAGTTATAGTAACACATCACGAGATGTGCTCTTAGCAAAAACAATCGTATTGATACGGGAGCAGAATTGTCAGTCTGTGAAAACCTTTGCAGAAGCAGAGACGTTTAACTGATAAGTACTGTAGCAAGCAAAGCAGAAGGACCTCTTCAGCATTTAATGCAGAAACAACAAAGACTCGGGGCAACGTATCTTCTAAGGATGCGTTACATCACTTAAGATGCCCTAGTTTATGGGTTTTTTTTCAAGGAATGAGGTTGCTCAGTCTAAAAAATTATAATAAGTCAGGCTAAGGTGAATTTATTGAAGTCGCAGTTCTGTGTGGGTGTGATTCAATTTTGCACACATACTGGTTCCTGGGATTTTGTCCTTGTTGTTTGTATCCTGACTGCATATGAAAGTTCAATTCATACACAAGAATTAATCTTTTTACCATTTCCTCCAGCATACTTGCTATTAATAAACGTGATAGAGAAATGGAAGCAATTAGGCTTAATAGGGAATAACACCCACTGTTCAGGCACAGATTCATTTTCTAATGGCTGGGCTTTTTAGATTTCCCCAATGCAGCATATATCTAGAAAGTATTGTGTGTTTTATATAATGAATGATATCCATTATCATTATGAAATATTGCTAATAGTGTTCTGTGATACATGTGCTGACATAAGAGTCTGCAGCCAGCGAAGCACTTGCGTGCACAAGCTGCAGTCTGTCACTTTGTTATTTCATGAAGCACAGGCAGGTGCAGCAAAACACTAAGAGATGCCAAATGAGCTTTTGTTGCCACTGGTGCTAATATACTATAACTGTGTGAAAAAGTATGGTGGGAGTTAAAAGAGTAAGAGTACAATGATTGTGAAATTTAGCTTATTCCTGTTTTTGTGTGTGGAGAACAAAAACAACAAAAATCTTCATTAGACATAAGTAGGGCTGCAGGGTGCAATTGATTTGATGAGTGTGTGCGTTACCGCTAGGTTAACACTGTACTTATTAGCATTTTGAGCTTAATTCTAAATAGAGATAAGAAAAGATTAGAAGCAGATTAAATTCATGGAATCTTGCTGTTTTAAACAGAAAGTGTAACAGATTCTGATGTTTCTCCACTTAGATGAGTGAGCAGGCTTGTTTTAGGTTTAGCTGCTGCTGCTGACAGATGCTGATGGCAGTGAAGTTGTAAAAAGCATCTGCTTGTTATAAAACTTTTATTCAACCCAAAATGTTTAAATATACTAGTTTTCAAATGTTCAGAATGGAAGCTTAAAGCTTGGAAGATTAAATTCGGTGGGATATGATAAATGGAGTGGTACTTGCATAGTGCTTTTCTACTCCAATTCTTACTTTACCACTTCCCCCCCCCAGTAACAGAGTACTTTTATTCTATGCTTAAGTGCTTTGCCTAATTGTCAAGCACACATTCATGATCTGATAGACGTGTCAGGGGAAACTCGGAGTTCAATATGTTGCCCAAGTGTACTTTGACGTGCAGACTGGAGGATCCAAGGATCAAATCACCAATCTTCTGATTAGCAGGCGACCTGCTCTACCTTCTGAGCAACAGTCGCCTCATTTGACAGACATGGTAACTAAATGTTTTTAGATATGACTTGTTGGTTGATGAGCTGTGATATGGAAACTGCTGCACAGTTTATCTGCCTTTTGGACCTCTGTCAAAATCCAGACACACCTGTGATTTCATTGACATGGTGTCAGTTAGTTTGGAGCTCACTCAAGAGTAAAATTTCAGTCAGTCTCTGAATGGGTTAAGTGATTGCTTTTCTCCTGATGAGAATAACACTGTCAGTTGTCTGACCAATAAGAATTTAGTTGGATGAGAGGATATCAACAATCCAGTCGATTCTGAGACGTAAATTAACTCTGATGTGAGGTGGGGTGATATAGGTGGTTGATCGATGTATACACACCTAATAAAATGTAAAAGGAGTTTTATTTAATGTTCTGCTTACATGACACAATACTGAATGTCTGTTATCAGGAACCCAAAAAGAAACAAAGGAAATAAAGTCTAGTGCAGTACAGGTGAACTTTTACCCAATTAGACTTTCTTGATTTGCTTGGACTGACCTATTGACTGTCTAAATACATTATTTGACATGTCTGTGGCATGAAGCTGATAACATGTGAGACTTTTGACTGAACTGACTATTTCCTAAATTGCTGGAGGACAGATGCAGATATATGTGCGAAATATTGAAATATTGAAATTTAATTAAAGATGGAAATGCCAACCATGAGGAGGAATAAGGCTCTTCAGCTGTTCTTATCATTTGGTAGTGGGTCATGTTGCTCTCATTGTTTACTCAAATGTAATCCGTATGTCAGGTCGGCAAAGGAAATTGAGAGACATTTCAATTTCAGCCAGAAAACAGAAAAGCAGAGCAGGAAGCTCGATACAAAAGGAAGAGTGTTTTAAAAGTCGTGCAAGCGAGTATAAAGGACTCACTGTTGCATCACCTGTTTCCATGGCTCAGCCCCTTTACCATGGCAACAGAATGCCGGTTGGGTCATCAATGTGGGTGTAGAAAAAAGTCCAGAGGAAGAACAACTGTGTGTTTAGTCTATTAGAGCTGCAAGGCAAGGACAAGCTGAGTGTTACAGCACTGAAAGTATTACATCATTCAAGAGGAATCCTTCTCCCCCCCATGGCTTGCTAACCAAGCATGGCTCCATCTTTCAGCTGTTTCTCTATTGATTGGATAAATGGTGGAAGCCAGCAATAGCTTGGTAATTGTGTGTCTTTGTGATATGTCAAAGAGCAGTCTCAATTGCCAAGACATCTTAACATAAATGTAGATTTTAGTCTAGTCCAAATCCCTTAAATCTGCTTGCCAAGTACCCGCTCAGAGCATGTTAGAGTAACCATTCTGCTGTGTTTGTCCTATCCTGCTCTCTCGTAACAGGAACAACAGAACGAGTCTGTCTGATACAGGGTACGGTCGAAGCCCTCAATGGTGTCCACAACTTCATTGCGGAGAAAGTTCGCGAGATGCCCCAGAGCGCCCAGAAACCAGAACCAGTCAGCATACTGCAGCCACAGACCACAGTCAACCCTGACCGAGTCAAACAGGTGAGATCCTAGGCAGTTACTGGGGTCATTAGGGTGTGCGTTCACTGTGTGATAGTAACAGTTCATTTCTAGAACACCTCGTTTATTAGTTGTGAGTAATAGTTGTGCTCTGGGCCATGACCCACAGTCTGGTAGGGTCAGGAAAATGTGAGGGTATATGGTTATTTTTACCTCCAGCCTTTCATAGCTAGACAGAGCCGTGTGGCAGCTGCAGCTTAAACCCCTGGGATTAACAAATCGCTGAGTAAAGCGGGGGCTGGTATAGTACTCTGACTCACTGAGAGACATCCCTCTTTCTGTCAGCCATTTGAGGCATGGTATATTCCTCATGTTATCTTTTATTGCTACCAAAGTGTTTCTGTTTCTCTACAGGCTAAATTGATTGTGCCCAATAGCACAGCTGGGCTGATCATTGGCAAGGGTGGAGCCACAGTGAAAGCGGTGATGGAGCAGTCAGGGGCTTGGGTGCAGCTCTCACAGAAACCAGAAGGCATCAACCTGCAGGAGCGAGTAGTAACCATCAGCGGGGAGCCCGAACAGAACCGAAAGGCCGTGGAAATCATAGTGCAGAAAATTCAGGAGGACCCTCAGAGCAGCAGCTGCCTCAACATAAGTTACTCCAATGTTTCAGGCCCAGTTGCCAATTCCAACCCCACTGGCTCCCCCTATGCTAATACAGGCGAGGTGCTGCCCAATGCAGCTGCAGCGGCTGCCACTGCCTCTAGCCTTCTAGGTCAGGCCGGATTGACAGGAATGGGCGCCTTCCCTGCCGCCATGTCCAGCTTATCCGGTAATGATCTGCTGGCCATCACCTCAGCTCTCAACACACTGGCCAGCTACGGCTACAACACTAACACCCTCGGCCTGGGCCTCAACCCAGCAGCTGCTTCAGGGGTCCTTGCTGCAGTAGCAGCTAGTGCTAACCCGGCTGCTGCTGCTGCAGCTAACCTTCTGGCCTCCTATGCTAGCGATGCCTCCAGCAGTGCGGGCCACCCTGCTACAGGTCTCGGTGGGTTTTCCTTGGGGTCTCTAGCAGCTGCTACTGGGGCTTCCAACGGTTACCTAAATGCTTCATCCCCACTGATGGCCTCCTCCCTATTGGCAACAGAGAAGCTGGCAGATGGTGCCAAGGACGTGGTTGAGATTGCTGTGCCCGAGAATCTGGTGGGTGCCATTTTAGGGAAAGGAGGGAAAACGCTGGTAGAGTACCAGGAGCTAACAGGAGCCCGCATCCAGATCTCCAAAAAAGGAGAGTTCATTCCTGGTACTCGGAACCGTAAAGTTACCATAACAGGGTCGCCAGCCGCTACGCAAGCAGCACAGTATCTGATCAGCCAGCGGATCACCTACGAGCAGGGCGTGCGCGCTACCAACCCACAAAAAGTGGGCTAAAAGGAAAAAGAAGAGGAAAGAAGGAAAGGATGAAGACAGATAGAAGGGAATTGAGAGAGAGTCATAATGGATAAGGAAGAAAAGAAACGTCCAAATATCTGTTCAATATTTCAGTATCAAATGAGAGAATCACAAAGGAGGAGGTGGGGGAGACAACCAAGATAAGTGTGTGTGATATGTGAATGTGTTTTTAGGACTGACGTCCTGATGTTTTTTAAAAGTTTGTGTCGAGTCCTTTTGATGATGGTGATCAGAGTAAGCTGAACTGGTCCACTGCCAAGCTGCAGATTCAAGGGTGAGGCCAAAGGGTTTCACCCTCCTCCAAAACCTCATAGCTTTTATTTTATTTCTTGTGTTTGGTTTTGTTGGTTTTAATTTCATTGCAAACCTCGGCTCCCGGTGAGTTGAGTGTATCAGATGAAGTTCCAGCCAGCTAATAGAGCTGTTTTACAAACCTTGCTTGTTGTATACAATGCAGAAGGCATTGTGAACAGGGGTGTGGTTTTATGACACGCACCTGAGGTCATCTCAGTTTATGGGGAAGCAATCTGAGAATAATTTCTAAAAAAAAACAAAAAAAACATCTTTGTTGACATATGTTCAATTCTGGCTCATATCATAATTGAAGTTTCTAAATCTGGGTATTTTATATTTTCATCCTTTATTTATTGACATGGTCTCATTCAAACACAAATAGATTATTTAAACCTGTGACTGCAGGTTGATCTGAATGTAAAAACATTATTAGACTATTGCTATTTTTTATTTACAGGGATCAAATATTGTGTTGCAGTGAAAGAAATGTATAACTCAAACCCAGTCTGAACTTCACTGTTGCTGTTTGCAAGTATAGTTCAGGGGTTAAATAATCAATGTGAGAGGATAGAGGAGACACACAGGAATGTATAAATATATTTTACACGAACACACATAGACGATGCTCCCACAAACGCACAAACACTGAAACATAGTTGCATATTCAGTCACAAAACATGCAGAAATATGTCGTTTAACCCATTTTTGGTGCTATAGAATTAGGTTGATATCTCCTTTACCATGGAATCAAAATCTCTCTGTGGCGACTAACCTTGCGACTTATTTTAAAAAGAGCTGCTGTCTCGTCCAGCCATTAGTAGCCCATTGGACTGACGCAGCCTCTCACGTAATGACAAATGATCGATTTCAGGATCAAAGATGAAGAAAGCAATCCAGTCTTAATAATTAAATCCATTCAATGCAAATCTTTTGTTCTACCTTAGACATTTATAACTCCCAAGATTTAACTGAAAGCTCAGACTACCTTCAAGCAGTGTGTCTAACCAGTTCAGTTCGCAAAAGGAACAAAGCACTACAAAAGCATTTTGATAAGTAAAGCTGTATGAACCAATGTCTGTGAACAAAGAAACTATTGCCTTTACATTAAGGGTACCAAATAGTCAAGAGACATACACTAATGAAAGGGAAGTAAAACGACACTTGAAATAAAAAAAAAAAGAGGCTTGGATTCACTTTTTCTGTGAGCCGTCCTTGCCAATTTGCATTAAGACAAAAAAGGGAAAAAAGGATGATTCTGCAGTTCATCCAGGCAGCCTTTTATTGTTCCCAAAACATGTTAACGCTCACTAACCTCAAGTGAAGCACATATTACAACATAAAATGTTTTGGCATTGTTGTCTTTTATGGGCAATTGTTTGTCTGAGGCAGGCAGGCTAATTGTCTTGAGTATTTCCAAGCACTCGAAGATTACCTTGGCTTCCTTCTGTGCTGCTATCCATAGTGTTCATCCTGAGTACACTGGGTCTCTGAAGACTGCACTGTGAGACATTAAGAACACAATGTAAGGTGTGTCTATCCCTGCTTGGGACATAAGTATATTTTAATGTGCACATGTATGTCACATACACAAAAACTACCAATACTGACAGAAGGGATATTGCCACAAGAGCATTTATACTCAAGCATCTTGTGACGTTTCTGTTTACCAATGCACTGCACTTAAATTAGCAGACATTTTTTCCCAACGACAAATTATTCCCATCGCATTTTCCTGCACAGTCCTGTTATGTCCACACCCCCCACCACCCAGCTCTAAAGGCATCTTTCAATTGTTGTCCCCATCAACCCAAGCTCTATGATCAGCTTCCTGAATACACAGCTGTGAGGGTTGGTGCTGAGTTATGTCCAAGAAAACCAGAACCACACCCATGTTTTGGAAAAATTTAATGAAGAGCCTTTTCATTTTCACAAATCATGTTTGAAAGTCAAATGGCTATGAAAGCGTTCGAAATAACTCTTTGTGTCTGAACATTGTGCGTGACAACTGCAACAGCTGTGAGCCTTCTTAAATCTTTCCTTTCACTATGTGTCTGGAGGGCTTCGCAGTCATCCATTAATCCAATCTGGCCACCAGTGAATTCACAGCATAGGCTAACCTTTTACTGCCCAAAATTTTAGCATGTAATAAGATACAAGCACAAAACAAGGATATGTTCTATCAATGCAACTGGACTGCTTGACTGCAGAGAGCTGTCCTTCGACGGCTCTCTGATCGATACATCGTGCCAAACGCTATTTCTCTCTGCCCCTCATTAGCTTTCCTCTTTCTCTCAACATTTTATTCCCCTGCATGCTGTCGTTTCTCACTGTTCTGAGATTCCTCCTGTGTCCTACTCCCTGTCCGTGCTTCTTCCTACACTGTGCTCTCCCCCTCTTTCTCCTTCCTCCTGTCTTGTCTTCTCATGGGTGGTGTGTTGGATGTGCTGCTGGTGGGCAAGTTATGCACTGTAGGTCATGAGGGTATGAAAATATTTCTGCAGGCCGCGAAGTTCACAAGGCTAACATGCATAGAAAACACCTGCCTCCAAAAACTGTGACACCCACCAAGACCAACCAGCAGCGTCAGCTCAAAGTATCAGATTTCCTCTCTAAGAAGAACAAGTAGACAGGTTTAGACAGTGAACTATGGCCTTTCAAGGGAAGAGGAAGCGTTGTTTTTTCCCAAAAGAAAGCGAGTCAAGGTCGAATAAATATTCATACACTGGCTGAGCTCAAGTTACAGCCTCCGAAACAAAGCATAGTACGGACAGAGCGCATAGGTTAGCGAGAATAAGGTGGGAACTCGTTTGTGACCTCAAGCCGAAACAATGACATCCTTTATGCATATCCTCTTATCTGAAAATGACTAGAATTCATTTCTGTGGAATACAATATGTCATGTCATATGATCTATATGTACTTTATTGTAGCTATTCTAGTTTGTAGTCCAAATGCAGTCCAGCGTTGTCGATACAATGTGAAACTATGTTATATTTGTGTGGATGATGAGAGTGCCAACTAAGCCTGATTAAGATTAGCTTCGCGATTTGTTTGTGCATTACGATGACTCATCATCGACCGGTGGTGTCCATATTTCTGTCATTGATGATTTAGTTTGACAGTAAGAAAATGTAAAGAATATTGGAAGCAATATAGTAGCATGTTGTCCTGTTTTGTGTTTTATGTCTGTTGTATGAACCTTTGAAATTACTAAGATTTTGAATGAATAGGTTTACATGTACTTTTTGTAAGTTATGAAAATGCTGCTATTTGATAAGTAAACTATACAAAATATTTTAGTTGAAAAGATGTCTGGTCTGTTGATTAGAAACATGCTCTTAAAGGCTGGAGCATAAAACGAGGTGTATAGAATACTATACAGTATTGGTAAGATAGCAAAAGTAATAATAGACTCCATAGTACAACCTGTGCCAAACTAGACCTCTGCAGCTTCTGAAATTGTAGATGTGCGATCAAATGTTAGATATCAATAACTTGTTTAGAAGTGCTGATCAAGTGCCAATCAAACACTGTCTTTTAAGTTAAGAAAAGATAATCAAATACATGACTTAAGAAAACAAAGGACAAAGAACTTTTTGTGCGTTGTTTTATCCCATAGGTACATAGAGTAAGAGTTAAAGATTGTGATTTTTATGGATCCATGTTGTTTTACACTCCATGCATCCCTTGTGTGTTTGTTTGACCTGTGGCTTAAGTACTGCTGTTTTCTCACAAATGTCTCTATAGGCCAGCATGGACTAAGCATAACATGTTATAAGCATTCATAACATAGCCATTAACAATCAAAAATGTGTTTGTGGAGTTAGGTGTTATCTTTTTGCACGTCTTCTATTGCATGGTATCAAAGTAAATTATGGAGGAAAAAAAAACGTACAAAAGTTTGCGAGGTGTCTCGCAAACGTTCAAAGACATAACGCTGCATGCAGTCAAATGTAAAGCACTTCAGTTTTACTCGCCTCATGTTTAGAAAAAAAAAAAAGAAAGTTGTTTTTTTTATTTTATGTTGTGAGTTGGGAGGGAGCTCATTATTGTCATGTTGGCCCGAAAAAACAAAACAAAAAAAACCACACACACGAATACACATCTGAGATCAAAATTCCTCGTCAGTCGTCTTTGAACGCATCGTTAGATTTTTAGGTACAGTGAGGAGTATTACAAATGTGAAACAAGCAAACGTGAAAATGTTACTCAGTGCATTGGCTCCTTGTGTTTATAGGATATCAGGCATTCATTTCTTTTACAAACAGGTTGAACCTCACGTCCCATAATCTCTTTATGTCACAGCTTGAAAGCCCAGATCTAATCTATGAATGTAACCATTTCCTGTTTCTTTTATTTTACGTTCTGTCAAATGGTCTTTAATGTAAATTCAGGGCAGGAATGTCAAATACATGTAGAGAATATCTATGTCAATAACAGATTTCAGCTACAGTCAGGTAGGCCTAACATGGCCATAGTCATGAATCAGATATGTTTTAACACAACTTCCGATTCGCTGTCAACATTATCTTGTTTGTTTGGTGTTGCATAAATGCACTTTACTGATCAGTGGGTCATACTGGGTGTGAAATGAAGCAAACCAGTTTAGTCGATTTGATTTGGTTGCCATTCTTTGCTGTTGCTATGATGTGACTTTATTTATTCCCTGATCCTGTCGGGTCTCATGAATGATGGAAAGGGCTGGAGTCTCAGACGAAATCGAAAAGTAGCATCTGTTTCCTCACGCGAAGGCTTCTCCTTCACATTCCCTTCAGCAGAGGTCTGTGTCAATCACTGTGTGCATTGTTTTGCACTAGAATGTGAAACCACAAAGGATCTGTATGCCTTTTTATCCCTCTTTTGCTTTGAAATTCCAAATTTTGAAAGCGGTTTTAACGTATCCAGCACACTGGCATCGAAACACTGGACTGAAGGATGCAAGCTCGAGGTCCGGCCGACACAAAGGCCGGGTCTGAGAGACTTAATCGGCACCAGCAAACACGAAGATTGCCTCTGCCACCTCAACATAATGAAAATCAGAGGAAACGTTCGAACGGTTAAGGTCTAGTTACGCGAGTGATGTTTCTGTCTCATTCTGTGTTGCAAATCCCCTGTTGTTGCATTGACTGCTTCCCATCCGAGTGCTATCCGAGCTGCGGTATCATTCCAAAAGCTGTGATGTTTGTTTTTGATTTTCAGTCCAAATGTATTCGGGACATCCATCCAGCCCCACGGAGCCCTTTCACAAAGAAGGCTAGGACTGGTTTTAAATGTTACAAACTGGCTAAGGCTGGTCGCTCCTCTCTTTAAACCTCTTCTACCTGAGTCTCACACTCTCAGCCAACACAATATCTCAATTTGTTTCATTACACGGAGCACCTGCTACCGTGTCCACCCTTTAAATGGTTTTTAGGTATTTCTGAGCCCTTTCGTCTGAGGAAAATACAGGATTCTTTGCCAACCACACATGAGGCCATTATTGTGTTTGACCCTCTGAACCTCCCATGAACTTTGTTGACCTTTTCCATCCTCGAGAACTCATATATGTGTTGGATATTTTACGCCACTTTAACTGTCAAACTCTGCCAGACTGTTCTTTCATTTTCCAGTTATTTGGACTACTCTGCAGGGTTGACTGCTTGCTTAAGTGTAAAGCATGCCGTACCTTGCAAACATTTTCATGCCATTGTAAATTTTCTTTCTGGGGTTCGGTTTTAATGTTGTTTAACCTCTGTTCTTTACATCTCAGAAGAAAAAAAATGGACTGACAGCATAAGATCAAATATTCCAACCTAAGCAAAGTGATGTTTTGTTGATTGGGTTCTCTTTGATATTAGCGACGACGGTTCTGTCTTTCATCTGTGACGAGCGCGGAGAATCTGTGAAAGTCCACAGTGTTACCTACTTAAAGGGCTTTCTAGGACAGCATTTAAAGTCCTCTGAATATATTCAGAAAGGAAAATGCCTTCTTGTGCCATTTTAGAAAAAGTGCGAAAGCTTTTTATGGCAAATGTTTGTCAGCAAGAGTGCCAAATAATTCCATACTGAGCCAAAAGGCAGCCAGCCTACATTCTAAATGTGAGATCACTGGAATGGTTCCGTCCCATTTCCACTCCCCTTGAAAAACATCACCCTAATTGTACAATGTTTGAGCTCATGTACCATTATTGTTATGCTGCCAGTCTGTTTTCTGCTTTTGTTAAAGGAACATCTCAGAAGCAGTATATTTTCTAAATGATACACCGTTAATAAAAAGAAAACAGCTACTATGGTGAGGGAATGAGAGGATTTTAAAAGTGTCATTGATTTTATTATTTAGTTAATTTGAACATTATTCATTAATAGATTTAACGGTAATGACTATTTAATGTAACTGTAGTACTGTGTTTGTAAAAGAAAATTCAGTGAGTTGTGTTTTATGACTCGTGGACTACCAGTGAAGTCAGCATTTCAGTGTTAATAATTGAATTGTTTTTTAAAGATTATTTTTGCGACGGCAACAAAGAGTCATTATAAATGTTCATTTTAACATCACTTGTCTTCCGTTGCTTTTATTCTCCACCCCGTCCCTCTGCTCTGTCTCACTTGAGTGAAAGGTTGAGTGTTTACATAATTGCAACCAACACGTTCTATGAATAGATCGATTTCTGAAGAGCCGAATCTGAGCACGCACTAAACGTGAACAGCGAGTATGTTTACATGGACGCAGTGCTCACACGAGGAATCGGACTAGTTATGTGAGGGAAAGCAGCATCAATTTCACACCATGGCTATATCTAATAGCTGGGTTTATTTACTGAAGAAAGAGTTTTAGACAGTCGATACTATATTTACATCATTATGTTGCTTGGCGTGTTCTGTTGCCTTGCATTGAATGACTTTGATCAGACCTCATATACAAATATGAACATTTTGTTTCATTTAGTTAAGCATTCAAGGGAAACATTGAAATGTTTGCCTTTTCTGTGATCACAGTCTATTCACACAAAACGGGGGATTTTATAGGTGGAGGCCAGTCCACAGTTTTTACCCTGGTATTTTTCTTTTACCTGTTGGGTTGATAAAAATGGATGAATCTATGCTACGATGACCTGACCAATAACTATACTGACTGACCTGTCAGGATGATACACTATACAAAAATAACTGAAGTGAAAACACCTTGGTAAGTGAATGTAGGCGTGACACAGTGTGAAGATGGACATCCTGCACTAATTATACTAATTTTAATCAAAATGTGCTCAGTAATCATTGGTGAGGGAGGACGAGTGCACTGTTAAAGTCCCCAATCCTGATGGTGCTTTCTTGAGTAAGTTGTAATTTGAATATGGAATGTCCCCTCAACTTGGATTTTTCACTTGGAAAATTGGAGCAACCGCTGTTAACAATCCAAGATAGTGGCACTAAACATAAACTGTAGTAAAACTGTAAGCATTTTAAACTACTGCCACTGTTTTGTGTATTTGTGAGTCAGTAAATACGCTCTGACCAGGCTCTATCGATGAATGGCAGTGACTCTGACTTGGCAAATGACTTGCTGATCACAAACCGTTAGACCGTGAACATGCCACAGATAACCCCACTTTTTAAAATGCAGCATGACCATTATTTACAAAACAGACTTAATCTTTTATTTAGTATGACACAAAATGCATCCTGGGGCAATAAACCCATCAGGAACATGTTTATTAAGATCAGGTCAGAAAGTCATTTTCCCATAGACTTCTTTAGGACCTGTAATCTTTTTGTAATCACAGTTTTTGCCATCTGGGGGCCTTCAGGTAAAACGATGGATTCTGTAATGGCTTCATTTCTCAGAATCAGAATTTACACCAGTGTTTTATAATGTCTGTGGTTTTTATATTATCATTTGATAAATAAAAAATCATTAGCAGCTACTAACTGTCTGGCTAGCTAGCTAATGGTGTTTGGTTTACAAAGTAGAACAATGGTTCTCAGATGGTTTTTTAGCTTGTTCACTTCATGCTGTAGCTGGAAAAAGTTTAGCTTCTACACTTTATAATTTCTTATTGGACATTAACAAATTAAACAACTTAACAAGCTGGGTCTCACCTTGTATACTTTCACTGAACTGGAGCTCTCCACCTTGTTTATGGTGTTGCTACCTTTTTTAGTGGTACCATGTGGCAAATGCTAGCTTGCTGTTGATGCAGCCTTTCCAAGAAGGTTGTCCTTCAGTTTTGGTGAGTACAGTGCTAGTATTTTATTAGCATGTAACCTAGCACTGTTTAGTATGTTTGTTTATCTGATGAACATCTACAGCTTTCTAAAAATGTTTGCTACTGTTGGCTGATTACTCAGCAAATTTAACAATGACTTTGGCTTGATGAACTAGCATGAATGCCAAAATAAAATGCTAAGGCTTACAAACACAGTCTAAAACTAATACATTACATCATTGTCACTGCTACACTGCTCAACAAAATTTAAGGAACACTTTAAAAATATATCTGATCTCAATGGGTATCTATATACCGACATGGACTGGGTAATCTGTTAGGAATGAAAAGATGAAAAAAGGAAAAATGATCACCCTTCAGAGCACTGAATTCCAAAACACTCAGAAAATCATGAACAAGTGAACAAAAAAATCATGTGGCAGACTAGTCCATTTTACTGAAATGTTATTGTAGCAACTCAAAATGGTATCAGTAGTTTGTATGGCCCCCAAGTGCTTTTAGGCATGCCTGACAACGTCTGGGCATGCTCATAATGAGACAACATAGTTTCCTGGGGGATCTCATCCTAGACCTGGAGAAAAGGCATCACTGAGCTCATGGACATTCAAAGGTGCAATCTGGTGGTGTTGGATGGACAAAAACATAATGTCCCAGAGGTGTTCTATTGGATTTGGGTCAGGTGATTTTGGGGGCCAGTGTTATCAACTACTTCATTTGGAAGAGGAAGTCAGGTCCTCCTTGCACAAAGGAGCAAATACCATTCCTGCTAAAGGTTAAGGACCTTCTACGGCCTTGTCCAGCTCTCCGACAGTAACTGGCTGTTTCCTGGAATCTCTTCCATGCAAGGGGCACAGTAAACCTGGCAATGATATGCCATAATGAAGGAGTTGGACTACCTGTGCAACCTCTGTAGAATCCAGGTATTGCCTCATTCTAGTAAAAGCACAAAGTTATACCAAGGGTGGCTTAATAGTGGACTGGCCTAATGAAACTAGTGACAAAGCAGTCAAAAAAGATGAGGAAGGAAAAAAAATGTCATTGGCCTCCACCTATAAAACCATGATTATTTTTAGATTTGTCTCATTGTTTCCCCTCTTGTGCACCTGTTGCTAATTTAATTAACACCAAAGCAGCTGAAACTGATTAACTCTGCTACCTAACTAGCCAGATCATAACCCCAGAAGTTGAACTGACTTGATGCTATACTCTGATTAACAAGTGTTCCTTTAATTTTCTTGAGCAGTGTATAATGCCTTACTATTTTTAACTAAAGTATCTATTATTAGTCAAACGATCCAACGATCATGTAGGGTACTATGCAAAAGTCCTGATATAGCCCTTGTTTCTTTATATTTTATTAGGAAAATGGAAAATACTGTACATGTAAATACAGTATATAAGGTGCTAACAGAGTTTATACAATTACAAGTGCTTCAAAAGCATTGAGGTCCAGGCTCTGTGGAGGCCATATTTGTGTTCCATTCTGTGTTTATCTGCCTACGTATACTTTTACTATATTGTCAGTGTGTTTAGAATCATCACACTGAAAACGTAAACTGTTGCCAATCAAATGCTTTCCAGATGATGATGCATGGTTGATCCTAATCACACCAACTTTGACAAGCTTCCCAACAGCACTGGTTTAAATGCAGCCCCAAACCACGATAACCTCCACTGTGTTTTACAGATAGCTTTAGCCACTCACTGTTGCGCCTCTCTCCTCCTGACCGCCTCCATACATATTGAGAATTTGAACCAGAAAGTTCAGATTTTGATTCATCACACCATTTTAACTGTTGCCACTGATTTACTGTCTAGTTCTTTCATCTTTATTAAAAATGTCTTCTTGGTAGCCACCCTTCCACTCTGGTGGTGAGGCTTCAGTAAACTGAAAGACCAGCTTAAGGACATGACTGTCAGATACTGTCCATCTGCTATAGATAGTTTTTGTTTTAGGCTTGGCACTTCTTCTTTTTTCAGTTATTTTCAAGAATTTCAAACGCCATAAATAAATAATAAGCAATCTTCAAGCATGCCTTTTCATCAGCTCTTGAAAGTCATTCACCTCACACCAGTTTGTGCAGCGATAGGTTAAAAAATGCACTGGTAAGTAATTCATTTTTCTAAAACTGGAAAGGGATTCTGCAATAAGATTATATATCTGTCATATCAACCAGTATTCATATAGATCCAGTCCTGCTAAAAATGTGCATTTCTTCTCTTTTCTCATATGATAAAAATGGTAAATGTTTATTGCTAATTTGGTTTAGATGCCTTTGGGAAATCTTCCTGAATGCTTGTGGAATTCTGTGAAAAAGAGACGACAGCAGATGGGCTCGCCTTGTGAAAAGCTCTCGTGGAGCTTACATAAGAATTATCAGAATTACTGACTTGCGAATATGGCCTGACAATTAGACGTATAACTGCATGAATAAGTCAGGTGAAATGGTAAACATCATGAGGTCACTAGTATTTTGGGAACTTACATGTTGCCACTTTGAACTGATGAACTCGTCTGTCCAATCCCCCTGTAGTTATCATAGTGCCATGTATAGCACATACCCCAAAAGCTTAAAATATTTCATGTAGTATTTCATGAAGAACAAAATCATTTCAAGTCCTTATAACCTTATCTTCCACTGTCTGCCTTACCTGCTTTCTGTTAAGCCCTATAGAATAAACCATCTTTCAAATCCTGTAAATTTAAGAAATGGCAATCTGATATTGCACCCGGTGCAGTGATGGAGTGAAATCATAATTCCAAATTTTCTGCACATCTTAACCCATTTAATTTTTCATTTCTACCTTGAATTGAGGTGTAAAACCCTGCAGCACTATACATTTAAGGCACATTTGATTCCTGCTGTAAGAGAAGGTAGCAATGGGCTTGAATGATAAAATTGCGTTGTCAAGGTAACAGGTTGTTCTGAAGACTGCAAATATGTCGTACTGGGGATGCTCCCATACAATATTTCAGCCTGCAGCCTCTGTAGCACTGAACTACACAAGCTATGCGTTCCCCTCCCTTAGAGTCAAGCAGGTTAACTGCAGATGTAATATGCCTCGCATTCATAATTCAGAGACATTTAATAGTCAGTTTATCTTCATCAATATTATTGAGATTAGTCACTGCAAATCCCATTTGCAAAACCAAATTGTAACTGTCGGAAACCTTGAGGTGGCACAATGATTTCTTTCAAATGATGAATGAGAGAAAAAGGTGGAAACTGTGCAGAGAGCAGAGATACACTCAGCACCCTATAACATGGCTCCTGAAGTAACCATGGATACCTCTATTTCATGGATGGAGTAATTTTAGCTGGAGTGGGATCTGAAGGATACATAACACTGTTCCTGCACTAAATATCAGATATTATCACATCTTAAATAGAAAGTTAAAGAACATATGCACTGAAGGTCATGCACTCAGAAAGTCCTGGAAATGTATACACTTTGTACTGCATGCATACGCTCCATAGAGAACTACTGACATATGGGATGTGTTGTTTGCGGCATTAAAAGTATATTCACAGAATGCAGGCAGGTGTTACTGATGCAATATGTGACCGCGCTCTATTTATTTTATTGAACTATAGTAAACAGCAGGTGTCATAGTCAAGCTTGTGGTTTTACAGATGATATTCCAGCAAGAGAAAAAAATACAGAGTTGATTTCAGGAAGAAAAATAATAATAATAATGATGACATCATCGATACTAACAAATCATTTTTGTACTCCATGAGTTTGTGAGGAACACAAACAGGAGGGATATTGTACGATACTGCTGGTAGCAGCAGTTGTTAACACTTCTGAAACACTTTTTCATGGACACGTTGCTGTTTCTTTGTGCTGTGGGAATAGAGGATAGTAGAGCTGAGACAAAGTAGCTGCAGAGAACGTGAGTGAACTGTCTGCACTGTCAAGGCAACCATGATAGCGCTGGGCATGAGGGATTAAGAGGAGATGCAGCCATGATAAAAACACAGCAGCTCAGAGACAAACTCGGTTTCTTGAAGTAAAGACGCAGGAGGTGCAAGTGTCAACATGTCATGGAGCTATAACACTTATCTAGGATAAATTCATTAAAATGTTTTCTGTGTCCATAGTTCTTTCATTTAATAATGAAGGAAATTTAAAATGTGACAGTTACAAAGAAGTATTAAGTCAAGAAGTAAAGAACCGTTAGCATTGTACCAGGAAAGCTGGTTGTTAACTTCTTATTTCATTTCAAGAAATCCCTCACAAACCTTGTAGATATAAAAAGGCAATTTTACCCCAAAGCTCTATACTTTGTACAAAGCTTTACCAGCCTAGTTGATAGGTAGCAATGCAAACAGAGAGATAAACAATAGTGAAAGAAAACTGTGATCTCAGCCATGAAAAAGTGTCCATATTTAGATGATTCATGACTGAGCTACATTTGGGTAAATGGCTTGTACCTGGGATATTTCTGTGGTAAATGCAGAAAATACAGTTGTGTGTTTGCTGTCATTCACCTCAGTCAAGTGCTCTTTGACTCCACTTAGTGGTTTTATTCTGCATTTACAGGCACACACATACACACACTGTTATATTAGTCCTCACACCAAAAGGCTCCACAGTCATAATGTGACGGGTTGCTACTTTTCATGTTTAACCTTTCCATAAGTAATTTATATAAGTAGCAGGTGTATTTTGCTTCATGGTCAGCATCTCCAGGCCAGTGGAGGAATAGTAGCTTCTAACTTGCTTGCAGAAGTTATACATATACAGAAGAGAACAAAAAAATGGTATTTATTATGAGTAAAGAGTAATCACTGCTTATACAATCCAATTATCAGAGAATAGGATTTTGTTAAAATAAACGAAGACACAATTTTCTCTCCATTATCATTAAGCTCTGTTTAATTATTCAATGTGGTGTGCTGCCATTTTCAAACACGCCTGAAGTCCATTGGCAAATCTTCAGAGGAATTGTTAAGAGCTTTAAACAGTGCTCCAGTTCCTCTTTGAAACTGTCATAAATTTCTATAAAATCATTTATTTATACATATAACAAAGTAAAGTGAAAGGATTTATGGCAAGGAATATCTATCTGTCTATCCTTCTATCTATCCATCTATACACCATTAAGTGCACTGCAGAGCTTAATCATTAAACATTGCTTATTCATTCTTTGTCTATTAAATGACCAAATGTGAATGCTTAAAGCTGCACCAGAGTGAATCTTATGAATACTGAATAGGATAATGTAACCTAAGCAATAACAATCAGAGTAGATTTTAAGCCCAACAGTTAACTGTACATGACCATGAAGGCCAGTCCATGTTAATGGACAGATGCACATGTTGATTCGCCACAAAACAAAAGGCAGAGGAGAAAAATAGCACGCCATGAATAACAGGAAATAATAGATGACAACAGGAGCCTTTGATTGGCTTCATACCTTCAGTTCTGACAAATAGCATTACCTAGACTTGCCATACATGTACTAAAGAATATCAGCTTGTTGTTATCTGGTGGTATAAGTCACTATAGCCATTGACATCCACAATTACTTGACTAACAATTAGTTTACCCAAGAAATACTACATTTAGTTAATAATTATATAATATTATAATGGATAGTACTATAGATAATAATAAAATGATAATAGATAATAATATAATGGGACAGACTACATCTTGTAAAAGTAATGATCTTGCAGTATTTCACTCGTGAACATGAAGAAATGACTATATGTAGGCTATACAGTCCTGTTACTATAATTAGACAATAGTTTGTGTTTGTCCTTGAACATGGTTCAAGTAGCCCGCCAGTATGCATTTCATCTCAATTTTAAAATAATTGCTACACTTTTTCTGTATTGCTAGGCACAGTTCTTGGATGGCAGTTGAAGTTGTCAAAGCAATATGTGATATCTGTCACAACAACCCGGTTAGCATTTGTAAATATTTGAGCACATTAGGGCAAGTGAGAAGGCAAACATGGCTACTGATACTGTGCTGAAAGTAATGCTGTGAAGGTAATTTCTTATTTTATCCAGTGTAGTTGCTATAATTGCCACTAGGAGTGCTCACTTATTTTGAATGAGAGAGGGACTGGTGCAGGTGAGCATGGTGCAAAAAGCTTTTGGGTCAGGCACATCAAGACTCAAATGTTGGTCAAATTATAGCTATCAATAAAACTCAGATTATCTGATTTATGTTACATCGATCTGAATCTGAATAGTACAATATCTAATACTGACACCCATCTAATTCAATATTCTAACTTTTCTGAAAGTGTCTTTAAAGAAAACATGTTTCCAGTGTCCCAAAACACACCCTCATCATGTCTGCTCCTTTCTGACCTGCTCATTTACAGTGAACAGAAATATCAGCCACCTATGAAAATAGGTGAAAAGTATTATGAAAACCTATGAAAAGTACATATTTTAATTTGCACACAGAAACAAACATTTTTCAGAAAAAACAAAAACAAGGTTCAAAATTATGATCCCCCCTTATCCTAAAAATTATGTATCCCTTTTGCTGGATATCAGCCTGTCGTCGGTCGTTATTTTCAACAAATCTGTCACATATGTCCTGACAATCTCAGCTCATTCTTCTTTGGTCGATCTCTCAAACTCAAACAAGATTTGAAAAATGAGATCACGGATATAAGCACTGGAAATGAGCTTCCTCTTAAGGGTGGCTGACGTTTCCCATAGAGATGGGGTGAGGAGCTCACCCATCCGGGAGGGACTTAGACTAAAGCTGCTACTCCTCCGCATTTTTTTTTATATAGCCCCAAATCACAATATGAGTTGCCCCAAGGCACTTAATATTGTAAGGTGAAGACCCTACAATAATACAGAGAAACTCCAATAATCAGACAACCACCTATGAGCAAGCACTTTGGCAACAGTGAGAAGGAAAAACTCCCTTTTAACAGGAACAAACTTCCAGCAGAACCAGGCTCAGGGAGGAAGACATACAAAAGACATGCTGTGGAAGAGAACCAGAGATTAATAATTAAATACCGAGTGGTTTATAAACACATAGTGAGTGAAAAGGGTTGAGAGAAGGAGAAATGCTGAGGGCATCGTAAGTAGCCCAAGTCTATTGCAGCATAATAAGGGTGGATTCAGGGTCACCTGACCAGCCCTAACTGTAATTTTTGTCAAAAAAGAAAGTCTTAAGCATAATCTTAACTGTAGAAAGGGTGTCTGTCTCTGTCTCCCATTCTACTTTTAAATATCCTAGGAACCACAGGTAAGCCCACAGTCTGAGAGCGAAGTGCTGTATGAACACTAGGAAGAGTCCTTTAAAAAAAAAAAAAAAAACGCTTTCATTTCATTCACTCTGGTTCATCCAGGGAGCAATGCTTGGATTAGGAAGCAAAACCCTCCACAACAAGCTTTGTGTTCTGTGATTGAATGCAAGGAAAATTTGTTGTTTGTTTTAGTGCTTCATACTTTGAATTGAAAGCAGATTTCTGCACTTGAGACTGAACAATAAATACATTTCATGTTGCTTTTTCAGTAATGTAACTAGTGTTACAAAGTTACGGGAAGGTTAAACTTTCAAAATGAATATTAAATCCGAGACTGTTATTTACTGTTACTGTGTTTTATTGTAAGGTTATTAAAGCTCTAAATTGCATAACAAGCAAATATAATTTTAGGTTTGAGAATAAATAATAATTCTTAAATAACTTCAACTACAATAGTGTCAGTATATTTGTTTATCATTCTGCAGAACTGTCCAGTATCACGTGTTGGCTATAGTACTGTTTTGGATTTGAAAATATAAGTTGGAATGTAGTTAAATTAGTGTTTTAAATGAGTTTTAATCAGACTTTGTTCATATTGATAAATTAAGCTGTTATTGCATGGAAAAAATTATGTGCTGATTAAATTGCAATTAATTTCTCTCAAACTAAATTAAAATTAGTTTGTTACCACAAATTATGTATTTTAATTTCACTTAAAATGTTTATATCAGTTGAACTAATTATAGTATTATTACAATTGCTCACTCAGAAAAATCAAGCTTTAAGTATTTTTTAAGTACTTTTTAAGTGCTGTGCACTCACAATTAACAAGTTACCCGACCCTTGGCATCTCATCCTAGAACTCAGTGAAACATTCTTCTTTCTTCAACTTCCACCATTTAATCATTCCCTTTGCCTTTTCCAATTAAATGTTTCAGATCAATAAAAAAAAACTGCATGTTGCATTTACTAAGGTTGCCTAATATGTGTTTGCATGATTTATGTAATACTTATGTGTTCACCACAACCATTTCCATCCTATCTGACAATCTCCCGACCTCCACAATACTATTCCCATACTCTTTCTTCATTAGTTCCATTTTCCTTCCTGTCTACACCATGGTAGAACATTTTGAATCCAGCTCCAATGCTCCTGGTCTTGCTTCACTTTCACCCGGTGTCCTGCACGCACAGTAGATCTACCTTTGTTCTGTCCATCATATCAGCCAGCTCGCTCACTTTTCCAGTCATAGATTTTAGATTTAGAGTCTCTCTCCGTGCCATAGCTGGGTTTGAAATAAAACAAAAATAACAAAATACAGAATGATCCCTTCACTTGAAATAAATAAAACTTACTCGATGGCCCTGACCCTACTGTATATCTGATTCAGTCCTGGTGCCTAAACCAACCATTTATCAATTCTGAGTCATGTGTCAACATATTCCCCCAAACACAATCCAGTAAGGGGCACTGTAGGTCCAGCCATAACCTTGTAGAAATCCTGTAGTCTTTTCAAAGTAAATGCCATCGAGATTGTCAGATAATTATTTGTGCCAAGTTTTACTGTTTTATTTTTAAAAGAACCAATACAATTACCAGGGCCCAGACCTCAAAAGCTGCCTTCCCTCACTGCCTCACCAGTTCCCTTACTGGTAAAGTAGGTGAACATGGCATGGCTACTATCACTGTGTTTTCACAGTACACACCTTTGTTAGGTGTACTATATGTGCCATATCATGACTCAGAATGGGAAGTAGATTAATACATTACAACTTACTACATTACAACATTACTACAACCATTACAACCAAGTAAGTGTACCAGTTTCATGTGCAGGAGCTCTAGGTGTATGGGTTTAGAAGGTCACTGGCCAATACCAGTCCTCCAAACTGCAGTTTGGGAACCACACAACAATAATTACAACAATCTGTTGGAAATCTTTAGACCTTATTTAAAAAAAAAACTTCCTCCGCCTTTTGAAGGTAAACCTTTTTCGATTCCTGCCCCACCCACTTCACAAATGAGAAGCACCAATGTTGATCATGTGATTTTACAGTTAAGGCTTTGCAGCAAAAAAAATCCTGGCTTTAATGTATCATAGTTTATCTGTCTTAGCGTTGATGCTCAATGTCTTGAATTATTTTTGACTGAGATCTAAAGTCCATCAACAACAGTATACAAACAGAGCTAATTCATGGAAAAATGTGTTTCTATGTAAATACAATTCGTTTAGTAGCTAAGACAAGGGAATTGGTATTTTCATGCTTAGTTATGACATTGTACGTGACTGATAACAAACACAAGATAAGAAGAAGATTTGAAGATACTTCATAAAACGCTGTTAGTATCACCAAGTAGTATAAAAAGAGAAATCATTTGTATTTCATCATACTGAATTTGGTAAAGATCGCAGCTCGGAGCAAAGGCGGAAATGAACCGCGAGCCCTCCTCCTTCCTCCGATCCGTGATCGTCAGTTGGGGTGTGTTGAAGAGCACCTCCTACCAGCTGAGTTAGTGGAAGTCACGCAAGCCTGCCCAAATATCCTGCGGTCAACTTTACAAAGCTTGCTGCCTTACAGGTAAATATACATTAAACGTAGCGATTTAATAGAACAAATGAAAAACAGTCCAGGTTTAGTTAAGTGTCAAGTTTTACTGAATATGACGGCTGTGTTTACTCGTGTAGCCGAATTAGCTCAGAGCTAGGATAGCAAGAGTAAATCAGCTGCTGTCCAGTATATCGTTAGTTTAAGTGCGTGCTGCGGAGTTTGGAGGTGTTACGGTTTACACGGTATTTTAACGCCACTGAGCAGCTGCAGGGCGGATAACGGGCTGACCTGACACAGTGCTAGTTTTGAAGCATAACGCTACATAGCATGCGGTTATATTCAGTTTGCGTCGTTACCTAACCACACAATCTAGCAGTGCTGTTTAGAGGGGGACGTTTTACTGACTATACCCTTCATATGTGTTCAGAGGTGTCATTATAGATTTGCGAAGAACAAGGATAACTTTTCAAATCTCATCCGTTTTAGTCTGGGTGCGTCATGGATTTTCTTCCATATCAGGAAACATTTTAACAGGGTCTTCTGGGTGTGTCGTTAATTAATGAGTATATGAAGAAAACAAACGAAGTGTTAAAAATTACAGTGTTTGTGAAGGGTGTCATTCACTGTACCGTGTGTTTATATATTTATTCAAGACAAAACCATTGGACTTAGTCAAATAAATATTTGCATTTTGCATTCACAGTTGACAGAAGATGAATTTTGTCAAAGCGATTATTGGAGGCATCATTGATGCTGCCGGGTGAGATTATGAACAAAGTACCAAGTACCAGGTAGGCAAAAATTTGGTCTGTTGGTCTAACATCTGCTTTTGATCTCTGCTCCTGCCTTTGTAGCAACATCGACCCAAACCAATTTGTGCCTTCTCAACCCGTGAGTTTACATCGTTTCATCACTGCCCATCACTTCTAATTTCTAATAGTTGATGATGATAGAATTTCTAATATTTTCTCGTGCATATGTCCCACAGCCTCCACCACGCATGCCAGTTACGCATGCAGCACACAATGAGAGTGAAGAAGAAAAGCAGTTCCGCAGAGTTTTCCAGCAGATTGCTGGAGATGTAAGTGCAATGCCTAGTTATGATTCTCTTAAAATCTGTTGCATTTTTTTTTTTTTTGCAGTAATCTGTTTCATTTTTAATGTGAAAACATTTAATTGTAATTTAGTGCTAAGAGGTATGGCCAAAAGATTGTATTATGGTGTTTTGGTTTTGTTTTTCTAATTTCTGGGATTCCCTGTTTACTTTTTGTTGACATTAATGTTAATGTGTCTAGCAGAACTGTCAATTGCAGCTTAAAAAAAACTCAGTTTGAACTTAGATTATCACATTTTTTCACACCTGTTTTATTTATTTATTTTTTATTGACAGAATTATTACCTTTTCCTCTTCTGAGGGGTGTACTATGAAGCTAAATTTATGGCTTTGCAAAATGAGTTGAGCTTAAAGAGTTTTCTGCGTCCCTGTGGCGCTCTAGTTACCTGGATAAATCACTGTAGTAACTCATGCCAAACACATAACCTGGTCATTCTCTGCTGAGGGAATATGTTTTATTGTTCAGCTGTGTCTTACTGAAACCTGTGAATGAAGCCCAAACTGCATTTTTATTGCCACAGGAATGTAAATATATTACTCTGATGCAGAAAAATATATAAATGTTTTTATATGTGACTCTAATCTGCTGCTAAGAACAAACACCAAGAATACTTGTTCAGTTAGAAAAATTAATTTCACTTTGATCAACTGACATAATAAAGATAACTCTTTAGGTCACTATCCAACAGGCTAATTAAATTGGATACATTTAAACATTTTTAAGTTGCAGCGCTCTAATGGGCAGCTGGCACTGCAGGCCTTAAAGCTGAAGGCTCTCCCTCCCATTCTACAGGGTGGGCCATTTATATGGATACACCGTAATAACATGGGAATGGTTAGTGATATTAAAGTCCTGTTTGTGGCATATGTGAGGGGGCAAACTCCCCAAGATGGATGGTGACCATGGTGGCCAATTAGAAGTCGGCCATCTTGGATACAACTTTTGTTTTTTCAATAGGAAGAGGGCCATGTGACACGTCAAACTTATTGGTAATGTCACAAGAAAAACAATGGTGTGCTTGGTTTCAACGTAACTTTATTCTTTCATGAGTTATTTACAAGTTTCTGACCACTTATAATATGTGTTCAATGTGCTGCCCATTGTGTTGGATTGTCAATGCAACCCTCTTCTCCCACTCTTCACACACCGATAGCAACACCGCAGGAGAAATGCCAGCACAGGCATCCAGTATCCGTAGTTTCAGGTGCTGCACATCTCGTATCTTCACACCATAGACAATTGCCTTCAGATGACCCCAAAGATAAAAGTCTAAGGGGGTCAGATCGGGAGACCTTGGGGGCCATTCAACTGGCCCACGACAACCAATCCACTTTCCAGGAAACTGTTCATCTAGGAATGCTCGGACCTGGCACCCAAAATGTGGTGGTGCACCATCTTGCTGGAAAAACTCAGGGAACGTGCCAGCTTCAGTGCATAAAGAGGGAAACACATCATCATGTAGCAATTTCAAATATCCAGTGGCCTTGAGGTTTCCATTGATGAAGAATGGACCCACTATCGTTGTACCCCATATACCACACCAAACCATCACTTTTGTTGTTCCAACAGTCTTGGAGGGATCCATCCAATGTGGGTTAGTGTCAGACCAATAGCGGTGGTTTTGTTTGTTAACTTCACCATTCACATAAAAGTTTGCCTCATCACTGAACAAAATCTTCTGCGTGAACTGAGGGTCCTGTTCCAATTTTGTTTTGCCCATTCTGCAAATTCTGTGCACCAATCTGGGTCATCCTCGTTGAGATGCTGCAGTAGCTGGAGTTTGTAAGGATGCCATTTGTGTGTAGCTAATATCCGCCGAAGGGATGTTCGACTAATGGCACTCTGCAGTGACATGCGGTGAGTGCTACGCTGTGGGCTCTTGCTGAATGAAGCTAGGACAGCCGCTGATGTTTCTTCATTAGTTTTCTTGCGACCACATTTTGGCAAATCCAACACTGAACCAGTTTCACGAAACTTAGCAAGCAGTTTGCTGACTGTAGCATGGGAGATGGGTGGTCTCGTAGGGTGTCTTGCATTGAAATCTGCTGCAATGACCCGGTTACTGCGTTCACCAGATATCAACACGATTTCGATCCGCTCCTCACATGTTAACCTCTTCGACATGTCAATGGCTGTGAACAAAGAGAAACTTGTAAATAACTCATGAAAGAATGAAGTTACGTTGAAACCAAGCACACCATTGTTTTTCTTGTGACATTACCAATAAGTTTGACGTGTCACATGGCCCGCTTCCTATTGAAAAAACAAAAGTTGTATCCAAGATGGCCGACTTCTAATTGGCCACCATGGTCACCACCCATCTTGAGGAGTTTGCCCCCTCACATATACTAATGTGCCACAAACAGGACTTTAATATCACCAACCATTTCCATGTTTTTACGGTGTATCCATATAAATGGCCCACCCTGTACTTTTAAACTCTAGGAACCACAAGTAGTCTGAGAGTGAAGTGCTGCGTTGGGACAATATGGTACCACAACCTCTTTAAGATATGATGGGGTGTGATTATTCAAGACTTTGTATGTGAGGAGACAGACTTTAAATTTAATTAAATTCAATGCCCATCTGGAGTTTTGGGTTTTGCTGGGCCAGCTAAGGCAAAAAAAGCCTGACTGTGTTCACAGTAAACCCTTCTGTCATTGTGGAAGAGCTGCTTGAGCTCCACCCACAATGCCTGTTAACCTGTTAACTGTTTACAGTTGACAAGCTCCTCCCTCGGTCATGGGTTGTTTTGGAACATCTCTTATACTGTTGCTGAATGTAGCACCAGAGCCCTTCCCAATGGTTAAAAGAGTATGCCATGTTATGCTATTTTTGAAAAACTCATCTCATTAAAATAAAAATAAAAAATCCAACCTATACATCAGGTGTAAGACCAAGCAGTAATATGGATGTTGTTTTGATCATTTAGCTAAACCATACAGCTGTGTCTCTGCAGGTTTCTTTATGTTTTTAATGATATTCCATATTTATCATGTAGGATATGGAAGTGAGCCCAAACGAGCTGATGAACATCCTGAACAGAATCATTGCAAAGCGTAAGATATGTCTGCATTTGTCATATTTATTTTCATTATGCTTATGATTCAGTTCTTCAGAATACATATACATGTTAGGGTCTTTTTTTCTTTTCTTTGTTTTCTTTCTTTCTTTTTTTTACTAATAGATTTTGATGTTGTGTTTTAGATCATGATCTGAAGACAGACGGTTTCAGCATTGAGTCTTGCAGGAGCATGGTAGCAGTCATGGATGTATCTTTTCCTTCATTAGTACTCTGTGTGTTTTATATAATCTGGGTGACAGTATTGAACTGTCACTCACAGCAAAATTTTAAAAAATGATGCAGAACAAATAGAAACGGACAACTAAAGTGGGGATATGTTGGCTCAACAGGTCCATGTCATACTCATGGCTTACTAAGACTATGGAGCAAATAAAACCTTAAAGCTGCAGTGGACTGAAATCCAGAGAAAACCCCAAAAATTTGAAGCCTTCATACATATTTTCTTTTCCCCTCTCTGTTCTAGGCCCCTCCCACCACACAGTTCATATCTGGGTAAAAGTAAAAAAATAACTAAGCAATTTTACAATTCAAAACAGCAACTTTACAAAATGCAGAAATGGATGTTGCTTTGAAGATGTCTAAATATGTCTTTTGAAAACGACTTGAGTACTGTTATATTACATATACAGAAGTGTGTTAGTTAAAATCTGATTGAATGGCCTATTGAAAGGCAACGAAACTGTTCATTTTATTTCATTTTTAACAGTTCAAAGTGGTCTGGTAATATAGCACCGCACATAGCACTATAGGTGACACACTTATAGGCATGTTATAGTTCACTGGGGTGTTGTAGTATAACAGGAATGACTGCTCATCTCTGCTGTCCACAGTTGGCTGTTTGACAGGGGTATATATTCTGTAATTCTGTTCATTGTCCTAATTGAACAATAACAAAAAGCTTTAGCTATCCCTTCATGTATTGCTAAGTTGTGGATTTAAAAAAACATCTGACGTACTCAAACTTAAAGACTTTTTTTCTGTTGAACCAGCATAATATTGTAGCAGTGGATGGGGAGGATTAATGATGTAAAAATGTTTGGGAAGTTGAACACTGAGAGGACCACAAAGTTTCAGCTGACATTCTTATTTGCATGTTTATGAAAAGAACAGCTAAATGAGATCTTTGTAATATGTGGTAGATTCCCTACTGAAAAGGCATGTGAAAGCCCATTGTGCAAATACTGTGCAAGTAAATTCGCAACTGTTTGCTTAACTGGAGAAGCTGTTGTCTTTTGGCCTTAACACTTTTTCAGTCTGACAGCACCGGAAAACTTGGCTTTCATGAATTCAAACACCTCTGGGACAATATAAAAAGATGGCAGGCAAGTAGTTTCATTTTATTTATCCTGCACATCTGTTTCGCTGTTGCACAGTTTAAGGCATTACTGTGGTCAGGCTTAACCATTTACAGCGGAGGGGGAGGGGGGGGTCACAGAAGAATTAGTGGCTTAAAGATTATACAGCATCAGGCGGGCTGATTTGAATACACAGTGTGCCAAACTTCTTCCTAATTTGGTTAGCCGCCAGGTTTTTACAACACATAAATGTGATCTGTATGATTTTTTTTTTTTTCTTTTAGCTGAAGGAGATACAAGTTGTAACTTGTATATGGTGGTGATTGAATTTAAACCTTTATGGCTTGGGAGTTGTGAAAGCAGCTGTTTTCATTTTTTTCTTTTACCCTTTCTAGGTTGTCAGTGAACTTACCAGGAAACTGGGTTGCCACAAATGTTTTAAATGCTTCTATTGTTCCTGTTTAGGGAGTGTACAAGACCTACGACTCTGATCACTCCGGTCTCATTGGGGCAGATGAGCTGCCTAATGCTTTCAGAGCTGCTGGTGAGGATTTTTCTGTTCTGCTGCATTGTTCAAATGGTCCCACAGCACTTCAAGAATGAAGGGAAAAGATTTACTTAAGCCTCTAAGAAGAGGCACTGGAAAAACAATTCATATGCATACAATAACTGTTGTATGTATATGGTGTTAAGGTTCGTGTTTAGTTTAATAAGCCAGAAACATTTTGAGGCTTTGTTTAATAATTAGTCATTTACAACCCCAGATCTGAAAAATTTAGGACACTGTATAAAATGTAATGAAAAACAGAATACAGCGTTTTCACAATAGAAGATTGAAATTGTCAGTGGAATGTCTACAGTATGTAGATTCACATTGTTTCAATTGCAAGGCCTGCCTTACAGTTGAAGACTGACTGGATGGGAGTAAATAAAACCTGTGTTTACCTTCAGCACCGATGGTGCCTCTCCAAATGTGCAAGCTGCCAGTTCCATAGGCATGAATGTTCCCCATACCATCAGAGACGCAGACTTTTGAACCAATCGCTGATAATAATCCGGGTGGTCTCTGCTCTTTAGTCCAGAGGATGTGGGGAGTTCCTTTAAGAATTTTAAAGCTTTGGCTCAGAGAGGAGCCAAGCTGCATTTGTAGATGGGACAGCAAACTGTATTCACAGGCAGTGATTTCTGGAGGTGTTCCTGAGCCTTTGCCATCATGGCTGGTTTTTTATTTAAATCATGGACATCCAGTATTGATTTGTACCCATGCACACACGGGTATATTTTTCTGAAAATGGTACATTTGAGTTTAAACATTTGATATGTCTTCTATGTTCTGTTGTGAATAATAAAGGGGTTTCAGAGCTCTGCAAGTCATTACATTCAGTTTTATTTACATTTAACAACTTTTTTGGAATTGGGGTTGTACTGTGAGTAATGAGTATCAGGCTACTTGTGTCGAGATATAGGCAGCACAGCCTTATCTAGACATAATGCACATGTACCTGTTAATTGTAACACACAGTTGTGCGTCCCTATTCGTTAGGCTTCCCTCTCAGTGGCCAGCTGTACCAGATGATCATTCGCAGATACAGCGATGAAAGTGGAAACATGGATTTTGACAACTACATTGGCTGTCTCGTAAGGCTGGATGCAATGTGCCGTAAGTTTCATTTTAAAGACCAATCATTAAATTAATTCTTATAGTTTAGTGTGATAGGATTGATTGACTCTGAAGTTTAATACCTGTTCTGAATCAGGTGCCTTCAAAACCTTGGATAAGGATAACAACGGGACCATCAAAGTTAATATTCAAGAGGTAAAGTAATCGAAGTTGTTGTTTGTATCAGTGGGTTTTGACTTCAGTTCAGACCGTTTTAAAGTATTTGACTGGTTGTTTTGTTCTTTGCTCTTCTTTGTGTCTTTTCAGTGGCTCCAGCTCACCATGTACTCTTAAGTCCAGATCATGTTTCTCCGGCTCGTTTCATGGAACCACTTTGTTTATATACACAATTCGAGATATTTTAATCATCATCACAATAACTTCCTGTGTTAGCAAATCCCTTGTGCGTGCAGGTTTATTTTCACGATTGCATGTTAATGGAATCGTGTGGTGGCATTCTTCACAGCTCTTAAAACTTACACGAAAGATTGGAAAACACTGTTAACAAAGCTGCATGCAGAATGCTGCCCATAGCTGAGGATAATCAAAGGTAAATGTTACTGAATGCTTTGGACAGCTATAAAACCACATGATTGTGTAAAAGTGATAGTATGTTGAATTTCTCCCATTTTTTGGCATTTGCTTTTGATCTTCCTCACACCCCGGAATTCTAAATGGCACAAGACGATCCTGCTTCTGACGCCCTGGGATTTGTAATGAAAATCTAATGTGAAACTAGTATTGCTCTTTGTCTGGGGATGATTTGACAATCACCATATCTTAGAGAATTGGTAGAAACATGTTTTTGCTCGTCGGTTGTTTTCATCCTAAAAGCTGAGTGTCAGGTGGCTTTTTTTCCTTCTTTTTCTGCCGTTTAACTCCAAACTTTGCTGGGAACCCACCTGTGGGCTGCACAAGTGTTAGAAAAGACACACGAACCTTCTTCAGGTGTCACTTTATTGAAGATGTGAGTTCTGTTCTCTGAGCACAGGCCAACTGTAATGTTGGTAGACTAGGCACCGCACAACTCTTTCCACCCGTTCTACTAGATTAGATCCTTCTAGGAATTGTGTGGGTGTGTGTGCACTGCTGTGTTGACAACTCTTTGTGGCTGCTGATAATTCCGTTACACCTGTTGGGGCAGGTAGCCTATTTCATTAGTAAACATGTATGTCCTTAGAATTTCATAAATTCTCAGTAGTTCCAGCCAGTTTCATCCTGAGCAGAGGACAAAGCATAGCTGCAGCAAAAAAACCCCCAAAGGCAGCTCACACCTAACTGAATGATGTGTCACTCTGAATATTCCTTCTAGAAGAAATTATGTAGAGACATTATTATTATTAACAAATAAACACCCTTCCATTGACATGCTCTTGTCTTGGCTGTCACTCATGCAGCTAAACCAAGAGGTGTTTTCAGGTATAATGGCTGAAGAGAGAGCAAGCCCATTCAAAGTAACATGTGGCCACATCCCTTGCAGCTCTAAAAGTCATGAGTGTGTCTAAACAAGCAGGAGCAACAGGATAAACGGGCTGTCAGTCTGTGCACACCCATGCAGCTCAGAGAAAGAGGTTTAATTTTGTAAAACAGGTATGTGCACCGTATCCTTGCTGAGACTCTGCCATGGAAGAGACCGCTGATGTTAAACTTTTCAACCTCGGGTTATATTCAGTGTTTGTGAAACCAGCCCCAGCTCCTCTGACTGTAGATTTGTGCTCACTGAGACTGTACTGGCTCATAGATTTTTGTTTGCTGGTTATGTTGTAGGCAATTATATGAGTTATAGCACTGTAGGAACACACAGCATGGTTTAATTATTTCTACACTCCATTCTTTTGCATCATAGACTGTTATTGCATCTTATCACTATCAGAATGCCTTTTACAGCCACTAGATGGCTAATTGGTTTCTAAATATCTAAATCCTGTACTCTCTGGGTCCTGCTCTTAATGGTAAGTTAATGCAACGACCCAGCATAGCTGACTTTATTTTCTATCTATAGTAGTAATGTACATTAAAGTGTGAAAGGTGTGAGTTTTGCTCGAAAGGCTAATGTGCCATGTTTTCTGTTTGAAGTGAAAGTCTGCCATAGCTTTCTGTGTCTCAGCTTTCTGATCACTTATGCCTCCATTAGATGATGCCAGCATAGTGTGTGAGCTGATGCTGTATGCCACTAATGCATGAAGCCCAAAGTGAAATGCCATTATTAAGGGGTTTTAATCCTGTAGCTCTTTATGCCACAGCCATTAAACTGTTATTGGATTTGCTTGATAAATGACCTGTACTGCATTTGGAATAAAAACATCATGTTAAATATGTCAGTCTTATTATTGGTGTACTGCTGACAAATACTCTGTGTGGGTTATTAAAGAGTGACGGCTTGGTCAGTTTAAAGCAGAAGATAATCAGTGATGGATGTTTTGTAAATAGCTTCAATATGATCTTAGACTCTGAAAGTAGAAACACAGTTCTGTAAAAACCTATCCTTCTGTCTACTGTATGTGGCACATCATCTTCTGGTTTTCATGCTTGTATTTGAACAAAGACACTTCTTGTTTGGAAAAGTGTTTAAAATGCCTTTACTCTAAGGCAGGGCTGTCAGACTCACTCACTTTGATCTTAATGTCTCAGTTTTCTGCATGATGAATGCCTAAAATTATAGAAAACATTCTGGTAAGTCATTGCACGGACCTTCCTGTAGTTTTTATTGGTTGATAAAAATATTTTTTCTTTTTTAATCAATTTCTATTAGATAGTGAAAAAACAGGAGCTTTTCTGTCATTTCATTGTTTATCTAATACTACTTTGGTATTGTATGAATAGCTATGTGGGAGGTCTTTATCAGCCCCAAAGCTTGTAAAACTTCTACAAATACAGTTGAAAGTCCAAAAATTGATGTGCTAGTTATTTTCCAAAGCCTTCTATTGGGCTGGATTGAAGTCTTTGCTGGGCCATTTCTGGCTCCTGGGCCTTCTGTTTGGCACCCCTCCTCACACACACAAAAAAAACAGATTTGAGAAGCCAGAGGCCTGCTTAGTCAGATCCATCCTAAATGGATTTTTTTTTTTTTTAACATTTAAGTAATTAACGTGCCACTGAATAAAACACACAAGGGGAATTTGAAAGCTGTTTTGTGTGAATCCACAATATGTGGTCAAAGGAGCTCTTTAAAAAAGGCCATTCCTTAAGCTGCAAAATCAAAACTATTTAATCAGAGAGAGCATGATTATTTGGAGTGGTCACATCAGTGGTTTAGGATATTATGGGAAGACCAACAATGGTTTTTGGCAATATAAAACAAAACACTGACATCCTCAAAGACAAGTGTGGTGGGTGATTGCAGGATCCTTAAGTAAATCGGCCCTTTAACACCATTCACTTATTTCAAGCCTGCCACAAAGGCAAAAGACTAACAAGCTGCACACCATCCATCTGCATAAAAGAAAACGAAGATGAATTTGAACAAACTAAAAAAAAGACAAACCTGTTCTAGAACTGTATTTTTTGAAACCATGAAGCTAAAATATGTATCAGCATTAGAGTGGATACAGAGTAACCCATGAACATGGATGACTTCATTAGCACTTCTTGGTAACGTGACAGAAGCAGTTGAAGGTATTCTAAAGCGTATAGTTATGCTATTTACTCATATTCAGTCTCTATTACTGGCTTGGACCACCTTTTGGCTTCATTTTCAATACTGCTGGGAACATTTCTGAGAGATTTTGCTTTATATTGATTTGACAGCATCACACATTCCACCACATCCCAAAGTGGTTTGAGATCTGGTGTCTGCAGAGGCAATTAGAAAACAGTGAAATCATTGTCATGTTAAAGCATGGACCAGTATCCTGCTGACAGCGATCAGAAGATGAGCACGTCGTGGTCATTGAGGGAACACGAGGCAGGATGGATCCATGCAGTCATTTATGCCAAATTCTGACCCCTGAAAATTCTGAGACTCATTAGATCTGACGTTTTTCCAGCCATATATTGTCCAATGAGACTGTGTGAATTGTAGCCTCAGTTTCCTGTTCTTAGCTGACAAGAGTGCCACCTGGTGTGGTCTTCTGCTACTGTAGCTCATTTGGTTCAAGGTTCAATATGCTGTGGGATCAGAGATGCTCCTTTGCATACCATTCTTGTATCAAGTGATTATTTGAGTTACTGTTCCCTTCCTATAACCTTGAACCACACTGTAAATTCTAGAAATGGCTGTGTGGAAAAATCTCTGTAGATCAGCAGTTTCTAAAATACTCAGACCAGCCTGTTTGGCACTAACATTGACCGTCACTTACAGCACCTTTCTTCCACATTCTAATGTTTGGTTTGGATACAGGCCACAAGGCTGAAATGTTAGCATGGCAAAAATCTTCTTCTTTATGTAGCTCCCTTTGGATGTTGCTATAGCATACAATCTGACTCCATCTCACCCTGTCTCCAACATCCTCTTCTGTCACACCGACCCTCTGCATGCTGTACTTTACTGCATTCATTCATCTATAAACCTCTGAGATCTTACTTTTTCCTCCTGGATTGCAGCTCTATATTCAACATCTTTTGTTCACTATCTCCACTCTCCCTCTGCACGTGTTTAACCCATCTCAGCTTTGCCTCTCTAACTCTGTCTCCAAAGTACGCAACTTGAGCTGTACCTCTGATGTAAAGTACTCATGTCTAATCTTGTTCGTCCTAGTCACTCCCAGTGAAAACCTTTACATATTTATCTCTGCCACCTACTGCTCAGCCTCCTTCTCCACCTTCTCAGCACCATCTTATAAACCTTCCTTTTTACTCTTGCACCTGATCCTGTCACAATCATCTCCACCAACTCCCTCCTGCCTGTAGTCGATTTTTCACCTCAGTTGTGCACTGTCTGTTGCTTTGGATAGTTGACTCCAGGTATTTAAACTCATCTACCTTCACTACCTCTACTCCTTGCATGTTCACATTTCCAGCTGTATACCTCTTGTTCCCACAAGTATTCTGTCTTGCTTCTACTGACTTTCACTCTTCTTCTTTCCAGGGCATACCTCTGCCTCTTCAGATTCTCTTCCACCTGCTTACTGTGCTCATAACAATATTGTCTGGAAGCATCAGAGTCCATGGAGATTCCTACCTGACCTCATTAGTTAAAGAGGTCAATCACCATTGTAAACAAGACGGGGCTCAGAGCAGATCCCTGATGAAATCCCAAACCCCATCTTGATCCCAGCTCATAATGCACACCTCAACACTGTCTCACTGACTTCACACATGTCTGTTACTACTACCCTGCCACTGCTGACTTATGTAGTACCACATTTCCTTTCTTGGCACCCTATCATATGCTTTCTCTAGATCCACAAGGTTGTCATGGCAAAAACAAACTGGTGAAACTGAGACTTGTCAAATATTTCCTTGAAGTTTTGTGCAAACCTTATTAAAATTAAAATGAATTAATGATTCTGCAAAGCTCAGAATAAACACTTGCACAATGCCGCCTTCTTTAAGGAGTCACAAATATATGATTTAGAAACAGAGGTGGGAAGTAACAAAGTGCTAATTCTTTCTTGCTGTACTTAAGTACAATTTGCAGGTATGTGTACTTTACTTGAGTATTTATTTTTCTGACAACTTTTTACTTTTACTCCCTACATTATAACACAAATATCTGTACTTTCAACTACTTCGATTTTCAGAAGCGTGATTAATTTACATTTAAGCTGATGATTATGAGATCCATTCACCGAATTCAATTGTTATACCAACTTTATACCATCTAGTATAAAGACAACATACAGTGTACTGTTGGTGTAGCAATGGAAGACAGCTCCCACTGTAACCACTAACTGTACTTATTTTTCTTTTTATGTGTGGAGGCAAAGTCACCCTCTTGTGTCCTAAATAATACATTCAAGCTAAGCACATTCATTAGAATTAGTATGTCTGAATAATTAATATTTTATTCCGACACAGTTGGTGTGGAGCACCCACAATTTTATTGTCCATATATATTATGATAATAAAGGGCTATTCTATTCTATTCTATTCTATTCTAATATTGTATTTGTATGACATTAATAGAGCAGAAGGTCCAGTTACTTGTCCATAAAAATAGATGGTATAATTGTCTTTCAAGGAGCTACTTTTTACTTTCGGAATTTAAGTACATTTCACAGATTGTGCTTTTTCACTTTCACTTGAATAAAGAAGTATTGCTGGAGTATTTTTTAACACAAGTATCTGTACTTCTACTTAAGTACAGAATGTGTGTACTTTTGCCACCTCTGCTGAGATCACGTTGCTTTGGGACACATATCCCTTTTTCCACCGTGTTTATATTTCAGTCAAGCTAGCAAACGATACCGAAATTCGGCTAGAGCCTTCAAAATAAAAGTCTCACGGCTCTAAAATACATTTTAAAACTCAACAGTTAAATCACCAGATGAATGATTGTCGTCGCTATATGTTAGATGTGAACCAAACACTAATAGGTAAGATTGAATTGCCACTGTAATCCCTCTGTTTTCGTCAGCAAGCTTTACTTAGCTATGTAGTTAATATTAACCGGACATAAATTGTGACGTGATGGCGTCACAGCGGGTAACTTGACAATTGCTATCTTGGCGATAAGGAAGTTTATCTTCACGTTTCCGGACTAAATCCCAATTTATTTAACTCGGGGGTATGTTCATATCTCATTAGATATTTCTGCTATCGGCATGTACCTCTTGAGGTGAGGTTGTGTTTTAATAACGTGTTTGTTAGCCATTACTAAGCGTAGCGTTAGCTAACGTTGCCTTGCTGCATATAGCTAGCATCGTGGATATTTTGTAATTTTACTTTAGGCTAGCTAAGTGTTCACCGTACTGTAATGGGAGATGACAGAGCCATCATTCGATAGAATAGCAAGCGATATGTAAAGGTATCCTTAGCAAGTAGCTCCGAGTGGCTTCCAAATGTAACAAGCTAACTATGCTATCGCATGTGTGAAGTGACCACAGCATCCTCCATTGTTCATTCACTCTTCCAGAGCTGATAGTGTAAAGCTGTGCCTGAGCTATTTCCCTGCTTAACCTTGAAAGCTGTGTATGTTACAACTTAAACTTTAATTATATTCATTTATTATCAGTTTAAGTTATCGACTAACTCGAGCTCCAGAGGTGTCCGTGGCTCTTTTAAACCTGCAGGAGAATAACAGATTATAAATACTACTGACCTGACCTTTCATCATGTCGCTTGTTTTTGTATAGCCCTTAATCTAACATTAAACTCACATCAGAGAGACAAGACACGATTTACCGTCCACACTTTGTTGTTAATCAGACTGTTGAGCCTCCTATCAGACACCTGGAGGAGCTGAAGCACAGCAGAGACCTCAGAGCAGCTTGATACCTACCGACACAGTGTGTGAAGAATGTCTTCACCCATGTACTACAATCAAGACAGTGTGACACGCTTCAAGAAAAGAAAGGCTCGTTTCTCTTTCAGTGAAGTCCACATATTGCTGGATGAAGTTAGGAAGCACCGTATGGTTGTTGTGGGTATGTATTAGCTTATCAGTCGCTTACAGCTTTTAGGATTTTTTTTTAAATTCAGCTCTTTCTGTAGAGATTGTGTCTGGAGAATGAATAAATGAGTGTGAAGTGGCTGGTCATGAAAACCTTTACCAGCAGAGGAATTGAAACATTTAAATGTGCAAATTATGCAAGAACTGAGTGCGAATTTCTGAATTATAATAACTTTAATCTTGTGCAATCACTAACAGTGACAGTATTTCTTTTTTTTCATTCCCAAAGGCAAATTCAATCGTGGTGTGCCAACAGACATGAAAAAGCGCACATGGGCAGAGATTACTGCACGGGTCAATGAGATCGGAGAGTGCCAACGTGAGGTCATAGAAGTCATCAAGAAGTGGTCTGACCTAAAGTGTGACACAAAACGGAAAGTGGCTGCTATGCGGTCGGGGACAGTGCCCAACAGAGGCCTCAACTCACGCCTTTCCCGGGATCTTAACCAGACAGAGAAAATAGTCCTCCAGATACTGGAGATGGACGATGAGGAGCAGAGCTCCGGTGACTTCGGCCCGCTGGGGGAAGACGACGATGTGCCGGAGGAGGAAGAAGAGTTGGAAGAGGACGATATGATTGGAATGCAGAGCTCTCCCAATGGCGGGTTGGACATGACACCTATGCCTCCACCTTCTTCCTACAACATAGGACAGTCAGGTAGCAAAGGGGGTCACATATTGACCTCATTTCAGTCTAAATATGAGTGCACTGTGCACACACACACACACACACACGTCCTATAAGTTATTGCATGCAGTGTCTTTTTTCACATTCCTGCATTTAGTTTTATAAGAACTGTTAATGTTGCAGGGGACTCGTCACAGCCCTCTTTTGATGTGCAATATGAGGTGCCTCCAGCAGAAGGTGAGCTGTCAAGAAATTGCTTTTCTGACTTATATTAGTACTTAAAAAACGCTGATGAGTCTTATTTTTCTCAGATACTGAAAATGCATTTGGAGACTCAGACGATGAACAAAGAGACGATATGCTTCCTTCAACTCAGACAGCAAAGTCAAAAGACGATCACCAAGCTAACAACAGCACCCAGAAACAAGCGCAACCTCAGATGTCTACTGGACCACCGGCATCTGCGGCTGCATTTCCGGTGCCCGGTCAGCCCTCGCAGAGCACGAGAGACAGCATGCTGCACAATGCGTCGCTGAGCCTTCAGGAGCAGCACGCCACCAACATCCTGCTGGAGACTGTGTCGCGCTCCCTGGAGCTTCTGTCGGAGTCAGTGCAGCAGCTGGCAGAGACTCAGCAGGAGTTTGTGCGTGAGTCGCTGCAGCTCCAGCGGGAGACGGTGCAGGTGCTCAGAGACTTCACAGGTGGAGCCATCGCACTCATGCATGACAAACTGAATGGACGACCGGCGTTATAACAGCAGTGACACGTGAAGATGAGGATCTGTTATCTCACTGACTTCATATGTGACCTTCAGGTGCAGGAACTTCTCGGTTCTTTTGGACTTCACCTGTGGTTCATATTTTTTTAATCAGCAGATTTTCTGTGGTTATATTTTAAAACAATTGGTAGACTCATTGTATCGTCGGAATTACTGTTTGTGTGGTGATATGAAAGTGGATTGCAAAAACAACCAATATTAGCCATAAAGAAAGAACATGGAGAGTTTTTCGTTTTGCTACTGACAGTGAGACTCCACCACATTTTTTACTGAGAAAACAACTTGTTTAAAGCCTCTGAAAAGTTCTCAGAATGCGTTTGTGTGTCCTTATGTTGTACGTTTCCCTTACTTTATGTCTGGAGATTATCACGTGTACTGTAATGGTGAGTGGATGTCTGCACTTGACCATTATATGGTCTTTATGTCTGAGCGCTAACTGTGGTGTGTGTTAGATACTTTTAAAATACAAGTAAGTATATTATTTGTGATTGATTTTGTTTTTTTTACATTGCGAACATGAACACTTGAATATGAAAATTTCACTAAGTTCTTTTAAAAATATAATAAACTGGTGTATTTAAACAGAACATAAGCCAGCCTCTGAGCTGTGATCTATAACATGCAAACACTACAATTTTCAAGTGTCCTTTTGGGCAGGAACTTAGTGCTTCCAGTGCTGCTACCATATTTAAATTACACCCTGAAAGGCCTATTCTGATCACTTGCACATCTGAGATGCTTGGTTGATCTCTTGCAGTCTGTCAAACTGGAAATTTCATATTGTGTTTGACTTTGAGGAAGAAGTTGAAGTCAGAGGCACATCTAGTGAATATGGGTCATTTCTACTGAATGTTCTTCCCTCAGGAGATTACAGTAGTGCTGTTGCACATAGTAGCTTAAATATCTTAGAAATACATTTAAAGATGTATCATTTATGTGTAATATTTTATCACCCAAGATTGTGTTATCTTTAAATAGCTGTCACTAAATCTTGACAGTGCAGACCAGCGGTGTCAACAGAAACACCCAGCGAGTGTTGCAGGAGTACAGATGTGGCAGCAGGGGGCTCTGCTGCACTGATTGTCCAGGATGGTCTGTGCTGAGATGCTGACAGTTTGCTTTATTATATAAGTATTCTCTACAGCAATGTGCAAATGCATCTTATATGGAAACAACTGTGTGAAGCTATCAGAATATTTAGTTAGTTTGTGGCTCATTCCAACAACAACAATAAAAAGAATTTTAACTTTACATGGCACCTCTTGAAACCTTTAAACAAGACAACAAACAGCAATAAAACACTGAAGCAGACATAAAGGTGAAACAATAGTGGAATAAACTAGTGAGGGATTAAAAAAAAATAAAGAAGTGCATTAAAAGCAAAAAACCCCAATAAAAATGGCTAAAAGTGATCATGATATAACAATTACAATAGTAACAGTTCAGTTCAGTTCAGTTCATTTTTATTTCAAACATTTCAAACGTGTCTTCGCAATCATTATAAAATATCATTTCATTATTTGTTTGAAAAGGAGTAGGCAGAAGTATTTACTTATTTGTCCCTACCCCCTCAAGTTTTACCTCTCATTCATTTAATTTTCTTTTAGTCTTAAATTAAACAATCAACATATGAAACAAACAAGTTATCATCCTTTATTTAATCCATAATTTATTCAGAAATATTTGCACCATTCCACATAGAAGTAGAAATATGCTATGCATGTTGTCGTTGTTGTGTGTACACATACTTGGCCAGTAAAACTTATTCTGAATCTGAAAGAATGGGTGCCCTGACAGAAAAACCCGAATCAACTTTGAATTGTATCTGTAATCTGCACCGTCATCGCTTACGTTTCCCTAACAGCTACATTTCAGAACGCAGAGTGAAAACATTACACACTCACACAGATCTCGGAGAAGACCTTACTTTAAAAAAACAAAACAGTTAAGGGCATAAATGTGTAAAAGTGTTAGTGGTGAAGGGGATGCAGTATTACTGCTGGTAAAATGATCTTGTGTTTATAAGTCAGTACACATGTACTGCATTGTTGTGGCTCTGCTCCAAACTCTCTTTTGGGATTTACAGAAATGAACTGTTCTCTGCTCTGTTGTTTACTGTAGACTAAAACAGGAATTTCCATCTCTCCGCTGACAGATTTAATGAGCGTAATGAAGTTTCTGTCTTTTGTCATAAATATGCAGCTTAGCATTGTCAGATGTTGGGGTGTTGGTAACCTCATTTATAGAGAGCTTCTCCTAATTAAATGCAGTGACAGATACTGACACACACACACACACACGCAGAAAGAGGAATGGTTAAGTCAAACTGCATTGTTCTCCTGCAGCCCTTCTGCCTCAGTTGGTTAAACAGCTGCCAGGGCTGGGCCGGCGTGCCGCAGCAGGGAGGGGAGGAGGGCAGGATCCAGCAGGAGTTCAACAATCTGATGCCGTTTCCTCCGTCGCTGAGTGGTAGGGGGCAGCATTATTGTGTCTGGCTGGGGTGCTGGGGTCCTGAATAGGCAGCTGTATTCACTTGATGAGCGGGTCTTTCACCTTCAGTTCCAAACGGAGCCCTTAAAACGGAGACTTAAGCCTTTCTGAAAAGACCTTATTCACTTTGAGTGCCTATAAAACTGTATTCTGCCAGATTCCAGCCCCCCCCTTCTCCTTTGAGAATAAAGTATGACTTATTGGAGGGTACACTAAATCTACACACGATTCCATTCAGTTGTTAAATACCTTCATAGGCTGGATTTCTCTGTACTATTCCACACGACATGGTGCATTGTGGTCAGAAGAATGAATGTCAAAGGCAAAAAACACTGTGACCCAGATAATAAAAAAAAGTAGATTAAAAGAAACAAGGTTAGATCAAATAATATACTAGACTTTATATTTTAGAATATCAGAACTTCTTGCTTTGAACAGTATAGCTGCTGAAACAATGTAACAGTCTTTAGTTAAAGTAGTTAGTCAAACACACTCTTTTTCTAGGTATAGTGAAAATGTTCACATTTCTGCAGAGCTGCTCACCATTTGGCAAGACGACAGATTTCAAGAGGCACATTGAAAAGGGTAAAAAGAAAAGAAAATCTATCCATCGATCTGTCCCTCTGCAAGTCTATATGTAAGTTTCCTCCCCCTTTCTAATGCCCCAGTTGACCCCTTGGCCTTTCCTTTTCTTCAGTTTTCACCAACACCTGTTTTCATTCCCTCGTTCATCCAGCTCCCCCTTTCATCTCCCATCTGCCACTGAGGCTGCTGCAGGGCTGAGTGTGGAAAGGTAGGACTGGAGGAAGCCAGAGCTGCTGCTCAGCTTGGACGGGATTAGATAATTATCATGATTTCTTTTGTGCCCTAACAAAAGCATAATTATGCATCTGCTGCTAAGCCAAAGAGTTCACTTGTATTTACTTCATTGCGGCTGTTGTTTTGGGAAGGATTTGGGACTTGATGTGGGACACAGATTTCTTCCTTACATATATTAAAGCAATTTCTTAATTTTCCTTTAAAACCATATAAAAGGTTTATAGTCATAAACTGGATCTGTGAAGTTATACAAAGAAAATAACAGGTTGCACACACTAAAAGGAACTTGGGCAGCTTGGCTGTTTTTTATGTGCTTCCTTTTTTTGATCAAACTCTTTTCATTTTTCTCACAGAGTGGGCAGATTTATTTCTAGAAGAACTTTGAAGACAGTCACCCTCGTAATAACCTGCTTAACCTGCGTGTCCCCAGGACTTAATTTACCAGCATTATGAACACTACCATGGACACACAACCTGCAGAGGAGGGAACAAGTGTCAGTAAATGCTAGCAGCTGCGGTACATTGCTGTTGTACTCTGTGGAATTGTGAAAGTGTTAGAAAGATGTATGAATAAGATGTAATTAATAAAAAGTAGGAGGATAAAATAAATGATCAGGGAGAAATTATAGAATATAAGAGAAGAGAGTCTACTCCTGTGTGATATTACTTCAGTATCAAATGATTCCAAATTAAATCACCTAGTAGTAACTCCATTTTATGGGTGGAGGGTTTGGTTTTACCATTGCAGTTGCAGAGGTTGCAGTTTCACCCAGGTCCCTAGTATTCTCCTCTGTCACACCAACCATCTGCATACCCTCTTTTATTACATCCATAAACCCACTCTGTGTTCTTTCTCTTTTCTTCCTGCTTGGCAGCTCCCTATTCAACATCCTTTGTCCAATATATGAACTTTAACTTCTCTGTACATGTAGAAACCACCTAAACTTGCTTCTTAGCCTCCAAACCTCTCATCCCGAGCTGTTCCTCTGATATGTCTATCCTGTCCGTTGTAGTCACTCCCAATGAAAGACATTCATTACTCACCTTTAGCTGAGGTACCTGCTGTACCTCTTGAGCCACACCCATCTCCAATAGCACCTGGTACTTCCATTTGTCTTCTAGCTGTTTGTAGATTGTTTTGTTATTTGTAATTACATGAGGGTCCACAGCAGACCACATGAACTGGATGAGTAACCAACTTTGACAGGAGGGCATTCAGCTCAAGTCACTGTGCTACTCAGGAAAACCAAAAAAACTGAAAATAAACCAAAACCAAAAACCGTAGTATACTCATGGAGAAATCAGGAGAGAATTTTTTTTCTGGGTGCAGAAGTGGCTCAATCAACTCACCACACACTAGGACAGCTAGGACAGAATATCCTGTTTTCTTTTGTTTTGCAATTTTCAAGCAGGGTTATGCTTTAAAGCTGCATGAGCTGATGAACGACCTCTTTTAGTTTCAAGGAGACATGAGCTGCACTTCCCAAAGTCTGACCTGCATAGACCCACCTGCTCAGGGTCCTCCTCAGTCAGGATGGTCACCATGATTGCTGCAGAAGCAGAACTAAACTACTGTGAACCCAATAATTAAACTGAGCTTGCACTGCAAATACCTATTCAAACTAGTGTTTTTCATTACCAAACTGTATGAATTAGTATTTTTGTAAAAATAAATAAATAAATATAAATTGTTGTTTAATATGACTTGCTTGGAATGATATTAAGAAATGTAGATCAGCACATTAAGGAAATAACTGAATGTTGAGGCAGGTATGAAAGGAGTAACCTTCTGAATGCGCATCTAGAGGAATGATGACAAACAAAGAAGGATTACAAGCTACACAGCCTGGAGGAAGTAAGCAGATACAGATGTCCTGCAAATAAGAAGAACATTTCCTAAAAAACTTTGAAACGCTCATTTCATGACCTGTGGCTGGAGGCTGTAAAGATGAGAAGATACAGTATATTTGTTAGTTTTAGCCAGTGACTTGCCTCATAATACACTTCCAGCTATCTCACACCTCTTTGACTACAACTCATAAATTTATTCAGTGGGGAGGTGGCAAGGCTCTTCTGGTACCCAGCAGTGCATCCAGCATCTTAATGAGATAAACCAATAAGTCACATGGCATGCATAAAATTAGAGGCTGCCTGCATATGGGCGCACACACAAACAGAACATCACAACCCAGTACACATCCATCCCGTACCTCCCATTGTTGTGCAGTCAGACAACAGGACGGGACTCCAGAAGTGGCCACAACCGGCTGACTTCTCCCCTGAGAGCCTGCGCGAGTCAGATTTGCAGCAGCTCCCTCCCTTCAAGAGTCCTTAGGGAGAAGGATCTCCAAGCTGCTGCGGGGCCATAGACGAAGCAGATGCCGACCACTCAAACTAATGGGAGGTCCGCGGCGGCCGGGGTGGGGGCTGACATAACTCTTCTTTGGTTCCCATGCCCTGTGGCACGTTCATGTCACACCCTCGCAAGTAATACAGATGACAACAGCAGTGAGGGTGCACTGTCCATCTGCTCCCCACACAAAGACACAGGCATCCTCCTGCAGATGCTGCAGCAGGATGCAGATACTGTATATGCTCAGAGTGCACACATTAAACAACATGGCTGTCTCACCCAGAGGAACAACAGGTAAGGTAATGATCATGTCTGTGTGACACGAAGGTTGTAGGATGGACATATGATCTGATGTACAGGAACAGGTGTTCCACACATGCTTTGCTTCATGACATAAAACCACACAGAGCATCTGATACGTGCACAAAAACAAACAACTGCAGCTCTGATGTTTTGCATTATTTATGGGCTCTAACTTCTAACACACATCAGCAGAAGGATGGCTATTTTTTTTTTCCAACCAGAAGGAATATCATAGCAACTTTTTGGAGGAGTGAGGCACAGATATTTGATCATTTTCTCTGCTGTGTTGTATTCTCACTTTGTGATCATCATGGTAAAAAAAAAAATCCCAGTATCAAAATAATTGTTATATCAATGGGGATTTTTTGAAAGTATCAAGACGTTAAACTGATTTCAAACTTTACTGTCTCGCCTTTTTGGACAAATGAATTCAACCTAAAATAAAACTTTATACAAAAAGAACAATTACAAAATTATTAACAGCACGAGTCAAAATCAACACCCGCAGGTCAAATCTAGTCTCTACCCACAGTCCTCAAACATGAGTGTTTGGTCCTGATGATTCTAAACTGCCCATAGATTTAGGTAGCAAAAGTGTACAGAACCAAGGATATATATGGATTTGTACTTTTCATCGATCAGTAAAATATATATGACATACAGGTGACTGCATTACACTGAGTCTGATCTCAAAGTGATGGGGCTGAAAAGGCATTTTTATGTGCAGACAGGAAACAGGAAATGTGCAGACGAGCAGACATCATGTACCTACATGATGTTTTTCTCAAGCAACTATTGAGTTGTGATGTTAAAGCCTGTAAATCATCCTGCATAAAACTGGTAGAAATATGTCCCAAACCAACATTTAAACTTTCAAATTTGGGCTTGTTAGACAGTTTGTTGTGAGTTGCACTGTAAACATGATGCATTATATTTCTTGTATAAATTGACTGAGTTTGTCACCTCTGAGTTAAGATATTATCACATGTGAAATATTTACCAGATACAAAATGTTTAAATATCATGATTATCATAAAGACGTTGATATTCTCACCATAAAAGTGTTTCATTTTTATGTTAGAAACAAAACAAAACAAACAGCTGAAAAGTTTGTAATGAGGCGATATCTTGCAATCAGGGCCAAGTCGGCAGAGCACATAATGCCAACTTTAAAAACACCACAGATTACAAAAACGATAAACCTACAAACCTCCTCCTCATGTGAACTCCCCACCTGATACGAGATTTTTTTCCCCATACAACTGAGATAGTTTAAGTTAATGGATGGATGCAACAGATAACAATTTAAACAGACAAGAAAGTTAAAGAAGACGCAACAACTCCTAAATTAGCTGTCCAAGCAGGATTTATTTGACCTAAAGGCATACGGTTACGAGTTTACAACTGCCCAATCAAACTATCTCTAAATCGTCCTTTTATCCAAGGCCGTCGATATTTTAAAGGAGGATCTTTGTTGCGCTTTTAGAATCGCTGTTCTGGGCTTTGTTATTTAAAAGTTTGAAGAACTGACAAGCTACTCAAAAATCCGACAAAACACAAGGTAGATGTTTCCTCTCCGTATTGTGCTCATTTTTATCTGCAGAGAAGCGTGCCAGGATATTCAGGGGGCCACTTCAGGCACGCGTTCCCCTTTCTCATTTTAATATCAATAGGTATCCACCCGTCGTCCAGCCCCCCGTCACAGCACACATATACCAACTGACATGTCTGTAAAATGAAAAAATAATGAACGTAGCTGAAATGTCTTTGGGTTACCATGGTGGAATCTTGCGTCAGATTTATTTTATTATTATTAATTTGCTCAGCAGTAACTCTTGGCATCAATCCACTGCAGTGATTTTGGAACTGAAGCAGTGGGGTGAAGAAGTGGTTAAATCACCTCCAAACAAGTATTTATATTAATAAACAGTCAAGCTGCCACATTTTTATTTTGAGCTTCTCTACAGCTTCGATAGCATTAACACTACTAACGCTACTAAAATGGATAACAATAAAGGTCGGTGGCAATGGTAGGATCAGTGCTGGTCTAAAGCTGACAGTTTAGGTGTGTTTACTCTCCTGCGACAGGTGCGGGCCTCGGCAACAGACCGGAGTTTTTTCTTAAATCAATAAGGGGTTAGTGGTTTGTGCGCGCCCGCGCAGTGGGAGAAGACGCTTTGAGGAGACAATAGCCATCCGTGCCGGGTTTGGAACCCCCCAAGGCGGATCATGTGCCGCTGATTATCATACAGCTGTTCGCATGAGGTTCAGACAAAGGCAACAGAGAGTCTCAACGACTCCCTGGTTATGCGTGCACACACACACACACACACACACACACACACACACACACACACACACACACACACACACACACACACACACACGCGCCTTCTTTCTTGTGACACAACAGAAGTCTGAATGACCGCTACACACACAATGCGCGCTTATCCGGAACCTGCCCACTCTTTGTCACCTCACACGCGCCACAGCAATTAGAAGGTTGAATACTATTCTTTGCTCCCTTCTGATCTTTAGTGTATGTATAAAACACTTTCTAAACAATGATATACAGCTAGGAAAATGGCGAAGAGCCCACGGTCATGATTCATGCGTGAGGTCTTGAATGCTTTGGAGTGCGTTTGATTAAAACTGCAACAAAACTCTAAATACAGAAGAAAAAAATCCTTTCAGTGAGAAAAAACGTTCTGATTTAAAACTAACTCCAAACACGCTTCAACGATCATCAATAAAAGTTGGATCGTTTGTTATCAAACTGACTTTTATTGTCTATTTGTAACAATCTAGTCCTATCACCTGCATTAGCTTGCTTTTTTCCTGGCTGATCAAGAATTGTGCAAACTTGATAAACGTATCTGCGTGTACCAGCTTCTAATGCATATTCCGAAGAACTTTGTCCAGATGTAACGAGTGTTCTCTAAATCCCCAAGCAGGCCCCTTGTGTCTGGATGCAAATCTACTCCCCTGAGGTCTGGCACTGCTCCACCTCTTTGCCTGTGACGCGCAGATCAGAGGGTATAAAACTGCTCTGCGCCTTTACGCACCAGAACCCAAACAAGACGAGTGTCAATAAGAGGTGAGAGGACAAAGGAGAGGACTACCAAGAGGTCTCAGGATACCCTGAAAGGATAACAGACTTCAGAGTGATGAAAAATATTTGAGAGATTTCCCCTTCACTGTGACAGCATCCTTCAGTGACCTATCTGTCTGGCACCACTGTGACGCACGGCGAATGAGGAGCTCCATTTAAACTTGGAAAAGCAAACTTCAGGAAAAATGGCACATTTGCATCTGAGATGCCTATTGGCTCTGGCCTTAGTGAACGTAGTAAGTTGTCTTCAGTTCATGCTGAAATAACATCATGAAGACGTCTTTACGCCGTGATATCTTATTTTATTTATTTCTCATTACAGGTTTTGTCCTCTGGTGTGTTTGAGCTGAAGATTCATTCCTTCCACACCGCGCAGCGGATCTGTCGAAGACACAGGGACTGTCATATTTTTTTCAGAATTTGCCTGAAACACCCGGAGGATGTCATCTCCGCAGAGCCGCCCTGCACCTTTGGTACCGGACAGACCAACGTCATCAGAGCCGATCACACCTCGATCTCCAGCAGCGCTCCCATCAGGGTGCCTTTCCACTTCAAGTGGCCGGTAAATAAATAATAAAGAATATCAGTTACACAAACGTGCTGCTGAAGTTCATATACCCGTCTAAAATATTCATAGTTTAAGTCCGCTACACATCCCTGATCTCGAACTTGCCACGTACTGATGCGCTTTCCCCCTCCTGTTTTTAGGGAACATTTTCGTTGATCATTGAAGCTTGGAACGCTGAATCTCCCACTGAGTACACAGGTAGGTTGTGTTTTTTAAAAAATAACTGGACCCTCTTTGAAGCCAAACCAACATATCTTGCGAAAGGGTATTTGTTTTACAACTTTCTTTACCCCTGCAGACAACCAGAACAACCTCGTGAGCCGTTTGGCGACCAGAAGGAGACTTGCCATTGGAGAAGACTGGTCCCAGGACGTGCACTTTGGAGAACAGAGCGAGCTGCGCTACTCCTACCACGTCTTCTGTGACGAGTACTACTTTGGAGACGGCTGTGCTGACTACTGCAGGCCGAGGGATGACACGCTGGGCCACTACACCTGCGACGAGGAGGGCAACCGCATCTGCCTGGAGGGCTGGAAAGGAAACTACTGCTCTGAGCGTAAGCGTTCATGATTGATGACTTGAAGTGTCCATGAGCAAGGCACTTGAGTTTGGCATACTCTTTTATGTTGCGGTGGCTTTATCATATGGTGTATAACAAATATGTCTACTTAAGTTAATTCACCAATTTATACAATATTGCATCTTTTAAAACAAACTTACAAAGTTGATAAAATGGAAATTCAAAGTTTCTCACTATAGATTGATCAAAAATGTTAAATAAATGTACAGAAAACAATTAAATCAAATAAAAAATGTTCGTAAAAATCAATAAAAACATTAAATAATTGCACAAATATAAGAAATGTAAGGAGGACTGACAAATATATATATATATAAACATTTTCTTCAGCTATGTATAAAAAAAATATGGTGAGCAAGATTTATAAAAACATCACACAGATGCTCGATCTTTTCAGAGCACACTTTTACATCAGCAGATATCCTGTAGAGTTTTTTCTATAAGACAGGGTTTGGTATTCCATCTACCTTTTGTTGTGTTACAATGTGACAAAGCGCTGTGACCATTGTTAGACATACACATTTTTCAAGGTGATCAGGCTATGTGTGTGTGTGTGTGTGCATGTGTGTATTTGCGTGCGTGTAATCGGGAAGAGATAAAAGAAAGCATTTTCTCCGGCAGTGTGCCTACCAGCTGCTTGGCTTAATGCTTAACCAATAGTGAAGTCTGGAACAGGGCTGGGGTCAGACGTGGGGCCCTGTATGTGTTTGTGTGTGAGATGTATGAGAAGGGGTGCCCATTGTAATCACACACCCTCCCCTCCCTCTCCTCCCCAGCCATCTGCTCAGCGGAATGCAGTGAGAGGCATGGCTACTGCGAGGCCCCAGGGGGCTGTACGTGCCGCATGGGCTGGCAGGGCCCTTCCTGCAATGAATGCGTACGCTACCCAGGCTGCCTCCATGGGACATGCAGCCAGCCGTGGCAGTGTAACTGTCAGGAGGGTTGGGGGGGCCTCTTCTGTGACCAGGACCTGAACTATTGTACCAACCACAAGCCATGCGCCAATGGTGCAACCTGCACCAACACAGGCCAGGGCAGCTACACCTGCAACTGCCGGCCCGGCTTTGGAGGTACCAACTGCGAGCTGGAGACCAACGAGTGTGACAGCAACCCCTGCAAGAACGGAGGCAGCTGCAATGTGAGTCAACAATCAGTTTGAGTCTGCTCATTTTAAAGAAGGGAAGTTTAAGTTTTACAACAGCGGGAGATAGGATAGGCCATGTGCAGCAATATACTGCAAACAACAGAAGAAAATGAATAGATGGATTATAAATTGTGCTAACAAAAAAAAGAGAAAAGAAATAAAAGAAAAGTCAAAGTTGAGCTTGAGGGAGTAGAACTAGATGATTGCCCTCTACTGGTCTACAGAAGATTTGACACAATGCATACAGAATAGTTCTTGGCAGCGAAATAGATTGGCTGCTTACGTCCTATTTTCTAGATCTTTGCTCCTTGAGCTAAAGGTTTTCTTTCCTCCCACAGGACCTGGAGAACGACTACTCCTGCACCTGTCCTCAGGGATTCTATGGGAAGAACTGTGAGATCATTGCCATGACTTGTGCAGATGGTCCCTGCTTCAATGGCGGCACCTGTGTGGAAACAATGACCGGAGGCTACACCTGCCGCTGCCCTCCCAGCTACACTGGCTCCAACTGTGAGAAGAAGCTGGACCGCTGCAGCAACAGGCCCTGTCTAAATGGTGAGTGTACAGCGACATCTTGTGGCTGAAGTACACATCAACCAACCTTGGCTCTTCTTCAGTGGTGAAGTGTGACTCTCAGCACTTCTGCATGAATGCACTTGTAGCAAATATAATCCAATTAACACTCCTTCTTTAAATGACTGGCCACCTTCTGATTTAATGGATGCTGAACAGAGTGTTTCTCTCTTCTGCAGGTGGTGAGTGTCTGGATCTCGGCCAGAGCATCTTGTGTCGTTGTCAGGCGGGCTTCACAGGTGCCAACTGCCAGGTCAACATTGACGACTGTGCCTCAAGTCCCTGCCAGAATGCTGGAACCTGCCAAGATGGTGTAAATGACTACACCTGCTCCTGTACTCTGGGATACATTGGCAAGAACTGCAGCGTGCGCTCGGATGCCTGTGGCGCCCATCCCTGTCAGAACGGTGGCACTTGTTTCACCCACTTCACTGGGCCCGTGTGCCAGTGCCCCAAGGGCTTTATGGGTCCCAGTTGTGAGTTCACGCTTCAGCCCAGTTTCAAGCCAGCTTTGCGCCAAACCTCCCAACCCTCATCTACTACCCTCACCCTCTCCTGCGCTCTGGCTATCCTGGTACTGGTCCTGGTTGCAGGGATCCTCTACTTGAGGAGGAGGAGGAGAATGCAGGGAAGGAAGCAGCTAAGAGACACTGCAGTTTATAATGACTTGGAAACAGTCAACAACCTGGGTGGAAACGAAAGAGACGCCTTCCTCGGCCCCAATGGCCTCTTCAAGATCAGCAACAGCACAGCCCGCCTCAGCCTATCCCTCTGCCCAGACGGCAGACCCGGCTACAGGCACAACCCTGTGGAGAACAGCCTCTCCAGAGCGGAGCGTCAGGACTTCATGTGGAGAGATGAGGCAGGGCTGAGATGAAAAGCGACAAAGCACAGATTTGAAAAACAGGGAAAGAAACACATTAGCACTTGTTGCTCCTCTTTCGATATGTACAGTGAGGGAAGGAGTAAATCCATGAGATGGAAACCACTCATGCTCACAAACCAATATAAACATCACTAAAAAAGCAAAATTGTGACAAATAAACTATTCTGATATAGATGATTTATTACTGAGAAGGTATCCGGGGCCAAGCTCTTCCATGTATAAGACCCAAAGAGACAAATAATATGAGCCACTGTTCATAGGACCTACAACACAAAACCAAATACAGGAAGATTCGATATTCAGGCCTCTTTTGGAAAACTGGCCCAGAGATGTTTTGCTGGGTTATTCTTTTGAATATGTTCACTTTGTTTCTATTCTTTTTTAAACACTCAAATTTTCTTTTGCTTTTCAATCTTCCTTTTGCCATTATTTCCTTGTTGTGCGTACCATCATTTTTTTTTATCCTTTTATTATTAATTATTATTTATTTATTTGAAAACTTGTGTTTATGGTTTCACTTTGTCACAGATGTAGAGATATATTTATATGATGCTAAATGAAGACCGATGCTTGATGCTGTGCATGGATGTTTCGTAGGCTGTGTGAGATATCCCAAAGATATGATGGGCAGGGATATAATGAGAATGTGCTTTTTCACATAACGTCAGCCATCACTGTAATTTACATAAATATATATAATATAGTACTGGTGTTCATGTGCCATTTTGAGTTCATGCCAAAGTTTGTGTTATGTTGCATCTTTTCATTCATATTATTTAAGTTCATTATGTCATGGTTGTGATGTGAAATAAAACTTTGCTTTAAAGCGATCCAAGATTTTAGGATTCTGTTCCACAGCTTTGAACAGTCCTGTTTTACATGGTATCTGTGGTGCATAGTGTGGTTGATCTAGGAGGCAATGACTTCAGAGCTCAAATATATATTTTTAAATAAACTAGTTTAACTATTTACTAATTCTCTCTCAAAAAAAAGTCAAGATGCAGAAAAATGCATCTTCATTCCATTCACACATTGAAATTTCAAACCAGTGATTATCAGTCCGGTTCTTGTGTACTTTGGTTGACCTCAGACCTTTCTTCCTGTTTCGCTTCCTTAAGCATGGCTTCTTAGCAGCCAGCCTACCACTGAGACCATTCCTGCTGAGGCTTCTGTGAACTGAACAGATGCTGTTCAGTTTATTAGGCGTATTTTGCCCTCCAATTTTTCTGCTTCCTCAGATTTTTTTCCAGGAGCACACTGCACACTTTGCTGAGATACACCAAGTTTTCAGCTCATAGCTCTTTAGGAATGAACTTGTCGATGCTATTTTATACCTGTCAAACTATGTTCTGTTTGGCATTTTTCATAGATTCAACTAAAGAAATCAGAACAAATGAGGTGTTTTTGTAAGAAAGTAACTAAAGGCAGCAATTACGATACAAGTGATTCTGGCTCCTTGGAAGCAAAACGTAAAGAAATAATAGGGTAGCTCAAAACACTGCTGGATTGTTATGTTAAAGAGAGACTGAAAGTACTAACCACGAAAGCTGCAGGACAGACTTTATGTATAAATACTGTGACATAGTTAAAAGACAATATGTAGGATGGTGTTTTTACAGCTATCTAAAAAGCGTGAGGAAACTGTATCACATGTTTGTTTTTTCATTAATATTATAGATTTCTCCATGGTTTTTCTTGATGAAAAATGCATCTTCATTCCATTCTGCATGTTACTGGTGTAAATATATCTGGAATGAGAAAATAACTAAAATCATAATGAGAGGCAGCTTTAAGCCTTCAGGACCCTCTCATGTGGAATCAGCTCCCAGTTTAGATTAAGGAGACAGAAACCTTTTCTAAAACTTGGTTTGATAAAGCTTACAGTTAGCGCCCCTTCCAGTAACTATGCTGACAGACTCAGGCTGCTGGCCAACTTTCCATGATGCACTGAATGCCTCCTCTTCACCCCTCATTTCTCTCCCAATGCATTTATAAATGCCACTAATGCAAAATATTAATTTGCTAATCTCCTAAAATGTATCTATTATTTGGTCTTGATGCATTCTCAATCATCCAGGAAAGTAAATCTCCAAAAGTTGAATCTGTTCATCTGGACGTAGCGTTTGGTGGGAGAAACGTTTCTATTATTGTACAATCTACTGTGCAATATAAAGCGTCTTGAGGCAACTGTTGTTGTGATTTGGCGCTATATAAATAAAATTGAATTGAATTGAATTGAATTGGTGGAAAATATCTGCTCCTCCCTGTTAAAAGGGAGTTCTTGCTCCTAATTGCTGCCATGTGTTTGTTCGTAGGAGATGATCGCTGGAGTTCTTACTCTAATGTTGTAGGGTCTTTACCAAACAGTATAAACTTCCTTAAGACAGCTGCAAAATAAAACAAAAAATAAATTAATTTCTATCTTCTAATCAGACATTCAGCTATGCTGAAATACAGCAAGCAGCTTCATTCAACTACTGCAGTAATCAATATTAGAAATGCTCAGCTGAGTAAAGAGAAATTATAGTCCATCCAGTCTTTAAAGTGTCAGTTGCAGATACAATAATAACCACCAAACGCTATGATGAAACTTCTCCAGAAAAGGAAGGCCAGTGATTCCCTTTGATACTAAACAAAAGTGGATTGGAGTCACTAGCCTGAGAAATCAACAGTTTACAGCAGCTCAGATCAGAGCTCAGCTCAGTGCAGACTTTGAATAACAGACGTGTCTCAGAATCAGGTGTTTATCAGGCTTTCAAAGAAAACAAACCACTGATGAGGTTCACCAATAAGATGAGAACAAAGAATCATGGACATTTGACCAGAAGAAATTTGAACTTGGTCTGATGAATCTAAATATGAGATGCTTGATTGCAGCTGCCATGTCTTTGTGTGGCTGAGAGAGGCTGACAGATGGTATGTTCCCTAAGGGTTGGGGGGTCCAGCGAAATACACTCCCTCTTTTATGGCTTCTAGACCAAGAATATTGAGTGGCGAATAAGATCACCACTACAACCACCCAACCTTAACCCATTTGTCAAGCTGTGAAAGGTAATGGAAAGTGAGTATACAAGCTAATTCAGTTGTAAGAAAGAAAGGTTTACTATGTGTTATTGGGAAGATTCCTAAACAAAGTACACTCTTACTGCTTCCACAGAATTTAAAGGGTAAGTAGCAGCTCAGTGCTCCTCAATCAAATCTTCTTCTTCTCATGGCTCATCCCATTAGGAGCCACAACAGCCGTCTCCATTTCATCCTGTTCTTAGCATCTTCTTCTGTCACACCAACCCTCTGCATGTCCTGCTTTTCCTACATCCATGAACCTCCTCAGAGCTCTTTCTGTTTTCTTCCTGCCTGACAGCTCCATGTTCAACTTTGTCCACTTTATCCACTCTCCCTCTGCAGATGTCCAAATCATCTCAGCCTTTCCTCTCTAACTTTGATTCCAAACTGCTCAGCCTGAGCTGTCCCTCTGAGATAGTCATTTCTAATCTTGTCCCTCCTGATGAAACTCTTAACATCTTCATGCCACCACCAGCTTGGCTTCCTGCCTTTTTGTCAGCGCCACCATTTCCAAACCATAAATTGCAGCAGGTTTCACTACTATCTTGTAACCTTCTTTGTAAGTTTCGCTGCTGACCTTCCGTCACAAATCACCCATGTTACTTGTCTCCACCCACTCCACCCCGCCTGCACTTCACCTGTCTTGTATACTGTCTGTTGCTTTGGGTGATCGACCATAGTTCTTTAAACTCATCTAGCTTCATTACCCATTATAATGTCAACCCCTCCTGCACACCTCATCAGCATGCAAGGTGCAGCCAGGGACTGAACCACCATCTCTCCAGCCAGTAGATGACCTCCTCTACTTCCTGAGCCACAGCCACTCTGCTGACAAACTCACGCAGAAAGCTAACCCTTCAAATTGTTATTGCTAAAGATGGTCATACAACCATGGGGTATACATATGGGCTTATTTTCCTGTGAAAATGTTCTTTTGCACATGATTGTATACTGTATTGTACTCCAGTATATCTCATACATTATTCATTAATCTATCTCATGTACATGTGAAGTGCACTTAAGTATGATTAAGTCTTCAGTTCTCTTTTGTGTTTGCCTGATTGTAGACGTGAGAGAGTGTTGCATGCTGACAGTTCGATCTAACATCAGCGACTTTTGCCCCTGTTTTTGGAGGAACAACCCAATTAAATGTGCACGTGTCACCTGCTCATGTCAATGATAAACTCGATCCATTTAGTCAGATTTTCAAATCCTTACTTGAAACACGTATTCTGCCAAGATTTCATGTTAATGTTCAAACCTTTCTGTACTTTCAAAGCATGTTATATTCCTCCTTTGGGATGGTTTTTAGAAATCACAGACACCTTAACTGTAATATCAAGGGTGACTAAAACAGAAAGGTCAGAAAATATTCCCTTAAGATTAAGCCTGCATAATCAGAGGAGAGAAGTTGCCGTGCTGCTTACTGACATTACAACACCGTGTGTACGTGTGCTGCATGGTGATGAATTTAAAAATGTAATTCACATTTATATGAGACATGGGCGGCCCAGTATTGGTATTGGATCAATACTAGCGTGATGGGATTGATACTTGATCGACAGAAGCTGACTCAAAGTGCTTTAGAGGCAGACACATCTACATTACAACCCTCCAGAAAAGCCAGTGTCAAAAATGCATGAATAGCTGAAAGGTGTGTGTTGTTGTTAACAAATGACTATAGAAAGTGACACATGAATTTAGTTTAAAAAATGTATTCTAAATTTGCAAACTGGTGATGTCATAAATCATGAAATGGACTGCTTCTTTTATCAGGCTTTTCTACTCTGAGCACTCAAAGCTTTACGCAGCTTGTCTCATTCACTCCAGCACTTTTTTCTATGCTCTTTTTATGTAAGTGTACTTTCCAAGCACACAGAGCGTTAGATAGTAAACACTTACTATCTAACATTCTATGTAAATGCACACCGATGGATGCATCGGCGAGCAACGTAGCGTTAGTAAAAAGATCAGCTGTTGAAGAGAAAGGACCCACTCCTTTCAGAGATCTCGCTAAGTGCCTGAGGTGGTGGTAGGTAGGTGTGCATGCCCTGTGTCCCCCGTGAACGCTTACACAGGATGAGCCTGTGACATCATGAGTTTAAGTGACGCAATCGGTTAACCAGGCACAGCTGAGTAATTAGAAAGTGAAAATATGTCGTCTTTTATTTTCATGTATTTCTTTATTCTTTTCTTGTTTTTATTAAAGGTTTTACAATCTGAATGGTTCAGTGACTTGCTCTATGTTCCAGAGAAGCCAAAGATTTAATTCAATTCAGTTTTATTTATAACGTCAAATCACAAGTGCAGTCGGCTCAGGGCGCTTAAAAAGTGCCCGTGCATAATAACAACTGAATTCATGCTAAGAAAATGTGCTTTCAGTAAAATCTAAACAGCAGTAATTGTGTTGATACCCTGTAGATAAACATCTCAAGAGGAACAAGGAAAAAAAAAAAGTGGGAGCTGTGTCGCCTCCCAGCTCCTCTCCCGTCCGTGCGCGTCAAAAAGGCGAGAAACCAGCCGGACCAGTCCACAGCAGAGATGGCAGCCAAGTGGACAAACGCAGCGCTCGAAGAAAACGCCGACGAAGAGCGCAGTCGTAGCATCCCGAAGAGACATGCCCGAGTTACGGTGAAGTACAACAGGAAGGAGCTGCAGCGACGCCTCGACGTAGAGAAGTGGATCGACGAGAGCCTGGATAGACTGTACGCGGGGCAGGTGGGTGTCTCTGAGAGAAGTGAACTAATTTATGATACTGCACAGTACTGTCAGCGTGTCCAACAAGTTTAAAAGCTTTGTGTTAGGTTATTACAAAGAGAAGAAGTTGAAATGTGAAATGGAAAATGTTATATTTGAACAGGAATGTTGTGTGAAGACACTTTCCTGAGACTCATCTTCAGGTCTCTGTTGATTTACGAGGTGTTTAGGGGATGAGGGGTGGGGCACTATGTTGTCCTTACAAGGCCAAACATCCTGTAGATGTGAGATCTGCTGCTGTTCCCCTCTCACAAATCTGTATTTGTCTTCGAGCTTTCTGCCTTACATGGGCAGTGTGGAACTGAGAGAAGGGAAGAGGGGGTAGGAGGAAGAATGCTGGTTTTATGTCCCAGGAGGGGGTAAACACTACATCTGGCAAGCAGCTGACAAGATGTTAGAATCCCTCAACAGGAGTTGCAGGGAAAGTTTCTTGTTTTTGGACTCAAGAGCTATAATGAAAGTCTGGTTTGATTTTAAAACAACCGAATTCAGATGGTTACAATGATAAGTCATCTCTCCAATTAAAAAGGAGCAAACGTACCCATTTTCTCATCATCGCCACACCCAGAAGATTCTGAGTAAGACAAATGCGTTAAAAAAAACTGCTTTGTTTTTGTAAAATGGTCCTTTACAGTGAACTAACCTTACTCAACCAAGTATGATTATGCAACATAAGGTCATGTCACACTCAAGAACAGTATTTCATTATTTTAAAAAATAAAAATAAAACAAGCCTACAAAAAGGAGATGCTGTTACAGTGCATAGAGTTGCAGTCCTATAAGTGTCAGGGGCCTGATCACAAAGGCAGTGCAGTGCACGGGTGTGCATGGGTGGGTGGACTGTCCCTTCACTCAGCTTGTACAATGGCTGTTTGTTCAAACAGAACACGCCACTCTTACTGTAGCCTATTGCATGAACACTGTTAACATTCGGTCCCCACAGCCTAAACAATGCAATTAATGTTTGCAGGCTCAATATAAATATTCCAGCTACTATTAAAGCTTAAAGTCCTATTTGGACATTTAGGTTAAATGTTTCAGGAAGTCTTTTTAACTTAAGGACTGTTAAAATGGACATTTGCACATGACTGAATCACTTTTCTCAGCATGAAGGTAGCCTACCTTTAGAACTTGGGTATTCAGAAAGCCCCTGTAACTATGCATACTGTGTATGTGCGGACTAACAGACATCTGGTAAGAATGTTGCTGCAAAGTTGTGCAAAAGTTGTTTTGTGTGATCCAATTTATCCCGGGATGAAACATTTTGTGTAGCTCAGTCCAGAGGGCGTGAGGACTCTCTGAATGCTGTGATGTGTATGAAGATGTTTTAGACCATCATATTAGAAAAGTCACCATCCAATGGTGGCTTTCTGTTAGCTTTTATTTTAATTTATCAGCTGTTCGTATTCCAAAAATTATGATTCCCAGGGAGTGAATCCTATTGACTTTGGTGATTCCCTGACATTTCTTTCCCCTCAGCATATTCCTTTTTATTGTTTTTATTAGCCAGTTGAAGAAAAAGCGAGTAAAGACAAAGAGTACATAGTGGAAGTTGAAGAAGACAATTGTTGAACAGGGTTCAGGGAAGAGTTGAGACGGGCTCTAGGTGGTAGGGAAGAGTTACCAGATAACTGGGAAAGTACAGCTGGCGTGTTGAGGTATTTGCTGTATCGTCTGGACAAATGAAAGACGGGGAGACTCGGCAGTGGAATGAGCAAGTACACAAAAATATTCAAAGGAGGAAGCTGGCACAGAAAAATTGAGATCAGTACACAGATGAAGAAAGTAGATTGGAGTACTGGTAGGCTGGACATACAGCAAAGACAGACGAAGTAAAAGAAAAGGCTTATAGTGAGCTTATGTAGGGTGGACACTGAAGGAGAGTAGGACTTGCACTGGCTTGGCAGAGAGCTTGAACTGGAAAGGATGTGCAGCAGGTCAGGGTGATTAAAGATAGACATGAAAATGTACTAATTAATAAAGAGTGCTGATAAAATGAAATGAATACTTTAAAGAACTTATGAATGAAGAAGGTAGTAGTAGTAGTAACTACACAGAGATAAAGCTGGTGGTTGGTTTGCAGTAGTGATCGCCAGGTTGATGGATGTGGTTACTATGTTTTGTTTTGTTCACATGATCATAGTTTGGATCCACTGACAACTGAAAGGACGAAGTCTTAAGTTATCAGTTGGTACCTGCTTCAAAAGGCACCAACAACACAAACACAGTAAAGATCCAGTTTAATGACTGAAAGTAGTAGATAAGGTCTAATCTGAGGCAAATTTAAACCAGCTCCAGCTGCCTATTTCTGGCCACCTGGCAATCAAAGCGGCCACCCCCCGAAACTCTACTATCCAGGTGAATTTCATTCAAACTAATTATGCAGGGGGAAACTATCCACAGAGGTTGAAACAGTTCTTTGTACCAAGCTATAAACATGCTTTTTAAAGCTATAAAGCTGGACATATTAATATGTGATTCTATGGGGAATGACTAACTTTTGAACCCAGCTTCAGTTGGTACCTGGACGAACAGCAGTCTTTGAAACCTCTGTATTGGCCTAGTTTTTCAACACCATAGGTTGCTTCTTAAAGGAAGAAACAGACCAACAAAAAATGTAAAGCTGAGTGCCAACTGCAGGAAAACGGCCGATACTTGATTTTTCAACTGATAACAAAATCAGTAACGAGCAGTCAGGCTTGTATTGTAGCATGTATCTGTCACATTCTTCTGTGATGTGTGCATGCCTTCTACGATGATTCACTGAAGCGTTCCATATGTGTGTTTTCATTACTTCTATGTGCATGTGTTGCCTCAGGAGGGTGACATGCCAGAGGAGGTTAACATTGATGATTTGCTCGACCTTCCGAATGAAGAGGAGCGAGTCAAAAAGTTGCAGGTAATACCACCTGTTGCATTCATCGCTGTCTTTTCAACTTCTGCATGAGATGAATGGACAGGTTGTTTTGTTTTTTATTTATTTTTGACCAAATAAATAAAGCTAAAAAACACAAGATGCATTAATGAGGTTGGTATACAAGTCCAAAATTGAGCAGGTAGACGTAGACACTCTTCAAGACAAACCCCCTTATGTAACAACGAACAAAGAAATCTACAAATTAAATTTTATACAGGCCGCTACGTTCTCATTAGCTATAGATATGTCCACATAACAATAATAATGGAAAATAGTAGAGTTAGAAATCAGCAAAACGGAGTCAAACGATAAGTTTGATAAGTCAAATCATCTTCATACATACATTCATTTTTATTTTTATACAGTTGTGTGAAATTAAGGTTTGTTATAACACTGTTCTTTTTTTTCTAACAGGAACTTCTTCAAAAGTGCAGAAGCCGCACAGAGGTAAGTTGAAACTGAAAGTTACATTTACAAGCACTGACGCAAACATGCACACGAGCTAAACTAAAGCTACAGCACCTGTCTTTCATCCTGCAGTCCTTCCACATTCCTCAGCAACGATTCTTTTTCTTTCCAGTTCAGTGATTGAAACAATGAGGCTCTCTGAAACAAACAGAGGGAGGGTCAGTGTAGGAGCTGCGCTTTTGGTTTTTTTAACTCAGACTTAATTTATTAGACTTTTTGGATATGGATTAGATTAAATGGATTCATCTTTATCCAAGCACTAAAAAATTTTAATAATAAGAATAATAATGAATTTTATTTATAAAGCACCTTTCAAGACACTCAAGGACATTGTACAATAGCTAAAAACACACAATAGAACAGAAAGGTAAGGGGGTGCGAGGTTATGAATGGCCTTGAAGGTGAGCAGAAGAAGTTTGTATATTATCCGGAATTTCACTGGGAGCCAGTGAAGTTTGTGAAGAACAGGGGTGATGTGCTGGTAGGAGGGGGTTCTGGTGATAATGCAAGCAGCAGAGTTCTGAACCAGTTGAAGTCTTTTCTACCCTTCTATATCCTCTCCTCACCATGAACTACATGCCCTAAAAAGTAAAGCTTTCAGTTGTCAGTATGACTTCAATAAACACTTTCCTAATGAGTTAATGATCTCAGTTGTTAGCATTTAGTCACTGATGATCTCATTTAAAGAAAAATGGATGTTGAAGCAGAGTATTTTTTTGTCAGTGGATGCCTTTGTGCCTGACAAGATCGACAAAGATTAACATGGGGACAGCTGAAATCCTGTTGAGGCTTCAAAATGTTAGTCCGTAACTCAGTTAATGGTTTCACGGTGGCTGCATCCATCTAACAGTGGAAGTTACAAAAACCACACTCCTGTTTGTGCAGAAATCGATTGCAAAGTTTGTCTTAAATAAACGTGAGCAGTCAAAGTTTCCATGCTGGACAGCTGTGAATGGACAGTCGACATAGTCAGTGTTTTGGATGTTATATTTGCACCGGTGATGACTGAAGCAAGCACACATACCAACATTCAACAGTCAGTGTACATATGACTAGATGAATATTGTTTGAAAATAGGTTCAAAGAATGAAGGTAATGAATGAATATGAAACACCTGCAACAGCTAACACAGAGATTTTAGTACTTCTGATGAATGTTTATGAAGGTTCATAGTAAACAGATGTGGACGGGGAGTATTTATACATGGCAGGGGCAGCTGTTTTTTTCACCTGCACTTAGACTGTTACCATAACACAATATATCTGGGTATTGCATGTCTCAACAAACTATTAGGGCTCAAGCAGCGAAAAGCTTAACCAAATGTAATGTTAAACATAAAATTAAAAGCATCACGATCACATGCTACTAACTGGGCTTCGTACAATTCAATTTTATTTATATATCTCCAAATCACAACAACAGTTGCCTCAAGGTGCTTTATATTGTAACGTAGACCCTACAATAATACAGAAAAACCTCAACAATGAGATAACCCCCTATGACCAAGTGCTTTGGCAACAGTGGAAAGAAAAAAACTCCAGTTTAACAGGAAGAAACCGCAGATAGATTCAGGCTTAGGGAGGGGCGGTTATCTGCTGCGACTGAGGAGGAGGAGACAGGAGGAAGACGCGCTGTGGAAGAGAGCCAGAGATTTATAGCAACTAATGATTAAATGCAGAGTGGTGAATAAACACAGAATAAAGAATCAACCCCAGCAGACTAGACCTATTAGACCTAACTGAGGGAGGATTCAAGGTCACCTGATCCAGCCCGAACTATATGCTTTATCGAAGAGGAAAGGGAGCTGGTTCCATAGAAGAGGGAGCAGAGGGGCCTGAAAACTGAAGGCTTTGCCTCCTACTGTGCTTTTAAATACTCTAGAAACTAGAGTATTAGGGTGATAATGTGAAGTAAGGCAATATGAAGTATTTGAGATAAGATGGGGCTTGATTATTGATTAAGACCTTGTATGTCAGGAGCAGGATTTTGTGTGTGAAGTGTGAAGAGGACTCTCCATTTACATGCACAAATTGGAGTCTATTAGATAGATATGATACAAACCACTGCAGCACAGTACCTGTAATACCTACAGCATGTTCTAATCGCTCTAATAGGATATTATGGTCAACAGTATCGAACGCAGCACTGAGGTCTAGCAGGACAAGCACAGAGATGAGTCCACTGTCAGAGGCCATAAGAAGATCATTTGTAACCTTCACTAAAGCTGTTTCTGTGCTGTGATGAGCTCTGAAACCTGACTGAAACTCTTCAAATAAGCCATTCCTCTGCAGATGATCTGTTAGCTGTTTGACAACTACTCTTTCAAGGATGTTTGATATGAAAGGAAGGTTGGAGATTGGCCTATAATTAGCTAAGACAGCTGGGTCTAGAGATGGCTTTTTAAGTAAAGGTTTAACTACAGCCAGCTTGAAGGCCTGTGGTACATAGCTGATTATTAGAGATTGAAACAATTAATGGCAGGACTTCTTCATGCAGTCTTGTAGAAATGGGGTCTAAAAGACACGTTGATGGCTTGGAGAAAATTATTACTGAAGTAAATTTAGTTTTCTCAGGCTTTACTCAACAGATCTTTGAGTTTTTGTCAGCCAGGCTACGGTGCTGAAGAGAAACCTGGTCTTGTTCTTATTTTCATCAATCAATGATGAATAGTAAGTGACTCTCGCTTTACAGAGGGCTTTAAAACAAAAGAAAAAAAAAGCAACAAATTATTTTTTGAGGCTAAAGGATGATTCTCTAAATTAGTGAGACGCCATTTCCTTTCCTTTGTCTGCTTTAAGGTGCGCATTTAAGAATTATACTGGTGAGTCAAGTACCTCTGGTTTGAGGCTTTCTTTTTTAGATGAGCTACAGTATCCAGAGTCGTGTGCAGTGAAGATATAAAATTATTAACAACAATAATCGACTCCTATGTTGGTAGTTCCTGTAGCAGCTCTGCATTGTGTTGGTGTATGGCAGGGGTGGGGAACTCCAGGCCTCGAGTGTCGGTGTCCTGCAAGTTTTAGATCTCACCCTGGGCCAACACACCTGAATCAAGACATGTTGAGGAGGTGATGTAGCCATTTAAATCAGCTGTTTATGATCAAGGACACATCTAAAATTTGCAGGACACTGGGCCTTGAGGCCTGATGTAAAGGACTGAAGAATATAACAGTGGAGGAAAAATTTCCTTAAACTTAGCTGTAGAACTTTCAGAAAGATATCTGCTGTGATGGAATTTATTTCCCCCTTTTTTCCCACTAAAATCTTTTAAACTGTAGGAATTTTATGCATTTAACCTTTCATCCACATACGCATGAAGTTTTGGTTCACTGACACTGGATCATTTGGAAAACGCCTTTCAGGGAGAAGATATTTGGGAACTCTGTAGATGTGCAGACAGAGAAAAGTGAAAACTGTCAGAGGCTTTTACTTTCCAACATGGTTAAATCACCACCTTATTGGTTTAACAGCATTTCAGTTATGTTTTTGTCAAAAAAAAGAAAAAGAAAAAAAGGATGATGACTCTCTGTTTAAACCTCTATACGCATGGACTAGACCTTATTTTGAGCATTTAAACTTTTATCTAACTCCAGATTAAGTAGTTACTCATTTACACCACATCACAATATGGCGGGGGACCTCCCTCGTTGCAGCCTTGAGGTCATTCTCCCAGGATTCTGGTGCTCTTCAAGGGATTCTTCCATCTATGGACATATGAACACTGAATACCCTTAAAAAAGAATGTGTGGAAACATGACTAAACACTACGTACTGGTTCTGCTTCGTGCCTCACAATAGTTAATTATTATCTAATCAGAAGTTGTTTGTTTTTTGATTCTCTGATAAGGCCTGCAGGGTTGTAATAGTAGATTCAGATGCTTCCAGATGGTTCCACATATAAAGTATGTTGCAACCAACACAACTATGGTCTCCTATAAATAAAATCTATAAAAAAAACCTAAATATCTGATTAAAAAAAGTTCCCATCTTTCATGTATTACCAATCTCGTGTATCTAATCAGGGCTACAACTGGCAAAGGCAAAACTGAGTTCCTGAAGAGGTTGCAGTTGTTACACAGTACATACATGTAGTTGTATTGAGCTCATTGTAACTTCATTTTACTTTCTACTTGAGCCAATGGAAAATAAAATAATGTTCTAACTTCTACTATTGTCCAGTGTTGCTTCACAGTCAGTGAGCCATAAGGAGGTATTATTACTGTCGTCTTTTATTTTAAACAAAAAAAGACCAAAATAAACAGCAGTAAGCCTGAGTGTGAGTGTATGATTGTCAAGCAGGGCTGTGGGTAGGATTAACCCCATCGTCAAGGTTTGAGAAAAGGCGTACTCGAACAGGAATTCTGCTGAGGCGTTGATGACAAGAACATAAGCAAAAACACGTGAACATATTTGGTGCCAATTACAGATCAGCATCTACTTTATATAACATTAGATTCAGGTGGATTCACTGGTGTCTACTGATAACTGATTATAGAGTTTTGAAAATGTACCATGGATACTAAATATTGGAAATCCTTAAAATATAAAATCCATACTTGAATAAAATATAGTCAGTGTGCCTTTTTGGAAGGTAGTCTCCTCATATAGTACTTGTACAATTCAGTTCTATCCACGTGCTCGTGGTTGTGCTCCTCAGCTGATGCAACTTTTTCAGGTTTGGATACTTTGAACTCATCAACTAAAAACTGTCACTGAGAACTAGCTCTTTGATTTGAGTCAGTTTGATGCTGGAGTTAATATTTTCTCTTTTTGCAAGTTTAAGGGCCCTGTTGAAAATACATGTGCAAGTGGTTGGAATGGGAACAATCTAAAACATGGCAGCAAAGCAGGAAGCAGTGCAGAGATTCACAATATAATTCAGTTCAGTTCAATTCAATTTTATTTATATAGCACCAAATCACAACAACAGTGGCCTCGTGAGGTAGACCCTACAATAATATATACAGAGGAAAAAAAACAATCATATGACCCCCCCATGAGCAAGCACTTTGGCAACAGTGGAAAGGAAAAACTTACTTTTAACAGGAAGAAACCTCCAGCAGAACCAGGCTGAGGGAGGGGCGGGGCCATCTGCCATCGCTTGGGGTGTGAGAAGGAAGACACCTTGAAATGATTTATGATTCGAATTCCATTTTTGTTTAGTTTTTTGTTTGTTTTGTGGGCAGAGTCATGGAATACTTTTTAAAAATACTTTATCTTGTATATTATGGGCAGAAATGATTAGAGATGAGGTTGTGCTGTTAAGTGTGAAAGATCTCTTAACTGACTGAATTTCTGCTTCACCCTCAGACCTTCATCAAAGAGCTGGTGGTGAAGCTACAAGGAGTTCACAGGAAGGATGAGCTGCAGAGCGAAGGCATCGAGCATCCGGTCATCTGTCATGGCCACTATCGCCATGAGCCTTATCACTTCAACAACCCACAGCAGCACCACCACTTTCACCACACCCAAGAGCAAAATCAGACCCTCTGATGGCCCAATAATCATGCACACACACACACACACACACACACACACACACACACACACACACACACACACAGACATACACACAGATACTATTGTGAAATGAAGTCAGTCATCCTGGATTACAGAAGGCAAAGTCGGTGAAGCATTAGACACATTCCTGAAAACAACAACAAAATTATTAAATATAGATTTCTCCTGAAGTCCTTCTGTATCTCACTCAATTGTAAAACACAATACAGTATTCATAAAGGCAGAAAATATGCACTGGGTTCCTGGCTCACTCTGAAGCCCACGTTGACCCAGCGGCACCACCTAAGCTCACTTGCTCACAGCTCTGGTTTCAGCTCCCAGCCAAGAAATATTTTGCCACATTGATTCAAAAAGGAGATTTACATGTTGAGAGAGAGAGAGAGTGACTTTCAGACAGAAGAAGCTTTGCTTTGCCTCCTGTTTTTGGTCTTTATGGCTAGCCAGTTCTATATGTCCCTTAATGTCGTACTATTCCTTAAAACACAACCAAACATGTAGTTTTACATGACTGGAAAAAAAACAAAACACCGCTCAACTTGTACTCTTTGTCACTTTCCTTACGTAAATATAGTTGGTGTCAGAAACTGTTGTGGTAACTGATGAATGTATATGAAGGAAAACAGGATTGACAGCAAATTTAGAAATGACATCCAAGGGTGGCTTCTAGGTCAACAAATATCACTGTGTGAACTGAACTGTGTCACAGAGCACATGAACATGAGTTTAGAAATAACACCGCTCAATCACATGCACATACCTGTGACTTATTTAACAGCTGGTAAATTCCAGTGGTTATTTATTGTCATGATTACAGAAAAAGGATAAGGATCTAATATACTGGTATGATGTAACACTGGAAATAATCCTGTTGCATTCCTTATCCGCTGTAGCTTTTTAATATTTCATTGTTATTCATTTTGTGTTTGAGTTTTGGTGTTGCTATGTTGTGAGTTATGTCAATATATTCACTAAATTGTAGTTGTGCAAAATAACAGAGGTCTCCTGAAGAAATTTCTAATAAAATAATTTTGTTCAGTTATAATGTATTGTTTGTTTTCAGGAGGAGGTTGCACTAATCCGCTGAGATGTGCAGTCTAATATACAGCTGGACGTGGGACACATAAGTTCAATGGTGAATTATGAACTGTAAAAAAACAGCTCTCGTCAAAGGCCACAACATTCCTCAACCAGGACTACTAAAGCTCATCAGCTGCTTGGGGAAATATAATTTGCAGTTTGTGCTCCCCAAAAAGTCCCTACTGAAGGGCAGTATTTCAAAAGTAGAGGAACTATGGGGGTGAGGCTTGCAATAAATAACATTTTGACAGGAGGATGATTTTTTTTTTTTGTTGATAGTGTGCAAAGAAACAAACAAACAAAAAAAACATAGACCACTGTGGAAACACAGGCAGTCATGAACTTGAAGAAACCCTTGGACTAATACTTCTGAAAGTAAACTTAGTTTCAGGGAGAGTAAGGGTGGCTACTTACTCCTTTTTCCAGTCTTTATACTCAGCTAACAATAGGTACAGTTAGTGTTGTCGTTAACTTTAACCATTGGTGCAGGATAGAAGACTATAGCTACAGTATCACATTGCACAAACGCTACATAACAAAAGTCCTTTTTATCTGGACGTAGCGTTTCCAGTGGGAGAAACGTTTTTTTCACTCATCCAAGTGACTTGCAATGCAATTGCAATTTTAAAATGATGAGTCCAGTGATCTCATAGATCATAGACCATTTCCAAGAGAGAGTGCCATGATTATGTTGTCTTTGGTTTTTAGTCTCGATTTGGGGATGGACAAAAAGCCCTGATCAGAAGACCCCAGGCTCCTGCTGGTGACATGGCTGCAAAAGTTTGCTTGGGTAGGTGGATGGGTTATGCAGAGCCCTAAAGATGAACACCTTGGAATTGAATCTAAATGGGGAGCCAGCGCAGTGAGATCAGCATAGGTGTGACATGAGAATGTCTGGAGGCTCTGGTATGGAGTCTTGCAGCAGTATTCTATACAAACTCTAGCTAGGTGAAGCGAGATGAAATAATAATCTCTACAAATAAAAGATCCCTTTAATCAATGCACAAGTTACAAGATCATTCAGCTGTAGGATGTGTGTTTATTTGTACTCATAGAGGCACTGCAAATATGTTACGACGTTAATGTATACACTAACGTGTGACCTGGTGCCCCAGCAGGGGTCTTTTGTGTGGCGAACATCCTGGCTTTTCCACTGACCTTTGTGGGAACGTATTCATCACAGCAAGTATTCGGCCTCAAACTGAGAGCCTGCTGCCTCTGTTTGTATATTTAACACATTTTAGGAAACATACATTTAAATTGTATTGACCTTTTCACCTTTTAATGGTTTCACAGACTCCAGCTGATTGCACTCATTTTATTATTATAAAGGCAGATTCTATGAATCTAAACATACCCACTAAAACTACAATCTGGTGAAGCTGTTAACAACTTATAGACATCTGAAAGTTGTGAATGATTAATGAATGGAAGCGACTGGGCTCATCTTTAACAGGCTGTTGTATTTGTAATCAAATCAAAAGGAATCTTGATAATTGAGGTTCAACATATTCACCACTATATCTTTATGAGATTTTTTGGAACATAATATATTCATATCATCTTAGCCGTGCATCCTTGGAAATAGCACATTATAAAAAACAGATCTGAAACTTGACGTTGGCAACACGATCGTTTTTATGTCACTTATGATACACTGTGTGTATCTTTTCAGTGGTTGACAAAGCTGTTACTTTTACCTTATTTGCTCTAAAATGTACATGTTTTAGAGCAAAACCTCTTTAGGTTTGAAGTTTTATGAATGCATTTAGCCAAATTTGTATTTATATTTGACCTAGGTTACATTAAATTCTACTGCGTTTGCAGCGTAGTTGATTTCAGCTACCAGCCTAGCCTCTTGTAAAGAAAATAAGTTAATGCTGGACAGCATCCCTGACTGTATGACATTCAAGTTTTAACTGGAAATGGACTGGTTCTTATACAGCACTTTCTAACTGAGCACTCAAAGCAGGTTATGCAACTTGCCTCATTCACCCAACCACTTTTTTCTATTTAAGTGCCTTTTATCTGAGATCCATACCTTGGCAGATGGAGAGCAACAGAGATATTTGGCACACAGACAGTGATTTTACCTCCTGAGCCACAGCCACCCCGTCATGATGAGAGACATTCATAATAGAAAACATGAGTAAAAATGAGAAAATCCCATCAGTCATCGTGTCTGAAGTGGACTAAACGCAGAACACCACCCTTTGCGCTACACCTCTGTGCACACTGGGTGGCAGGAGGGAGCCAGCGTGAATAAAGGCACTTCATGTGTTACAGCATCTTGTTGACATGTTGCTTTTGTTGTTTGTTTTTTTTAAACTCACAATACTTTGAGCGGTCCACGTGCTCAAACTCCACAAACTCACTGCATTCTTTAATTGTTCTGTCCTGCATTACACTTCTGTCGTGGCTATGATGAACTTACAGCTTTGCAGTAATGCAAAGACATTCAAGTAAGAGTGCAAGAATGGGGCTTTTTCCTCATGGCTGTTGACAATGAATAATCTGCATTTTATGTTTTCTACTGAAGCCACACTCACAAACACAGAGAGATTGTAGAGATATTCACAACTGTAGAACACAACATGGGGATGTGCTGTCCTCCTTCACCTTAAGGCCAATACAATTAGTGTAATTAGAAGGGCTGATCAGGACAGGGTGGTGGTGGGATGGGGGTCTGTGGTGTGTTTGTGGGGGGGAGAAAGGACGGGACAGGCCTTTCCTCAGGAAAACATATCACCTTCAACCACAATAGGGTAAACCGCAGGAAATCAGGAAACCGCAGGCAGCAACATTGCTCTCTTGAGTCAGTGAGGACTTTCAGACACGCTCTCACACTCATCACAGACACTCTACAGCCTGGCAGCTCATTCAGCCAACACACTCCAGGATGACACTGGACTGAAACACAGCAAGGCATCGTCATCAGGTAAGTCTGATCCTCTGCACTCATTTATTCTTTCATACTGACTGTTTCTGTTGTGATAGAGATTTAAGTTCAAATGATTGTTTTTATGTGGAAATCATTGTGTTTGGCTGTTTTCCTCACCTCTGTGTGTAACGTATATACCTTAATGTTGGGTAGTCATTTTTTTGTGTTTAGAAAACCCCCAAAACTGATTCAATGTTCCTCCTTTACTTTTTTCATTTTTTAGAAGTGTTTCCCTATCCTGGCTAATTACTCAAACAAACAAACAAACAAACAAATAAACAGCTTAGAAAAATCAAGAAAGAATATCAAGGAAAAAATTTATACACAATTCATATTTGATCAACCCACCAGTTGCTAAGTGTAACACAATCCTGATGTCTAGCTTTTGAGCGTTTTCCAGTCACATTGATTTTATGAACTTTGAGGTCATCTTCTTAAAATAGACACAGCTCATAAATACCATTCCCACTCTTGTCTCGTTTCTTCATCATGAACATTCAGTATTATTTCTCCATGTAGACACTAAAGGATTCAAATGCCAAAGCTTGATAGTAACCATCTCAACTACAATCATTGTTCTGAATTTCTACTAACAAAAGAACAATTGTCATCACTGTCTGGAGTTTGGCTGTTTCTGTTGGCAGAAACAAAGATGAACAAACAAAAGGAGAACTCTCTGTCACTGCCATCAAAGCAAAAAAATTGTTCCCCTCCTACTATTTGTTCTGTCCAATGTCATTATTTAAAAATAAAGTCCGTATAATGAGTAAAAACTGACTGAAATGAGCTTGGCATGATACCGTACAAGCTTTAGTTACTATTAAAGCATCTAAAGTATTTTTTACAGCAGCGCGTGCGGTATGAAACTAAACACTGTTTCTTGTTCTTGATCATGAAGCAGTAGCCTCTCGTTATAGTGGAAGTGAAGAGGGACAAAGTCTACATACTGAATTAATGAAAAAGTACAAATGAAAGAAAAACATACTCCTGGGTTCCAAAAACATAACCACCACATCTGACCACAAGTAATCATATGAAATATTATGACCACATCATAAGGCAAAAAAAAAAAAAAAACACAATAATGAAAAACAGCCAAAGCAGAAAAAAGGGAGAGTCAGACGAAAACAGCAATAAAATTATTATCAGTCACATCTACTGTAGGCCTAGTGTTAATAGAACATTGAGTCAGCAGGGGGTGCTTTTTGCCTTCATTACTTTTTAAGATTCTGTTAAAAAACAACAACTGATTTGCTCATTAAATATGCAACACATGAGAGCAGACATTTTATGTTTTCTACGTATAACAGCACAATGGCTTGATTTTTTTTTTTAAAAACTGGAAGTGAAAAACAATCTTTAGATACCTTAATAAGTAGTAAAGTTACTTAAGTTACTTAAGCACTTAAGAACTAGCTGTCCTGTTTCTGACCAATATCCCACCCAGGGCTGTGTGCAGTCTTGCGTATATTAGAAACTACATATCACCCGAACAGCACCTTAGCTTCTTTGCTCTAAGTCTTGTTCGGGGGATGAAACAGCATTCTTCAAAAGGATATTCCATCACTAGAGAGCACAATAACAGCACTACTATTGGATATACACTATCCATTGTGTTGTGTTCTGCTTACTATGAAGGTCAAATATATTTCACATGAAAGTATTCAGGGAGCTCTAATGCCCTATTGTTGTCGCGTTGGCTTTTTGTCACTCCCACCAGGACAGAAATGTTTCATAGAAGGATAAAGGTGAACATTTTGCTCTGATGTGCAGTGACAATTCCCTACAAGGCGACGAGTGGCTCCAGAACTTTGTCAATAACTTGCCCACCACAGAGACACCAGATCCCATCACTTTAGGGATCAAAAGTTCTACTTTTTTTCCTTTAATTTGTTACATACTCGTATATTTGATACTAATGTGAGACTACCAGGTTTCTCCGTATGAAACTGTTTGTTTCCCTGGAAACTGTTTTGTCACTAAAGTGTAAATCGGCCCAAGAAGAACAGCAAAAACTCAGTTTCATCACCGCATATTAGATCTGACAAAACTTCACAAACCAACTCTTAAATAAAAAATGTCATTTAAAGTTATTTTAACTTTTAGTTTAAAATGAGTTCACTTAGAAGTAGTTTGAAATGAAACCTCTGATCAGGACTGTTTCTGAGTTCTTTGGGGCATGAAATTATATTATTTTGCTCTTATCTTGGTTGGTTATAGCCCGGGTTTGTCTGGCACTCATGTCCTAGTTAACTGTGGGTAATGTTGACAGATCTCTGTAGGTTGTGTTTTATTCCAGTTATTCCATCCTAAGTATTTCCATAAAATTACAAACAAAAATCAAAATTAAAAAAGCATTTTTCCGAGATCTTACACATTATCTTTGTTTTGCAGTTTGTTAACGTATTAAATGCAACCATGCCCATTCTGAAGAAACTCCCAGGAAGATCCAAGAGCTGCCACGAGTTCCCCAGAGTGAACGGTGAACTGATTCTGCCTCGCCTGGACTTAGACATCAGGGACTTGAACGAGCTCAAGGACCTGAAGGAGCTTAATGAACTGAAGGATCTAAACAAGAACCTGAACCCCTTTGAGGATGTGGACCTGGATGATGATGATGACAGGAACAGAGGTGACACGGGCCTCATTATGGGGGAGGTCAGGGGTAACCTCCAGCTGAAGTCCTCCTGTGATGGTGAAGAGGAGGAGAACGAGGTAAATGCTGGGAAACATGGGGCAGGGAATCCTAAAGTGAAGCCACTGCGGGGCACCCTTGAGCGGATCTGTGGAGTGTCTCCCCTTAAGACCCTTGGAAAATTGGGAAAGGGGCTCCGCATATCAGGACGGAGTGTGTGGGGTAACAACACCCCACACTACAGCCCTGGAGACTCAAATACACTACCAGCAGAGAAAGAGAAAAGAAAAGGACTACGCAGGAGCTCAGAGGGAATAATGACCCTGCTTCGGTGAGGAGAGATTTGGAGTAGAAAGAAAGCAGTTTTTAAACAGTTTAACCTGTGGTACAGTTGTGGTCAGGAGTTTACATTCACTCATCATAGACCTAAATGTTCTTTTTCCCAGGTGTAATCATTGTGCAGCATGCTTTTGTACTTTGGGTGTACAAATTTGAATTTATATTGGATTGACGTCAAATCCACACAGGGCCAAATGTATACATATAGGCTAAAATATATTCATAATAGGTGACACTGAAGGTCCACTGAATGTCTTTTAACTTGCCAAAGCCTATTAACTTCTCATTAGTGATCATCATTGACTATAACTGGTAGTTTATCTTTGTCAGCACAAAAGGATGTGTTTCACAGCTCACAGCACACATGGGATTAACTAATACTCATAACAATGGGGAAATCCAGAGAAGTCTGTGGGAAAAGATGATTAACGAAAACTCTAAATTTACGGAAATTTAAGCTGGGAAGGTCTCTTAGTCATTTCTAGAAAACTGCAGATTCTGAGGTCATCATTTGAAAGAGATGTGCCCAAGCACAAGTTCTTAAAATAAAAATTGGTTAGAATATTGAGAAACACCCCTAACCATAACCCATGAACCACCATGGCTCAAGACTGTTATGAATTCAAAACTGCTGGCATAACTGTCCACAGTGAAGCAAGTTTTACATCTCAGGGTTAACTGGAATTTGTAGAAATTTGTAGCTTCCTATATGGACGAGCCAAATGCCTTGTGGGAAAAGTTTTATTGTCAGACAAGACAAAGACTGAGTCACAGTGAAAAGAGATACGTTTGGAAGAGGCTTTCAAACCTGTGCCAGTGTTCAGCGTTCAGCATTGGTAAGCTACTGTTTGCTTTGAGTGCTCGAGTAGAGTAGAAAACCACTAAATAAGAACCAGTGTATTTACCATTTACCAAATTAACAGCCAGATGCTTTAAACCTTGACACAGCTGGGTGTTCCAATGGGACAATAATGCCAAACGCACATCAAAAATGGTTCTGGAATAGGCTAACATTAAGCTTCTGGCATGGCCTTCCCAAATCCCAACCCTGTTGAAAAATTCTGGACAATCTGTGCCAGGAAACCAACCAATTTAAACAAAATTTTTACTAATTCTGCCAAGAGTACTGGTCAAACATCCAGCAAGAATTATGCCAGGAGCTTGTTGGTGATCAGAAGTTCAGCTGCAACTATCAAAGCAACAAATATTAGTATTTATTTAAGCCTGTATATACCTTTGACCCTTTGTGGATTAGAGAAAATCCAAAACTAAAGAAAAATTGTTCAAACAATTTTTCTTTAATTTTTAAGTCATTAAAGATGTAGGACTGGAAAAAGAACATTTCAAAGAAATCAAGCCCCCAAATTACTGTGATATTCACGACCATGTAAACTTCTGATGACAACTGTATGTCACATATGTGAAGAAATTGTATGAATCATTGGACTCATAAGATACTTTTGATTGCATTAATGACACAAGGTTAAAAAATAGTTTTTCAGCGACTGAGAATAAAAGTCCTGTTTACTGGTCAGACAGAATAACATATAGTGTCCTTATTTCCTAAGCGGTTGTGTAATTTGCTGTGGTAACTTGTTGATCTAAGGAACCTCTTTTGTTTTTCAGTGGCATGTTGTGTACTTGCTGTCCTCACTCAATGGGACTATTTTTAGCCGAAGTAGCCACAGACGGCAGCAACACTGTGTGAATGTGTGGCACTCAAAGCATAGGTTTTCCTAGGAATTCCGTACAGGACAATACAAACCTCATGCCCTCATTAAAAGTTCTTGCATCATTTAGGGCCATGATTTATGCTCTTTGTCGTTTCTGTGGATGCTCTGCAGCTTCACAGGTCGACGGAAGGAGGAGCGCAGAGAAAGCCTGCCCTGTGGAGACCTGAGCGTAGGCAACGAGGTAGAGACTTCCAGGCGATCATCCTTCCTCAGGATGGTCAGTCTGGGCAAGCTAAAGAGGGAATCCATGTCAGACAAGGCATCCCAAGAGACAGAGGAGGAAATGGAGGAGGAGGCAGAGGATCCAGTAGTTAAAACCAGAGAGCCCCTTTCAGGTAATAATTAAGAGGTCGGAAAAAAATTACTTTCCAAGTGACCCTGGAGACTTTAGCAATGAATCTACATTACATTAGATACTATTTCAGGTCAAACTTCAACAGCAGTTGTTGAAACCTAGACAACTCTCTGATGAGGTTAAAACTTTCCACTTGAGAACCACTGCGTTCAAATACCAGCAGGCTGAAAAGGAGAGGAAGTAGGGTCAGAAATGTTCCCCAGCTTCCTCTAGATAATTCAGTCCAGCTACTGTTTGGAGGCTCCAGCAGGGAATTTTATCAGGAACAGAGGAATGTGCAGGCAAACCTGCAACAAACAGGCGAGTTTGTCAGCTAGGTACATGCACAGCTGCTGAATTAAATAAGTGCATTAACTTATTTGTCACTAAACCTATTACCTCTAAACGTATGTTTCTCTTCTGGTTTCCCACAGTTCTGGAGATCTTACAGCTGGTCAATCACAGGGACCTTCTCCTGGCTGACACACACATTCAGGAACTGGAGCGAGAGTGTGAGCTCCTGTCTCTCCTGCCAAACACAACTCCTCCTACCCTCACTCCGACCCTGTGTCCCAGTACCCCACCCAGCATGTTGCCTTTGTCCTCTTCCTTAGATGAGTCCCTCAGTTCTAATGCGACTTTGGACTCAAGCCGGAGAAAAGCTAAGGATGTGGAGCTCCTGTATGAAGCGCTTCAGAAGGAGATGTGGGATGTGGTGCGGGAGTCACTCCGCCAGCCTAGTGCTGGCCCCAACCTTGGTCTGGTGGTGCTGGTAATCCAACAGGAGGAGCATGCTGATGCTGCCTGGGCTCTGAGGGAGGAGACTAAGCCAGAGCGAGAGGTCCCCCGCATCCAGCCCAGCCAGCGTCCCCGGCGACTGAAGATGAAGTGGAGGCAGGCTGTAGCGGAGGCTGCAGACTGGAGCCTGCCACATCAGGTAGACACCCAAGCAGGCCAGTTGGCCTCATACCTGGAGCGCCTGAAGTGTCGAATGGTGGATGATCTGGATGCAGCGAGAAGGAACGCTATATCCATTTACCCAGAGGAGTTTGCAGCCTTCCAGGTGTATGTGGAAAGTTACCATCGAGCTGTGGCCACACGTCTTCGCACTATTACCAGTGGCCCACTGCAGATCACAGACGTATACTCACTACTTGACTGGTTCTACAACATCTATAACAGGTTGGTAATGATTGCCTGCTCCAATAACGACACACACAACAAGCTTTTATTACTAGTTACATTTTTCCATTAATTCTTTTCCACCAGGGATGTCCTAGGAACTATCGGCACCGCCACACCCATCAACTACAGCACACTGGATGGTATTCTGCCTCAAGAGACAGTGGATAGGCTGGAACAAGACTGCATTAGTGTAGTCAGGGTGAGAAAAGAGTGTTTTAATGTCTATTGCTGGGAAAATGTGGATAAGAGATGCATTTACATTTCCTGCTTTTTCAATTTTCAGGATAAGGTGACAACAGAGCTGATCCATGTGCTGGATGAAGAGGAGAGGCGATGGGCCCAGACTCTGCACATAGAGGAGTATCAGTCTCACCTAGCATGCTCAGTAATCCAGGTACAAAGTCGTACTATTTCAGTAACATTTTTCTTGATTGAAACCTCTGTCTTATCACTCATGTCTTTTAAAATTTCAGAGGGTAAAGGTGGATTTGGACAGATCTACATCTGTGAACCAGTTTCTAGGAGCAAGAGTGGCTCGCTGCAGTCTCGTTGGATTGGCTGACTTCATTTACAGGTGTGTGGACAGTAGTTTAAGGTTATAGCTGTTAAATCATATCTATATATCTATCTACTGAGAAAGAGAGAGAGAGTATTAGGATTCAAAGTGTTCTCATAAAACCTCTATGCATTCAGTTTCCAGAGGAAGGTGGAGATGTTTCATGACAGTCAGGCAGAATTTGGAGACCGAGGAGATGGATATGTTTCAAGGACCATAGCTCTGGTTAACTGCTGCCCTCCTCTCAGGTTGGCAAAGATCAGTGAAACTACATATCTGAACATTTTCTAAAAGAGCTACAGAAACTAAACTGAAATGTCATTTTTCTTGTGTAATGTGTAGATCCTTTGTGGACCGCTGCAGGCAGTGTGACCCACAGGGCAGTGAGGAATCTGCACAGAAAGCCAACTCCTCATTGGACAGGATCATCAACCAGTCAGTGAGGGTGCTGACTGACAGGCTATTTGACCACATCAGAGTGAGTAGGACAGTGGCAAGATTCATCTGAGCCATTAAAGATAGTTTTCTGAAAACATAATTACGATCACGACCCAGATGTGCTGTGCTTAACAAATTTATGAGAGCATCACCCAGTGTAAGGTTTGTGCCACAGCTACCCTAAATTAACAGTACTGTAATGGTAATTGGCAAAATCATTGTGTATATTACTGCAATGGTTACTCCACCAGTATGCACAAGCTCTTCAATAAAATTATATTTTAATGCTAAAATATACTTATTTTTCTTATCAAAGAATTTTTCAATTTACTGTACAAAAATGGAAAAACCTTAAAGCACATTATTATTTATCAGGTGAAGATACAAAATTACAGTTATTTACTTGCATTCCTGAACAGAAAAATAGTTTTAGTGGTTGAAGGTTATGCTTTTGGTAAAAAGCACAAATTCATTTCAGTGAGTTTACTTATTTTTAGTTCTGAACAAGTTTCTGGCAGATTTGTATTCATGGCAGGTAAGCCAAAACAATACGGTATTTTTTTGTTGCTAAGTTGCAGGTCACATACTTGTGTCTTTTATTATTTTGATAATACACCGAATTATATGGAGAACTTACATGTAACACATGAAAAGTCAGTATCTCGGGCAGAAGTGTTTTGTGTACACACAGCTGTTTAGCTGTTTCATTAGCTTTTTTGTTAGCTGTTTAGACAAAAACAGCTAATAAATACAACTGTCCAACATGATAATAATAATAATAATAATAATATAATAATAATAATATAATAATAATAATAATAATAATAATAATAATAATAATAATAATAATAAACAATGAGTATAAAGTAGAGTCTTTACCTCATTCTTATATCTGACATTTCAAGTAATAAAACCATCCACACTAAACCGTGTTAATCTGTTCTTAATCTGTACTTTGTCTGTTGCCTTTCTAGCCCTTCTTTGACAAACTGATGAAGAGAAAGTGGTTGAACAACACAGAAGCCTTCGAGTCTATTGAAGCCAGTATTAAACAACACTTCAAGAAATTTAGAAGGATGGACTCTCCACCCTATCAGGTCAATACACGGTTGAACTGGCAGTCGATAATATTTTCAATGTATAAAGGTATCAAACTATATAAAACTATAGCTAATCTGCAATTGCTGTTATGACTGACAGACACTGGTGGGTGAGGTGCACCGGCGGGTCCTAGTGGAGTATGTCAGAGCCATTATGAGGGGACGCCTCATGTGCACATCCTCCAAGATGAGGAAGAGGATGGCTTTCCGCCTGCAAGATGAGGCCAAGCAGCTCAAAGGACTCTTTAAGGATCTGGTAAGTCTGGTCTGCAGACACAAAACATTTTTTTTTTTTTAATTAGACTGTGTTAGTGTGGAAAAGAAAAATATATTTTAGAGTGCTAATGGTCTCCGAATATGGAGAAGGAAATTCACCGAGTCCAAGACACAAGTAGTGTTTATGTTTCCGGGGAGCACAAACAGATCCAAAGTGCTGATTCTCAAAAACTTGGAACGGGGAGGGGGAAAGAGTGTGCCGGCTGTGACTGGAGCCTGACCCTGGAATTTCCTAGGTCAGGAATAACACAGACAGTGTTGATACAGGACTGAGCTCTGAAAAATGGCTGCCGTCAGTGAGATGGAGATGGATGAACCGGGCTTACGTTAGCACTTGCCAAAGTGGGGAAGAGGGAGTCAAACAACGAGGCCTGACGGCATGGCATTTGCCCCCTTTCTATCTCCAAGTTCAAACAAGTGTCCGTCACCTCAGCTGACAACAGGAAGCTGCTGTGTTCGGAGGAAACTTCCTGTTCCTGTCAGCTGGCCCACTTTGATGTGGCTCTGGAATGGCCTTGATGGCCTTTTTCGCTGAGGAGCGGGATGAAGTTTCTGTGGAAACTGGGAACTTGGGAGCATTGGGGGAGGATGAGTTTTTAACGACCACCAAAAAAAGACGTTGTTATTTTTAGTGAGTGGCAAGCAACCTCTCTTTTCCTCAGTGTTCCTGAGAAAAAAACAAGAACTGGGAAAGCAGAGGTTGAGGTCTGGTATTCACTAATCAAATTCCTAAGTGTTTGGCCTCCAGAGGCATTAACCTGTGCTTCCTCTCTGGGTTTCATTGTTCACTAAACTGCTTGTCACATCTTGCCTGAAAAACACATTAAGACTTAAGAAGAGGTCATTTGGATGGGCAATGAGAATAAATAAGTGGAACTCGCGTTTTCTTGCAGTCCATTTGTGCTCTTCTCATTCTACCAATCCAGTGTCTCATCTTTCGCTTTAGTGCATGTGCCTTGTCTGCAGAATCTTTTATGAGTTTATGACTCTCATATCTAACAATACATTGCCATTAGATTTGCAAGGATGCCAGCCTTTAGCCTTTTATATGTGTTTTAAAATTTCGTCCACTGTATTTGAGGTATTTTAGGCGTAATCACCAGAACTAAGTGCCCAAACCAAATCACAAGTTCAAACAAAAACACAGCTGGACAACTTGACAGATTTGTATTTATTTATGTAGCGTGCTTGCATTTATACGCTACTTTTGTAGTCTTACTGACGTTCAAAGTACTTGATTTATCTTGTAGTCCTGAGTTTCCTGTGAATGAATTGTTGCCTCCTCTCTGCCTCAGGAATCGAGCTCCTCCTGGTTGGACAGCATCATCTGTCACCTTGCTGACATCATTCTCCTGGAGGACACGCCCTCCATCCAAATGGAGGTGGCTGTCCTGGTGAAAGAATTTCCAGATATACGGTAAGGATTTTTTTCCCCCTCACAAATGAACAGTCTTGAAATGTTACAACCAGGAAACATCTATAAAACAGATGCTCTCTACACTGGTCCCTCCCAAAGGTCCTATATTCTTTTATGCTTACTGCTACACATTTGCTGTGTTGTTTTTGGCACTGCGCTAAAACAAGAAAAATGTAAGCCTGCATATGTTTTTTTGTTGCAATGGATCAAAACAAGGAAAAGGTGCGCGGAAACATATCTACATTAACTTTGCTATTTTTGGAGCGGCGCGGGTCTGTTTTGAGAATGGATGAAGCAGACAAGCCTCTGGGGGGGAGTTCCAGCCTGTTTGCGCACAGATTAAGACTCACATTAGTGACGGTTTTCGACCTAATGCATGTGACGCATAACCCTCCGAGGAACAGACAGGAAGCTGCTGCCGAATACTTCCTGTTCCTGCCATCCTGCAGGAGACAGACTGGTGCCACTCTTTGAATCAGAGCGAGAAAGGTGTGGAAGAGAAGAGAAAAAGTAGCAGTTCAGACCTAGAGACACATTAACTTGCTGCATTTGTTTGTACCTTATGACAGACCCGCAAGTCTTTCAGGAAATCAAATTCAGGATTTCCTGGAGTTTTCTGAGTCTTTTATTCATCTACCTTAAGAGTCACATCACGCATTTACGGCTGTGTCTACACTTAGTGGATAAAAAGTATGAAAAAATGCAAATGATAAATACAATACAGTGCTTAACAATTTTATTAGATCACCACCCAATGTAAGGTTTATGCCACAGCTGCTGGTAGTTATCAAAATCATTTTCTTTAAATTGTTTTTTTTTATTCTGTGATGGTTAATCCACTAGTTTAAACAAGAGCATTAAAAATGATATTTTTAATGCTAAAATATAATTACTGTTAGTATCCATTAATTTTTAAATATGCAGTTTTTTTTCAAAACATGAGGAAAATAGTGAAGCAGATCATTATTATTTTTTGATTAAGCTGCCAAATTGCACTTCTCAGAGAAGTCTGTCTCATAGTTGGGTATAAAAATGTGAATTCAGTGTATACAGTCATTTTCAGTTTTTGGCAGATTTCTAAAAACTTGTATTTTCTTGTTTATATGACAGGTGGTCAAATAAATTTGTAAAGCACTGTATTAAGAAAAAACATAAAGTGTAATTTTTAAAAGTTTACATACACAAGTGATTCTTGTTTTTAGCTTATTCAGTGTTAAAGTTAAGTTTAAGTTTAAATAAAGCTTGTAAATTTAAGTAGACTCGATATGATTTAAAATCATCACCATGCAAAATTTTAGTCGGCCACTGAATTTTCTGTCCTTCCCAGAAGTGAACACAGTGACTCAGAGAAAATGACCGTTATTGAGCGTCATGGCACTTCTTGACAACACCACACGGATCTAATTTCCGATTAATACCCATTTATCCTCCATCCTCCCTGTATCCTTCCTCTTTGCAGGAAGAAGCATGTCTCCACCCTGCTGAATGTCCGAGGGATGATGCGGCAGGCAGAGCGACAGGAGATCCTCAATGTCGTCAAAGATTTTGAATGCAGCAGCGCCCTCATGTGCCGGGACCACGCCCTCTTTTCCGATATTCCCATCACCTCAGAGGTGCACTGCATCAGCCTGGGTTTCCTCCGCCTCGCCATGACCGTCTCCAACTGGTTCTCAGAGCACCGGCCAAGACGGAGAGGCAGAGTAAGCATCAGGAACGCTACACCTCAGCCTGCGGAGAATAAGGAAGAAGCAAATAAACTTCACAGAGAAGACTAGCTGCTGGTGTTTGTGTTAGGAGAGTAGTCACAGGCATTCTGCGAAGATGAGATGTACATGCACCTTGACCAAAACTGATTTTGTCACCAGCCACTTAAAAAAACCTCAGGTACTGCACATACTGTACATCCTCAGTGACAATTCTCCATTTCCTCGTGTTCGCTGTTGCTTTAACGGTGAAACAAACTGTGTATTTTAATAACTCACCATGATTTACAGTACTTTGCTGTTTATTTACACCTCTACAGAAGTAAACAAAAAAGAATATATCCTCTGAATGTAACATCATGTTCCTTTGTTTTTCAGCTTTTATTTCTCCATTATCATTGAGCAAAAAACTTCAATATGATTTACAATGTCTGCTTTTCAGCATATATTTACCCGATGATATATACCCTTTCTCTGGTATAAAGAGCATATGGATGTACAGTACTGTGCATCAAAAGTCAAAGACACTTGCTGTTGTTTAGCTGTTTGTTTCTTATCCAGATACCTGATCTGTTAAAAAGTCATCCTGCTGCATACAATTAGGCCAATATCACGCTGGCTTTAGTGATAAGAAGAACAAAGGGTCCTGAACATTTGGACCTTATCTGGGATCATTCTGACACTTACCAATATAACACTGGCAAATGTTGTGAGTGTTATCTGTGGCACAAATGTGGCAATAAGATAAAGTGGACCTGTGGCTGAGCTGCAGAAGTCAGATTTGCACCAAATCCGATGAGGTGGGCCAGATTTGGGCCAAACATTCATTACTCTTTGAGTTGGGAATAACATGAAAGAAGTCATAAAATAACTGTGGCAAGGTCTCCAAGATCCTTTGATCAAACAAAAGTGGTGCAGTTTTATTGGCATTCGTGTTTTTTCATCACTGCACTTTGAATTAAACTAATAAAGAAAAATGCAAAATTGCTTTATTTTCTTCAAAACATCCTCCATTTACATTTTACTTTTACAATGTTTTCTTAGTACTGCATATTAATTTTATGGAAATCTGTTGTGTCACTGTGAATGAAATGGATCTATTGCTGGAAACATAATAAAAGCCCATTGACTGGGTCGAGTAAAGTGATTCAGCAGCTCTGTCATTGTGGGTTCAAATTCTGTTTTGCATTTCAGGTAAAAAATGGAACGTGTTCTACGTACTAACGTGCTTCAGTTGAGTTCAGTTTTATTTTTATAGCAATCACACAAACCCCTACCCCAACCTCTTGGCGAAAACGAGAAGGAAAACCCCAAATTTAACAGGAAGAAACCTTTGTCACAACTAGACAGGGTTGGAGCAGGAGAGACAGTGTTTAGTAATTACTATTTATTAAATGCAGCAGTGCTGTATAAACATACAGAGAGTGCAAAAAATAGTGAAGAAGGAACGCTCACTGCATCATGGGAAACTCCACGGCAGCCTAAGCCTATTGCAGTGTCACTAAGGTGTGGTTCAGAATCACCTGATCCAGCACCAACTATAGGTTTGATCAAAAACAAAAGTTTCAAAAGTAGTGAGGATGAATTTTCTGAATCCAAACTGGGAGCCGGTCCCACAGACGGCCTAATAATGCTCAGCTTCTGACTAAACTTTTATCAAATCTGGAAACCGCACGTAAGCCACCAGTCTGAGAACAAGGTGCTCTGTTAGGAAAGTACAGTGTTGTGTGACCTTTCAGAGCCTGAGTGTGTGGGGAAAGGTTTCAAATTCAACTATGAATTTAACAGGGAGCCAGTGAAAAGAAGCTAATATGGGAAACACATGGTTTCTTTTTATAGCTCCAATTCTGGATTAACTAGAGACTTTTCAGGAATCTGTTAGAGTGATCTGGTATTAAGGAAGCAGAGGAGTTGCGCCTAGAAGTAATAAATGTGTGAACCAGCTTTTCGGCATCACGCTGAGGCAGGATGTCTCTAATTTTAGTGATATTATGCAATGAAAGTTGCTATCATATTCCCAAGTGAAGCATGTTTAAAGCAAATAGTGTTGGTCCCAGCACAGAACCCTGTGGAACTCCATGACTGTGTGTGAGAAGTAGGCTCCATTTACACAAACAAATTGGAATCTAAGCGATAGATATGATTCAAACCACTGCAGTGAAATTCCTTTAATACCTAATGTATGTTCTTATCTCTGTAGTACTCCTTTTGAAATCAAACGCTTCACTGAGGTGTAGCAGTACAAGCACAGAGATGAGTCCACTTCCAGAGGTTATAAGAAGATTTGTAACCTTCACTAATGCTGCTTCTGTGCTATGTTGCACTCTAAATCCCAACTGAAACTCTTCAAACCAAATCATTCCTCTGCAAGTGATCAGTTAACTGTTTGACAACTACACTTTCGAGAATTTTTTAAATAAAAGGGAGGCTAGAAATCAGTATATAATTAGCTAAGAAAGCCGAATCAATTAAGGTTTTTTTTTAAATGAATGGGTGATTTACTGGCAGGTTAAAAACCTGTGGTACATGGCCTGATAATAAAGATTAGTTAATCATATTTACAATTGAAGCATTAATTAATGGTGGAACTTTATTAAGCAGCAGGGATGGGATCTAAAAGACACATTGATGGTTTTTAGGAAGAAATGATTGAAGTTAGCTTGTTCTCGGATTGGTCTAATAGAATATCATCATTTATCAGAACAGAGCACTAAATTTGACTTTTAAAAAGTCTGAGAAATCTGATAGAAACTGAATAACTGTTAGAATGGATATGCTCTTTGTCAATTACTCTGCCAGCTTCTAACTTTGGGTGCTGCGACCCCTGAACACCAGAGGGTCAGACATGCTGTCTAGCGCTATGTTAAACAATACATACCAAGTGGTACTGTGACAAACAGGCATTGGACCGACACACAGATATGTAGCCAGCGCATGTACGCCCACCTACACATGAAGTCTTTGTTGTTTATCTTAAGAGTAAGGCTGCTTTGTTCAGTAAACAGAGCTTTAAATATGGAGCTCAAGAACAACGACTACACTGTCTTGCAACAAGAAGGGTCATCCAACCCGGGGCCAACAACGGGATGTTTTTTACTAAACAAAGATTTCCTGTTGTCCGCTGAGGTGCCAACGGATGCTTTTATTGGAGCCAAGTTTACGTTATGCACTAGGAGGGAACTTCCCTTCTGCTGCTGCCGCTGAGTTTTTTCATGTCTGAGCAGCTCGTGGGCTTACCATAACAAAGTTGGCCAGCCCCAGCAGGGGTCATTCTACATGCTGACCTCTCAGAGGATCTGTATTTGAATTCTGAATGAGTGGCCGTGTGCTTTGAAATAACTCGGGAGGTTTGCCATGAGTGTGTGGGATTTCACAGCAGGTGGTGGGATATATTTATTTGAAAAGCATGGAACTGAAGATGTTTGGCCATCTCCATGTCCCCTTACCGCAGTAAGGTCAGTGTAGTAAAGGGTGGTCACACAACACAATCCAGCAAGTTTATTTTAAGTGCTTTTGGTAAATTTACATTCACATATAAACTTGCTGCTTCACCCTGATTCATTTCAATTTCTGATCATTAAAAATTATTAGTAATTATTCACTAATAACCTTGTATTCCAATTGGAAATATTGACAGAAAACAACACATTTAGTCCTGCAGACAATCCTCTCCACTCTGCCACTAACCTCACAGTAGAACAGTCTTTGTCACTACTCTTAATGCAGCTCTGAAATCAGTTTTTTATACTCACTGCTATGGTTTCCATGTATTGTTCAGCAGTAAAGATATTTCCTACTGTGTTGATTTGTTGCACATTTTCAAAAAGGTATTTTTAACCAGACAACTGTGACATATTTGGTCTTTTTTGTACAACTGCCTCATTGTGTGGGAAACTCCAGTAGAATCCCAGTAGATCAGCACTCAAACCAACAACCGTGCCACTTTCACTCACCTTTCTTCTTGACGTTCAGTTTGCACATCAGCAGCTTGTTTTGACAGGTGTAAGTAATAAAGTGGCTGCTGAATGTGTGCAGTGTGACTTTAGTTAGTGGTATGTTCTCTGATTGCATACATTTACCTTTTCTGTTTTCTGATCTGTAAGTATAGTAAAAAAAACCAAAAAAACAATGTCTTAGTCTTAAAACTAACTCTAAAACTCTAAAACGATAATATAGAAAATAGTAACAGCACATTAAGTAGTCCTATAAGTTATAAAGCCTAAACTACTGCCTGTCTGACAGTCATGTTGGAGTGTGATGAAGCGAGGACACAAATGCAGAGATGGAGAGAGAAGGAGCGCTAGTAAATACACAATAGGCCATTTATTAAGGCTGGTATAAGTAGACGGTGGCAAAACAATGTTCAACTAAAACACTAGAGCTCCATGAAAAACACTAGGAATGAGGAATTACAAATAGACAGAGTAAACAGTTAAGACAACAGTATGAGATAACAAGGACAAAGGGAGGGCTAAAGCTATATATACACACAAAGGGCTAATTAGGGGAATGAGGAACAGGTGGGTAAACACACAGCAAGGGATAGCGGGGGAAAAAATCCTAAAGGCAAGATTTAAGGGACAGAAGACTACCAAAATAAAACAGGAAGTAACATAACACAGAGCCTGAGACTAAACAACAAGACATGGGGATGCAGAGGAGGCAGGATAAATTGAAACTCAATGAACTGAGTGTAAACTGTAACTCTAACCCCAAACAGAGACAAGACTGCAGACAATAGCAAAGGTAAAACTAAGAAACTAACAAGGAAATAACGAGTACATGAACAGAATACAAATCTCAAAACATCATAAACACAGGAATCCAAAATTAACGACAAAACTCAAACTTCAGGAGAAACTCCACGTTACATGACACTGACAAAGATCCGAGTCACCATCCTGGGACACACTGTAGCTGTTACAAAACTCAACCTGCTCCACTAAAATGGATATTTAATTTAGGGCAGCTGTGGTGGTAGTCTGATGAAATTGTTACGCACTGTAACTTTTTAAAACATAGACTATAGTTCGGGTAGTAAGTGTTCACCGCAGCCACTGTGGTACTGTGATTAGACTTTCAGCTTTAATTCAAGTGGTTTAACCAAAGTATTGTTTAAGTTTTACTAGAAATTTTTCAGGTCAATCAAATTCAATTCAATTCCATTTCTATAGCACTGTTTTTGTGTTTTTACAAACACAAAAACAGTCACACCAGGACGCTTTATATGGTAAAGACTACTATAGTACAGAGAAAAGCCCAACAATCACATGACCTCCTGTGAGCGAGCACTTAGCGACAATAGGAAGGAAAAACTCCTTTTTAACAGGAAGAAAGCTCCAGCATAACTAGACCCTGGTTACGACCTGCTGAGGATGAGAGGAGGGAAACGGGAAGAAAGACAAACTGTGGAAGAAATCTTTATATACACAGAATGTCTTTTACACATAGAATTTCTGAACATAAGTATACTGAAAGAAACACCATGACTGGATTTCAAAGCAGCCATGTCAAAAAAACAAAGAAATCCTGATTAAAGGTGAGTCTAGAGAAATGTTCCCCATCAGCTGACAAATGTGAAAAATGAACTCTGAACATACACCTTGATGCTAAAAACCATTTGAAAGGATTATTTCTTTAGACAACCTGTTAGAGTTAGGATTTCACTGGGTTTTCACCTTTCTATCAAAACAGAGTCAAAGTGCGAACAAGTTTTGGATGTGGTCCTTTTTTCTTCCTGTTATTGGTCTTTAGGAGAGAGCCCTACGGACACTCTAGCTTCCTCCCGCATTTCAAAGACATGAATGTGAGTTTAACTGGTGATTCTAAATTTCCTGTAAGTGTAAATGTGAGCATAAATGGTTGTGTGTCTCTATGCGTTATCCCTCTGACACACTAGCAAACTTCTCCAGGGTGTACCCCGCCTCTCCGTTCATAAGAGTTGGGATAGACAACAGACTCCATTGCAGATGGAAGATAAACAGTGGGCTGTTTATCTCCTTTGCAACACTTTTATTGGTTTCCATGATGACCAGCCGGAGAGAGGTGTACCACCTTCAACCTAACGACATGTGTTTGATTTAAGACTTTGTATGATCAGTTCCAAGACTGCGAATGCAACAAAGACTCATACATGTGTTAAAAAAAGATTTCAGACATATCTAAATATTTCTTCAAGATGTTTACCCACAATAGCTCTCGGATATTTCTGACCTTGGACTGCACTGTGCATTTTTTTTTAAATATGTTCCACGAATTTGTAGGCCAGAACAGGAAGAACATTAAGTGGAGTTGGCATCAACTAACTGTTAAGTTTGGCAGTTCAGCTTTTGAGTCATACATATACCTAAGAGCATTATCAGACATCCTCTTATATAGCAGGCTGAAAGCGGATGCTGGACGGCTGTTTTCAAGTGATCCCATGTGGGGATTACCATCTCTGACTGAGAAGGGCAGGTAGGAATGAGGGCCAAACTCTAGGAGGTTTCCCTCGATCAAGCAGTTAAGGTGGAGTGGTGCACAGGTTCACAATGCAATCCCTGGGAAGCACTCCTCTGCTTCCTCTCATTAACACAGCTCTGCAATGGAAAATCCATCTGGCTGTATTTGCTGTTTGTTTTTGGAAGCAAGCTGTACCCTGTCTTTGTTCACACTGTCATGCACTTTTGACAGTTAGAAGCTTTTCTTTTTGTTTCTCAAGCAGCACTCTGTTTGCTTTCTGTTAGAAAAGAAGCAAAAGAAGAAAAAAACACCCCTTAAGATTGTGTTGTTGTCAAGAATGGCATTTGTTTTGGCTCAGCTCCGGGCACTGGGTTTGGTTTAGTCTAGACAATTCATTCCAGTGTTTGTTTTTTCCTCTCTGAATGAGTGCTCATAACTCAGTCTGGACTGATATGACTGCTTACTGAAGTACTGGTCTGATCCGTGCACTTGACACGAGGAACCTGCTAACAATTCACACTCTTGAATGTGACGATATTTGAGATTGACATTCTGGTCAGTCTGTAAAAAGAAATAAATCTTGATTTGTTTCTGCTCAGATGGCAACAGTTTTAAGAACATGTTTAACATGAAACCAAATAGCTTCCATAGATGTTATTTAGCTTTCAGAAAGCTTTAAATTGAATTTCAGGAACAGAATTTGGGGCAGCCTTAACCATGAAGTACTGTTTTCTTTCGTGGTGTTGTAGATGCAGACTTTCTCCTGGACATGTGCTAAGGCACTCGTGCAAACAGCATCCCTTAAATGCAGGAAACAACTGAATTAACACAGACCGTTTTACAATAGCCATGTTCATTTATAGTGTGTATTCTGGATTTGACTGTTCAACAGAACATCTCAAGAATCTCATGAATTTCCGGAGAAAATGGTCAACTCTCGAGTGTCAGATCATCCTTGAATCCGTCATCAGGTGACTTTTTATTACATTTCCTGCTCTCGGCCCTCAGGAACTAGAGTCTAAAAAAGATTAAAGAGAAGCAAGCTTCACTTTGTTTTCCTTTATTGTTGTCATTCTTTCTGAACGCTGTAAAAAAGCAGGCGATGGCAGTAAAGCTCCACTTGCACCAAGTCCAAGGCACCACTGTAGTTTCTCTCGGTCACTTTGACCCATTTCTCAGAACTCCCTTAGTTCTTCATGGCATAGATTCAACACGCTGGAAACATTGCTCAGAGATCTGGTCCATGTTGACATGATGATTGAGATGGTGCAGTTAGGCGAGCCTGTGCAAATTGTAGCCTCAGTTTCCTGTTTGTAGCGGCACCTGGTGTGGTCGTCTGCTTCAAGGTTCAATCACAGTTGCTCTTCTGCATGACTTTGTTGTAACAAGTAGTTATTTACTGTCTACAGTGGCCCCTAGAGACAAAACACATACAAACTCCAAAACACAACAGAAGTGCTTCAGGACGCTAGGGGCAGTGTTGAGCTTTTGTTACCTAGTGGCTACACAAGCCAGGAAGTACCAGCGACCGGAGTTGGTGTGTGGTAGTAACAGGTAAATGAACATTTTTAAAAATTATTTGAATATATATGAGTGTGGTTGTTTTATCCTTGCAGGTGTTTTCTGCCGGTATCCAACTCCACGTGTTTGCAACAAACTTGCCGTTTATTTTGCAAATCGAGCTCAACACTGCCCCTAGCGTCCTGGAGCACTTCTGTTGTGTTTTGGAGTTTGCATGTGTTTTGGAATTTGTGCGTGTTTTTGAGTTTGTACAGATTTTGGAGTTTTTACGTGCTTTGTCTCTAAGGGCGACCGTAACTGTCACCTTCCAACAACTCCTACCAATATTTTTAAACCACTCTGAGCAACAACTACAGCCATTTACAGGGTGGCTATAGCTCAGGAGGTAGAGCAGATTGTCTAGAAATTGAAATGTTAGTAGTTCAGTTCCTGGCTGCTCCAGTCTAAAGTATTCCTGGGCCCTGATGCACAGGACTTTTAGATAGAGAGCACTTAGGCATAGAAAAAAGTGGAAGCACGAATGAGGCTTGTAGTACAAAGAACTCTGAAATCATTCCGGGGTAGAAAAGCGCTATTTAAGAAATAGACAAGTTATCATGTAAACTGGCCAAATGAGCCAGACATGGAATGAAACAACAGCAGATGCATGTAGGTAGGTGATATTGTATAGCAGCACACAAAAATCCTACTTTTCTTCAACATTTAGTCAAGAATTAACAGGAATATTTCAACATTTAGGAAATTCTCTTCTTTGTGGTGAGAAGACAAACTTTCTAAAACTCCCGAGTGTTATTTTACAAAAACACAAATAAAGAAATCCTTTTTTAATGTTTCTGTAGTATTTAATCCATCAGTGTGGACAAATAATCAGAATTATATTTTAATGATATTTACTGGTTTGCTCATTTTTGGTTAAGCTGCCAAAAATACATATAATTACTTGCATTCCTGAACAGAAAAATCTCTTTTATTGTGCAAATGTTATGCTCGACTAATTTCCCAAATTTGGGTGTAAAAAACATTTACCTTACCCCGCATCTGCATATTCATATACCTGTTTATGAAGATTATAAGACACCTATCCCTTCAAACGGAACACAAAAGACAGTTCTGTCGTCAGAAGATTGCATAACTACATGTGAAAAACTGCCTCTGACCTGACCCATCAAGGAAAACTCAATAGAGAGAACCTCCTGTCCTCTCCCATGTCCAGTATACACCGTCTGTCAGGATGGCTGCCCACTTGAACCAAAACAATGGTGCACTTCGTCACTCCTCTTGGGATATCCTGATTTATGTTATCAGAGTTTATCCATCAAGTGGATCTTTATTTAGCGATGGGGGGAATGCAGAGCCCTGCCTGTGTGTGCCCATTCGATCCACGTTGCACCGAAGCGACACGCCAACCTGTTTGTTTCGCAGCGGTCATATTAAATCATCGTTCTCAGGACTCGGGCAGAGCAGAGGAAGTTCACCTTTGTTCAAAGCGGGGACGCTATCTAAAATAAACTCTGACTATATCTTAAAGTATTTTTCTTAAAATGAGTCAACAGTCCTTACACAAGCATGAGAATTCATTCGGTTTACTCTTGAGCCATGTGATCACTGTTAAAAGTGACACTGGGTGGATCCATGGATATAAATATTTAGCTTTGGCCTGAAGCCACTTACACTGTAAACATCCCAACCTGTAGAGTTATTTGTTTTCCTTTGTTTAAACCATTTTGACGTCCAGATAATAGTGAGAAAAAAAAACAAGGGGATGCTTTTTTCACCCCGATTGTCTGTATTTATGCAAGCACATCCCTTAACCTCACAGACCTGGCAGGATGCTCAGCATCACCGCCAGTCGAGCAGTGATACTTGAGTAAATAAGCAGAAGGAAGACCTCTGCCCTCCAGGTGATGATCATAATAACAGAAGTAATGAAAGTGAATTATAATCCTCAAAAACTAAGAGACTGGCAGTGTTATAAGTGCGGCTCTAGATTTGTATTGTTTTGTCTGACTAGTCACGGATGCAAAGGCAAAACATGTCGACAACTGGTGGTTGGAAGTTGTCAACTTTTATTTATCCCAAAGTTGGGATATTCCTCTGCTCTAAAATATATTGGTATGTCTTCCAAAAACAAGAAGGGTAGAAGGGTAAGGTGTAAAAAACAAGAAAGAAAGAAAAAAAAGAGCTGGAAGTTGTTTTCGAGTCTACCCATCTCACAGCTTTTCCTCTGGGTGACAAACTGATCATGTACTGCCTGACGTGGAACTTCCTAGTTTTCTGTTGATCTCGTGGATGTAACGGCCCGCTGCATGTTGCGGTTGTGATGTTTAAACAGAAGGCCTTTACAGCACAGCAGCTTACTGTGTAAGAACTCCAAAAATCCTGAATTATGATCTATGGGAGAATTCTCCAAACACCAAAGACGGCATTTTTAAAAGCCTTTTTTTTTTCAACTTAAACATTATCTTCCCAAACTTTATTATTCAGATTACACAATTCAAAATGGCCACAGAATGGCAAGATTAACTTGCAGAAGGACTTTGCAGGTGAATGAAGAGATCGACAAAACAGCCTCCAGCTACCTCTGCTAGTCTGTTCTGTGACTAGCATCAATAAGAAAATGTTGCATTAAGATGCAAAAGAGGGCATATGAAAATAAACTATATATATATATATTGTTATTAATCTCTGTCTCTCTTCCACAGCATGTCTTTATCCTGTCTTCCTTCTCTCTCCCCAACCGGTCGCAGCAGATGGCCCCGCCCCTCCGTGAGCCTGGTTCTGCCGGAGGTTTCTTCCTGTTAAAAGGGAGTTTTTCCTTCCCACTGTCGCCAAAGTGCTTGCTCATAGGGGGTCATATGATTGTTGGGTTTTTCTCTGTATGTCTACCTTACAATTAAAGCGCCTTGAGGCGACTGCTGTTGTCATTTGGCGCTATATAAATAAAACTGAATTAAATTGAATATATATAACATAACATATTGACAGTTTGAGTCCTCATAGTGTACTTTTACATTGCAATCAACCCTGTACAAGATCAGCTGACTGTTCAGCACGCAGTGATTTGCCATGCAGAAAATAAAAATAATATAATAATGATCTTGCTTCTGTGCCATACAAATGTAATTAATGGTCTCAGGCTCGCCACGCTGGTGATAAAAGTTAGACTCAACCACTGCTTATAGAACCAATCTTTATCTGGAAGCTCACACAAGACTGAAATACCAATAAACGCACAAGTACATGCACCCTCCATGTTAGCAGCCAATCTCCAGCTGTATTTCTTTTATTAATTAGATATTTTCCCATAAATTCTGCTTTACTTGTACACAACATTACCTGTCAGGAGGCTGAGGGCTGTACACTTCACAGCTGCGCCAGCTTAATTCACATTTATAGAACAGCCTCAGTCGTGAACACTGGCCGGAAGTTATTAAACATTACAAGAGTCTCAGTCAGTCAGTGTGGTGGAAACCCACATCACACAGCCATGGCAAAATCAACGTCTGTAGTCCTGCAATATGAACTAATGATTTCAGCTTAGACAATAACAGTACCCGGAGTCTCTACATACAAGAATATATTAAAAGGTGCAGAAAAGTCAGTGTAAAGAAGTAAAATTAAAGGACAAGCTTAAAATAATTCAAATGCACTGTTTAATTTAGAGAAACATTTAGACTGATGATCTGAAACATTCCCCCGAGGGGTACCATGCACGTTTAGTTTTTCTCAGACACAAAACTCTCATAAAAATAACGATTATTTTTATGTGTTAATTATTCCTTGGCAGAATTACTCATTAGCCTTCCCCCTTGATATCTGCTAGTTGACATTTGCAGCATTCTCTTCAGAACTTGACACTCACAAGAGGTTAAAAATAGATGGAAGGCAAAAGAAAGAAGAGTGAGTGGATATGACAGTGAGTGACTGTGATCCCGGATCTTTTCATGGAAAACAGGGTGGACAAACGGACATCCTTAAAAGCTGTATTTATGAGAAAAGCCTCACCTTTAGTCTCTGGAAACATAACACACAAGTGTAAGAAATTCAAATGTTTGGACTGTGATGTTTGTCTTTCTGTTATGTTCTGCTCCAAATTCACCATTTGGGAAACATTAAATAAACTGAAAGAGAAACGGTCGCTTAAACTTTAACACATTCTGGAGCAGTTTCCCGATGAAGGCTTATTTGTGTCCGCTGGTGTTTCTGCCCACAAACAGAGGTGATAGACTCCCAGTTTGTTTTGTCCTGTACCTGCCAGTAAGTTGCCTGTTCCTGCTGTTAACAACAAATTTATTGGCTCAGGCCATTTGCAACAACGGAAACTACTTTACATGGCGAGGAGTAAGTCTGGAACTAAACAATGGTTACTCTTGTGAAATATGGCAACAGGGTCTCACCTTTGGCTCCTTGTGCCTTCTCCCCCAGCTTATTTACGTAAGCACGTTGTGTCCTGTACCCCATCAGGAAGAGGTGTTGCAGGAAACCCAAAACTGAGGTAGGATTTAGCACAAACTCACAACATTAGACCCCAAAAGACAGCTTATCTGATCCCAGAGGGAGGTGGAAAAAAAGGGTAAACATGAGCGTGACCTGTGCACCAGAACTCACTGGGTGTAATGTTTTCACATTCCTGGGGGATTATTTATGTTGACCTACAGAGCAACCTGTTCATTGTGTTTGATTCCAGCAATACTGATTATCATTAAGATGCTTTTTGGTGCGCAATAAACTTTGAAAAGCAGAAGCTAATAATGTGATAACCCAAAGAAGAATGAAACAAGAGCATTCCAGAAACATTTGAAGAAGAAATTAATAATCTTTATTTTCACTAAATTAAATGACAGGCTTTTAAAAAAAAAACAAAAAAAAAACAATGTTTCCAAAAGTCAGTTTAAAAAGTCTGATTTTTTTTCAAGCATTTTTTCAATGTTGATTTGATTGGTGAGGCTACACATGTCAGATTTAATTAAATCAGTAAAATGATTGAAATATGAAAGCTTTTCAGCTCCGGTGACAAAACAATAAAAAATGCTACGAAAAGAGACGTGGACTTTAACTAAAAACAAACAAAATTACATTGGAAAAAATGTTCTCCCACAAAAGTCTTTGATCGAAGTCCGTGCGCTTCCATGTCAGTATTGAAACCTTGGATACAATCACAGTGATGGAGGACACACACCCGTGGGAGAGATTCATAGATTTGGCCTGAACTATGAAATTAAACCTGTGCTTGGCAGTAGACACAGGTTTTATGTAAGTGAGAGACATCTGAAGAGAGTTCTTAGTGCAAGGAGACCCACGCAAGGTGTTAGTTGAATAATAATAATAATACTAGAAAGCGAAAATTTCAGAAGAAATTTTAAGTGTGCCTATGCCGCTGCTAATCAGTGTAGTCCATTCATACGGCTACAGAGGAAAACTCAGCAGAGCAGCCATTCTCCACCATGAACTATGGTAAAAACAAACACCGCTCACGCTTCACAGATGACAGCTTACAGTTTTGTGTAAAGATGAAGTTACTTCGTACAGCGTTGATTTGCAGACGCTGTGCACACAGGTTCATAAGCAGACGTCCCATTGTACCACGGCAGACCCGACAATGTTTGCATGAACACGCTTTGAAGCATTACTTTTCACACATGGTTGGTGTACCCACACAGCCAGCTGTAGCTTTTCAACTCACAGCCCAACATACACCCAAAAAACAGCCGAGAGAGCACAGACTACGCCCGAGAGGCATGACTGCAGATGCCGCTCAGGTGGGTCCACCTCCCCTGTGCCTCTTGGGCACACTTAATTAATTTGCATTTATATAGCGCTTTTCTAGACCCTCAAAGCGCATTTACAATTCCACTATTCATTCACTCTCACATTCACACACTGGTGGAGGCAAGCTACAGTTGTAGCCACAGCTGCCCTGGGGCAGACTGACAGAAGCGAGGCTGCCATATCGCGCCATCGGCCCCTCTGTCCATCACCAGTAGGCGGTAGGTGAAGTGTTTTGCCCAAGGACACAACGACCAAGACAGACAGAGCTGGGGATCAAACCGGCAACCTTCCAGTTACAAGATGAGCTTCCCAACCCCCTGAACCACGGTTCAGGGTCGGGAAATTACTAACAACCAACTGCAGTACTCTGGACAGCTTCACTGGTACCGATGAAAGTTTGGTAAATGCAGGGAAAAGTCTTTCTCTGCGAGATCTCACAAAATATCTTAATTTTTTTCCCTCCAGTGTCCCTTGCGGGGCATTGAAAAGACAGTGAAGTACGCTGAAAATAAAGCAGGTGACATTTGAACAGCTCATTTCATAAATGCAGTCATGGTCAAAAGAAGCAGAACAGTGGTGCAGTGATTAGCACAGTTGAGTCACATCAAGCAGGTCCTGAGTTCCACCCTTTCTGGGTGGAGTTTGCATGTCCTCCCTGAGTCTGCGTGGGTTCTCTCCGGATACTCCGGCCTTCTCCCACATTCCAAAGACATGCAGTTAGTGTGGTTAGGTCAGTTGGTAATTCTAAATTGTAAATGCAAATGGTTGACTGTCTCCACTGGCGACGTGTCCAGGGCGTACCCTGTCTCCTGGCTCCACCCCAGAAGCTATGTCCATTCTCAGGGCTTAAGATTAGGCGACTGCAACAAAGCAAAAACTGAGTGAAAATACAAAAGCAATGTGTGAGAAACTTAAGAGAATAGGATCTACTGCTTATCAGATCCTATTGATTAACAGATTATGAGCACGTGTGCCCACCTCTATAAAAACAGATGTTTTGGCAGTTTGTTGGTCTGGAATATTAAGGTGTGTGTTAACACAGTGTCAAGGATGAAAGACATCAGCACTGATCTTACAATAGTAACTTAAATCTGAACAACCCAGAAGATTTCAGGAACAATGTCCTTTAGACAGATTACACCAAAGTAGAGATGTGTGGCCATAGTGCACAGAGCCACGTTTACTAGAAACCAAACACAGCATATCAGCACAAACACCTTGACGGCTATCAAGCACGGTGGTGAAGGGATGATGATTTGGGCTTGTTTTGCAGCTATAGGCGCTTTCACTCACTGATTCAACCATAAATTTCTCTGAATACCAAAATATTCTAGAGTCGAATGTGAGAACAAAGACTAAAGATTCCAAGCACAGCAACAACAGAATGGCTGAAAAAGAGTTAACATGCTGCAATGGTCCAGTCAAAGTCTTGACCTTAAGAGAGTTGTACATAAACAAATGCCTGTAAAACCTCAACAAATTGAAATAATATTTAAAAAAAAAGAGTGAGTCTAAATTCTTCATCAATAATGTGAGACACTGATAAGGTTATACAGTAAACAAATACTTCAAGGTATTGCCTCTAAACCTGGCCGTACACGCTACAGAATCATGGGTATACTTATGTATTGTGTTCATCGCAGCTTATTTCGCTTTTTTGCCTAATTTTAAGACCCGGTAATGACTAGATCACTTTTATGTCCCTGTACATGGGACCTTATATCATGACATCATGATGATCTGATTCTAGTAGGATGACGGGCTTGAAAGAGCAGGCAGAGATGCTTAACAATGCAACCAAGATGAGAAGTCTTGTGGTATATGACATGAGAAGAGTGAGGCAAGTCAGTGTGCATGATGTTACCTAAACTATCTTAAGGGCTTTTTGGTGGGGCTGCAGTTTTTGTTTTTTTTGTTTGTTTGCTTTCTTTTTATCCAAGTACCATCATTGTTTGCCTGACTCATAATAAGGTTGCCTCCTACTCTCAATCAGTAGCAGGTTTTGGTCTCTAGAAGTTCTTCTCTGAGCATACGGGTCGACAGTAATGTGGTTACTCTGTATAGGAGTGAGTATCCTTTACACTTGTCAGCTCCAGTAATACACATCCCAGTCACATTTTTAAAAATATGATTAAGCACCTTAAATTAAAATAAATGAATAAATAAAAAATATGGGAGTCTTGTGAGTGCACATGAGGCTATATCAGCCAGCGTCACCTCTTCCTGACCTCACTTAGCACCATCATTCATCAACAGAGACGTAAAACTTGAGTCTAATGATTCCACATCCTCTCCTGTCTCCTGCTGACGGTGCGCTGCTTCTCCCTTCCCACTCGCACTTGTGACCTCTGACATAAGAACCTTATCTTTTTTATGCTCATCAGTAAATCTGTTGTGTAACAACGTCACTGTTGCACAACAGGTCGCTGTCTGTGGATCTTGGAAAAGAAAAAGAAACAGTTGAGGGGCAGCGAGACAGATGCCATGTTAGCATAGATACCATGTGTGAACCCTGTGGACACTGTTTGATTATAACTTTGTATGTTTCTTTTGTCCAGTCACCAGAAAAATATGAAGTTAAATATGCTCAACAGTTCTTGACTCCATGTCTATAAATCTTATGTCATAACCACCAATAACCTCAGCAATTCTAACTAATGATAATTCTAAAGCATATATTAAATATCAGTGAATCATGAAACACCATGGTCATTAAGTTTAAACTGATTTGTCTGCATATTGTTATATATCTTTTAACTTCACTATCATTTAATCCAGACGACGGCCATTGGCAACAACATTAGCTACACATTGTCTCCCTCTGGTGGCAATTACAAAGCATTGCCTGACCAAACTATAAGACTTCACAAAGCTAATGTGACTTTTTTTCCGTACTTTTTTTTTTTTTTTTTTTTTTTTTTTTTTTTATCTATGGCACATTTTGAACATGGAGACATTTCAAATTTAAGACAGCTGAACAAACTATGGAGACATTTCTAAAATACCTCATGCATCTTTTTATTCATGATGCTCTGTAAGAAAAATAGTTTTCATGTTGGATTATATTGGGGATTTTATGCATCACTATTGATATATCTGTGATGGACTAATATCAAACAGTGATATCTGTCATCAATCCAAATGAGCCTCTGTACTTAATGCCCTTTACAGAGGCCATAGCTGTGCTATTCTGTGCCATCTGCACTCCCAGGACTGGGCGATCTGCATATTATTCCATGATGAGTCAAGCACTCTATAGTGTTTATTCAAATGTATTCTTTCCTTCAATATGAGTGAGTATATTGGGTATACCTAATGGATTTACACAATTCATCTTGATTTTTAGCCAAGCTAGTGGCAAAGCTCTTAGGATGCCAAGATTGTTCCATCAGTCATCTGTGCAGAGTTTGCTTGACTCTCTTGTAATTTTGTATAGACAGTCAACATTACCGCAGAGTATTTATTCTAGAGATGTTTATAATCCCCTCACTTTTCCTGCAGTGTCATGAGATTTTGCGATTTTGAGTCAAACACATTTAGGTTCAGAATTTCTTGGATAATTGTAGTACTTTTGCCTCTCTGCCCCACCAAACTTATTTTTAATCAATCAGTCAATATGTGATTGAAGTGCAGACTTTCAGCCTTAATTCAAAGGATGATACAAAAACACGTGTTAACTATTAATTACTGACGTTTTCATACATAATCTCCCATTCTGAGAGGCTCAAAAGTAATGGGAGAACTGATTTACAAGCAGTTTGATGGACAGGTAAGACCAGTTCCCTTGTTATTTCTTGACAAATAAAATAACTAGTCCCTAAAACATTCATTCTAGTGACATTTCTAAGCCTCCTAATAACATAATATCTGATGCATCAAATTTTAATTTTATAGCTTTGAACTGTAATTTTAAATATGAAGCCCAAGGAGATGCCAGTGCAAGCCCAGGACACCACCATTAAGAAAAAATACAATCTGAGAGACAGCAAAAACTTTCAGAGTGGTCAAATCAAAAACTGTGAACATTCTTAAAAAGAAGGAATGCTTTGGTGAGCCCAGAAATACCAAACGGATGGAAGCCTACATAAGGCAAATAAAGGACATGAAAAGGCTTTCCATAGTGAACTCCACAATATTTAACCAAGACAAGACAAGCTGAAAAGCACTGGTTACACTCAAGAACAGGAAAGGCAGATTAGAGTTCAACAGAAAACTGTGCAGAAAGCGTCTGCACAGTTCTGAGAACAAATTCTTTATACCAATGAAATCCAGATGAACTAATGATAAAAAGTCATGACAAAGAAGAGAAACAGCTCATGTTTGACCATGTTCAACAGCTCATCTGTCAGATATGGTAGAGGCAGTGTTATAGCATGTATGGCTACCAGTGGAATTGGGTCACTAGTGTTTATTGATGATGTTACTGTGAATAGAAGTAGGAGTATGAATTCTGAAGTGAAACGTGCTTTCTGCGCAGATTCAATCAGCTACTGTAAAAACAGGTCAGGCACTAATTAACAGCACAAATAGATAATTACTTAAAACATACTGAAAAAGGAATCTAAGAGTTTTTTTAGGAAACAAATAGGATATTCTTCAATGGTCAAGTCAGTCACCTGATCTCAACTCAGTAGAACAAAATAACGAAATAGGCTAAATGGATTAGTTAATATAAAGTTATTAATACTGCCAGTTGTTCAGTTATAAATTGGGAAGAACTGTAATGTTAATTTTAAGCATTACACTAAAGAACCATTACTATTACTTTCAATATAATATAAACATTTTTTTTATATTTAAAAAGAAAAACAATGCTTGAAATTTGTTTGAAAATTCAGTGAGTGAGTTATAATCATTTTAATTACACATTTCTGCCTCCCTAGATTAGCATGCATTAAAAGGCTCTGTAACAACACGGTGGCTGCGTTGACATAATTCCAGTGACCATTAGTCACTGTTAGCATGCTGACATTAGCATTGAGTTCCAAGCAGTCTTGTGTCCAATTACAGTCTCATACAGGTCCTAGCAAGACGGTTAGGTATTTAACCTTGTCTTCACATTCTTTTTTTTTTTTTTTTCTTTTTTTTTAACTTTTTATTTTGTGCTTTTCCAAATTAACAGTACACGCAGACGAAAGTCTGAAAAGGAACACAAAAACAAAAAACAAAACAAAAAACAAAAAAACAAACAAACAAAAAAAGGACAAAAAAACAAAAAACAAAAACAAAAACAAAACAAAACAAAAAAAACAAAACAAAAAAACAAAAACAAACAAAAAAAAAACTAAAAGTTATAACATACACCTAATCTGTGGGGGAAAGAGAATAAAGAGTAAATATACGCATATATATAAAGATGGGGCCAGGAAAGCCCAAGTTCCGGTCCTCTCACCAGCAGGTCCGGTTCCATCCACAATCATAACCTATTTGAGTGCAAAGTGGGGAATAGAGGGGCCCCATTCTCTCGGGGCTCAGCCATCCGCCTTATGGGGCTGAATAAGTCTTGTAGGCTATCCATTTTGCCCACTGTTTTCGATGTTTGTCAGATTTCAGTCTCAGAGTGTAGGTCATTTTCTCCATTACATATATTTCCTCGATTACATCTGTCCATTCTTCCAATTTTAAAGGGTCACTTTTCAACCAGTTTTTTGTTATTACCTTTTTGCTTGACAACAACATAATTTTGAACAAGTATTGGTCCTCCTTTCTTACATTTTCCCATAATCCAAAATACATTACTCATGCCTCACACGGCACTTCGTACCCCAGCACTCTCTTCATTGTTACTGCAATACTTTCCCAATATGGTTTGATATGTTTACACTTCCAAAACACATGGGAATGATTGGCGTCCCGGTCTCCACATAATCTCCAGCAATGTTGGGGTATTTTCAGCTGCTTACTTTTAATATGGGGAGTAATAAAGAACCTAATCACATTTTTCCAGCCATATTCTCTCCATCGTCTAGAGCTGGTAGAATTATGCTGTGAGAGACATACGGATCGCCAGTCATCCTCTGACAACTCAAGATGTAATTCAGATTCCCACTTTTGTTTGATATATAATGTTTCATTCCTATTCAAATTTTGCAGACCATTATATAATTTCGTTAAAATTCTTGGTGGAAGTTTTTTATATGCGCCTGTTATTATTTCTATTATATGGCTTCCTTCTCTCAAGAGCTTCTTCCTAATTTCTGTATTGTAAAAATGTCTTAATTGAAAGTACCTAAATAAGTCTGATTTTTCCAGTCCAAATTGTTTCTGTAGATTCTCGAAGGATTTGAATGTTTTCCGTCTATTAATGTGCTCATTGCTGTAATTCCTTTATTGACCCATCTTAAGAATGTACTATCCCATTGTCCACTTTGGAATTTTGAGAGTATGCAGGCCAAATCAGTAGTTTACAGTCTTCTATAATTCTATATTTCTTCACTATAATCCACCAGAGTTTAATAGTGAATTCAGTAATGAGATTTACGTTCAGTAGGCTGTATAGTTTCCTCTCCCAATCTTGCTTGTGGATCACATGATGAGCAATAATTTATCTCTATACACTTCCATTTTGAGGTGTAATCCGGTGAGCACCAGTAAACAATATATCTCAGTTGGGCTGCATAAAAATATTCCTTGAAATTTGGGAGGGCAAGTCCTCCTTTTCTTTTCTTAATTGGAGTGTTTTAAATCTTATTCTTGGCTTTACCCCTTTCCAAATGAATCTACTAACTAATTTATCCCATCTAACAAATTGTGCATCTGGTATATGGACTGGCAATGAAGTGAATAGATACAGTAGTCGAGGAAGCACACTCATTTTTATTGCCTCTATTCTTGAACTAAGGTCCATGACAAGGGGAGCCCATTTAGTCAAATCTTTTTGAATTGTATTACTTATCTTTACATAATTTTTGCCTCGTATAGTGTACTTATTTCGCTAGTTAGATAGACACCTAAGTATTTAATCTTATTTGAGTCCCATTTTAATTTATATTCATTTTGAATTGAATCTTTGGGGAAATAATTCACACAAAGTACTTGGGTCTTTAAAATATTTAGTTTATACCCTGAATTTTGCCAAAATATTTTAATGCTTTAATCAGTTGGGGAAAGGCCGTATCAGGATCCTGTAAATATATAATTATATCATCTGCAAAGAGACCTATTCGTTGTTCAATTTTAGAAACTAAAACCCTTTTAAGTCTGCACTTTGCAGTATATACTGAGCCAAAGGCTCGATGTACAGAACAAAAAGGGCTGGACTCAGGCAGCAACCCTGCCTGGTTCCTCTGAAGAGCTCAAAACTGTCTGTCAGGTCCCCATTTATTTTAACTCTAGCCAATGGCCTGTAGTACAAGGATTGTATACACTCAATGAAAAGGCTGTTGAAGCCCATTCTTTTCAAGACTGCAAAAGAAACATCCAAGAAACTCTATCAAAGGCCTTTTCAGCATCTAAGCTCACTAAGACTGTTGGGATTTTCTTTTTTTATTAACTTCGTTAATTATATGCAATGTGCGGCCGTATATTATCTTGTGTTTGTCGCCCTTAATGAATCCTGTCTGGTCTTCATCCACCAGATCTGGGAGAAACAGCTCTAAGCGTCTTGTGATTATGGATGTAAATAATTTATAGTCCACATTTAAGATGGAGATTGGACGATAAGACTCACAGTATTCCTTGTTTTATCTTCTTTTGGTATGACTGATATAATGGCTTCTTTCCAGGAGGGTGGAATTTTAGCGTGTTTTAGTGTCCAGTTAAAAGAATTTATCAAAATAGGAGCCAGGTCCTCTTTAAAGGTTTTATACCACTCATTGGGGTATCCATCACTCCCTGGACTTTTGTTAGGTTTCAATCTCCTTATTGCCTTATCCAGTTCTTCTTTCGTGATTGGTTTAGTTAAAAATTCATTTTGAGTTATCCCGATAGAAGGAAGGTCTAACTGATCCAAGTACTCTTCAATTTCTTGTCCGTTTTCCTGATCGGGTTGGTTATACAATGTTTTATAATATTTTTGAAAGGCATTTTTTATCTGTATTGGTTCATATAGTAGTTCCTTAGTGTTTGGATCTCTAATCTTATTAACTGCATTACTTATTTGTATTGATTTTTAACCGTTTAGCCAGTATTTTGGTTGCTTTGGAGCCAGACTCATAAAATGTTTGTTTTGTGAATCTCAGTTTCTTCTCTATTTCCTCCATAGACAGATCATTTAGTTGTTTTCTTACATCTTTAATTCTTTCAGCCAAGTCAGCAGTCAAGTCTGTATGCTGTTTTTTTCTAAATCTCTTAATTGTTGTTCTAATTTGAATTGTGTGAGCTTTTTCATTTTTTGATATGGGTAGTCCTTGATATCAGATACCCTCGAGTTACTACTTTAACAGTATCCCAAATTATTGTTGGATCCATCTGTTCATCCTTGTTGTCAGCAATACAGAGTTGTAATTCTTTTTTAATCTCTTGTACCACAGATTCATTGTTAAGAATACCAGTATTTAATTTCCACAATGATTTCTTATTCTGATTATTTAAGTGAATAGTCAAGTGTATGGCGTTGTGGTCTGACAGATCAGCTGTACCGATACTACATTCTATGACTCTATATTTATCGCTTCTGTTTATCAAAAAAAAGTCTATCCTTGAGTGTACCTTATGGGCCACTGAGTAATGTGTATAGTCTTTCTCCAGAGGGTGTAATTCTCTCCATACATGGCAAAGATCTACTTCTTTTATAAGTAAATTAAGAGCCTTAGATTTCTTATTTTTGCGTCTTTTTAAGCTTGTAGTATCTTTAGTATGATTTAATACACAGTTCCAGTCGCCCCCACGTATCAGAGTCCCTTCACTAAAACTAATAATTTTTTCTGATAATTTTTGATAGAATTTTGGGTTGCCCTCTGGAGGGGCATATACATTTATCAGGGATACCACATTATTACTAATCCTTCCTTTAACAGCGACATATCTACCATCCTTATCACAGATTACCTCTAACATTTCAAAATCAACCGTATTAGAAATTAAAGTTATAACTCCTCTTCGTCTGCTATTCTTACATGAGCTGTAAAAGATATTTACATAGCCAAACTTTTTAAATTTTTCATGTTCTTCTTTCGACATATGAGTTTCTTGAATGAATATAATCTGCGCCTTGTGTCGTTTCAATTTAGATAACAATCTACTCCTTTTAACCGGATTCCCCAGACCGTTGATATTGATCGAGATAATGTTTATTTTACCTACACCACTCATGACTTGTGCAATATGCAGTAACCATCCCCTCAGAGTTGAAAAAACAAAAAACAATATTACTACACATAAAACAAAAAGATTGGGAGTCACAAGTTCTTGATCACTTTTTGTCTTCACATTCTTAAATCAGTGTAGTCGACAGTGACATTTACCTTTTAATTTAACAATGAGCTCCTATCGCTGTGATCCAAGTGCAAAGAAAGTAGAGGGAAACTGTAGATGACAGTCCAACAACATTTAGGGAGATGCCAGAAGTGGCAGATTCACAGGCAGAATTTTCAAAGCTCATTTAAGTGCTTCAGTCTGATATTTTATAACGATATGACTGCACTGATAGAAAAAACTGATTATCTAGTACAGTTTTCTCCTTTGGATCGGTCCATCTTAAATGAATTTACACCCGGAGAATCCAGCAGTACTTGTTCAACACTGACATCCCTAAAGTTTAAACCTAATGCAATGCTGTGTGAAGACCCAAAGACTGATTTATTACTGGCTTTCAGTCTACTTTTCAGAGTGTTAATGATATCATGTACAGCAGAGAATGAAATCCCTAAATTCTTAGCAATTGTCAGACTATTGAGCCATTTACTTGTGAACCAGCAAGGACTGCTGGTGATGCTGGAATTTGGTTTTGTTGTAGCAACTTCACAAATTATCACTGAGAAAATCTATATTTTGTAGAGACGTAAGTAATTTTGTGAATAATCAAATTGTTTGGCATTAGCAGATGAAACAGGGTGGCTGTGACCCAGGCAGAGAAAACCTGAGCGCTGTGATGGAAGTATGAACTGGAGGACAGGCCTGCTAGAAGACAGCAGACAGGAGGGCTATGAAAACATGATGGATGACAGATTACTGTCTCTGTTGGAAGTCTGGGGAGAGTGTGTAAGGAGTCATCTTGTGTCAGTGGAAATGGCAGAGCTTGGTTTCTCAGGAATGGCTTTATGCTTAGCAAAAGTAGGGCAAGCACAATTTAATTAAAGTCTGGGTGGCACCTTTAACAGGGGCCTTCATTCTTAGAAACATAAGATAAGCCATCAGGTATGTGGCACACAGAAAACAACTTGACAGATGTGTAATAAAGCCTTGTGTTTCAGAGAACCTGTTTTTGCCTCACAGACCAAAATAAAGCTGGAATTTGAGTTAACGATAAGGAGATAGTTTGAATGACTGATGCTAAATGTACTTATTATAGAGTTCTTTAGTGAATGCAGAAAAGGCATCTCTACCTCAGCAAATAACAGAATGCCATTAAAGCACAGCAAAAGAGACGAACAGGCTAACTAGCCATAGCTTCTTAATTCCTAGTTCTAGGGAGCTGTAGACATGCACATGTGCATCTTTTACTAAGTACAAGACCCGACAGACAGATAAGACATCAGTCACAGTACCTCTGCACAGGTCGTAATGTCATGACTGTGTTCTTGTGTTCTTGTGTTCCACCACAAACCCAGTGTGGACCATAGAACAGACATTAAACATGATCCTATGTTGCTTTGTGAAGTTTGTTTTTTTTTAAGCCTTGAGTGGAGCATCGTAGTTAAATTCCATATTTTTGAAACAGTGTGTCATGAGCAAGTGTTAAACCGGGGGGCACTGTTCATACAGCAGGCAAAATATATTCTTCTTTATCATCCTTCTGGAAATTAATGGAGGCAATAATTTATAAAATAAACATCATATTGTATTCAGTAAGAACTGAAACCAGCAACTGAGACCAAAAAACTCATCAGAAAAGCTTTGACTGAGGTGATAGATGAAGGGAGCTGAGGGCCATTTAATCACAGACTTCTATATAGTCAGACATGTTCTGCAGCCATAAATGTCACCTCCTGCTGGCCATCAGATAGAATGCAAAGCATTGTGTGTGTGCAGACACTCGCATATACACAAGCGCTCATATGAAGCCAGTAGCCTAGAGGGAACCAGGAAGCACCTCACTGACAGTGTGAAGAAAAAAGTATCATTATTTCAGAGCTGATGAGTGGACATGAAGTAGCTTGGCACTTTTATTGCTGGATCCCTAAAATGTTTAGAATGTGTAATTTTAGGAGTGTTGTGTAGAGGTTTATTGGGGGGCCGAACAACATTTGCCTGGTTACAATTTCAAAACAGTTTTCCACCCATTATGTTAAGTTTCGGGGATTTCATTACATTATACACAAAGGGATTCATGCTTTAACTCTGTGATGCCTCTGCCTTTTAAAGCATTCACTCTAACAGAGACAAGAGCCTCAGCTCCCACAGCAAACACTATCTCTCTCCCTGTGCAGGCCCCAGCCAGACACCAGGTCTTATAAAGGCAGAGAACCGCTTTATGAATCACTGTTTTGGATGGAGAAGCCTTGCACTTCGGCCATCTTTGGATAGTTTATGCTCATTTACGCACAAAACTACGCTGGTATAACCGGTAGTGGGTTGTGTTGTGCTGGACCTGTCAGCATCTCTGATGTGGCGCATCTAAGTCGCATCAAACGCAATAGGGTTAGACAACTCAGGCAGGAAGTTAGGAAATTGAGTTTCCAAAATAAAATGGTGAAGTTGGTCGATGTGTGGGGCGCTTCGGTCTGACTTGGCCCCACTTGCACAACGAGAGGGTGATACTTCTACGGCCTGCTTTATCCTCTCACTGGTTATTTTGTAGCAACATTAATGCTCTTTATGGAGACAGATGAAGATACACACGTGAAAATAAAAAAGGTTTAAAATGAATTAACCACTCATTCAAACTCTGAGTGAAAACAACATAATATGTAAAAACATTAAACTTTGGGTACAAGAACACCCGGGAGCCAGAAGGTAGCAAAAAGAAAAATACATATATTTAACAATAATTCTTCTTCTTTCTTTCATCTTATCATTAATATTATTATTATTTTAATCTCATCATCATTAACATTAGGATGAGATAATTGTTTGGAAACAATACACAATATGAGAGCATTACTGCATTATAGCATATGTTCCTTATGTTGATGGCTGTTTTGCGTGTTCCTTTACATAGAGACTCAACACAAAGGTATTTAATGGAGCGTAACAACTGACCACAATACAGGTTTAGTGTGTGTTCAGTTTAAGGGCCCCGGAGGGAGGGGCCCTGGTTCTTATCCTCATACACAAAGGCTGAAAGTGATGACCTGATAGATCAGATAATAGATATTTGAGTCGTTTTGTCTCGAACATCAAACATAACTTTCGTATTGTCAGGTCCCCAAACCAACCGGAAGTCTCGTCCCTGTGTCTTCTTCCTGACTTTACGGTGGTGCGCATCTCACCGACCGGGAATACCGATTTCTGAACATTTCGGCCTTTTCCCTCCGCTGCACCGTAAAGCCGCGTTTTCGTGCTGCGGCTTGCATTGGCGTTGTGGGGTTAAGGACAGATTCTGTCGGTCGGTATTATGACAGAGGGAGATGACACACATCCAGAGGGAGCTGTGTTTGTTTTGTATGGCGAAATGAGGATGAGGCAGGGGGTGGAGAGTCGCCACAGAGACGCTGGGTTCCGTCCAAACATCACCGCATTTTAGCACTTCTTGAGTGCTCGGGATTTGCGTTACACTGCATCTGCTGCACCGCTCATTTTTCCCTTTCTTCACAGTGCATGGTGGAACATGCAGCTTGTTTGAGGACACCCCCCTTCCACATACCCATTGCTGCCATGATAGGCAGAGGTCTCCTCTCGACCGTGGCTCGGCCGGTTGGAGAAGAGGCAGATTGATTTGGGACGGTGGGTCATATCTGCGGATGTTATTCCGTTTGTGGAGCCTGTAAATCACATCCGCGCGCGCACACCGTGATTCTTACTCAGGGAAAAAAGGAGAAAGAAAACAACATGTCTTCTCGATCTGCATTACCGTCTGGAAACGACAGGAGTAGTGGAGACCATGTAAGTGCAATTCCAGTCTGCTGCCTGTGTTTGTGTGCATGCAGACGATAGATTGTGCATCCCTTAAAAAAGAAAAAAAAAGATATCTGCATATGTGTGGTTTTATTCATTGTGCGGATGGTGAGGCGAGGGGGGAGGAGGAGGAGGAGGGGGGGGGTCATAGATGGTGATGTTTTTCTCGTTTGAGGCTCTGCTGCCCTGATATTGGACGGATATTTAAACAGAGCAGGCTCTTTGGGAAAAGGGCTAACCTTGGGTGTCTGTGCAGGGAAAGAGCTAATGGCAGGCAAACAGCCCGGAATGAGTCCATCCGCATACGATAACGCTCAGCGGATATGCGCAGAAAGCCTGAAAACCAGCCGTCACCTCTTATTATAAGGCTTGGAGAGATAGTGATGTCACATTATACTCCTTGCTGCTGCTGCTGCTGTTGTGTGTGTGTGTGTGTGTGTGTGTGTGTTCCCTAGAAATTGGATGGGTGGGACGAGAGTAGCACAAGAGGCCAAAATAAACGTAGAGAGAATATCTGGACTGTTCGGCTGAAGCCAGGGGATTACTGCGTAAAATGATGTGCAGTCCATTGCTGCGCAGCCTACAAAGCGATCAACCCCAGAGCCAGTGGGTGTCAGACAGCGCCATACATTGTATGCTGTGGAAAACAGAAACGGCCTGCAGAAAAGAAGCAAGCTGACACCGAACAGGTTCTGCATATGTGGAATCTATCCATCTAATATCTAAATGGGCGCATGACTGATTTATGTTGCATTATGTCATTTCATTGCCCTCAACACTTTTGCACCCCCTCCCCCCACACCAACCCCATCTGTTTGTTAGCAGAGCTTTCAGCACAGAAGGATGGTTAAGCCAATAGATGTGTGGATGTGTGTGTGTAGAAGTGAATGTGCAGGAGCGTGTGACTTTACGAGGTGTATGATTGATTGTGAATGGAGATTCTTCTATTAGAAGTGATCTGGAGCTGTTGCCGTTGCATCTCGATTATATGATGATGACAGATGAGTGGATGGAGCGGATGAAACGGTGTCTTGCCATATTGGCAGTCACAGGTGAGGCTTGGCTTGATGTGCAACGAACAGCGCAGGGGGATTAATGCACTCGCTTGCTCGCCACGCATGCATGTGTGTGCTGCCCGTGGTATTGGTTGGAGATGTTTGATTGCAGAGTTTGGATCCCAATTGGCACCAAGGTGAAGCATAGGAACATGACTGTAAGCAAGAGAAGGAATAACGGAAGGTGGGGGTTAAGGCTATGAGTGGTTGTGTTTGCGTGTGAAACTAAGAGCAAGATGACATGCTGGGGGGGAATGGAAGTGTGATGCCTCAGGGCCCAGGGCTGGCCAGGGACCACTGTGTCAGCATCTGCTCCCTATTTTTTTGTTTTTGTGTTGTTGTTGTTTTTACTTCTTTCTCTTACAAACAGTGAAAGTGATACCTCTTTATTGCCCCACTCACTACCACCTATTCTTATGTTTCCCTCTTTAAGATCTTCCTTTTGTTTGTCACATGACAAGTAGCTGTTTCATGCTGTGCTGCATCAAGCGTTGCTCGTGTGATTGCATGTTGTCGTTTTCCCCTTGAAAATTATCTGCGACTCAAGCTTGAGATGATCAGAACTGCACAGCAATGCACTAAAGTGTTGGGGTCCAGGATCAACTGTTTACAGGGTTGTGAAAGCTTCAGGGCCACCACATATTCTAGCAACAGCGTTACCTGTATCCCCTGTCAAACTTGATGAAGACATCTCTGAGCAGTGAAGTAGCAGACCTCTGAAGAAGATGATGCTGAGCCCAAAATGAAAACAGTATGTTGTGTTGGATGACAGCTGTTAGCCCAGGAACGAGGGACATGTAGTCACATGCAGATCAGCTCCAGGTTGTTGCTCTTTGTCATTACGGGTCAAACATCTGTTGGAATGATTATGGGATATGGCACCAACTTGTCATTATGAGCTTAGCAGTATTTGATATATAAAGCTGGGTTGCCTATTGTAAGTGTTGTTACCAATGTGTTTTTTGTCACTTACACAGTATGTGTTACACTGTGCAGTGATCAATGTGACAAACACTTTAGCTACTAAAAGAGTGAGTGTCTTATTGTTTGGAGACAGAGTTTATGACTAGCTTGAAGAGGCTGCAGGCACTAACTAATGCATACTATTTTACTTCTGGAGGCCCATCAGTCGTTTGAGGTTGTAGATCATCCTTAAAGTCCTTTTCCAGCCTGCTGCTGCTGCTCTGTGTGATATTGCTGTTGGCACAGTGACCTAACCTCTTCCCCTTCATTTTCCTCCAGCATGTGTCACTGGGGGCCAGCCGCTCAGATAAGGCCACCAGCCAGTCCAGCCGCTCTCTGGGTGCCCGGTGCAGGAACTCCATTGCCTCTTGCTCTGACGAACAGCCGCACATAGGCAACTACCGCCTGCTCAAGACCATTGGCAAGGGAAACTTTGCCAAGGTCAAGCTGGCCCGCCACATTCTGACGGGCAGGGAGGTGAGTTACGAGAGTAACAGACATCAAAGGTGGGAGTGAGTGATGGATATAACTGTGAAAAATGGAAGGTAACACTTGGCCGAGGTGCTGGTGTCTTTAATATTATCTTAAGAATCCAGTAGTATGTCTTCACGAGAGCCCTCCTTTTAATGATATTTTCTAAAAAGTACATTTTCCTTACCTCCTAATTAGTCCTTCTCTAAAATGTATTTGTGTACATTTCTTTGAGCTAGCTATTTTAACACAAACAGATTGACTTATCTTCTGTATCTTTAATGCTGAGCTTCAAGCTCCATATTTTATTCTTGGACTCAAGTAGAATTTCTTTGGATGACTCAAAGTTCAAAATAGTCCTTATGATATGCTGCATGTACATCAGCGAAGTCCTTCAGTTTAAGCCACCTTTCTTCTCATTGGCTGCCACTCACAAACAGACAGGAGGGGCTAATGTGCTCACAAGGCGTTAGTTGTGGATACAGTGAACTCATTATATGAAACTATAGCCATGTTTAACATGAGCATGCACCACTGTAATACTACATGTATGACAGGAAATAAGGAAACACATACTAGGTCCTTTTAAGGGAAACTGGGAAACTATGAAGTAAAATTATTTCAAACTGTGGGTAAAAACAACCTAAACTAAACACATGACTAAATAATTGCATTACGTCTAATAAGATAAGAGTTAACAATTTATTCAATTCCATTTTATTTATACAGCAACAACAGTCGCCTCAAGGTGCTTTTTATTCTAAGGTAGACCCTACAATAATACACACAGAGAAAAACCCAACAGTCATATGACCCCCAACGAGTAAGCACTTTGGCGACAGTGGGAAGCAAAAACTCCCTTTTAACAGGAAGAAACCTCCGTCAGAACCAGGCTCAGGGAGGGGCGGGGCCATCTGCTGTGACTGGTTGGGGTGAGAGAAGGAAGACAGGATAAAGACATGCTGTGGAAGAGAGACAGAGATGAATAACTTTTAATACATGATTTTATAATAATTTGTAGTACATGTTTTCTTGATGACTTACCTCGACATCACTTTATGATTAATTATGTATTTAACAAAGCTCGGAAAGAACTTTCATCATCTACTTAGCGGCGCCTGGTTTAGCAGCACCAGTTCTAGTCAGTAGGGATTAAATCCGCTCAAATTCGCGTGACAACAGCTTGTTGAAGTAAATGTTCCGAGTGGCCTCAGTCCATGTTTACTTGCTGTAGAAAACAACATAAATATGCCTCTCAAAATAAGATTTTTCTGCATTTCTGGGTGCTGAGAAAACAATTCTTAGATATGAGTCAGTTATATCAGAAGGAAAGGCTTCACAGCATCATATAAGAGTGGTGCTATCTTTTTTTCACTCATCAAAAATTCCTTGATGTCTCTTCCAGGTTGCAATAAAAATCATTGACAAAACTCAGTTGAACCCTACCAGCCTACAAAAGGTGAGTTTTTCCTTTTGATACTAATGAGACAAGGGAATATATGTGTTATGTGTTCAGGTACAAAACAGAAACAAACACTGGTTTAATGTTATTTGTCTTCATAAGCAGAAACAAAGCATGGCTTCTGTTGGGGGTTTAGAGGCTGGTCAGGTTTGTCCTCAGCTGCTTCCACCCTCTCACAAGGGACAGGAATGAGACAGCATCTGATCGAGAGAGGGCTCATGGGATGTGATGCTGTTTGACAGGTGCTAGGGACTGGATGGGAGTGAGAGGAGACCTCTGCTCCAGAGATCAACTCTTGTCTCTCTCTGGGCTAATCGCCGGCCTGAGAGGGACTGAGTTATTTCATAAACCAGGGTCACGCAACCTATACTTTCTTAATTTGCCACAAAAAGCTTGTTTCTATGCATGACAAAGAAAACAGAAGATTTTGTAGCAGTTCAGAGGTGGACTGCTACAAAATCAGCTGTGCTTGGTGTCTGTCGGGTGCATGGCACAGTCTGGTTTCTTGTTCCTGCTGGGCAGAATGTTGAGATGTGAGTCTAAACTGTAGATACTTGTATGGCTTGTTATACATGGATGTCTGGTATAGATGGAGCAGGAGACAGCAAGACTTCATTATTTTACTAATTAAAAGCCATTGTGCCTCGAAATGTGGGCTGTGTGAGGTAGAAAAATAAAAGGTAAATAGAAGTTCAGAAAATGCAGGTGACATGTGCTGCTTCCTATAATATCCACATAAGGGCCAAAGTCTCAACATCATACTGCCATAAGTCTCTCTACGTCCATCAGCCTGCACAAGCTCCTCTGCCTGTGGACAAGAAGTGAACAGACCAGAAAAAATCAAATCAGGGACGAAATAATCCAGTTTTATTTGTGTGTAGTATGTGTGTGATTTCATTTGACTGAAGACATCTGCATGTCTGGCTTGATGCAGTCAACAAGACACTAGTTCTATAGGATAGGACCCTTTGTTTACATTAATGTGGAGGGTAACACTATTACAAAAATGTCCAAGAAGATTTGCCTAGAATAAACACCAATTAAAGATTTTGGGATGGTTTATATTTGATTTGATTTTTTCTGTTTTTTTCGTATTTATATCTTAAGTAGATCGACAGCAGTGACCTCAAGCTGTTGCAGCTTAAGTGCATAAATGTAAAGTTCTAATTGTTTTCTTTTGCCCTTTTCACTGACTTCCTGCAATCCTCATTCTTAAAATCATATTTTCATGGCATCCTCTTCAGGAACTGTAACTGTAATCCTAACTTCCATGTGATCCCATCTTCCTGGGTGCACCTTTTATTGGATTGGATTGGCTCTTGTGGGAGACGAAAGAGGTGAAGGAATTTCCGCCAGTTAGGGAGAAAACTCCACACCTGGCCACTGGTTATAGCTGACTTTTTTCATATACCTGTGGGCTAGTGAAAGTCCTTAGATTTAAACACACAAAAGAGGCAATATTAACACAATGTGGATGGTTTTGTAGAGATTAGTTGAAAGATAACAAAGTCCGAACTTAAGCATGTTAATTCAGCCAGGCTAACAGTGACATCCCATATCAGCTGACACCCTTGCATGTATGTAACTGGTCAGTCTCGTTTAGAGTGTGATATTCAAGCTGCCTTAACCTGTCTGCACTTGCTACAGGTGTGTGCCACTTTGCAGCTCACCACCATTCCAGTTCCTCTTGTTCTGGCTGTTTCTGACTTTATCAGTGCCACCCAACGTCTACTTTATAATGCGATGGTGTCTTATTGCTCTCCCTGCCTTCCATACATGTGCATAGAATTGGTGGAGAGGCCACAGAACAGAGCCTTGCCGCCAAATATAAATTGCTGCAGATCGAAGTAATTGTCTTCTCTTTATACGACAGTCCTGTCTGAAATCAAGTGTGTGTTAAAGACACATCACATCCAAGCAGAAATTTCTATTTCAGCGCATTTCTGCTCTGTCTACAGCCAGGAAGCTTATAGCCACTGTTCACATGCATCCTGACATAGACCTGCTGTTTTTTGCAGTGTTGGGGGACTGTTTATTGTTTTGATGGATCTGACTCTTCTCAGCCTCGTTGTGATGAGCAAGGAATTAATGGGATGGCCTGGATGATAAGACACTTAAACGCTACGCATCCCAAGATTCCCTCTAGCACAGCTGGAGAAGCTGGGAAGGAGCTTGGTCTTAATACCTGGGTTGCTATGGCAACAGTGATATTGGGGCACTGCTGAAGGAATTGCATGGAGGAGGAGGAGGAGGGGATGGAGGGAGACGTGGGAAAGGGGAGTGTGAAAAAAGAGAATAGAATTGCTTATCGCACCATCGGGTTTTTTTTCTTCCTTTTTTTGTTGCTGACATCATGGAAGAGAGTCGCCACCAACTGCCATTTGTTATGACAATGGCACTGTTATTGTATGTTCATGAAACTGGGAGAGCTGGCATAAATTTTAAAGCCCCTGACTGAAGTGTACAAATACATGCCCCACAGTATCACAGACAGGAGGAGGGCTCAGAGTAGATGTTGGTCTGATTTTGGCTCCCAATTCATCACACTGCTGTGTGGGCTTTGCTTGCTCTTAAAATGAAAATGTTCTTATTATGAGGATTATTATAAATTTGTCTGCTCCTCTTTGGTTTTTTGTGGTGAAATGACTTGCACATTACTGTACTATAAAGACGAATGACTATATGTGTACTCTGTTCACATCAGGAGGGATGCATTACAAGATATGTTATAAATTCTTTGTTATAAAAGCATTGTGGGCATTATAGGGCACATCGTTATTTACATCACAGACTGTACATGTTCTGTACTGTACAAAAGGGCCGTAATTTCCAATTTTGAAAAGTGAGGCAATTTTATCATGCCAGTGATCAGCAGGCCAGCACCTCTGTTTTATAAAAGGTGTCTGGTTGCATAGATGCTGAGATCTCAGTAAACACATTTCTAACGCTCACACTCATTGCCTGTTGCTTTGGAGCTAACTCCTGCTTGTGGTTGCCTAGATAACCCATCAATGTATTTACTAGGTGATATGTTGGTCAACAGTATCTTGCTGTCTCATTTGTAGTTGCTTCAGTTGCTCCCCGTTTGTTGAGAAAAGTTTGTCTCGGGCTTTCCTGCTCTCAGATAACAGTTTGACTTTTTGATAAAGAACGAGAAATGATGTTACTTTAAATGTTCTGGAACCTTTAAACTGGCGAAATGTCAAGGCAAGTGCTCGCAAGCACTTGATGGTGCCCTTTGACAGACTTACTAAATCTGCATGTGAAACGAAATCATGGTTTTAAGTAGGGGTCATTAAGGTGTATGGAGCTAATATCGCACACTTTGGGGAGAGCCTCACCTTCATAACTTACAGTATTAGATAAAAAAATAATGTGAATGTGAATCATGACGAGCTACTTTATAGATGTCCAAGAATAAAGTGTATGGCTGGACTTGAGCATGATATGTATATGTATGTACAAGGAGCAACATGCAATGGACAAATGTGAGCCCCTAACTGGAATTTATCTGTGAAAAGTTCGAAATTGTGCAATTAGAAAATGACAGATTTGGTATTTTTAATTTAAAAGCGAATTAAATGAAATGGAGAAAATAGTTTGCATGAAGTGTGTAACTATGCTCAGTTTCTGCTGACAACTATTTTAGCATTCAGTGTCACATGTAGGAATTAACAGCAACATGCTTCAAATGAGAAGCTCAAACTACTTATAATTGCTTGACATTTTCATAGTTCTCTGAGATCATAAAACTTCAGGGAAACTCTAGTTTAACTGACATGGATCTCTACAAAGTGACTGCAGAAATGGCCTCTCCACCACTGTATAGAGACTGGTTCCATAGTTGAAACCAGTTCTACTGAGCACCTAATTCCACTGAGGTTTTATTTATCATCAAATTTAAATTTTGTTTCTTCTTCCAGCTTTTTCGGGAGGTACGGATAATGAAAGGCTTAAATCACCCAAACATAGGTAAGTTAATGTACACATTACTGTACTTTGTCACAAGGTGTGTGCGCAGGCAGTAGTAAAAAGGTTTGAGCTCTTAAGCTCTTAAGCAGTCACTGACTGAAGTGCAGAGTGACATCTCACATGTATCAATCCCTCCCATAGGCATTTTCTACATATTAAGAGAGCCAGACAGATACCTGTGCATTTTTTATAACATTAACAGCTTTTGTTTGTGTTTTGACTTTGATCTGGTTCTGTTTTGGGCTACAGTGCAGCTTTTCGAGGTGATTGAGACGGATAAGACCCTTTACCTAGTCATGGAATATGCCAGTGGAGGTAGGTACATCAACCATCATGTCCAGGAAAGCTATGATGGAGCCCAAATGATGTATAGGGTTACAGATTTGGCATCGAAGCTCCAAAATGAAAACTGTTTGTGAGAGCAGTATGTGGCTGATTTTACAGATGAGGTCTTTCTTTAGGATGTGCAATAAAACAGAGTAAAAGTGGTACAATTTCTTAAAATCACTGATTCCTTATTTCATCCATATCCACAGAACAGGTTAAAAAAGGGTTCAGTTTAATATTAGCTTAATAAGAGTGATTTCCACTCTCATGTAAATAGAAAAAATATATACATAAGTGGAAGCAGCCAGTTAGCCTAATTTAGCAGATGGAATTGAAAGAACACCCTGGTTTTACTTCTTATTTGACTTCATTTATCTAATATATGCACAAAAAAAGGATTTTTCTCAAAGATATAATCAATGGCTGGTATGTTCTACAGAGCCAGAGTGGCTCTTTCCCCTTTCTAGTATTTACACATAGCTAAGCTACCTCCTGTTTCTGTGTGTCTGTTTGGGTAGTGGTATCTGTTAGCTAACGGTACTGAGGCTGTATTTCTCAGGAAAGACAGAATGTGAGACAACTTTACGCAGAGACAGAAAAATGTGTAACAATGACAGGGCAGGAGAGGAAGAAGAGAGATTATTTTTAAAGGTAAGGACTGCTCAGTGACATTTTATAGACTGGAAACTTGAAGCTAACTGCTAACTCTGGTGAGGTTTATAGTAATGTATCATATTGGACTGGAGCGGCTAGTGTTCATGGTCAATGTTAGCTTATATCGCAGGTATCAGGCATCAAATTCAATTTAAGATGAGAATGTTGATTAGATTCATTGACTGAAATCATCCTTGATAGCTCATGTAATATCAATAACTTATGTCTTGTTGATTCTTGTTGATTCAGGTGTGTGATTAGTGTCATAGGTCAGCTGATCAGAACCTGTATGCAAAATTTACTGAAGCTCACAAAAGCAAATTATTGTGGAGGTCAGCTAGGCTCTTTTTTCTTTTATACTTCAAGTACATTTCAGAGGTTTTACTTTTTCACTTTTGCTTGAGTAAAGAAGTTCAATAAGTACTTTAACTTTACAAGTATTTGTACTTCTACTTAATTGAGGAATATCTGTACTTTTTCCATCTGTGAGAACTGCTTTCATGCCTTATGAGCCTGAAAACGATAGCTTCCTGGTTTGCTTTAAAACCATGTGGCATGCTACATCCACACAGTCGTTTTTATCTTGCTTGCGCGCAACCAATTTTACAAACATGAAGGCCGATAATACATATTCACAATAGAAAGAGTAAATCATAACCTTGTGTTTGGCAATGTTATGTTGTATTTTTGATAAAATGTTGTAGGGATGTAGTTGACGTTGGTCATTGAGAAATATCAATAGCAAGACTGAGATCTGACAGACTCAGTTAACTGATCCATCATAGAAACACAGTGTCTAAGGGGTTTAAGTCCTTCCAAACACTCATTCACTTCGGCAGGATTTGTTCTTCACTATTTGAAAAATCGCTTTGACGTTGTCCATCTTCATTCAGAGAATTTATGTACACTGCATATGTAAAAATAAACAATAGCTCCTGGGGTATTTCCAGTGCCTGGTAGACACTCTCTGTATTGGTGTCATATTAAAAGAAAATACATTCCTGACTAGGAAAATGTTGCTACATGCAGAAATTCAATGAAAGTGCATGTTTGCTTATGTGTAGTAATGATTAAAGACACCCTGCACTTGTGATTTTTCAGCTAGAATTTGCTTTTAATCGAATCGCTCTTAATGAGCGAGGCAGTTGCAGGAGGCTGGGAGAACCAGAGAAGTTCTACCATAATGAGAAGAACACTAGATGGACAAAACACCTTCATGTTAAAATATATTTTATATAAGTATAATAAAAAGTATTTGCAAGAAAGAAAGAAAGCGTTTGTTTTTTTTTTCTGATTATTTATTTACAGTGGATGACATCATCACACTGTGGCAGGAAAACACCAGAAAAAAATCAAAATTATTTATAAAGCTTAAACTACTGGCCTGGGTTTCTGAATTTTCAGTATCCTCTCACATTATAATGATAATAATTATTATTATCAAATTTCCAAAAATTTGTCATTACATTCCCAATCGAGTCACACATCCTGATATAGAGTCACGCATAAAAACATTTAGGCTGAAGAAGGAGAAAAATAAAAATAAGTCTGACTTATTAATATCTAATGTGCCTCAGTGTTTCAGTGTTCTTGCATTGGCATACTCAGTAGTAAGTCTGACAAATAATAGTGTGCCTTCATGCTGATGGACTGGCACACCCAATAAGAATAATATATCTGATGAGTAATAAATAATGTGCCTCAATGCTATTGCATTAACACCCTAAAAAAATTTAAAACAGATATTATTCTGAGTTGGAGAAAGTCTGTTCCACTCTCATCTCCACAGTATCATATGAGACCCAGTTGTCAGTTAGCTTAGCTTACCTTAGCAGAACAAAGCAGCCTATTCTATAAGGCTGTAACCTTATACGTATAGTACAAATGGCGATGTTGTCGATCTTGAACTGAAAGGAAATTAAAGGAAACGTTACTTCTGTAACATAGTTAATTTAAAGAAGCCTAAATAACATAGAAATAACCAAAACTACAGTATCACACCTTTTAATCTAAAATTGTGAAATATAATAATTTTGGTGGGCAATTGAATTATTCCACTCAAGTGATAGCTGTCCAGAAATCCATACGTCATGTTCAGGCACTATGACATATTGGAATATAGTGTGCCTAAACCTTTTTATGGCTATATGTGATAGACAGACTCTTTAAAAAGATAACTGTGGGCTATGCGCTAATAGCTGCTCTGTATTTAAAGTTAATAGCATATGGGACCTCAACATAAATAAGTGAGCAGCCTCAGTGCAGTAATAATGTTGCTTTTAAACAGACTTGAACACATTAATACCCGCCAGCACACGCATCTGTACACTATCCTTTTCCTGTTTGCATCCATTTGTTTCTATTTGTGTCACTTTCTCGTCACCAATCCCATTTTTCTGTGTTGTGTCTGAGACCATATCATTTTCTTGCTGTGACCTTGGCGAATGTCAGAGGCATTGATTCAAATGTGGGTTTTTTTGCACGCCTTTAAGTCAGGGGGTAAAAACCAAGTAAGTATTAGGGAGTCGTAGTGGTGTAAAATGCCTGTGAAGGCCATAATATGCTTTCTGTCTTTTTCCTGCAGCATGTTTAACAGTGCATAATAGTGAAGATGCTCAAACATGATAGTATTAAAACAACAGCTAAGCTACTGTAAAGAAATATTAGTGGTCAGACTTGGGGTTATGGTTTTCAGTATTTTTATGATGCATATTCTGTTAGTTATATGTAAAGATTTACAGATTTACAGCTAGTTTTCCGAGCAGATGGTGGAGTCCTGTGAAAAACGAAGTGAAACCCATGATTTAATAGCTTGTAAAATAAATTTTTGCATGAATCATTTTCTGCAAGACTTCAAGCTCTTACATGTTTGTGGAGGATTTTTGGTGCACGCTTCTTAAAAATGTTGATTCGGTTCATGGATTTTTTGGGGCATTTCAGTCGGGTTGTGATCTGAAATTTGAGCCATTGCAACATTTTTAATCTTTTGTAGATCATTGTGCTGTTGCATGACTCAGTTTTAACTCTAGCTGTCAGACAAACTGACATTTGACTCTAAAATTTTGGCATTCAGAGGATTTCGTGGTTGACTTGGTGACTGCAAGTTGTTCAGGTCCTGTGGCTGCAGAACAAGCCCAGATCATCAACCCTCCACCCTCAGGCTTAACAGCTGATGCAAGGTGTTTTTGCCGATATGCTGTTTGGTTTTCTAAAAATGTAGCGACAGGCCAAACATCTTCACTTTGGTCTCATCTGTACAAAGGACATTGTTCCAGAAGTCTTGTGGGCTTTTTATAATAAAGGGGCTTTCTCTTGCCAACCCTTCCAAACAAGCCATACTCATTCATTCTTTTTGGGACTGAACTTTAACATTTAAAATGATAACTAAGCCCTGTAGAGTCTGTAGGTCTTGTTTTTCACATTTCTCTCAGCCTTGTACTGTCTAACACTGGTGGTGAATTTGCTGGGGCATGCACTCCTGGGAAAAGGGCTAGATCATAAAAATTCTAAATCATGTCACAGTATGTCAACAAAATTTATGATCATATTTTTTACAATATTAAAAGAAAATAGTGAACATTTTCTTGATGCTTGCATCTAGCAATCCATTTTCCATCCTTTCCCTACTGACATTGATGACATAACTACTAATTTTAAGAGTAAATCTACTGAAATAGGGCAGCAGGAGCAATATATTAGTAGTTACACAGTATTATTGCCTGTGACACAGCATAAGTCAAATGTAAGTGCAAAAGTGGTGTTTCCAATAGAAATGAAGCTTATGCGTAAGTTCAATAAGGAAGATCTGTAGTCACACATCTGTCTGCTTCCCATGTGTTTGGTGGCTAATCTAAGCATTACATCACTTCCACTTTCCCACGCTTTAAAGCTCATTGCGGCAGCTGTGGTCCAGTCCAATCATCTTTCTGCCTGCCTTCCTCAGCTCAATCAGCCTCCACTCTGCTTACTTTAAATCTCACCGATCACCTGTCGTTCTCCCTCGCAGACGCCTTCGTGTGATGCACCTTTCTTCCCATCTCCGCCTCTCCCATGTTACTTAGGCTCTATCAAAGCCTCCATCTTCATTTCCACCACCAGCTTCTAGACTCCAGGGAGCAGGGCCCTAATCCCTGTCACCGCTGGGATTTCATCAGAGTGTAATTGCCAAATAGCTTCATTGAATTCTGTGTATCAATAAAGCACGTTCAGTTCCATCGAATGATTTTTCCTTAGTAAAATGTATAAAAAATGATAAAATAACTGCTTAATAACTGCTTAACAAGTAAACCCTGTAACTCCTCAGGAGTTGCATAATTTTGTCACCTAATAGAACTGAAAAGTATTTTCTGCCAGCTGATGTTGTATCCTCGGTCAAACTTTTTAACCATTTACATAAAGCCCTGTTTTTCCTCCATCTCACCGCATCAGTAATTTCCATCCACTGTTTGCTCTTCCTGTCATATGGGGCGCACCTAGAGAGTGCTCCAGGGACGCTCAGTGGAGTCATATGTTTACTTTGGGTGACACATCACCAGCTGCTAGTATTTCCTCCTTCATAGCCTGGTTGTACTCTGCGGTGTGTTTTTGCCTCAAGTGGTAAAATATGTTTGTTTTTTTCCACTGCAGGGATAGTTTTCTTGGATATTTTGCCAAGTACTGTGCTCTGTTTCAGATTTGTTGAAGTAGCTCCTTTTTTTAGGTATTAAAAAGATTTCCCAGATTTATGCTTAGTAGTGTCGTACACACTACTGAAGATATACACATGGTGTCACTATAGCAATGATATTACGATGTGACATTTTTATATCACATAAAAAGTTATATTGTATTTTTGTGGACAAAATCATCACTGCTGGGAAAAGTGTGGTCAAACCTTCCGCTTTCATCGATGTGGTCACACAAGAAAGAGCTTAGAAAGTATTAAAACTGAACGTGTTGATTGTTTTTGGGATTAAGCAGTTAGCTCTGTTATTTCATTATATGTTAGAAGGTGTCAGGAGGTGTCAGGGACGATCGTGGCTCAACAGTTGGGAGTTCGCCTTGTAATCGGAAGGTTGCCGGTTCGAGCCTTGGCTTGGACAGTCTCGGTCGTTGTGTCCTTGGGCAAGACACTTCACCCGTTGCCTACTGGTGGTGGTCAGAGGGCTCGGTGGCGCCAGTGTCCAGCAGCCTCGCCTCTGTCAGTGTGCCCCAGGGTGGCTGTGGCTACAATGTAGCTTGCCATCACCAGTGTGTGAATGGGTGGATGACTGGATGTGTAAAGCGCTTTGGGGTCCTTAGGGACTAGAAAAGCACTATACAAATACAGGCCATTTACCATTCTGTCTCTAAAAATGTCAAGTGAGATAATTGTGATATTGAAGTAGGGTGCAGAAAAGACTTTAATCAAGTTTTTATGGCCCACATCACCAGACCTGTACCTAATGGCTTCAGTAGTTATGGATGTTCCTTGGTGTTGTTAGTAGTTGTTATGGCTGGAGGCTGCCATAGATGGCAACCATGTGGATACAGGTCACATAAACTGGGAACGCCTAACAAAAATATTAAATACATGTCAGTGAATTTGTGTCAGTTTGACCATGAAACAATTTTATTTTTTTAAATATCTTTGAGAAATATCCAGTCATTGTTACAGACAGTCATTTTTAGGAGGATTTGCTAATTTTAGCCACTTTAAGCTAATGTGCATACCAGGCCTATTAGTACTGTAGCATCACAACACCTCAGCATACAGAAGAAAGTATTATTTAGTCTTTCCAAAGTTGTAGTCTGGTCTCATCAAACAAGATAAACCTTAAAACTATTCTCACATGGATTTTCATCACCTTTGGACAGAGCCACGGTAGTTGCTACCCTCTTCTGTTAAGCCTCAGTGGTTCTCATGGCAAGAAAGTTCATTTCCTAAAATGTCAAACTCTTCCTTTAGTCTGCATGTATTATATGTTTATTATATGTTTTCATGCAATTACATGATTTGTTGATATTAAAATTAACTTACAGTACTTGCACCTTTATTAAATATTAAAAGCTGATGATGTGATTAATGTGACTGTGTACATCAGCAGTGTTTACTTAGCTAACCGCAGCTTCTGACTTTGTTACCTGACCGATGTGCTGATATGCTCCTCACAGGTGAAGTTTTTGACTACCTCGTGTCTCATGGGAGAATGAAGGAAGTTGAAGCAAGAGCCAAATTTCGACAAGTATGAATACATTACCTCTCGGTGTCAACATTACACCATTTGTTGCTTTTCCTTGTCGGTACTTCAAGGGTGTCTGTCTTTCTATGTCCACAGATTGTTTCTGCTGTCCACTACTGCCACACGAAGAACATTGTCCATAGAGATTTGAAGGTGAGGAAGCTCAGAGGAATGTCTTGGGCAACTTTCAGAGGGGGATTAAGGCTAGTCTAGGACTAGAAAATTTATTTCACTGACAGATTACCCTGAACTCAAAGTTGTAATCTCTGACTAGTCTTAATCTATGTCTCTGTAAAGGGTTTTTAATCACACTGATGAGTGAAGAGGGTGGTTTTTTTTAGTATGGGAGGGTAGGATGTGCAAATGCACAGTGGGCACAGTGACATATATAAGTCATGTCCAGTTGAACTTGTGGGTTAGTGGATAACACACAAGTACAACTTCCCTCTCCTCGTCTGTCTCCTTTGCACTCTTTGTATTCAGTACAACTTTATTCTCACTCTACTCTCTCTTCTGCCCCATCCATCTTTCCTGTTCTTCCTTGTCCTTTCCATCCTGCTGTCCGTCTCTGCTTCCTCCTCTGCATGAATGGATGTGTGAGTCAGGCAGAGAACCTTCTGCTGGACGCCGATGCCAACATCAAGATTGCCGACTTCGGCTTCAGCAATGAGTTCACCCTGGGCAACAAACTGGACACGTTCTGTGGCTCACCGCCCTATGCTGCGCCTGAGCTTTTCCAAGGAAAGAAGTATGATGGGCCCGAGGTAGACGTCTGGAGTCTGGGAGTCATCCTCTACACGCTGGTCAGCGGCTCGCTGCCCTTCGATGGGCAGAATCTGAAGGCAAGTGGAAGGCTGGAGGAAACTATCCGTCTGTTTGTCTGTCTGGGATACTTGAGTTTTCATCGGTGGTTTATTGTAGCAATGATAGGTTTTCATGCATTAGTATGTCACAACATTAAAATCACTGATTTATTCAGTAACGTTGATCATCTAGTTACAATGCAATGTTGGGCTGTGAAACCTTGCATCACAGCATTCATGTGAAACTAACTTTGACAAGTACCACCCACCTAAATGGGTGGGAAGTGGGTTATTTGCAGATCAAACAGCCCTCCTTGCACTTCCAAATCGTAATTTCAAGACCCATACCACCTCCCATACCTCAGACATTGCTCAAAAACAGGACAGTTAGCTGCTGACTGAACATGCAATATCCTCTGATTCAAATTTAACCAAGCATCCTCTGAATGCACCAAATGATCCTGAACCACAGATGCTTGTTTGGAGGATCCACAAAGGATGCCCAAGTAGCATTCCAGTGCCAGACACCAAAGGACTCCCGCAGAGGTCCTGTATCCATCCTCTGACATGTCAGGGGTTTTGGCAGCACAAGGCACACCAGTCAGCCGTGTTGTGGCTGATCGGTGCATGTTTATTAAAATGTAGACCGTGTGGGTGGCACATACATATCAGACATTATAAATGCCAAAACAGTCAAAATGCATTTATTTACAAAAGAAAGTTAGGATTGATTAGGAGTGTCACGGCGAGTGAGATGAGCCGTGTAGGAAATAAAGGAGGATCCAAACGCAGGCACTTGTAAAGGTGTGAGGGTGGTTTATTAAACACAAAATAAAATGGACAAATGGCGAATGGAGCAAAGACTATCTGAACTGAGAACAACTAAACTACTGAACACAAACCAGGACCTGAACATGAAGGAGGATGAGCAGCGGAGAATGACAACAGACAGCAGGGACGCACACAGATGAAGCAGGGTGGATACACAGACGGACCAGCAACTACAAAGACAGAAGACGCGACTTAAATACACACAGAGAAACACAGGGAGATTACACACAGGTGGGAACACAGCTGGGAGTAATCAACAAGACGAGACAGGGGTAAAACTGAACACACTCACATGAGACGCAGACCTTCACAATAAAACAGGAAACAAGAGATCACTACACGAGGACGCAGACAGGACACAGAACTAAACTCACAGAAAACATGAGAACACAAAACCTGCGAACAAAAACCCTAAACCAGAATCACAGTAATATAATGTATCACAAATAATCAAAACACCAGACAACCCCAAAACACTCCAACCTGCAAAATAAACCAAAACATAAGGAACACAAAATACTGGGTCGAAACTGACCCAGAACCGTGACAAGGAGGCCCTCACACTACTGAACTGATAGTATTTAAAATGATGGTGTATTCAGTCCATATTTAATCAGCTAATAGACAAATATAAATGTTGCCATTCAGCTACTGAGGCCTCTAAAAACTGTTGAATGCTGTAAAATGCTGACAACTGTTGTAGATATCTGGTCTGTCCATCTGGCAGCAAGTGGAGCGGTGTACTCTCTGTGCAGTTTCCACATTGCAGTAAGAACAAGCACATGATTATGATTTCTTTCTTGCGTTTTGCATTTCTGATGTTTTCTAATTTCTCTAAGTGATAAAAATAAAAGAATCACAAATGTTAAAACAAATGTGTGTATTTGTTTATGCTCACAATATGTGCTGGAGATGTCACATATCATTTCAACAGGCCTTCGCCTTGTAGTTTGCATCCAAATATGATGTCACATTTGACCTCTGACCTCACCAATTCCATTTCTATTTCCATTTCATTAAAATACTGCCCAGAGAGAGAGCTGCCTTGGCGGCGGTTTGGGCTCTCAGAGTGCTTCTTGTTGGTGATGCATTTCTCAGGAAGCAGGCTAGTTATTTAATATGTCCAAAAATACATACATACTGCTAAAATTAAAAAGAGTTTGAACAATAGTACAGTGTTGCTGAGTTCAAGACTGCTTTTTTCAAACTTCTTCTCATTTATGTAATTTTATCTACTGTTTCATTTAGTGTATGTTTGCAGATTGTAGCAGTTCACAACCATTACCATTTCAGCAACATCTTTTTTGACATACCATAATGCCTGCAGAATCAAGGTAAACAGCTGTCAGAGGAAAGGATGTGGCAAATGTAGCTAGACTATTGGCAGCATGGAAGGACTCCATTCAGATGGTTTGTACACTAAGGCATCATCATCAGTCTTCTCTCTGTTTGTAATATCATTACTCCGTGTAGTGGGCCATGCTGAATATAAAATGAAAAATAGAACTTTTATCTCAAATTTAATAGTTGGCAATGAATGCCTCGCTCCTCTCAGAGCTCCACTAAAGGAAGGATAGAGACCAATGTATGTTTAATTTGTCACATATGTCACTATTGCTAATAAACATGAATGACCTGGTCTTGTTCTTCTCGGATTATGCTGAAGGAAATATGGAAAAACATGTATTTGATGTGGCCAACAGGAGCTGAGGGAGCGCGTGCTGAGGGGAAAGTACCGCGTGCCCTTTTATATGTCCACAGACTGTGAAGGCATCCTTCGCCGATTCCTGGTGCTCAATCCCGCCAAACGCTGCACGCTCGAGGTGAGCGTCGCACAATCAACAGAGCAGACGTTTTGTGAAATTCCCGCTAATGTGAAGCTCTTCTGTGTTTCCCTTTCTACAGCAAGTCATGAAGGACAAGTGGATAAATGCAGGGTACGAGGGGGATGAACTGAAGCCTCATATAGAACCTGTTGAGGACTACAGTGATCCAGCTCGCATCGGTGAGTCAGTGGGCTGTCAGCTTGTCCACTGAGGTCTATGTAATTAGGATACAAGGTCATCTGTGTTTTCTTACCTTCATCTTTGTTTATTTGTTTGGTTCAGAGGTTATGGTCGGGATGGGCTTCACTCCAGAGGAAATCAAAGACTCTCTGCTTAATCAAAAATATAACGAGGTCACCGCTACCTACCTACTGCTTGGCCGCAAAGGCGATGTGAGTTCTGTAGATGTATCTTACCTGTATTATTTATTTATGCATATTTCACTATAAGGCTTATTAACCTTTTCCACACAGCACTTCAATGCTTTATCTACCTTCCATCATCACACATAACCAGTTTAGAATCAACAATTTACCTTTGGATGAAGTTTCTGGTTTAAACGCACACAGAGAACATGCACACTGCATACAAGAGATCCAGACCAAGAACCTTTGGACTGTGAGGAAACAGTGCTAACCACTTCACCGCCTTTCCAGCCTGTACGGTGGTGCAGATGTTAGCACTGGATCAGCAAGAATTGGAATCGTTTAACTTTTCTTTCTAATATCCAAAACTCTTTAAAATGTATGACCATAAACCAGAGTTTGCATCAGTGTTTAAGTTTGCCTAGTTTAGAATAGTATGATGTCTTTACCAGGCTTGTAGATAAACAACATAAAGGCAAGTTTGCCCCTGGTTATTAGCAGCAGGGAACAGTTTGATTATGGGATGATTGGCTCACTCAAGTAATGTCGTTAGATGGTAATTCTGGCTTTGAAGTCTCAGTAGGTGGGATGTACTGTAGCCAGATAGCCACACATTCTTCTTAGCTCAGACAGTGTTGCAGTGCATATCGACGCGGACGGTATCTGGCTTGGATCAATGGGTCCAATGGGACAAAATAATTATTCTAAATATTATTTAATTGTTTGTTGTGTGTTTTCAAAAATCTCTTTTTCATATCTCTTCTCAGAGCCCTTATTCCAAATTCTGACTCAAATCTTTGTTTCTGAAATCATTACATACCATGCCATCTCCCTCTTATCTCTTCAAACACTGCACTGTCACACTTTCTAACACCGTTCTATCCAATATCACTGGGACATTATAGGATGGCAGTGACGCCCGCACTGCTAGTAGCCTGTCCCTGGCGAGGGTACGACCCAGCCCCATCACCAACGGGACCAACAAGCACTCCTCAGCCACTGGCTCCTCCTCCTCCTCCACCTCTTCGTCACATAGCAAGACTCAGCGTAGTGCCTCCACCTACCACAGGCAGCGACGACACAGTGACTTCTGTGAGTCTCTTTTCTAAACTCTTTCTGAGCTATGATGAAATCTGGAACCACGAACCTCCTTGTTGTCCAGTGACCACAACCTGTCATTGGGTTTCGGCTGATATGACAAGGAGACAAGTTTTCTAGTAAATTTGCAGTTATTCAAATGAGGGGCGGGCTTATTTAGGTCTGTAAGCACTGTTGTGACAGCTCTGCTTTCACCCAGTCATCTACAGAATATTCTTTATATGAATTTCTGTGTGTCTGTGCTCTGCTGTCCTCCACAACAAAGGCGGGCCCTCCATGCCCGTCATGCACCCCAAGCGGAGCCCAACCAGCACGGGCGACCGGGAACTGCGGGAGGGAAGGATGCCTCCACGCAAGGCTAGCTGCAGTGTGATGGGCAGCCGCAGCCTGCCTCCCTCTAGTCCAATGGTTAGCAGTGCCAACAACCCCAACAAGTCTGAAATCCCAGACCGTCGCAAAGACATGACTGCCACCACGGTAAGTGACACATTTACTCTTCAAGAAGCAGAAACCTGGGCATCAAACCAAGGGCATAGGTTTTTACTGCAAGAATCGGAAAATTGGTCTTCACTACTCCTCAGCAAGTATAGTTTTACTACTGTTAGCTCCGAGATAAGTAGTCATTAAGGTTGTACAGCTTCTTAGACAAGTTAAAAAAACACAAACTTTGTGCTGTGTATAGTCAGAAGGACATCATACAGAGCCAAGAGCAGGAAGCACTCAACCTTTGTATATATAATGGAAAACAAAGAAAGGCATAAAAGAATTATTTACATAATCGTGAAGCTATGGCTTTTGTTTCCTTAAAACTATATATATATAAACTATATTTTTTTTTGTCTACCTTTTTTTAAGGTAGATTTTTAGAAACAAATCTTGTTTTCATGTTGTTACAAGGTTAAAATGGTTTGTTCGAGGTCTGTAAATTGTAATAAATATTGTAACATTTAAAAAATGCATTCTAGGTGTTTTATATTCACTCAGCCGTAGTCCTGTCTGCTTCCAATGTAGCTCCAACAGATATCTTTGTAAAATGTCAAAGTTCAGTACAGATCATGGAGTTGCATTACAGTACGGCTTCACTGTATGAATCACAGTTTAAATTCCTCAACACCTCTGTGTTCTGAAATTATTCTTCTCCTCGGATAGAATAACATCCCCGGAAGCGCCATGACACGCCGGAATACATATGTGTGCACCGACCGTTCAGGAACTGATAGACACTCTCTTCTGCAGAACGGCAAAGACAACAGGTACCACTTTGTGTCGTCAGCAGTCGTACAGATTCACAGAGACATTAAGCAGGTAGCAGATATTTGGTAACATTAACCTTCAAAGGAAGGTGGATTGGATTGGTGCTTTAGTCCTTTGTTCTGATAATATTTACAAACTGAGTCACAGGGCACCACAAGTCAGTGTCCTGGTGAGGGTGAGGGTTATGTCAGGGAGGGCATCCAGCATAAAATCTTGGCTGAATCAAATATGCAGATCCTAAAGCAAGAGATTACCATACCGAATCAGTCAATGTGGTGCTGTTGACCAAAGACAAAGGAAGAGGAGAGGTGGAAGGCATATTGGGAGGCAGCAATAGGAAAAGAGAAAGCAGGAATGTGGAGGTGAGAGGGCTGTAAATGTAAAGGGAGAGAGCTGGCTGATACTGTATCTGTGTCAGGATCGAGGTCTATAGGATCGCTTTGGCCAAGAAGAGGAAGTACGTAAAGGCAGAGGCAAGGATTAAGTGGTGGAAGTTGATGAAGGAAGAGTGTTTCACAGAGTTCAAGAAGGATTGAGATGGTTCAGGATGAAGTACAGAACAATATTTAAAGGAAGAGGTTAGCAAAGAAAAAGTAGGCAGTCAGGAAGAAGAAGAAAGTAGACAGGAGCACTGAGAGGCAAGGCAAAGGATGAGGCTTATAGTTAGCTGCATGCGAGGCTGGACACCAAGGAAGGAGAAAAAGACTTGTATCGATTGGCTATGCAGCGAGACAGAGCTGTAATTAAGGATGGGATAATTAAGGATAGAGATGGAAATGGGCTAACAAGTGACAAGAGTGTGTTGAGAAGATGGAAAGAGTATATTGAGGAGCTGATGTATGTAGAAAATGAGAGAGAGAGGAGCACAGATGGAGGAAAACGATTGAAATAAGAAATGAAGGGGGTTAGTAAGGAGGGCATCTTGAAGGGGATGAAAAATGAAAAGGGGCTCAGTCTAATTAACATACCTGTGGAGATATGAAAACGTCTAGCAGAGAGGGCAGTCGAGTTTTTGACCAGATTGCTTAACACAGTCTGAGTGAAAGGATCCTCAAGGAATGAAGTAGAAGTGTGCTGGTATGCTTTTTTTAGAACAAGGGTCATGTACAGAGCTGAGGGAAAAGGTCGACCATGAAACTATGGTTGTTGAAGCTCGGTTAAGAAGACAGGTGACGATCAGTGAGCACTACAGATGGGATGTTTGCTTTGGGATATATTATAGAGAAGGTCAGAATGAGCTTCACTGTGTCTTTGTGGCTCTAGAGAAAGGATGTGATAGGCTGCCAAGAGAGGAACTGTGGTACAGCATGAGGAGGAGTGGCAGAAAAGTATGTGGGTGGTGCAGGACATGTATGAGGACAGTGAGGTGTGTGGTGGGACAGCAGCAAGAGTGAAAAGGTTTAGAAGATGGTAATGACCTGCTGTGATGTATGGTTTGGAGATGGTGGAGACAGAGTCGAAGATGCCAACATATTGGTACGTTTGGAAATGAATACGACATCCTTTTAACCATGACTTGGTTGTCTTGTTGATAATGGGGCCAATTTGCAAAATTAACTGTGATTTTTTTTTTTTTTACAACTATTCATCAGCAGCATGTTTTAAAGCTCAGTTTTTAAAACCTTACGATTAGTGCTGTCAGTGTTAATCTTGTTAAAATGACATTGACGCCATAACCGCATTAACGCGGCAAATCTCCGTATGCGAGTTACCGCAGATCGCTCCGTGCGTGGGGCTGCACGGCGTCAACCTGTTAGCACGGTTAGCTCGTTAACGCGTTGACCCATGCAGCAGTACATTAATGACTAACCTCATATTGTGGATGGATTATCTCAGCTGTTCTCCTGACTGAAGTTGGCCCGTTTACAGCACCCTGCCATGCGATTGCATTTCTCCCTAACCATCGGGAACCCTCGCTTTAACTTTTATCGAGTGGAAAAAAGTTAGCGTTCATCCTCAAGCTTCACTGTGCTAATGTGTTTATGTTATGCTAGCCACCACATAGCACATCATTATATACCAGCTAGTCCCGCTTCAGTAACCCTACAAACGTCACTGCTGTACCTTTTAATTGTGTACCCTTTAATTTTTTCAGAAATCCTTCAGTCAGGACATGGGATATCATCTTTAAATGGAAACTAGCGAGCTAACTCCCTACGCTGTTAAACTCCATAAATCCTGCTTTCATGGATGCCTGGATGTTAAACTTAATTGTTACACCTTGTAAAGAAGCCAAACTGATCATTTATTAAGATGAATTTAGACAGTTTGTCAGTGTTTGTTTGATTTTGGGACCAGAGGTGGAGTTTGGACCCGGAAACGGCTAATGACGTCAGACTCAAAGACCGGATTATCAAAAGTTATAAGTCATTAAGACCAAAGACTAAATCCTGTTTATTTTTCTTCCTCGCTCCAGTTCCCTGGGCCACCGCATGCCGGCAGCCTCTCCCTCCACGCTCAGCATTGCTGCAGCCGGAGCTGCAGGCTCCTCTTCCTCCTCAGACCGATGCCGCCTGACCCGAGGCTCCACAATCCGCAGCACCTTTCACGGGGGACAGCTGAGGGATCGTGGTCCCCCGGTCTACTCAGCCCCGCCCACTTCACCCACTCTGTCGCACCATGACGCCAGCCCATTGACCCACGCCCGCACCAGGGCCACCTCCAACCTCTTCACCAAGCTGACCTCGAAACTCACTCGCAGGTAGACTTGCACTAGGTGTGATCTGTAAAGTGGTACTGCTGAATACAAGAAACATTACAGTGTGATGAAATCAAAACTTTTTTGATTTAACCAGGAAAGCATTGACAGCCTGGGGAAACTGCTCTTTGTACAAGCCGCCTCTTCTGCAAGTGATAAATAAATAATCAATAGAATGATATTGTTTAAAGTAATGGCTCAAGATAAGAACATTTAATAGCATGGCATATGTATGCTTTAAATATAAATGAGCTATGAGACATTAGCTTATCTTAGCATAAAGACTAGAAGCACATTATAAAAGCTGTCCTCTAGTTCACCTCCAAACGCCTTCAAGTTTTTTAAGTATTACAAACTCAAGTAAAATCAACCAACTGTTCGTTTCCTGAGTGACTTGAAGTTTTCAGTGGTTAGGCTTTGAACACGGTAGCTTGTAGTAAGTAAGTGTAGTTCTGTTAGCTGTGTCCTTAACCACTGACATAAGCTATACTCTATACAAGCTGTAGTCTTTTTAAGAAAGCTGGAGCTGTGTTTCTTTTTTACTTTTAACAGAAGCAGACTCACAGCTTCTCCCTGCATCATACATTTGTGGAAACCACTTGCTACGACGTTAGCAGTTACTACTTATTAAGAACATAATAGGGATGTCCAAATTCATCCTCCTGAGGCCACATTTGTAGGCCGATTACGTCACAGCGACGCGACGAAGGCTGTCCAAATTCGTAGACTCCTCCAAATGCGTCCTCCTTTTCCCCAGATTTGAAGGATGGGTCGGGTGTACCCTTCGTGGCCCACCATATCCCAGAATTCATAGTACGGCCCAGCCAATTCCAGTTTCCAACAATACTACTTAGTTTTAATATTACTCTTACTCTTTCTGGGTCACAAAATAAACTTTTAAGATATTTTCAGGCGAGAATGTAGCTGTGTAAACTTTTATTTATTTATTTATCAAGACATCACATATTTGCAGAAGTACTCCAACGTTTTCTGAGACATCTGTTACCCACCAGCTCGATAGCTAGCCGGAGCAAACAGCAAACTCTCAGCACATCGTTTTCAAACCCCCCGCGGTCTTTCACTACTCAGGTTAAAGATGATATATAAGTCACTTAGATAACTTAAAAATGTTATTGTTTGGCTTTCAGTGTTTTATTTGTTCGTGAGTAAATTGGTTTGGCTGTGATTACAGCTGAATAAACGTCAAACGGAAAACTGATTAAACAGAAGTGTGAGATGGTCGAGAATTTACTCCAGTGTCCTGTTATATTTTAGATAGAAAGGAGCAGTACCCGGTCCACATAGACCGCGAAGGCCGGGTCCTCGGGAGAATGCAGCCTATGAATCTGGACACCCCCAATATACATGTGTTTGTATGCTAAGCTAATGCTATGTTGGTATTATGTTGTGCTAATGTGACGTTGGGGGAGAGTACTTGTTGGGAAATTTCACTTCTCAAAGAAGTCAAGACGGCTGCTGCCATTTGTCTTGGACTGCTGCTTCTCACTCGTGACTGAAGTTGTGTTAATCCATAAACATGCACAAGAACAAAAAAGGATAAAACCTCTGTGCTGGTTCACTACGGACCTGACATGAGACATCCATTTTACTTGATCTTATTGATTTTGAGCAGTAGAAAAGGGTCTTTATTAATGAATCTATTACACTACCTCATAGTGTAGCCCTTGCTACATCTGCATAGCTTTTATTCAATTTCCATATTCTTATATGGTTATTGAAAAAAGGACACACGTGTCTCTCACATGATCAAATCAAATCAAATCAAATCAAAGTTTATTTATATAGCACATATTAAAACAACAGTGTAACAACATGATGTTTTTGTTTTTTGATTTTCTTTGCTGTTCCAGTTGGTGTAAGATTTTTATGAACTCAAACCAAGGACCTCAAATAAATGAAACAAAGTCATGTAGAGTTGATGTAAAGTTCTGTGTTTCGTCTTGAGCACAGCCTGGGTATGGATCCATGCTTATCAAAACATTTTATCCACCCAGGCCTTTCGGCAAGCCCTGCTGCGGCCCTGGATTATCCTCTGCTCCCCTCTCCCTCCTAGTCATCATAATCACACATGTCTAATCTTATCAAACCTCAGCTTCATCCTTGCCAATCAGCTGCAGCGCTGCACTCTTTTTCCACCACTTGCTTTCCTGTGATTCACTTATACTCTCTCTTACTCCTCCCCCAAATCCCCTGCTCTTACCCTTTGCTCCCTCTTTTTTCTCCATCTTTATCTCGTTCTGCTTTCTCCGTGTCATGGCATCAGGGTCAATCTTGACCCGTCCAAGCGCCAGGGCTCAAACAAATCAGTCTCGGGTTGTACTCTTCCACAAGGATCAAAAACAGTTAGTAAGTTTCCATGTCTCTCTCTTCTTTCTTGTCTGCCTGTGCCGCCCATTTCCTGTCTGCCTGCTCACACCGGAATTTGCTCAAGTTCAGAAATGCCTGACGTTTTTTCATACTGCTTGTCTGCATGCCTCGTGAATGGTCTTCATTCTGTCCAGGTCCCACACACTTGTTTTCAAGCATGGTTGCAATCAAGGAAGAATCAGTGTCATCGTCTATAAAGACTATAAAGACTATGCACTAGCATCCCGTGCCTACCTGTAGGAATAGTGTTTCCAGTTTGTGGTTGGTAGGGTAAAAATCATTAAATGTTTTCTCCGTGTGGAGTAGAGTAAATGAAAGTAAGTAAAATGAAAGCGTTGTAACACAGAAGCTGAAGGAAACTGTTTATATCTGCATGCTTTAGAAGTCGTGAGTGAGTGAGGAGTGTCTTTGTGAGGACAAGTTGTTTTGCAACATCACATGCTTGTTGTTGCTGATGCTTGCTCAGTTCCACTGTGTAATATCCACTTGTTAATGCCGTCTCATCTTGAGGCTCATTGTGCTCTGGTGGATTACCTCTTACGTTGCCTGTTTGTCCAACAGGGTCACAAATGAATCTGAGGGAATCAGGAGATTTGCGGTCACAAGGTAAGTACATAAAGGTTCTGCCTGTGTCGATAGCGTTTAGAAACAGAGAGGATGTCAGATGTCTGACCTTTTTTTTTTCCTGTTCTTCCCTCCCTCTCCTCAGTTGCCATCTACCTGGGTATCAAAAAGCGTCCGAGCCCCGGGCCGTCGGACGTGGCTGGGATCTGAGAGGCGGCGGGCGGCGGGACCCTGCGGAGGTGGTACTGGCTCTGCGGGAGGCAGCTCTCGGATGTGGCTGCCAGGTCCACCATGCCGGCCCCTTTCTGCTCTCCTGCACCCACGGCGTGGCAGGGGGCCGCGTGGCTTTCGAGGCCGAGGTGTGCCATCTTTCCACAGGCACCTCGGAGACTTCTAATGGGGTGCGCTACACGCGACTCTGGGGGGCGCCGCTAGCTTTTCGGGACATTGCCACCCAAATCTCTAAGGACCTTGAACTTTGATTGAGAGGGTGCGTTTGCATACGAGTGCGTGGTTCCGTGTGAGTGTTGATGTGTGTGTGCAAAGGAAATCAAAAAAGGAAAACAAAAAAACAGAGAAGAGGTGAGGGGCTGGACCCGAAAGAAAAGACGTCTCCTTCTGTCTCTTTCAAGACTAACCTCCCCCCTGCACGCACATATGCACACACACACACACACACACACACACACACACACACACACATACACACTGATAGACACACACCTGATCCGTAAAGTCATACAGACTAAAACATCCACCCTCCTCCCCCTGCCTCCTTCTCTCTCCACCCTACCCAACACAGCTCAGCTTTCCCTTCCCTGAGCTACTGCTCCCACTGGACCTGGATCAGATGGAATACGTGGAATATTTTTTATTGCTACTCCTAGCCATAATGACTCTTTATTTTGTTATTTATTGTTCTGGTCATTGTTTTTACTCACTGTCACTTTCACCACTGCAGAAAATCACCTCCTGTCTGTCTGACATCCTCCTCCATCCTTTTTTTAAAACTTTTTTTTTATATGTCACCTTTACATTGTGTTACTGTTTTATTTTTTTAATTTTCAATATTCCCCCCTCACCGATAGTTATCCTGTTGAAATAGTAACATGCACAAACAAGGAAATGGTCCAACTCAGCAATCAGACGAGCAGCCGCAGTGTTACGTTGCTTTGAGTCGGGTAAATACAGCAGTGACAAACACGCCGGATTAAGGTCAGGGGAGGGGGTTGACGGGCCGTTGAAACAGCCAGTCAGAAGCCTGAGTGCAGCACGGAGTTATGGCCTCTCAGTCACATTAGTTTCTCTGAGTGACGAGAGCAGACGCTTCAAATTTGGCTAATGTCGGTCAGTAGTAACTGGTCAACCTCCATTTTTCAGTCTTCTTTAACGCTAAATCTGATTTCCTCCTTTTATTATCCCAGCAAACATTTCAGCATGGGTTGAAAAATAGTTCCAAAGTGAAAAATGTGCTGATTACAAAGAGCAGACAAAACATTCTCCCACGAGGGAAACATTTCTTATCCTAATCAGCTGATCGTTGATCACAGAGAGTCATCAACAAAATGCTTTTTCAGACAAGGCGATAACTAAATAAAAATGCAGGAGGACAAAAACAGTGATGAAATGCACTTTCATCCACAGATAAAACTGATATGAAAACATTCTGGAGAGATGAGATCCAATCAGACCTGATTAAGTTGTGTAGAAGTGTAGAAACGTTAGAGGCACATATGATCTGCCACTGTGAAAGGGTACAACTACGTTACAGCTAGCTGACATGCTCCCTGTTTCTGATGCGAGAATCAGAATATCCAGCGCTTGGGGGGAAGAGAAGATCAGACATGTGGACACATTTTGCATTTGATGTCAAAGAAAAAAATCCTTTGGAAATGGTGTGGAGCAACTGTTACCAGTGAAAACACGAAAAACTAAATCTAAACGAATTTATGACCCCTAAATTATGACTAAAACTACATTATGCTTAATCAGTTACAGTCAAAATTAAGCTGTCAATCACGTGGTTTGAAAAAAGGGAAGACAGATGGTGCTCTTTTCCCATTACCAGTAGTAACCAAGTTATAACCTCAAGTAATGAAAAAAAGTGCCAAAAGCTGCAGTTATTCTAGTGGCCACTTGAGGCAGGCTCCAAATGTGAATCAATCTCCATAGACTCTCATCTTCTTCACAGCACTAAAAAGCATGCTTGCACTGTGGTACAGAAACAGTGTTGGCCTTTACAGACCCTTTACAGATGTGTTTACAGATGTGCCGACACGTGCAGCTGTAGCTCATTGGCGTCTGCCAATCTTTGTTAATATGAGCTACTGAACTGGATCTTTGAACTATGTTTGTGGCATTGGTACCTTTTGGATAATTTATAATGAAATAATCTGGCAAATAATATAGTATTGTCTGAATAGTCCAAAAACCAATAGCTCAGCAACAGAGGCTGTATCCATGTATTAGTCTGTATGACCTGTATGCAGTCCACTGCAATAATGTGTGAGCTAAAAGATTCTATTAAAGCAGCTGTCACAAAGCTACCATTGAGGCTTCAGAATGCAAAGTTAAAACCCATTTCCTGATTTCACTCTGGCTGTGTCCGTCATTTATATTTCAGTATGTTTGCTGGGATAATTCGGTGTAATAAGTTGTCCTTAATGACCCTCTATAATAAATACAGGAGCTAAAATTGGTTAAAATCAGTGACTTTCAGTATTTGTGACCGACCCCCAACCGAGTCATTTAGATTTCACCAACCTTCACTTTTCTTCAGCAGCCTTGTAATAAGAGGTGGGCCGTCACTCACCCCACCACAGACTTAGAGAGATTCAGTATGTCTGGTGTATTTTCAGTGCAGGGCAGCTCTTCTGCCGCTTCTATTCCGTGCCGTGCGATCTCACCTCAGTCGTGATCTCACTTTAGTCGTCGCCTCAGTTCTGTTGGTGGGAAACGCCAAAAAGTGGATGGGCCAAGCAGCAGCGCAAGCGCTCAGATTACACACTCACCGTCACACACACAGAGGCGGCGTGCACTCCTCTAACGCCCACCCTCTTTCTTTTTTCTATTTTTTTCTTGTGGTACAGTGTATTAACTGCTCTGTCCGTTACTGATGACCGTGGGGATCAGGGGAGGGGGGAGCGCTCTGTATTCGGAAAGGCACGACGAAGGCAGTGTGGACAGTGTTTTCTTCTTGTTAGTCCAGTTGCCTTTAAAGTGAACTACCCCCAGCGCCTTCATACAATACACATTTAATGTAAAAAAGTAAAAAACAAAAAAAAGAGAGAGAGAAAAGTGCGAGAGCTTTCTATTCTCCCTCCCTGTTTTTAGTGAATAATGTACTGTGATATTTGCGTAGGCTACAGAGATCATATTGTTTGGCTGCTGATTTACTGTTAATACTGTCTCTCAGTTGTGGCTTTGCTCATGGTGACCTACCCCCACCGCCCAGCCCCACCCCATTCCATTCCCACCCCTACATTTTACAGGGATCGCTGACCTTCTGTTTGCCGCCTCCATACGTACCACCAACTTTATCCGGTCGAGCATTCGTCTTTCTTTATTGCAGGGAAATGGTCAGCCATCATCCACTCTCTCACATTGTTCTACATTTTTCAGTCCAGTTTGGTGTTTGCTGTTTCACGTAGCCCAGCAGGGGAAGTCGATGTTGACCTGCCCTCCCCCTCAGGGTGAGAAGCAGACACCAGAGTGGACACCAGGAGTCTGTCCTTGTCCTCTCCCTGGACGTTTCTCATTGTGGTGTATATTAGCATTAGGTAATATAGACCTCAATGCACTTTGCTTTGACTTGAATCAGCTCCTTCCAGTGTACCTGTATAGGTAATACCCAGAACTAGCCACTGGAAGGCGCCAATGTCTTAAATGTGAAACACTTCAATTTGTGGATATTTGCACAGGTACTTTATTTATTTTTTAGAATAATATCATTAAAAAAACAGGATTTATATCAGTCAGTTGATGGCTGTATATAAAATATATGAATATAGTATATATCTTAGAGCTCAAGGTTTATTTATAGCTAGAGCAAGGGAAGTAATTCTAGTTTAAAGCAGTTTCTGTCAGTGATAATGGGGAACAAAACCAAGCTGCAATCTTGCATGAGTTCAAAGTTTGGGTTATACTGGAAAAAATGAAATGTGATGCACATCTTGGACTGGAAGCTTTGTGAAATGCAGACACACACAGTCACTTTTCAGACTTGAGTTGCTAAATGAAATGCCAGAATATCCCCCACCCCCCTTTCACAAAAAGTAACAGAAGGGCTCATGTGAGACACAGTAACTTCACTCCACCTTGTTGCAACAGGATAGCTTCAGCACTCATTCAAGAGGGCATCTTGAGTTCATAGAAGTCTTTGGATATGCCGTAAAACGTACCACAACGTAGAGTATGAGGTGCAGCCAAAGAATTACAAGACTCGTTGCAGTCAGGAAGACAAGGTTGCAGAGACGCAGTTCTGTGTAGCAGAGCAGGCGGTGAGCAGCGATTATGGTCCAAACACTTGCACGTGCATTTGAGCTGATTAGTAGGCTGTTACTATAGAACTCTACAATGGAAATACTCAGTTCAGTTTGATTTTATTTATACAGCACCAGATCACAACAAAATTCACCTCAAGGCACTTTATGTTGTGAGGTAAAAACCCAACAATAATATGACACTGAGGGACAAATTCATGGCAGATCCTGGGTCTGAATGTTGGGTCGAAGACACCCACACACTGCCTCAGCTCCATGGTACAAAGTGCAAAAGCCTAGCTACAGAACTTTGTCTATCACAGGTTTTCATGTTGACAGAGACAAAATGTGGAATCCCGTCTCATAAAGTCCTACTTGACATCTTTTATGTACACATGACCGAACCATGCTGCACAACAGGAGTCTGTGAACACTTTGAGTGCACCTCATACATGAGAAAAATGTTCTAGATTTAGACCCTGCACGAGGACAGCTGCAGTTGGAATAAATTGTGCAGTTTGACTCAGTTTTAACTTGAATTTCCAAGTCCCTGTCTGCATTCAAGCCATAGAAACGTTTCAGGTTGTTTGCTGAGCCTTTCAGCTGGAGTTTTTGAACTAAATGGGTTGAAAAAAAAGAGAAAAAAGCAAATAACTTATGGATAAACAACTAACTCATAGTATAAGATGGATGAACATTGTCTTAAGGGGGATTCTACTGTGAAAAATTCTCGAAAAGAGGTTTTGGTGACGTGAGTGTTTGGGTAAATGCTTGTATACCTGCTCGGAGAAGGTGTATCACTGGTCTAAATGGTTTAAATGGTGGATGATGACAGTATTAGAAACCCGAGGGGCTCAGTATTTAACATTCACTGTCATTTCAAAACTGATTTTGGATACAGTTAATGTTACATACAAAAGAGACTCAAGAACACAGACAGTTTGACCTGTATGAGTAATTTTACTCTCTTCTACTGTTTAATTCCTCCCATCAGAAGCAAACTGTAACCTGAAATGAGTGGGTGTGATGCGTAAGGAGAACATGGAGCTGAAGATGAATAAAATTCACTGATGTTGGCAATTTTTTCTGTCATTTTCCCATCTTGTTTTCAAAGCTACTACTTTCCAAAACGTCTATCTGTCGATTATGCTGCAACAAGACAAACATGACTCGTGTAGTTGTTTTACAGGGCACTTTTTTATTGAGCAGTATGAGCAGCTTCAATAATCTTTACTTTTTATAACAAAAAGTAGGTGATGCCACATTTGCCAGGCAAGCCCAGCTCAGTGGAGGCTGATCCCAGGATGTTACCAACCAACACAGGAGAACTTAAAAAAAAAAAAAAGAGGACAGAGAGAAGAAAAAGCAGGAAAGAAGAAAAAGAAGTTTGCAGAGTCAAGAGTCTCTAGGTGAGCGGCTGTTTCCTCTGCGCGTCCATCCGCTGGCTCGATTACACATGAACGGTCACGAGAAAAACGGAAGATTGTCCCTCTTTACTTCTGGGCTGGGATCATGCTGTCAATGCTCTCTCCCTTCTCCAGCTTCTTCTCCATCTCAACCATCAGCTTGACACCGTCAACCACCAGTTGGACCTGCTCCACTTCAGAGGAGCCCAGACGGTCGGCGTTGGAGATGTCAAACACACCGCCCACAGAGGCAGTGTCCACACCACCTAAAGAGAAAGGGCAAAAGATCAGAGTCGCAGTGGAGATTTCACTGGGCTGTTCAAGCTGGTCCACAAGCGTATGAGTGTTTACCTGTGCCACGCTTCTGCAGACGCAGCCTGGTGAGGATCTCCTCAAACTTGGGATGTGTGCTCAGCTTGGCCAGTTTGACATGGACACCACCACGCAGGCCAGTGCCCAGGTTGGAGGGGCAGGTCAGGATGTAGCCGAGATGCTCGTTCCACATGAAGCCATGGTCGTGCTTCTTGAAGATCTCCTCAATCTGGCAGGTGTGAAAGAAGAATAGTCGTGGAAACATCCGGAGCAATTGTTTTCATTTCATCCCGGCTTTCCGAGGCCTGTTATATCTGCATACCTTCTGCAGGCCAACGCAGAAACGCCTGAACACCTCCCTCATGTTGCCACCCTTCTGCATGGAGATGACACGAAGGTGATCCTCCTCATTCACCCAGACCAAGAAGGTCTTGTTTTCGTTGTGCCTTTGCAGATATAGTTTGACATTTAGCGGGGCACACAGCTAATGCAGACAAAAGATTTCTAGAGAATATGTTTCACATTCAGCCTACTAACACTTAATGACAATGCTCACCAGATGCCTCTGCCGTCAGGCCAGTCACGGGCCATACCAGCGCAGGTCAGCAGGGGAGACACGGGCTTGTCAAACAGGAAGTGATCAGCGATCAGCTGCTCCTGCTCAGCATCAGTCATGGTCTTCAGGGGGTAGTACTTTCCCTTGAACTCACCATCCAGGCTGTTCAGAGCTGCAGTTAGGGGCAAAGCAGGGATAATATTGTCCAAACTGACACTGGACGCTTAAATTCAAAGACACGGTCCTTTTCCTTTGAATGCTTACCCTCAATGGACAGCCTCTCAATAATTCTGCGCTCTCCACGGCTGTTGTGCGGGGGCAGGGTGAATCCCTTGATGCTGCGACCAGTACGAACACGGCTAGACAGAACGTAGTTGGGGTCCAAGTCATCACCACCCTAAAGACAAATAAACTTTGAGTTTTAGGTGAAAAGGATAAATAAATAACAGAGTTCCTAAAACAATGCACAGATGTGCCATTAAACCATTAAATCAGTTCATCTGAAGACTTGTGTGACTGAAGTACTTCTCCTCCATGAAATCTGCGATACCTTCAGGTTCTCATGGTTGAGGTCGGTCTTGTGCTTGTCAGTGGGCTTGTATCCACCATGACGGTCAGAGATGACAGGGTCAAGCAGATCCTTGAAGACCTCATAGGACTCCTCGTCACCAGCAACACAGCCGACAGTCATGATGAAGGGGTGACCTGAAGAATGTAAGGAAGACGTGTGTGTCGGGAGGGGGGATTATTAGAGGGAACGGAAATGAAAGAATGAGTTTTTATGGCTAATGTTAATCACAAATTAAACAGATTTCTTTATCTGATATGAAACATATCTCACCGGGGTTGTCAACACCAGTCTGGATGACATCATCCAGAGTGTAGCCACTGGGTGTCTGTTTGTCCCTCAGTTTGCCATATACCTCCTTGCTCAGAACCTTGGCCATATGGTTGTTGTGCTTGGAGAGATCTGGGAACTCCTCCTCAACTTTGTAGTTGAGCTTGAAGTTGTTGTGGGTGTTTCCGAAAGGCATGATTGCTTTCTAACACTGCAAAGTGAGGGAAAAGCCTTTGATTAAATCTTGGAACGATAATAAACAGTTTCATCTGGAGATTGTGGAGGTGATCTAAATAGTCACAAAATTTCTGCAGCATTTGGAGATATGGGATATTCTGTGTGACAGCTGCAAGTTTTAAGCGGTGTCGGCAGAGGAATCTTGGTAACAAGTGTCACTCAATTTCCAGCAGCTCAGATGTCAGTTTGAAACAGAGTACAGGGAGGAGTGCCTGTTGGCTGGGTATTTTTAGCACAAGTACATCTGACTGTGTACCCTTTATGTCCTCAGTATCTACAAGCAAAGCTTTATACGTACAATCACAACTGTCCATTGACACATAAACGCACATAAATGAAAACTTGACTGGTCAGTTCCAGCACAGGGGTGGTCACTGAAAGCACTACAAGGTCTTTGTGTTTCTCTACAGGCTTACTGCAAAAGTATAATTGTCACAAAGCTGAAAGAAGCCTGATTAGCAGCAGACTTGTCCAGCTACCACGATCCAACAATATATATGGACATACTCTTGTTACTCGCATTACCTGATAAGCTGTTCAACATGAATACGTACTGATGCATGCAGTGACGCACTAGTTACATCACATGAAATATGATCTGCACCTCAGTCCCAAACTGATTTACAAAATTAGCTGTTCTTTAAATCAGTAATCCCTTTCATTGTGACAATTTTCTGATTAGTTTACAGCCAAAAAGCACCAAAAGTGTAACTTTGAAACAGCAAAAGTCGCAGAGGACACATGGGGGACTTCACACTGTCTCCTCTACATGTATCAAACTGCGAAGCACCTGTCCACATAAATCACTGTCCAAAAGAAAATCATATGCAGAGAGGAAGAATAAAGAGTGGAGTGACACAAGTTATCACTGGAACCACAGCCTGTCTGTCAGTATGTTAAAGCATGATCTTTAAGCTTAATCTTAACGAAGAATAATTTGATGAAATTCAACGACTTGTGATCGCTAGTAATGCATCATATGGATGCAAACATACCAGATTTGTTGCACAATAACCTTTAATTTCATCATGGACTTCATGTCCACAGCTCTTCATTAAAAGAAAAAGTAGCCAGAACTAATTGTTTGTGCTATTTTAAATGCTTGGCTTGCTCTCCAAATCCATCCATATCTCCACGTCTGCTCTTCTTTAAATGATTGACAAAACTAATCATTTCTTTACCTGCACACCAGACAAGTACAGAGGTAACAGTCCTTGGGATCAGATCCTGTTCACCACAGCCAAAATAGGGGTCACCCAACTCTGGAGGTCTCTGGCCCCTCTTTATATACCACACAGACACTAAGCCATTGGCTTGGCCATTTTAGTGCCTACTGCAGCCTCATTGGCCAGAGCCTCTGCACTGATACTGCACAGTTTATGAAAGAGACACATTTACAGCTCAGTCATTCAAGACGGGTGCTGCAGCTGTAACCTCACCCCCGTCATCCTCCGCACAGCCCCCCACCAACCCTTGGCCCATACATAGCTGTAGTTGGAGTGTGGGAGCATGTGAAAGGGGAGGAGGAGGTCACATGAGTGAGGCTGGGGTGGTAATGGGGAAAGGCCACTGAAATAAGCTGAGTTTCACTTTTGTCAAGCGCACTTTGGAGGTCAGGGTTTCTTACTGTAGGTGTGAAGGTTAGAAAGAGTTGGTATTTTCTTCACTTATCAAATGGCTGTTATCTAGAAATGCCCCTCGCATGGGTTTCCTAATCCCAAACAGTTAGCATTTGACTGATAGTTTCTTAATGGTGAGCAATGCCCCACCACCCACCGAAGCTGGCTTACGCTATGGCAGGCATAAACACACTGAATCAAACAAACAGAGTGATTGGTCAGGTTTTGATCACTGCACTTCTTTGCTCTAGACCAGGGGTGTCAAACATAATGCCTGGGGGCCAGAACAGGCCCCCCCAAAACTCTATTTGGCCCGCAGCGTGGCTTTGGAAAATGTGAAGGAGTGCACAAGTTTTAAACTTTTCACTGTATTTTCGCAACTCCTGCGTCTTTTCCTGCCGATAAAGATCTCCTCCATGGCCATGCATACTAACCAAAGTAACTAAGTAATAGATAAACAATTAAATTACAGAATATTCCCGTTTTTTCCTTTTTTACTAACTACTGTAGAAATGTATGATTTATACAGTGGGTTCACAGTATAGGACTGTGTGCACAATGAGCTAACAGAACATTTTCTGTAATTTTATTTTGTGCAGTTTATGTGCAACGTGGTATTTCTTTATCATGCAGAAAAAATACATAAGTTTTCCCTGCATTTGTGGATGACATGATGAACTGGGGCCACGAAGATCACAACCATCTAATATTGATTTTCAGCCTTTACCCTTGTGTACAGATATTTCTGTACACAATTTCAGATATTTATGTCAATAATTTTTTTTGCAGGTCTTTGTATCCTATTATAGATGTTTTCACCAAGTCTAATTTTCTCTTCTTGTCTTGGAACCAGTGGTTTGCAGATTGCTGCAGATCATCTGTATGAAGATGTATCTTCGTTGTAGAGTCTGACAATGATGCGCCTATCTCTTCCTAATGACTATTTTCTTAAGTTATCAGGTTGTTGATTGTTGATTTGGTCACTTCTAAACCTTTTTGCTATCTTTATGATCTTGTTTTTTGTTGTATTCTTCACTTATATAGAGTGACAGTTTCAGCAAAATGATACAAAATGCAAACTTAACACTTGGAATTAACTCCAGATTCTTTACCTGCTTATTATTTCATGAAATAACAAGGTAACAGGTCTCACCTGGCCATGAAGCTGCTTGTCAGTTGCTGAAGATGAAAGTCTGCATTTCAATCATATTTCAGGTAAAATGGTGTACAGAGGAAAAACTACAACAACAGTGTGACTGTCTAGAAACTTAAAGACCCAGGAGTCCAAAAAATGAGGGTAAAACAAAGACTTAAACATTGCATTTGCCAGATTTTTATACATTTGGCAAATGCAATATTAGATTAAGAGCTACTATTTTCTTTTATTAAAGCCTTTTGCAGCTCAAGTATGCTGTGCATGTATTTAAGGGAGTGTGTTAATATTTTCTGTGACAGCCCAACCTTCATGATTTCTCTGAAGACCGAAGGGAGAATGATTCTCACATATGTTTTGAGATGTTGTTGCTACCAGTGCTGCCCCACACCACAGACATCTGAACCCTTGACTCAAAACTGATATGGTAATTATCAGATGCTGAATCTTTGATGGGAATACTGAGTGACGGAATGTTGAGGAAGAAAGTCGATGCCACCTGTGACTTAGAGAATCCATCGTAGCTATAACACCGGCATTGATCCAAGAGGGAGGGGCATCCCAGAATGCAGCTCTTTCTGTGGGATGCCCCACCCATCTTTGACTGGCAACTGACTGATTCACAGCTGCTTTTTCAACGTCACCATGTCTGTGAACCACAGCACAGAAAGGACAACTCCAGCTATCCAGTCCAACCATCCCAGACTCCCTAGGCTTGCATGCGTGCTTTCCTAGGTCCCCTCTCATTTTTGCACTCTAACCCGCCTCCCGTTGAATAGTAGAGGAGGGTCACTGTGCCCTTGCCCTGAATTGAAACCACTTCTCATGTTTCTCAGCTGTCCCCTGCCTGTCCTTCAACAAGTCAGATGTTACCAAATTAGTGCAGGTTTCTTCTATCTCTCCACACACCAATCTGTCCCTGTTAACTAGAGCAGCTGCTTTTGTCTGTGCAGAATATTTAGGTACTTTGTAAGTAGCTGGCGTTGTTGTTGTTTTTTTTTTCCCTCAGGCAAACAACATATATTTTTGGCATATATATATATATATATATATATATATATATATATATATATATATATATATATATATATATATATATATATATATATATATATATATATATATATATATATATATATATATATATATATATATATATATATATATATATATATATATATATATATATATATATATATATATATATATATATATATATATATATATATATATATATATATATATATATATATATATATATATATATATATATATATATATATATATATATATATATATATATATATATATATATATATATATATATATATATATATATATATATATATATATATATATATATATATATATATATATATATATATATATATATATATATATATATATATATATATATATATATATATATATATATATATATATATATATATATATATATATATATATATATATATATATATATATATATATATATATATATATATATATATATATATATATATATATATATATATATATATATATATATATATATATATATATATATATATATATATATATATATATATATATATATATATATATATATATATATATATATATATATATATATATATATATATATATATATATATATATATATATATATATATATATATATATATATATATATATATATATATATATATATATATATATATATATATATATATATATATATATATATATATATATATATATATGTATATATATATGTATATATATGTATATATATATATATATATATATATATATATATATATATATATATATATATATATATATATATATATATATATATATATATATATATATATATATATATATATATATATATATATATATATATATATATATATATATATATATATATATATATATATATATATATATATATATATGTTGCAGAACGCAACCCATAACGGCAATGCTCAGTGGCTAGTGGATCTGAGGGCAGACCACAGCAACCTCCTGAACAGGGTCCAGTAACCATCACAGTGGCAGATATCCAAGAAAGGGTCTCCAGTATGAAGAGTTGGACAGCACCAGGGCCCGACATGGTTCACGCCTACTGGCTGAAGAAGCTGACTGCACTCCACGAGCGTCTGGCAGCACAAATGAACCAGCTGCTAGTTAACGAGAGACACCCGGAATGGCTAACTGAAGGTCGGACAGTCCTGATCCCCAAGGACCCCAAGAAGGGACCAGTCCCATCCAACTACCGACCAATAACCTGCCTCAGTACTACATGGAAGCTCCTGTCAGGCATCATATCGGCTAAGATGAACGGGCACATGGGTCAATACATGAGCGGGGCACAGAAAGGGATTGGCAAGAATACCAGAGGCGCAAAACACCAGCTACTGGTAGACAGAACAGTCAGCCGAGACTGCAAGACCAGACTGACCAACCTGTGCACAGCCTGGATTGATTACAAGAAGGCCTATGACTCAATGCCCCACAGCTGGATACTTGAATGCCTAGAATTGTACAAGATCAACAGGACCCTAAGAGCCTTCATCAGGAACTCAATGGGGATGTGGCGCACAGCACTAGAGGCCAACTCCAAGCCCATAGCACAAGTCACCATCAAGTGCGGGATCTACCAAGGAGATGCTCTGTCCCCACTGCTGTTCTGCATAGGCCTGAACCCCCTCAGTGAGATTCAGAACTGAGGGGATCGAACTACCAGAAGGCAACATTGCAGACATAGAGGACAGTTACAAGTACCTGGGGATCCCGCAGGCGAATGGGAACCATGAAGAGGCCGCTAGAAAAGCTGCAACCACCAAGTACCTGCAGAGGGTCAGGCAAGTCCTGAGGAGTCAGCTGAACGGTAAGAACAAGATCCGGGCTATCAACACCTACGCCCTGCCCGTGATCAGGTACCCTGCTGGGGTAATAGGCTGGCCAAAGGAGGAGATAGAAGCCACTGACATAAAGACAAGAAAGCTCCTTACCATGCATGGAGGGTTTCACCCCAAGTCCAGCACCCTGAGGCTGTACGCTAAGCGGAAGGAAGGGGCCGAGGACTGGTGAGTGTCAGCACCACAGTCCAGGATGAGACAACGAACATCCAAGAATACATTGGGAAGATGGCCCCAACTGACCGAAAGTGCTCAGTGAATACCTCAGGCAGCAGAAACCCAAGAAAGAGGAGGGAGACGAGGAACCATCATGGAAGGACAGGCCCCTGCACGGTATGTACCACCGGCAGATAGAGGAGGTGGCTGATATCCAGAAATCCTACCAGTGGCTGGACAAAGCTGGACTGAAAGACAGCACAGAGGCACTAATCATGGCAGCACAAGAACAAGCTCTGAGTACAAGATCCATAGAGGCTGGGGTCTATCACACCAGGCAAGACCCCAGGTGCAGGCTGTGTAAAGATGCCCCTGAGACAATCCAGCACATAACAGCAGGGTGCAAGATGCTAGCAGGCAAGGCATACATGGAACGCCATAACCAAGTGGCCGGCATAGTGTACAGGAACATCTGTGCCGAGTATAACCTGGAAGTCCCGAGGTCAAAATGGGAGATGCCCCAAGGGTGATGGAGAATGACCGAGCTAAGATCCTGTGGGACTTCCAGATGCAGACGGACAAAATGGTGGTGGCTAACCAACCGGACATAGTGGTGGTAGACAAACAGAAGAAGACGGCTGTAGTGATCGATGTAGCGGTTCGAATGACAGCAACATCAGGAAGAAGGAACACGAGAAGCTGGAGAAATACCAAGGGCTCAGAGAAGAGCTCGAGAGGATGTGGAGGGTGAAGGTAACGGTGGTCCCGTGGTAATCAGAGCACTAGGTGCGGTGACTCCCAAGCTAGGCGAGTGGCTCCAGCAGATCCCGGGAACAACATCGGAGATCTCTGTCCAGAAGAGCGCAGTCCTGGGAACAGCTAAGATACTGCATGGGACCCTCAAGCTCCCAGGCCTCTGGTAGAGGACCCGAGCTTGAAGGATAAACCGCCCGCAGGGGCGTGCTCGTGTTTTTTTTTTTATATATATATATATATATATATATATATATATATATATATATATATATATATATATATATATATATATATATATATATATGTGTGTGTGTGTGTGTGTGTGTGTGTTAGTAAAACTTAGAACAGGCATTAGCATTTAATTTTCAGGAGGAAGCAGTATGAGCAGACCCTAGCTGCTTCTACACACAGCTACTGGATAATACTGGTCTACAGCAGTTATGCAACAGGGCGGTTACATCACATAAGCTGCCTTCTACAAACGGTGCTCATGGAGTTCCTCCAGCATCACAACAAGTTGGAATCACCATCATATTACAGAAATAGTCACCTATCATGTTTGGACACATGCTAACTGAAGGGAAGTATGTTTCTAGTCCAAAATTATAGTTATTGAGAATTTCATGATGTTTTATGATTTGATCTGCTTACATTTCTCTTGAATTTTGGTTTTTTGTTCTTTCATTACATCCATTAGTCTGCAGACTTGCACACACTTTTGAAACAGCGTGACCCTTTGAAAGGAATCTGTGCTGGCTGCATTGACCCATGTCAGAGCAGCACAGTGTCAAGCTGCAGGCTGCGTGTAATGCTACACTCTCAGTATTGGTGAGAGCAAATTGTGTCACTTGGTTTAGGAATGGGAAATGGATCATTTTAATTCCAGTGTCTATGCTTAAGGGCAGTTCATTCATAATAAAACCGTTTCAAGAAATCATGATTGGAAAAGTAACTTCAGATGCTTTGCAACCAAATACAATGACGGAGCAAGCTGCTAAAAATAGCACCTTTATGGCAGGCTATATTTAAAGCTTCTTTCACACATTAACCTCAGCACCTGTCTGGACAGAACCAGCAGGGAGATGCAGCTCATGCCCACAGTATGACCTGTAATATATAATGCGTTTGCTCTTAATGATTTACTTTCCAGATATCTACATTTTTAAGAATGTGTTTTATACTATACTTTCCTAACTTCTCAAAAGAAAACCCAAATTGCACCTCTCTTTTTTATTATTTTGATTGAAGATTATACAAATTATCAAATGGAAAAATGGGATTTTATGGAAGCCGGGTTTGAGGTATTGCAGGTGTTGCAGCGCTTGTTGAAATATTTCTGGTTGGCCTCTCTTCATTTAAATTCTAACCACTTGCGTCACGTGTACATAGCGTGGCATGGGTGAGGCTATAATTATACCAGGTTTGCTGGGTCCATCCTGTCAAAGAGCAGCCTGTGCACACCCAGAACCCTGATTCAATTTCATTGAGTCAGTTGTCTGTCCATCACAGACAGGACTCGAGGTCCATTTGCTTTGGCTAAACACCCCAAACACTGACTGCAAGTAGCAGTATGAATAACTGTACCAAGCGTCCATGGAAGTAAAGTTTGTGGGTGAAGCGAGAGAGTTATTCCATTTGCTCACCACAGCATTTACAAATGAGTCTTGCAGGTTCTGCTCTAAACAAATGAGCCTGTCAGTAGGATCCCAGAACCTTCCAGTACAATTTGTGACCATGGACCTTTGAATGTTTATTGATCCCAAATGAAAGAGTGTCCTGTCCAATGTGACATGGATCCACACCTGGTCCAGGACCATCGCTGAAGAGAAAATATTTATTTATAGGTTATATGTTATGTCATCTTGAATTTTTGCTTCTCAAGTTTTCTTTCGTCTCTTCTTCCTCCACTGAAAGTCAGAAATCTTGCATAAATGTTAGTGTAAGATTATCTGCTGTATCCCATAAATTAATTAAACCAATTTAAGCTTATGTGGAGGAGGTATGTCCTTTCTACCTTTTGTTTTCACAAAAGACAGGTAAGTATAGAGAAACCATATGCTTTATTTCAAAGATGGACATAGGTTGGGTCTAGAAGATAAAATCTTAAAGCCACAGAGCCACAAAGCTTAAAGTCACAGTTTTCTGTGTCACGTAAGAGACTGTTTTTATACCTGGCTAAATCATTATGGTAACCTATGCTGAACATAACTTGGTCAGTAGCAGATTACTTGGGTATGATGAAATGTGTAGTATAGGGCCCTGGTGTCTGATATTAAAATGCTAAGCTGGCTCCAGGTTTCACAAATGATACCTTCCAAACGTGGCAAAGTGGCATCCATCTTTATGCATCTTCCTCCTGTCTCACTGTATGGAATGTCGTCGCCTGTCTTTTATTTGCCAGGAGTTTCCACTCCCCCTGAGTGCCCCTCTTGTTTCTGTATGTGATCATATATAAAACTTCAAATTTCTCTTTGACCTTTGTCACTGTGTTTGTTCCTGGCCTGTCTGACCTTTCTGTGTGAACCAGCCTTAGACAGAGATTTGGCTTTTATTTTTGTTGGGATTCTTATTTTCTGTTTGTTTGTTTTTTCCTTTGTAGCCCCACCAAAAGCCCTTTTCCTTTACAATGCTACCAACATGCTAGTAACAGATGCCACAGTGCACAGCCAGAGATCCTATTGCCATGGTCACTTATTCTGCAAACCAGATTAGAGGTGAAAGGGTGAAATCACTTTCTACTGACCAACCAAGTCCCTGGAAAACAGTGTCACCATTCCGGGAAGATCTCTGAGACCTGTGCAAAAACAACTTTGCACAGGTCTCAGACACACGGACATGGTGATAGTTAAGGAGAGAATGAGAGGGGGAGCGAGGGAACATGAGAGAGAGGACGGGAGAGGGAACGAGGGAACACGAGAGAGAGGACGGGAGAGGGAGCGAGGGAACATGGATAAACATGACAGACAGAGGAAATGTGGAATGAACATGAATAGGAGGACAAGGGACACATGCACATAAAGACAAACACACAGAGAGGGATACAGAAGACAGAGACACAAAGGGAACTTAAATGGACAAGGAGATTACACATGACAAACAGGGGAAACGATAGGAGACAAAGACACTGAAACACACAAAGGGCGAGGGAGACTTAAACACCGGGGACTTGACAGACTCACACACTGAAGACACGACACCATAACCAACATAGTGGGGAAGACACAGACGTGGGACGAACCTAGACAGACGAGAACTAAATAGGGAAGCAGAACTCACTATCAACAGAACTAACTGAGGTCTAAACTATACAAACAAGGACATCATAACACAAAAAGGCATGAAACTCTAAATGCTTGGTCAAAAGAGCCAGCCCATGACAGTCTGAAGTTAGTGACTCCAAAAAAAATTGACAATAATGTTGTTGTTCTATGAGCAATAATATATAAATTAGGACACTTATTTGGGCTTGGTGTCAATCGCTGGTAGACTGAGCACATATATGAATTCTATGTTTGATTTAATTCTTTATTTGCTCTTAGATAATTAAAACCATCAGGGCTGCAGCTGAAAGAGAAAACAAACAAACATCGTCTTGTGAAATTTGGAAATTTGTGCAATCTGACTGATGAACAAGTGGGAAAAAAAACGATCTTCAGGAAGTTGATGTCTTAATTCTTTAACTGGTCGTGTCTGGGTGTTTCCACTTATTATGACATATCTTAAATGCTTAATGTGATGCAGCCATAGAAACAACAAAAACTGTCTTGTGAAATTTGAACGTAAGTGAATCCAGATAATGAAAAGATACCCTGGATATGGTGAAATCGCTTAATAATACAAGACGCAGGCCTCTGCCACATCTAAGCTGTTTTAACAACACAAGGCAGCCCTTCACTACAAAGCAAGTCACAGTACTGTTGTGGCTGATCTGTGTACACTGCTTCTCCTCACAGTTCTGTATGCTATGAGTAACTATGTGTGTCAGAGCCATATTACAGCACAGCATGTTGCCCTGCAGCTCAAGCTGCCAACCCAGCATCTGCTGCAACCTGTATGTCTGTGGCTTTCCGCCAACCACACACCCTGCCGACTCAGGGTCTTCCATTAGCATGTAGCCTATAAATTAACCTATAAAAGTAGCCTATAAATGACATTACATTTTATACGTTTTAGACTAAAAATATGTTGATTTCAACTGGTTCCCAACATCTATTTGTGTTGTACTTTGAAGCACTTAGAGAATACTAGAAAATGAACAAACAATGATCAGGCTGGGTAATTTTTTTAGGCGCATATTTGCACTTCTTTCTTCATGAATTTAAGGTGGAAATGTCTTTATTTACATAAAGAAAGGCAAAACTGAGGTAGCAGGATAAAATATATGGAATATAAATCCTATTAGACTCTCAGACAATTTCTCACTTTCATTAATTTCATTAATGATAAATATCAGGCTTTCTTATTTAATATTAGGCATGATCTAAAAATGTGCGAGTCCCTGTTTGTTTGGTAATTCCCTGCGGAGTTTTTTTGTTGCTGACTTTGTTTTTCAGTGAGTTGCGCATGCTTAGAAAAATCTTTAGTGCAGCACAGTTGTGGATGAAATTAGGTGTCCTCACTAAATACATACAAATGTCTCCACCTTGTGGATGTTTAACACTGCAGTCAACATTAAACTCTTACTACACTTAACTGCATTAACACTTCCAACAGAAAAATGAGCGCTTAAGATGCAGACTGAGCCTTTTGATTTCTGTAACTAAACAAGCTTAACTTGGCCTTGTCAAGATAGGGTTCCTTAGCATTGCAAAATGTGTAAGAGTACAGTGATCATGCAATAGCCTAAAAGTGCAAAGTGCTCCTTGCATCAGAGTTATCAGACATTGCAGTCAATGCTTACTGACGAAACTGTGCGGGAAAGGTGTTTTTTTTTATTGCAGAAATGTTTAAACCGTACTGCAAATAAAACAATTAAATATTTTTTCAAATGAGCTATATAGACAACTTTACGAATAGAATGTTTTTTAAATTAATAAGTGATTTATTTTGTGGTATTTTCAAAGTGCTTACTTTGACTTAAAATACATTTTTGAAAAAATAAGTAATCCCTAATAAAAGACTGGCAGACTGCTGTTAAGAGTAAGCATTTTTATATTTCCCTGAGATTTAAATACATGAATAAATAAGTACACGCTACTGAACCTAACAAAAGATTTAATGTATTTAGCAAAGAATTATTCACACAGAAAAAACTAGAGGCTACTGGAGAATACAGCGAAACGATATTATTATATTCACCTTATAGTTCCTTTTAAACACACTTTCACTAGTGAAGTTTCTGTAGCTTGTTTAGATAAAGGGTTATACGTTTAAAGAGATTCATCGAAACTTCATGTGAATAAATAATATATAATATGAGGGCTTATATAATTATTTATATATTTATTATAAATAAATCATGTGATGATGGAAATTCTTTTAAACTGCTGTGACTTTAAGGGGCCAGGGAGGAGTAGCATGTTGGCTTGCAACACTGGGGTGTGTCACTGGCAGACTACAATAAAAAGTCTCCTTTAGTTAGTCACAGAAGGTTTATTACTGTTTACGTACACTGCCTCTATTGGTGGTTTGTGCTCGAGTTGGAGGAGGGGGCGTTCCAGATAAAACTACCGACTGGGAACTCGGAAACTCCGACTCCAGTTGTAGTACACTGTCACGCTATTTGCACCATGTCTGCTGCCGAGTGGAAGAAGAAGTGCGAGGAAGAGTGGAGCCTGCAGGGTGCACCGATGCCCGACGGCCTGGACTGGAAGTCCGTGTATGAAGCCAAGCCCTTCGGACGAAATTTACTGAAGAACCCTGCGCCATACGGTACCATATCACTGTTACACACGCTACTCTGTTGTTTTGCTGTCTAGCTCTGATCCACAGAAAGTTTGGACTACAGACAGATGTCATGTGTTGCACACATTCACTGCTGGTGTGAATTCAGATTTTATTCCCTAATGACCACAGTATTAGCGGGATTAAGTTAATGAGTAATTCATTATCTTTGGTAATTTACGGAAAAATGGAACCTGAATGCACAGACCTCCCCCTCCTTAAACGTCTTTCTGAGTACCTGTGTGCAATCTGACTAATGCAGAAGTGGAGAAGGAAAAAAACTTGATCTTCAGGAAGTTGATGTCTTCATACTTTAACTGTTGCTGTTTGGGTATTTACCATTTATTATGACATATCTTAAATGCTTAATGTGATGCATTGCAACCATAGAAACAACTACAGTATTATAAAGGTGCTGATCATTTACAGGTAAATGGAATGCTGTCCAGCTAATATACAGATTCACTGGCAGATGTTGGCCTGTCAGAAAGATCAGAATCAGCATATGTATTGTTGGTTATGTAGCGATATATTTACAAAAAAATAGATGCTTTGGGTATAGACATCGGAGACACTGTGACTTTAAGCCCACTAAGCCAGTATTCTGCTGCACACAGCAACTAGACTAGTTTGTGAAATACATTGCTAACAAGTAAATGAAAACACAAAGCCATCACAGTTGCATACAAAGTTTATGCAAAGATGCCAATAGACACAAATGCACATCCAATGGTCAGAAATGGAAGCTTGTGTTATTTCCTCGAAACTGCAGCCACATTCAGCTTCATATACAGACGGAACAAGAAGTTGCTGACGCTCCAGCAGCTGTACTGGTGATATGTGAGACATAACTTTGCTGAAAACATTAAATCAATAAATGATTACAGACGTATTTAACAAACATCAGCATTGAGTTAAACCTCCCTGGCATTTAAACAGTGCAGTATGGTGTTTTTAAGAAAGGAATAAAACAGATCAACTAAAACAGCTGCTGTTTTTTGCCTTAAAGATTACATGTGAAAAAGCTTTTATGACCCTAAGACCACTGGAAACTGAGGTGTGACTCAGAATGCTGACTTAGTGTGTTTTTACAAAGAGGCACGCCCAGTGCCTGTCAGAAAGATAACTCTTTGTCTGTGAGCTGTTTATACTGGGATTACAGTGACCAGCATTGTCTCTTATTCCCTACACAGGGTTGAGTAAAGACGTCCCACCACCTGAACCCGAACTGCCTGCCGTGCCTGACCGCGGACCTCCACGATTTCAGCCTGATGGTGAGAGACAGGAGTGACGTTAGGCAAAAATGAATCAAATGAATGTGGTTTCATGACTAATCTCTGAATGCCTAGGCGACTTCACTGGTTGGACCACGAACACGGAGGTCCTGCCCTATGATACAAGCGGCATACCTAAAGGTGCTGCGGTGTGTGGATTGCCTCGTTACAGGTAGGTGTTACTTGGGTCAGACATTACCATGATGCTGTGTATAACCGGGATAATCAGCAAACATACTTGTAGAAATGACATTTAAAGAGTGGGTTGCCATATAACCTCTAGTTGTATAATTACAGTGGTAGTAAGTATAACTCTTGTTTGTGGTGTTGTTCTCAGCTGGTTCATCATGGAGCAGGTTGTGGACCTGAAAGCAGAACGACTGTGGGACGAGCTGCTGGATGAGTTTCAGCCTGAAATTGCCATCCAAGACTGGTGGGTAAATAAACATAAATACAAACAAAAAAAATGTAAATAAATTAGTTATAGTTGTGACTGTATCATTTTGGTTTAGTTCAAAGTGAAACGATAGAACCTTTGCACCAAGTGAGTAAAGTGTAAAAGGGCCTAATAATGCTAACAGAGTTTGCAATGTCAAACAAGCTAAACAGGAACAGTTTACCAATACCAGAGCCAATCCATATGAGCCTTTACCTCTTCTACAAAAAATGTCAGCAGTTCCTTTATGGACACAGCAGAGGGCGCTTGCAGGCTAGTCCTCAATGAATAAAAATGAATGGAACTGAACAGCTAACTAAGGAAGTACAACTGCTTCTTGACAAAAAGGTCACACATTATGTTACTTTTAGCAAAAACTGTAATAAAAGGACACTTAATGTACACGGAAAGTGACTTTACCCATAAAACACTGGCATCCTGCTATTTATTGATCTGTTAAGGAGTTGTGACATCACGCTCCTCCATTAATTGCATTCATTTCCAAATGGTTATTGGTGAACAGAGACCTGTGTGTTTGTGTGTGTGTTTCAACAATCTGCTGCTAGAAATTCCCTACTGCTGCTTGTTTCATACATGAAGTCAACACTGTAGATGCTTTTTTACTACAGTCAAAACCCATAAAAATAAAAAAGTGCAGTACATTCAAAAGAGGCATTGGAATGGGGGGTTTCCCACACAACCACCTGTAGGGTTTATAGAGCATAATGAAATATCCAGTGAGCAGCAAGTCTCTGGGTTGATGTCAAAGGTGAGAGGAGATGGACACAATGCTTCGAGCTGTTAGGAACTACAGTAAGTTGATTAACCAGTTTTTAAAACCAAGGTATGCAGAAGAGCATCTCTGAACGTACAATGTGCTACAGTTCTCTTAAGACTCTTCAGGATCATAGTCTTAGGATCAGAATTTGGCATTAACAAAATAAAAGCATTGATTCATCCTGCCTTATATCAACAATTAAGATGGACAGTGGTGTAATGGTGCAGGGAATATTTTCTTGCCACACTTTGGAGCTCTTTTTTCCCCACACTAAACATCATTTAAATTCCACAACCTACCCAAGTGTTGTCATTGACCATGTCTAACATTTTTATGTATATTGTACCCATCTTCTGACAGCTGCTTTCGTCCCTCAATCTGGTTTCTTGAACATGACAATGAGTTATCTGTACTCAAATGGCCTCCACAGTTACCAGATTTCAAATCCAGTAAAGCAATGTCGTAAAACAGAGGTTTTGCATCGTATATGTACAGCCAACAAATCTGCAGCCACTGCGTAATGCTGTCATGTCAGTATGGACTAAAACCTCTGAGGAATATTTTCCCAGAATCGTGTTGAATTACCACAAAAACTCAAGTTGGTTCTTGAGGCAAAAGGGGTTCTTATGCATTTTTATGTGTATTGTACTTTTACAGTATTAGTACTTTTATTTATTAGTATGTTATACCATATGTCACGTCATAAATATCTGTTTCACATAACACGTATCACTGAAGATATAACATTACCTTTGTGATCAGACAGTCATATTAGAAGTAAAGCATAGGTTAAGTACAAATAAACTAATTTATATTTAAATGGTTAAATTTGCTTTGTATAATGGTTACATAACAAAGCATACAGAATGGTGACCATACTGTGCTCTGAGTAGCCTTTTCAGTTTTGGTGATGACAGATATACTTGCATGTTTACTACAAAGAGCGCAAAGTGTAGGCAATGATTGTTGTACAAGTTGAGAGGATAAAGAGTTGAACTCCAAGTCTGTTTAAAATGCTTTAATTGACATGTATGTAGCTTCCATTTGCATCCCAAAAAGGAAGAACAAACAGACTCTCCCAACTTCACATATATAGTGTGTAGAGATCCCAGGAAATGTCTGTGAAGTTTTTAGAAAAATCTAAGTTTGTCATTTTATCAGGTATGAGGAGAGTCAGCTGCATGACTCAATCTACCAGCTGCATGTGAAGTTACTGGGTGCGGATAAAAACACAGTGATCTCAGAGCACACAGTCAACCCCACCGAGCAGCGACAGGCTTACTCTCACAAATGGAAAGCGGTGAGACTCTCATTTCTTTGCCGCTACAGTGCACAGTGGTGTATTCCAGCATTTTAATGTACACATCTGTCTTGGCCTGCAGGTGTCACATGTGTTCTCTGGTTATGGACCCGGAGTGAGATATGTCCACTTCTTGCACCGACTGAAGAACAGCTTCCTAAATGGTTTCCATAATACACGGTTCACTGGCAGTGCAGTGATTGTACGACCAAGCAAAAGCAGCCTGTAGGCTAAATGTTACAATGCAGCCATATCTGATAATGCGCTCAGTGTAATCTGTTTCACCAATGCGTAACTGCATTTACACCAGTTGTCATGAAAATACTATAATGTTGTACACAATCATCAGTATTTGACTACTGGTTGTATGGGAGACATGGGGGTGGGCCAGGAGGTGTAATTCACAGTTTGTTCTGAAGAATCTGATATGATGCAATAATAAAACATACAGTTTTCTGTTTTGAGAGTTGATCATTTCTTTTAAGCATTTACATCTTTGGGTATTTAAAATATTAGATATGTTTGTGCAGTGTGTAAAACACTAACCACGCACTCACTATTTTTAGTATATCAGGAAGTTTCATGAAAGAGCTTATATGTATGATTTATAAATATGATTTATGATCATATATGAATGTAAAACTTGTTCATTGCAGGTTCTGGTAAGAATTATTTTCCCCAAATGTTTCTTAAAATTACAATGTTTTAGTAATGTCATCCATCAGTTTTTTTTTAACCACTTATCATCTTTTCGTCCTTACAGCCTGGGGCAGGTCTTTCATGATAAGGACAAACATAGTTCAAAATGTTCTAAAAATCTGTTATTCATTCATTCATTCACTCACGATAAAGGCAGTATATTTAAGATTCATTAGTTATTTCTCAAGAGTAAATTATTAATATGTTATACCATATGTCACGTCATAAATATCTGTTTCACATAACAGCTATCACTAAAGATATAACATTACCTTTGTGATCAGACGGTCATATTAGAAGTAAAGCATAGGTTAAGTACAAATAAACTAATTTATATTTAAATGGTTAAATTTGCTTTGTATAATGGTTACATAACTACAAAGCATACAGAATGGTGACCATACTGTGCTCTGAGTAGCCTTTTCAGTTTTGGTGATGACAAATATACTTGCATGTTTACTACAAAGAGCGCTGTGCATGTTTTTAAATGAAAAATATTAACAGTCCCCTTTGTAGAACAAACAAATATACATAAATAACAATTCACTAGAACGCTTTTCAGACCAGAGTAATACTTTATTCAGCCTGAAACTCCTAACAATGTCATTAGTTTACATTAGCTTACAATGTCATTAGTTCTTGCCACACAGTTCTAATAAACTGTATTTCAGCACATGAGCAGATTCTACCCACAAATATAAATATTAGAAGGACAAAAAGTTGGTTTTTAAAAAATCTGGGGAGGAAGCAAGCCTTCAGGAGAGCACGGTAACATCAACGTCGCAGTTGTGCATTTTGATCTGCTTAAGCTGCGTTCAGGCGCTCTCAAAAATTATTACATAAACAACGACGTTAACAAGATTTATGTGGCGGGAACAAAGTCTCTTTGAAGTTCTAGGATTCGTGATTAATATATATTATTTCCAGTTTCAGAAACCTTTGCTCCTGATCCACTTTAAAAGCGTACAGTCCAAAACACGATCTCGGGAGGAGACCCTGAAGGCAGCACGTCACGAGCCGCGTGGGCTCGCAGCATCACCACCTCTGTTAGCCACAATGTGAGTTAACGAGAAAGTTCACTTTGAGAGTTCAGCCTGCTGTCGACGCGGGGAAAGTTTAACCAGGGCGCGTGTTTCTAGACTTTCTGAAGCAATGGCAGCCTGTGGTGGAGAAGTCCCATAAAGCATAAGGTAAGAGACGAAGGGAAGGGATGGCCAGCGAACAGGTGCGGCGGACAGACAGCGGTTGTGGTGGGCTGCTAGAGGCTACGCCCTCGTGATCCATGTACAGTTTTGATAGCTAACATTAAATAGGTCCGGGGTCACTACGCTGTTAAAAACCTAATGACTTCAGTGGTTACGCTGTCAATCAGACCAGTGAATTATTTATTTATGTAATTATTTTCTATTAAAGAAAAAAAGTGAGGTTAAAAGTTGTCCGGGATCTTTTAAATTTAAAGCAATCTTGAGTCGAAAATGAATGGGTTCGGGAAGGAAATAGTAAGAGGTGTGTGGCCAGTAAAAACAGGAATATAAACATTATATAAGGCTGGAATGAAGACAAGTACCTCTAGTCCGTATTTATTAAGCCCATAATCTTTACAGTATATTTGCGTTATATAGTACAGCTAGAAAAACCATCTATATGGATCATCACTGGCAGCTGCAAGTAAATGTTTGATGAGTGCTTGAAAACGAAATCTAATCTGCTACAGCTCCACCACATGTGTGCATTATAATTCATACCAGAACCTACTTACTCTCCTTTGCTGTCCCATGAGTCCAGGATGCCTAGAGAATGTGTGTTTGTGTGTTCCCGCTGGTTGTTTAGAGGGTTTTATATGTTTTATTCAGAAAGATCACCCAGCTTCGTCCCTGACATTTTCTTCTGATAAGGGCTGGACTTCAGAGCTGACATTTAACTGACAGATAAACACTGTTCATTTAGCAGATTGGCAGTGGCTTCACACAGTATCCCCATTCACTCATCTCTTGTGTCCGCCACAGCCCTGGCTGGCCATCGGTGTGTTAAGAGTTGCTGATGTGTGAGACAGGAGGCGTTGACTGCAGATACATCCCCAGTGCTGGTTCATTATATTTGCTTAGAGAGATTATATCAGTTATATCACTTTTCAGATGAGGATCCAAAAAAGCACTATGATTATTCATTTTCTCTTTGTAGTTTTTTGTTTTTTGGCATACACTTATCTTTTCTGTTGTAATATCTATAGAGCTTAAATCCACTCCAATCAACTAGGAATGCAACAAAGTTTGATTTTACACGGTGGGTGTATTTGAAACAATTAAATATTATGATGCAATGTCACATTTAAAGAGTCTTTGTAATGAGGAATTCAATATTAGGGATGATTATTTACTTGAGGCATGCTGACATATAGATATTGAATATCAGTACCATGACATATATCAGCGCTAGTGGCTAATGTCTATCTGTTGTTGCTTTGTCTTTCTGTCTGAACATTTGAAAATAGTGTGTCGATGAGCCGAGTGACCCTGTTATGAGAACAGACAACCAAAAATATCCTGATCAGCATCAACTATTGTTGAAATTTTTATTTTATATTAGCCTCACAGTAAGTAGGTTCATGGGTACATCATATAAACAAAAGTGCCGGGCCATGAAATCCCATGCTGTGAAGCTCCTAGCACACAGTTTTTATGCTGATGTTAATGCCTGATGAGGTTTGGAACTGTGCTGTTGTTGCGTGAGCAGAGCGTTGACGACTACCCACCTCAGCACTCGGCGTCCCTGCTCTGTAACTTTACATGGACTGCCACTTTGTGACAGAGTTGCTATGGTAAGAATTGATTATGAACGCATAAGAAGTTAGACATTTCTTTAACAGACCTGTTGCAACTGTGGCACCCTGTTACAGTGCCATGCTCAAATTCAGTGAACTCTATAGAGCCATTCATTCACAAGTGTTTATTCAAGCAGATTGCACGATTAGGTGCTTGATTCCATACACATGTGCGATGAGAAACACCTGGATTAAAAGTGGTATTGTCTCATTCTTTTGTCTCTACAGTCAGTGTATTATATAAAGACCAGAAGTATCCTGAATTGCCATCTGAGACAATACAGCATTAGCAGAGATGGCGGTAGAAGTAATTTTTTCAAATAACTGCTCAAATACATCCCAGGAGGTTTTTCAAGATCCTTGCTGAGTTGTGAGATGTTTCTTGTGTTTCCTGTTATCATGTATGTGAGAGTAAATTCAATTCTCATTAAACAATTTTTTTAGTTACAGTCCTGTTTTCATGTTGTTTGCAGACACAAAGTTGCTGTCTTGTTTATTGTGATATCTAAGCACAGGGAAGACAATATGTGTTGGGGGTTCAGGAGGTAAATCTAAGTAGTCTACCACTAAAGCTCACTGACACTTATCCTGAAATGCAAGCTCCTTCCCACAGACTCACACATATGTGAGCGCTCAAGTAAACCAATGCGGCAGCATTAGGTGCAGCCACCCATATGTGCACCATTCGTGAGTGCCAAGGGACAATTGGCTATACTACACCTTACATTTCTCTCATATTTCACATGCGATTCCCCTGCATGTTAATCTTCAGGATTAAGGAAAGCCAGGGTCACGGTCTTATGGATGATACTTCTTTTTGAATTAGATTGGCTTACCTTGTTTGGATATCAGTTGTTGCATAGTGCAACCATATTAATGAGTCCATCCATCCATCCATCCATCCATCCTCATCCGCTTTATCCGAAGTCGGGTCGCGGGGGCAGCAGCCTAAGCAGAGAAGCCCAGACCTCCCTCTCCCCAGCCACCTCCTCCAGCTCATCCGGGGGAACACCAAGGCGTTCCCAGGCCAGCCGAGAGATATAATCTCTCCAGCGCGTCCTGGGTCTGCCCTGGGCCTCCTCCGGTGGGACATGCCCGAACACCTCACCCAGGAGGCGCCCAGGGGCATCCTTGTCAGATGCCCGAACCACCTCAACTGGCTCCTTTCGATGTGGAGGAGCAGCGGCTCTACTCTGAGCCCCTCCCGGATGGCCGAACTTCTCACCCTATCTCTAAGGGAGAGGCCAGCCACCCTTCGGAGGAAGCTCATTTCTGCCGCTTGTACCGCGATCTCGTTCTTTCGGTCACTACCCACAGCTCGTGGCCATAGGTGAGGGTCGGGACGTAGATCGACCGGTAAATTGAGAGCTTCGCTTTTACACTCAGCTCCCTCTTCACCACGACGGACCGGTGCAGCGTCCGCATCACTGCAGCCGCAGCACCAATCCGTCTGTCGATCTCCGGCTCCCTTCTCCCATCACTCGCGAACAAGACCCCGAGATACTTGAACTCCTCCACTTGGGGCAGGAACTCATCCCGACCCGGAGTGGGCACTCCACCCTTTTCCGGCTGAGAACCATGGCCTCAGATTTGGAGGTGCTGATCCTCATTCCGCTGCTTCACACTCGGCTGCGAACCGTTCCAGTGCGAGCTGGAGGCCCCCACCGATGAAGCCATCAGAACCACATCATCCGCAAAAAGCAGAGATGAGATTCTGAGGCCACCAAGTGAAAGCCCTCCGCCACTTGGCTGCGCCTAGAAATCCTGTCCATAAAAATTATGAACAGAATCGGTGACAAAGGGCAGCCCTGGCGGAGCCCATCACCCACCGGAAACAAGTCCGACTTATTGCCGGCAATGCGAACCAAACTCTCGCATAGCGGTTGTATAGGGATCGAATGGCCCGTAACAGTGGGCCAGACACCCCATACTCCGCAACACCTCCCACAGGACACCCGAGGGACACGGTCGAATGCCTTCTCCAAGTCCACAAAACACATGTAGACTGGTTGGGCAAACTCCCATGCACCCTCAAGTATCCTCGAGAGGATAAAGAGCTGGTCCAGTGTTCGCGACCAGGACGAAAACCGCATTGTTCCTCCTGTATCCGAGGTTCGACTAACGGACGAACTCTCCTTTCCAGCACCCTGGCATAGACTTTCCGGGAGGCTGAGGTGTGATCCCCTATAGTTGGAACACACCCTCCGGTCTCCCTTCTTAAAGATGGGGACCACCACCCCGGTCTGCCAGTCCAGGGTACTGCCCTGATCTCCACGCAACATTGTAGAGGCGTGTCAACCAGGACAGCCCTACAACGTCCAGAGCCTTCAGGAACTCGGGCGGACCTCATCAACACCAGGGGCTCTGCCACCGAGGAGTTGTTTAACTGCCTCAGTGACCTCGACCCCAGAAATTGGCGGGTCATTCCCCTCATCCCCAGACTCTGCTTCCTCCTCGGAAGGCGTGTCAGTGGGATTAAGGAGGTCCTCAGTATTCCTTCCACCGTCTGACAATTTTCTCAGTCGGCGTCAGCAGCGCACCGCCAGCACTATACACAGTGCAGGTAGAGCACCGCTTTCCCCTCCTGAGACGCCTGACGGTTTGCCAGAATCTCTTGAGGCAGTCCGAAAGTCTTTTCCATGGCCTCCGAACTCCTCCCACACCCGTTTTTTGCTTCAGCCACTGCCTGAGCCGCATTCCGCTTGGCCTGTCGATACCTGTCAGCTGCCTCTGGAGTCCCACAGGCTAACCAAGCCCGATAGGACTCCTTCTTCAGCCTGGTGGCTCCCTTCACCTCTGGTGTCCACCATTTGGTTCGGGGATTACCACCACGGCAGGCACCAACCACCTTGCGGCCGCAGCTCAATGCAGCAGCCCGGCAATGGAGACGCTGAACATGGTCCATTCGGACTCAATGTCCCCAGTCTCCCTCGGAATGTTGTTGAAGCTCTGCCGGAGGTGTGCGTTGAAGATCTCGCGGACTGGGGCCTCTGCTAGACGTTCCCAGCACACCCTCACTCACGCGTTTAGGTGCACGGGTCTGTCCAGCGTCCTCCCCGCCACCTGATCCAACTCACCACCAGGTGGTGATCAGTTGACAGCTCAGCCCCTCTCTTTACCCGAGTGTCCAGAACATATGGTCGCAGGTCTGGTGATACGATTACAAAATCGATCATCGACCTGCGGCCTAGAGCATCCTGGTGCCACGTGCACTTATGGACACTCTTATGTTTGAACAAGGTGTTCGTTATGGCCAAACTGTGATTTGCACAGAAGTCCAATAACAAAACACCACTCGGGTTCAGATCAGGAGGCCGTTCCTCCCAATCACGCCCCTCCAGGTCTCGCTGTCGTTACCACGTGAGCATTGAAGTCTCCCAGTAGGACAACAGAGTCTCCAGGTGGGGCACCTTCCAGCACCCCCAGGGACTCTAAGAAGGCTGGGTACTCTGAACTGCCACTCGCGCATAAGCGCAGATGACAGTCAGGACCCGTTCCTGACCCTGAGGCGCAGGGAACAAACCCTCTCATCCACCGGGAAAACCCCAGCGTGCCGGCAGCAAGCCGGGGGATATAGAATACCCACCCCAGCCCGCCGCCTCTCACCAGGGGCAACTCCAGACTGAGACAGAGTCCAGCCCTCTCCAGGAGACTAGTTCCAGAGCCCAAGCCATGCGTGAGGTGAGCCCGACTATATCTAGCCGGTACTTCTCAACCTCACGCACTAACTCAGGCTCCTTCCCCACCAGAGAGGTGACATTCCATGTCCCTATTGCCAGTCTTGGCAGCCGGGGATCGGTCCGCCAGGGCCTCCGCTCCTGGCCGCCGCCCGACACACATTGCACCCGACCCCTATGGCGCCTCCCTGCGGGTGGTGGGCCTGCGGGAGGATGGGCCCATGTCTCCTCTTCGGGCTGTGCCCGGCCGGGCCCCATGGACTAAGGCCCGGCCACCAGGCGCCGCCCTCGGGCACCCTCCCGGGCCTGGCTCCAGGGCGGGGCCCCGTAACCCTATCCCGGGCAGGGTAAACTGTTCCCTCGATGTTCTTTTCATACGGGTCTTCTGAATCGCTCTTTGTCTGGTCCCTCACCCAGGACCAATTTGCCATGGGAGACCCTACCAGGGGGCAAAAGCCCCCAGACAACATAGCCCCTGGGATCCCTGTGACACACAAACCCCTCCACCACGATAAGGTAGCGATTCACGGAGAGGTCCAGAAAACCTAAATCACATAAATCACAAGTAAACAATTTCTGTTTATTTTGAACTTGTTTGGCTTGCTGTGATGTATAGTATTTATCAGTTTCTCTGTGAGTTTGTGTGATTGATGGGAAAAGGAGAGTCGGTGCCTATCAGGGTCTGTTTTGTTTTCATTGACTCGCTGGTCTATTGTGTTTGCCGGCCTGCTGGCTGCCTCTGCACATTTTGTTGATCTGAACTAGGTTGTTGTCCTGAATTAACATGTTCACAGTGAAGGATAAAAGTCACCTTGCAAACACAAAAATATGTTAGTAGCATGCTGTCTTTCCATTTCCATAATCTATGTTAGTCTCCAGGCGGCTGTGTGATGTCACCCAGTTAATGAACAGTACAAGTAACGTATTCACTTATACTGGGTAATCAGTACAGATTCTCTCTTGAATGAGTTACAGCAAAGGGGGAAAAGGGAGTAGAGATGGCTTACAGGGTAAGGTACTGACAGTCTGTATCTGAGCTATTATTTTGCACAGCCATCAGTATGTATTTGTATATTCAGTCTGCTGTTTATGTTTGTGACAGTTTCCTGAATATTGCATAACAGGTGTCTCTGTCTGGGTTCATACTGAAGTTGAGAGTGCTGTTCCTTCTAAGGTGACAGAGCCGCCAGTGGCTGAGTAGGCTGTCTCAGGTAATGGAAACCTCAGGAGCCGCTGTCTGCTGGCTGTCAGCCGCTTGTCTCCCGACCTCCTTTCTGTCCGCCCTCACCTTCGGCCCCATGCAGACTTTCTCTGTCCACCTGCCTCTTCTTTTTACAATGAGGTGCACGTGGAAGTCCCAGGAAAAGCAGCTGTCTACGTTTCTTTTCTTTTTTTTTAACACAGGCACAATGAGTCTAGAGCGAGAAACAAGAGACGGAAATGGCTTAGAGATGTCGAATGAATTGTTTATCTCAGAGTCAAACTGATCAGAGAGGAAGAGAGACGTTAAACTCTGTAACCATTCTTTAGTCTGACAGTATGTAACTCAAGCTGCTCTGGATGTGTATATATCTATATATATGTATATATACATATTCTTGTTTTTTTGTCAGTTAGAATTGTGGCATGGTGTTTTCACAGGGATTAGAATTAATTAAGATAGTGTAGCAGATCAGTTCATTTTAATTTGTCATAATAATACTGTCTGGGTACTAAAATTCCAAACTTTATTTGCAATCATCATGTTGAAGTAATATAGGACATTCAGTAATGTCTGTGAACTGTTCTTTTTCTGCAGCTGAATGATAATAAATATAATGTGTAAGTGTAAAAGAACAAAAAAACTTGGATTTGGTGCACTTTTTAAATGAAGGATGAAATTTATACAAACTGATTTAAAAAACACATATTCTCATTTAAGTTAGTAATTTAGCTGCAGGATTAAAGCTCAAAATGTCTTTCAGTTTGTCAAGACCACTGAACTTCGTCTGACTGCAGAAGATAGCTTCTTCTTGCTTGGCAGGCTTTTGTGACAGCATTTGTTGGACTGAGCAACACACAGTAAAAGAGGAATCCCAAGGAGCTCAGTGCAGATTTGAGAAGATGACAGATTGACACAAACAGTGCAAGTTATTAGAAAGTGTAGCCACATTGCCACGGTCTGAAAAAGATCCAAACTGTCGTCCTCAGCAGAGATTAAATTGGCCCAAACTGTGAGGAACCAGCAAAGCCCCAGTCAGTGTCACTGTCTTGTGCAAGAACCGAGCTCCAACTCCAAAGCCAACACGTTCAACACAACTTCGTATAACAATATGCATTAACTTACAAACATTAATGCCCAAGAAATATTGTTTATGTTGTAGTTCTACTGGTGTTAAAGCCACCAGTAGAACTACATCTTTACTGACTTATCTTTCAGAAAATGCCCACAGCCCAAAATATTCTAGTGGTTCCATAAAGTTTCTGTAAATGAATGCAAACAGTCTCACAGACACTGATATATACACAAAGATCATTAGCTCATCAAGTTACCAGTTGTAAGTTTCTTGTGTCTACAAGAAACTTTACCCTACAAAATATCTGGGTCTGGCTGGCACTTAGTGTAGCCTGGCATATAACTGAATAGCAACCATGTAGTAATGATGGCAGAGCGTTACCTGCTCCACAGTGTCAAATGTCCATTATATAACGGAACTGAAGTATTAGTTTTTTTTAATGTTTAAGTATGTTGACATTTTTAAAAAAGATGTTAAAAATATATTTTTACAATATAAATATACTTTGTGGCCAGTTCAGATGCCCAATCAAGCACAGAGACCCTGTAAAACTGTAGAGCTGATTTCTTTAAATCAGTCAGCGATCTCATTCTGAAGTGCAATAAAAAGTTACCTGATTCAGTCTGGAATTTTATGTGGCCTTCTTCTTCGGTCTGCTCTCATTAGGGGTCGGCACAGTGGATCATCTGCCTCCACCTCACCCTATCCCACCCTATGGTGAAATTTCAGTGACTAAATTTACAGGATTTAGTGAATGGGATGAAATACAATCAGTTCCAAAATGACATTGAATGAGAAATTATTTGGACATTATGCAGTCAGTTGTAATACAGTATAGGACTGTACATGAACGGGTTAGACATGCAGTTGATTCGTGGTTGAAAGTAGATCTCCACACTTGAGGAACTGAACAGCATGGCAGTGCGCCCGCCGTGTTGTAAACTAAACCTTGTGCTCAGCCGAGCTTGCACTGCTGCCGTCCAGATTGATGATAATTTTGACCCGGTGGACTTGTGGGGAACAAAGACAGTAAAGCAGTTGGCTTATCTTTCCCCTGCTGCGTGCACGTGGACTTCTCAGAAAACAGTTCATTCCTCAGGGGTACTGATTGAGCTGGTGTACTTAATTTATACATGCATAATTAGAGCAAACGTGGCAGATTTTTGTAAGACACACCTGATGGTATAGACTGAACTGAAGTTTAAGTTTGTGTACGTTACTCTCGTAGGCTTTCTGAAAGTTTTTATTTGGTTGTGTTTTCACTCATTTTCAGTCCTTTCGTGCAGCGCTCCAAGTGGACAATAAAAGAAGAAACTGCCTTAAAAACTATGTGCAGCAGATGATTAATATTTGAAAGTCATGAGACACAAGAATACATCTCATCTTAAGTTGAGCTTTAGAAATGTTCTCAGTGAATAGGTGGCTGTCAAAAAGGCAAATACATTTTTTAATAACTAGTAGAACTTTTTGTCTAGTTTATTCTGATGCGCTCATCTTTCTGCTACATTCTGCTTGTTCGGGCTGTTAAACTTGATGTGCATTATTTTCTTCAATCCTTTACTTATAATAAATAAATGTGTTTGTGACACGTTTTAAACTGGCTTAAACATTTGCTGAAGGCGCTCTGGAAAATCTGATTCAGTGGAAACAAGTAGATGATTCTTTAACAAACCCCAGCCTGCTTTCCACTGCCTCTGCCATGGCCACGGCCTTTTTTTAAATTGTGATAAGATTCAAAAATTAATTGCGTAATAAAGTAAAAGAAGGTGTTTCTGTTTGATTAAATATGAAAAATGGCCTTCCAAACTGACAGATTCTAGTCAACACCTGACACAACGTATGCACGTTAACACAGTCCAGCACTGACTGGTAAAAAGTGAGATGTTTACAGTGAAATCTCCACAGTATAACTGAATGCCACGTTAGTGGTTTGGCTCAGCATGTATCTGTCTGTGTGATTATTATTATTATTATTATTATTATTATTATTATTATTATTATTATTATTATCATTATTATTATTATTATTAGTATTATTATTATTATTATTATTATTAGATATCTTACACTCTTGAATTCAAAATCCTGCTCCTCACATACAAGGTCTTAAATAATCAGGCCCCATCTTATCTTAATGACCTTGTAGTACCATATCACCCTATTAGAGCACTTCGCTCTCGCTCTGCAGGCCTACTTGTTGTTCCTAGAGTATTTAAAAGTAGAATGGGAGGCAGAGCCTTCAGTTTTCAGGCCCCTCTTCTGTGGAACCAGCTTCCAGTTTGGATTCAGGAGACAGACACTATCTCTATTTTTAAGATTAGGCTTCAAACTTTCCTTTTTGCTAAAGCATATAGTTAGGGCTGGACCAGGTGACCCTGAATCCTCCCTTAGTTATGCTCCAATAGGCATAGGCTACTGAGAGAATCCCATAATGCATTGAGTTTTTCCTTCTCAGTCATCTTTTTCACTCACTATGTGTTAATAGACCTCTCTGCATTAAATCATACCTGTTATTAATCTCTGTCTCTTTTCCACAGCATGTCTTCTATCCTGTCTTCCTTCTCTCACCCCAACCGGTCGCAGCAGATGGCCCCGCCCCTCCCTGAGCCTGGTTCTGCTGGAGATTTCTTCCTGTTAAAAGGGAGTTTTTCTCATAGGGGGTCATTTGATTGTCGGGTTTTTCTCTGTATGTACACGGTGGGCCATTTATATGGATACACCGTAATAACATGGGAATGGTTGGTGATATTAAAGTCCTGTTTGTGGCACATTAGTATATGTGAGGGGGCAAACTCCTCAAGATGGGTGGTGACCATGGTGGCCATTTAGAAGTCGGCCATCTTGGATACAACTTTTGTTTTTTTAATAAGAAGAGGGCCATGTGACACATCAAACTTATTGGTAATGTCACAAGAAAAACAATGGTGTGCTTGGTTTCAACGTAACTTTATTCTGTCATGAGTTATTTACAAGTTTCTGACCACTTATAACATGTGTTCAATGTGCTGCCCATTGTGTTGGATTGTCAATGCAACCCTCTTCTCCCACTCTTCACACACTGATAGCAACACTGCAGGAGAAATGCCAGCACAGGCATCCAGTATCCGTAGTTTCAGGTGCTGCACATCTCGTATCTTCACACCATAGACAATTGCCTTCAGATGACCTCAAAGATAAAAGTCTAAGGGGGTCAGATCAGGAGACCTTGGGGGCCATTCAGCTGGCCCACGACGACCAATCCACTTTCCAGGAAACTGTTCATCTAGGAATGCTCGGACCTGGCACCCATAATGTGGTGGTGCACCATCTTGCTGGAAAAACTCAGGGAACGTGCCAGCTTCAGTGCATAAAGAGGGAAACACATCATCATGTAGCAATTTCAAATATCCAGTGGCCTTGAGGTTTCCATTGATGAAGAATGGACCCACTATCGTTGTACCCCATATACCACACCAAACCATCACTTTTGTTGTTCCAACAGTCTTGGAGGGATCCATCCAATGTGGGTTAGTGTCAGACCAATAGCGGTGGTTTTGTTTGTTAACTTCACCATTCACATAAAAGTTTGCCCCATCACTGAACAAAATCTTCTGCGTGAACTGAGGGTCCTGTTCCAATTTTTGTTTTGCCCATTCTGCAAATTCTGTGCGCCGATCTGGGTCATCCTCGTTGAGATGCTGCAGTAGCTGGAGTTTGTAAGGGTGCCATTTGTGTGTAGCTAATATCCGCCGAAGGGATGTTCGACTAATGGCACTCTGCAGTGACATGCAGCGAGTGCTACGCTGTGGGCTCTTGCTGAATGAAGCTAGGACAGCCACTGGTGTTTCTTCATTAGTGACAGTTTTCTTGCATCCACATTTTGGCAAATCCAACACTGAACCAGTTTCACGAAACTTAGCAAGCAGTTTGCTAACTGTAGCATGGGAGATGGGTGGTCTCGTAGGGTGTCTTGCATTGAAATCTGCTGCAATGACCCGGTTACTGCGTTCACACCAGATATCAACACGATTTTGATCCGCTCCTCACGTGTTAACCTCTTCGACATGTCAATGGCTGTGAACAAAGAGAAACTTGTAAATAACTTATGAAAGAATAAAGTTACGTTGAAACCAAGCACACCATTGTTTTTCTTGTGACATTACCAATAAGTTTGATGTGTCACATGGCCCTCTTCCTATTGAAAAAACAAAAGTTGTATCCAAGATGGCCGACTTCCAAATGGCCACCATGGTCACCACCCATCTTGGGGAGTTTGCCCCCTCACATATACTAATGTGCCACAAACAGGACTTTAATATCGCCAACCATTCCCATGTTATTACGGTGTATCCATATAAATGGCCCACCCTGTATTATTGTAGGGTCTACCTTACAATATAAAGCCCCTTGAGGCAACTGTTGTTGTGATTTGGCGCTGTATAAATAAAATTTAATTTAATTTAATTTAATTGGTTCATCAGCAGGCTCATAACAACACCCCAAAGCCCTGTGTTACTCATTAAAGCGATGGTTCTCTTTGGGGGATCTTGGGAATCATATTTAATGTCTCACTGGTACTTGAGGCAAATAATAAAACCCCAAGGTCTCTTAACACAGGTCTTATTTTGGTCTGAATATCTACTTATACCAGTTTGTGTGATAAACTTTAAAAATATTAAAATACTCTCCATTTGTATAACTCTACTAATATTAACGAGCAAGAGAAGATTGGATGGTTAATCACATCTAAACCGTAAGAACTGACTACGGTGGTGTCAGTGTTTGCTTTGAAAAATCAGATGGGAATCAGATATTCAGTATGTCCAAAAATTATGTGTAACCAAAGAGACCCTAAAACACTTAAATAGTGTGAATACAGATAAAGTATATTTTGATGTATATTTGTGGTATTAACTGGTTATTTGTTAGTGGTAAATTTGGCCTATTAACATTGAGAGTTATTATGATATTTTCTTGAACGGCAAGTGAGTGCGTCTGTGATTCGCTGTAGATGTTGTTAGAATGCAGAGGAAATGCTTTACAGACGAGTGTAAACTTATGCTCTGTGTGGAAACGCAGGCCGTGATTGGCTGGCTGTGAAACTGATACACGGTGTGTTATTGGTTTACCCGTGCATAGAGCTTACATCCTGGAAAAGCGATCTGTGTCAATCTGCATATAGGTTAATGTTTGAGCTGTTGGGGCAACACAGTTTCTTCCTGCAGTGATGGATCGGTGATTAGAAGGTCTGTGTGTGCGTTTCAGATCTCTGTTTTGGAGAATATGTCAAACGGGACCAAGACAGGAAGTGTCTTTGGTTTTCTTTTTAGTTTGGACAAGAGTGCTTAGTATTTGATTTATATGTGTTATTTCTGTGATCACTGTAATCAAAGTACTTAACTTGACTGTAATAGATAATCCATTGGTGAATAAGTAACACGCCCATCTGCCTCACTGTTTCTGAGTCTGACTGGTTTAGAGTCACAGCAGAAAGCCATGTCATCCACTTGGTTGTTGGAGCTAAAACAGAACAGCCAGTTGTCGGGAAGATTTTGGACACCTCGGAAATTACTCCTGTAAGTCCGATTGCATTTATTTCGTATTATTGATGTTTGAATTATTCATCTTTAACTCACCTGTATGCCCGGCTGCTCCACATGTCAGAAAGAGCATCCCTTTATCTGACAGTACCCCACGGCCAGGATACAGGCGGGAAATATTAAACTGTTAAAGGTGCTAACTCTTTTTTCTGCTGGCTCTCCTATCAGTGTAAGATAACCCCAGGCAATCACTTATCGGTGGTGCTGACAGATAGTGGCCGTGTCGGAGGCCGTAAGGGGAGAGGAGCTGTCATCCAGCTCACTGTTCCTGTGCGTGAAGAGGACAGAGAGACCACAGAGTTGTCAACACCCTGGGACCCCTGTACTCCAGGCATTAGAGAGGCTTGTAAGAAGAGAGTGCCACATTTTTTTGCACTTTATGTTGTTCACTATCCTCGTTTTTTTATAATCCTTAAAAGACAATAAAGTTCCCAGTGAACATCAGTCCTCCAGAAAAATCAGAGAGTTGACCTGAATCAGTGCCACTGCAGAGCTGCTCAGCTCGCAGGGACGAGCAGTAGTCTGCCAATTTATCGGCCTATTTACCCAGTCTCTGAAGTGGAAAGACTATGAAGCACGCACTTAATGTCTGACTCATAAATCCACCTGGCTCTTCATATGAATGATCCTTAAAGAGTAGGTGATTGAAAGGAAGAGATATCCTTCTATATTTAGGTGAATGCATTGATCAATAATGCATCCAGCTTATCCTGTACCAGCTTCTTGATTAGCTAGCACTCATTATCCACTGAGGCTTTGTTGCATGCTACCAATCATCAAAATTCACCACTTATTATTCTGAACAAATCTGAGTTTATGTTTTACGCATGTCTCGTCACAATGTTGAAAAGGTCATATCAAATATTGAAGTCTTCGGTTCTTGCTTTTACGTTTAGTGGACTTCTTAAAGGGGTTGGCATACAGATTTTTTTTTAAATAATTTTATGTGACAGTAAAATAAATATGAGTGGTTTTAGTGTTATTATCGTCATCCTCCAACTTGCACAAAAAAACAGGTTTGTTCTGTGTTCTATTGTCCAAATATGATTTTTGGGGAGGTTATTTTTGGTGAGCCTGTTTCCCCCACAGCAACCATTGGCGTAAGGTAGCCCGCTGTCTGAGGTCGAGGTAACCATAGCAGGCCTTGGAAAGTGAAATGTGATGCTGCAGGCCCTTGGGGCTGTGTTTTTGAATCACAACTGCATAATGAGCTGGCAGGGCTCCGGCTGCATCAAAGATGCAGCACCCCAGTATCTGTTTCAAGTCACAGTGCACAATAGTGCAGTGTCACCTGTGCAGGAGCAGTGGAGGCGTTGGACTCAAGAGGAGCACTGAAAAAAGGCTGAAATCTTTCTCCCACCCTGCCATGACACTCTCAGACTCACTGCTTACACTAAATCTCCCTGTTACGCTTTGTCTGTGTGATGCTTGATATTCTTAACCTTCCTTTCAATCAAAAACACGTGTTGGAAATTGCCAAAATACATGTTTTCAACTTGAGAACTCTAGAACAGCGGTACCCAATCCCCAGGCCATGGACCGGTACCGGTCCGTGAGTCGTTTGGTACCGGGCCGCGAGAGTTTAGGCTCGGGTGTGAAATTTATGGTTTTCAGGGTTTTTATCGTTAACTCTGTTTCCCTAAGTCTTTTCCCGTGTTGTAGTTGTGTGTCTTATTTTGAAAGAAATAATTACGCGTTACCATAGCGACCAGAGCGCATTAAGAGGCAGAGAGGAGGATGTTACTCTCAATGTTGTTGGCGCATTTCAGGAGGACGCTGCGAATAAAGTTACACAATTACACAGTGAATTCGCGTTTATTATTATATTTACAAAATACCACCCTTTTTGTCTTGGTCGTATCATTTTGTTTTGTTGTATTTATCCGCGACACCTTAAAGGCCGGTCCATGAAAATATTGTCTGACATTAAACCGGTCTGTGGTGCAACAAAGGTTGGGGACCGCTGCTCTGGAATACTTGACTGCAACATCATGACTCACTGATCGATCAATAAGCGATGGTAGTACATCTTTACAATTAGTGACATTTTTGGCTGTGTCCCTCTTTCTGGTTTAAATCAGTGAAGTTACTGAAAACCAGCAGTCTGACATTACAGGCTGCATAGAAATACATGGAAGGTAAGTGAAGTGAATATGAAACAGAACAACATGTGCCTGATAGAATAATTTCACATCTAATTGGTGGGATTATTGGAAAACAAACAAGCCCGGTATATGTTGTTGTCAAAAATTCTGTTTATCATTAATGTGAATGCTGTTTAAGCATTACCTAGTGGATTAAGTGGAGAGCTAGAAATAGTTGGACTTGACCTCAACACAGAACTCAGGTTCTTGACCTTGTTTCCTGAAAAGGAGCTGGACTCTGGTCCACTCTGAAGTTGTATGTTGGAGTTTTCCTTGGTGGATTAAAGGGTTTCTTCCCTGCACCTTCAGCTTGGGGATGACATGTTGACTCTTCTTTGCATGACACTGCAGAGTACACAGCTTTACGGGAGTCCTTTCTCGCCAGTGGATTCTTGCCAGAGATTTCTTCCTGTTTAAAAGTGCGGTTTTTTTGAGTCATTAGAACTGTGGTACTATCTCTCAGGCACTCAGGTGAAAAGAAGAGTGGAGTCTTAATGAGTTTGTGGGACTACTGAAGCAGCTGATGGGTACCATTAGGCCAAGTGGAGTGTGGCTCAGACAGTGGCTGAAGCAAAAACTCAAGTCTGGGAGGAATTTGGTGTGGTTGTGGATCAAGACTTTAGGTAAACATGATTACCACAATGAGGCAACTCAGGAAGGGTTAACAGCACTCCCTCCATAAGCGCTTATCAGCAATGTCAATAGCACTGTTTAGCCAAAGCCAATATCCCATCAGTGACTAGTATTGTTGTTGTTGTTTGATGTTTTGGAAGTCAGCATGGGGGAGTTGGTGAATTCACTAAAGTGCTGTTTCAAGATGTCAGGAATCATCAGGAGTCTTGATCTGTTCAATTAAAATGTCCTTAGCTAGGCTGATGGGGAAGACTAGCATCTCTTCTGACTGCTGTTTTGTTGGTTTTATGTTTCACAATATACTGTTCTGTCATTTTTACTAATAAATGAATGGATCATTGCTGTGAACCCAGACAACTGGTGGCTCCTTAATCTCATGACCAGGGTTACCTGAATACAAATCCTCCCCACTTTGTGTCTGAACCACATTACACATCCCTACATTGAACTCTAAATTGGCTGTCACTTGGTGTTCGCGCTCTCTGTGGTAGAGTATCACTTCCTGTTCCTGCTCAAACACAGTGGTGTTTTTTGAGTAGCTTATCTGCTTAGCAATTTAATTAAAAACTTTTAAATACATGACTATCCTCTGACAAACAGTCAGAGCTCTACTGAGCCAACAATCCCTTTAACATTAACTAGTAATGACTTCATGAACTTCTTCACAAATAAAATTTTTATCATTAGAGAAAAAATTACCAATAATCATCCCACAGATGTAATATTATCTACAGCTACTTTTAGTACCATTGATATTCAGTTAGACTCTTTTTCTCCAATTGATCTTTCTGAGTTAACTTCAATAATTACTTCCTCCAAACCATCAACGTGTCTTTTAGACCCCATTCCTACAAAACTGCTCAAAGAAGTCCTGCCATTAATTAATGCTTCGATCTTAAATATGATCAACCTATCTCTAATAATCAGCTATGTACCACAGGCCTTCAAGCTGGCTGTAGTTAAACCTTTACTTAAAAAGCCATCTCTAGACCCAGCAGTCTTAGCTAATTACAGGCCAATCTCCAACCTTCCTTTCATATCAAACATCCTTGAAAGAGTAGTTGTCAAACAGCTAACAGATCATCTGCAGAGGAATGGCTTATTTGAAGAGTTTCAGTCAGGTTTCAGAGCTCAGCACAGCACAGAAACAGCTTTAGTGAAGGTTACAAATGATCTTCTTATGGCCTCTGACAGTGGACTCATCTCTGTCCTTGTCCTGCTAGACCTCAGTGCAGCGTTCGATACTGTTGATCATAATATCCTATTAGAGCGATTAGAACATGCTGTAGGTATTACAGGTACTGCGCTGCAGTGGTTTGTATCATATCTATCTAATAGACTCCAATTTGTACATGTAAATGGAGAGTCCTCTTCACACACTAAGGTCAATTATGGTGTTCCACAGGGTTCAGTGCTAGGACCAATTCTATTTACATTATACATGCTTCCCTTAGGCAACATCATTAGAAGACATAGCATAAATTTTCACTGCTATGCAGATGACACGCAGCTCTATCTATCCATGAAGCCAGGTAACACACACCAATTAGTTAAACTGCAGGAATGTCTTAAAGACATAAAGACCTGGATGGCCGCTAACTTTCTGCTTCTTAATTCAGATCAAACTGAGGTTATTGTACTCGGCCCTGAAAATCTTAGAAATATGGTATCTAAGCAGATTCTTACTCTGGATGGCATTACCTTGGCCTCCAGTAATGCTGTGAGGAACCTTGAGTCATTTTTGACCAGGACATGTCCTTCAATGCACATATTAAACAAATATGTAAGACTGCTTTCTTCCATTTGTGCAACATCTCTAAAGTTAGAAATATCCTGTCTCAGAGTGACGCTGAAAAACTAGTTCATGCATTTATTACTTCCAGGCTGAACTACTGTAATTCTTTATTATCAGGATGTCCTAAAAACTCGCTGAAAAGCCTTCAGCTGATCCAAAATGCTGCAGCAAGAGTCCTGACAGGGACTAGAAAGAGAGAGCAGATTTCTCCTGTTTTGGCTTCCCTTCATTGGCTTCCTGTTAAATCCAGAATTGAATTCAAAATCCTGCTCCTCACATACAAGGTCTTAAATAATCAGGCCCCATCATATCTTAATGACCTTGTAGTACCATATCACCCTATTAGAGCACTTCGCTCTCACACTGCAGGTCTACTTGTTGTTCCTAGAGTATTTAAAAGTAGAATGGGAGGCAGAGCCTTCAGTTTTCAGGCCCCTCTTCTGTGGAACCAGCTTCCAGTTTGGATTCGGGAGACAGACACTATCTCTACTTTTAAGATTAGGCTTCAAACTTTCCTTTTTGCTAAACCATATAGTTAGGGCTGGACCAGGTGACCCTGAATCCTCCCTTAGTTATGCTGCAATAGACGTAGGCTGCCGGGGGATTCCCATGATGTGTTGAGTTTTTCCTTCCAGTCTCACTCACTATGTGTTAATAGACCTCTCTGCATTGAATCATATCTGTTATTAATCTCTGTCTCTCTTCCACAGCATGTCTTTATCCTGTTTTCCTTCTCTCACCCCAACCGGTCGCAGCAGATGGCCCCGCCCCTCCCTGAGCCTGGTTCTGCTGGAGATTTCTTCCTGTTAAAAGGGAGTTTTTCTCATAGGGGGTCATTTGATTGTTGGGGTTTTCTCTGTATGTTTTATTATAGAGTATACTGTACAATATAAAGCACCTTGAGGCGACTTTTGTTGTGATTTGGCGCTGTATAAATAAAATTGAATTGAATTGAATTAATTCTAACTAAATGTTAACTAAAATATGGATATGCCTTAAACTAATTTTATGAAAGTCCACTTCTCAATCGCAGTGTTGGACAAAACAATAGTGCTGAAAGCTAGCCAGTTTCATTACTGATCAATTACAAATTATTGAGAGGATACTGTTGCTAGTAGGTCAACATCGACCATATGCTATCCAGTGCTGGATTCAGATGGATAATCTTAGAAAAAGTCCAGAGTTGGGTTCACACACATATCTTCAGTTTTTATCCATGTAGTAAACTTCTATATTCACAGAGCCTCTCTGCCATCATTCTACACCTTTTACAGAATACTTCAGTATTTTATGGGAAATAGCAAATATTGCCCAAATCTATTATAGTATGGTTTTAAGTGAAAATGCATCCATTCATACTGCATTCCTGAAGCAGTATGAATGGTGTTTTACTCTGACGGTCATCATATCGTCACCTGCTGGATATTATATAGGTTAAACATGAGGGAAGAGGAAGAGCTTTGACAGGTGATACTAAAGCACATCTAATATTTAAACTACTCACAAAGACCATAAAAATACCAGAAATGAAGCAGCATGTCTACAATTTCGTGTTACATCATGAAGACTGCAGACCTGTTTTCACAGCTGTTGTTGTTTTTATGGTAATCTGATGTAGAGCATATTTAAAATGTACTTATTTGCATGGCATTGCTGTTATAGTTTACATTATAATTGCTTTAAAAGCTGATGTCCACATTCTTAGATAGTAACTGGACCAGGACACTCGAGGGCCAGAGATGCCTTCAGAAAGGCACAGGAAGAGATTGGGCGGAGCGGATGAAAAGACAAACTGCTTGCTCCCGATGAATGTAGTGTGTGTGCATGTGTGTGTGAATGTTGGCTAGAAAGCACTTAGGCATGTCTGTGTGAAGGTGTGTTAATCGGTGTACGAGGCTTGTTGTCGTATAAAGTGCTTTGAGGTCTCGAGCAGTATAGAAAAGCAGGGTATAAGAACCAGCCTATCATGTACCATTTAAGACATGGTTGATATGTAAACTAACGTATACCAAAAAGATTTTTGATAAATCTCTTTCTAAAAAAATGTGTGCTTCTCTGCTTCACTAGGAGTTTCTTTTGACCCAGCGGTTCCCCCAGTGAACCCCACCCCCAGGCCCTTCCTGACTCAGGGATACCATGGGACCCCCTCCGGTTTACCTTTCCAGCCTCCTCTTCCTCTCGATCCTCCTCCTGTGCCACGCCCGGACCTCCTTCAAGCCCCAGGTTGTGGAGCGAGCATCTGGCCCTGAGCTGCCGCAATCCTCTGGTAACACCTCAGGCTCTGGAAAACGGACATGTTCTGACACTGTGGTTTGTAAACCTGGCATCCTGCTGCCGGTGTGGCTACCACTCAACCCTCCACTGGGGGAGCAGGCAGGGAGGGCAATCATCTATTTCCTCTGTCTCATGTACATGTTCCTGGGTGTGTCCATCATTGCAGACCGCTTCATGGCATCTATAGAAGTCATTACCTCACAGGTATTATTGAGCTTAAAATTTGAAATTAAAAAATGCAACCATGTAATTTCTTACTATCTGAGTTTTGTGTTTGCTGGTAGTTGACTAGTGTTTTGGCTCCTTTTTACATTCTCTACCATTACATCAGGAAAAGGCAACTTTTATTTCCACTTGCATTTTAAAAAAAAATATCAAAGTAAAGTCCCAATATATGTCGCCCTAGATGAATTAACAGATATTGAGAATAAGGAAATAAAGAGAAACAGTTGTAAAATATTTACTATAAATTTTACAATTCAATCTTCAATTTAAAAAAAATTAACCCATTAATTCGTTACCAAAACAAAAGTAGTTCTAGTATCAGGTCACTGTGTTTGAAGCATTGACTGTAAGTATAAGATGGACGAAGCCACTGTCACCTCACCCATTGCTTTTGGGTTCCACTTTTGAATCACAGTCTTTTAACTGCCGATGAGTAGTTTGTTTGTTTTTTGGGGAGCTAAAAATGGGCGCTAAAGGTAGTAATCTTGGTTAGCAAGCTGACATGCTCATCAGTGCTAAATAACAGGCTAGTTTAAATTTCAGTCATCAAGACCAAAGCACAAATCTCTTGGGTGGTCTACAACTCAGAATAGATTATTATTTTACAGATGATTCTATTAAATAAGCTCCTACAGCACAAACATGTTTGAAAGATCCAGTTCAGTGACTCCTATTAGTACAAGTCGAGCATGTGGTGGCATACCTGTCAATCAAAGCAGCCAGACCCCTAAATTTATTCCTTACACAAATTAAATTACCACCCTCTTCCAAAAACGTTGGATCACCATGTAAATGTAAAAGCAGAATGCCTGATTTTGCAAATCTTATAAACCCACATTTTGTTCACAGCAGAATACAGAAAACATATGAAAAGTTTAACTCTTGTTGTTATATTTTTATATATTAAATTTTGCATGACATTATACTGTTTCATGCAAAACAAGTAGCTGGAGAAACATTTGGAACTAATTAGATGACCTTGCAACAGGTCAGTAACATGACTGGGTGTAGAAAACTATCTTAGAGAGGCAGAGTTTAGATAAAGGTTTGCCAATCTGAAAAAAATAGAATAGTGTTCAACATAAAATTGTGAAGGCTTTGAATATCCATCATCTATAGTACCTAATATCATAAAAAGATCGATACAAGTACACAAGGGACGGGGCCAAAAATCAGTACTGGATACTTGTGATTTTTGAGCCAGCACTCCATTAAAAACCAAGGGTGATTCTGTCATTCAAATCATGGCATGGGCCCAGGAATGCTTCCATATATCCTCTGTGAACACAGTTTCTTATGCCATCCATGAATGCCGGTTTAAGCTCTATCATGCAAGAGAAAGCCCTACATATAAACCCGATCCAGGAACGCTGCATTCCTGTCTGTGGCAAAGCTCATTTAAAATGGACCATAAGAATTTACATTTTACACAATGTAACAACATTTTGAAATTAGAGGATCAGTCCTCAGTGCAGTTATTATAAAGGGTAAATCTGTCAACAATTAAATGGCCTGTAAATGGCCTGTATTTGTATAGCGCTTTACTAGTCCCTAAGGACCCCAAAGCGCTTTACACATCCAGTCATCCACCCATTCACACACACATTCACACACTGGTGATGGCAAGCTACATAGTAGCCACAGCCACCCTGGGGCGCACTGACAGAGGCGCTGTTTTTTGTACCAGACCGTATACAAGATTTTCAACCTGATGGATTTGGGCATTTCAAATATGTCTTAACTGAAATTAAGCATTTTGGGCATTTTCCCAAACTTCTGTGACTGCAGGAGAAAGTGGTGACCATCACCAAACCCAACGGTGAAACCACAGTCGCGACGGTACGGATCTGGAATGAGACTGTATCCAACCTCACGCTCATGGCACTGGGCTCCTCCGCACCTGAGATCCTGCTTTCTGTTATTGAGGTGCACAAGTCATTACATTTGCAGCATAATGCGTAACATATACAACAATTGCTGGAGTTGTATGTGCACTCGGAGTCTGTGTTGAATTCTAGTCATTACGTGGCTCTTATTCAGTTCTAGTTAGCTTAACAAATGATCTTTGATTGGCTCTTTATGTCTCACTTTAACAGGTGTGTGGGCACAACTTCCATGCGGGGGAGCTCGGCCCGGGCACCATAGTGGGCAGCGCCGCCTTCAATATGTTTGTGATAATTGGTCTGTGTGTGTGGGTGGTCCCTGACGGAGAGTCTCGTAAGATCAAACACCTCCGAGTGTTTTTCATTACGGCTTTCTGGAGTATCTTTGCCTACATTTGGCTCTACCTCATACTGGATGTCATCTCACCTGGGATTGTAGAGGTATGTTCTGATGGTTGCATACATTTAAACTGAAAAACGTATGCACTTCTGGCCAAAGTGCTATTGTTGATCTTTGGAAATACAGCATCTGCACTAACACACTTTAAAAATGAGTATTTCTTTAAAGTTAGTGGTTTTATGAGATTATTTTCTTGAAAAAAATTGTTGTACTCATAAATATACAATGATTAGTGTATTATTATTATTTCTTTCAACAAACTCATTGAAAACTCATTGAAAACTCTATGTTGGCCCTTCACGTGGAATACGCTGGACCAGATGGATATGGCTAGAGACTGCCCGTACACCATAGGCCAGGCTTGGCCAACTCCAGGCCTCGAGGGCCGGTGTCCTGCAGGTTTTAGATCCTACCCTGGATCTACACACCCAAATGATTAGTTCATTACCAGGCCTCTGGAGAACTTCAAGACATGTTGAGGAGGTCATTTAGCCATTTAAATCAGCTGTGATGGATCAAGGACACATCTAAAACCTGCAGGACAGCGGCCTTCGAGGCCTGGGTTTGGACACCACTGCCATAGGCGGAGGAGAAGAGGACTCGTAGGGGTTTGCATTCTGTGGAGGCAAACTTGTAGTTTGTGCTGGCACCTGCAGACAGGATCGTACCTATATTTTTCATCTAAGAAGGGGTCCCCTTTATGAAAGAAACAAAAATGCGACTGGAATCTCCTGAAATGAATTCAGGTCTCCAACACATTTATTCCGGATATTATCACAGTTACCTTTTGTCAGCAGATTAGACATGTGACCTTCCTGACTTCGTACAGCTGACAGCAGTCCAGCTAAACAACAATAACAGCTGGTTATAAGCCAGTGTTACCCCAGCTAATGATAGACTAGATTATTCCAAAAAGCACACGGGTTGGTTACATTCTCACATAATACAAGAGAATTCCCTAAGTGTCCAAGTCAGCAATGGTAGATCCACTTCAAGGAAACTTTCACTAACACTGGCTAAAAGCAGCTAGCAGTGGCAAAAACAGCAGTACTTATGGAGGGAAAAGTTGAGGATATCTTCAACAACTCACTGCAGTATCACTGTCGTCGGTCAGAAGTATGCGTCATTGACTCATACCATCTCACTGGACTCTTTTCACAAAGTTTTACAGCCTCCTCCAGAGGCGATGTAAGGAGACGTAAGAAAACAGGATTCAGTTCAGTTCACCTGAAAGATCAATAATACTCATAAAAACTACATCTCTGCATGGCAGAAGGACAAAGCGAAGCATCACATGACTGAGCTGCAGACACAGAAGTGGTGGCTCACTGTTGCACTTTGCAGTGTTCATGTATGGACGACAGATTAGCAAGAAAACGATTATTTAAATCAACATCCGAATTCTGCTGTGGAGAACAAAGGGAAACAGTGGAAAATATAAGTGGCAAGAACCTTCAAACAGATGGGGGGATCTTAAATACTGAATCTCACATGACATTCAAAATACTACAAGCTGTATTACAAGGTTTGGTAGATCCTCATTTGGTAACCCTTTACGCATCTACAGTCTGTATTTTTAGATTTGAGGTTTTAAAAACTTGTTGCAGATGTTGTGTTTCTAAAAATCACCCAAACATCCAATTAGCTAATGAGCACCCAAATATGTACACATAACTTTTATTCTATTTTTAATATATCAAATGAGTAAATGATTATTTTTCATGTTGCCTGCATAATCAGGTGTGGGAGGCCATAGTGACGCTGCTGTATTTTCCGGTGTGTGTGATCTTGGCTTGGATCGCTGACCGCCGCCTACTCTTCTACAAATACATGCACAAGCGTTACCGTGCTGACAAGAGGCACGGCATCGTGGTGGAAATGGAAGGGGACCTTGCTCCAAAAGGCATTGATGTGATCATGGACGGAAAGCTGTCAGACAGCAGTGCATGCCCTGGAAACTCCTCCACTGTTACGGTCTCTGTGCAGACAGGCAATGAACTAGACCAGAACAAAGATGAGGTAAGACTCAGGCAAATGTGTTATTGAGCCACTCAGACTGAAGGCTTTAAAATAGTGGGGGGGTTTTCTCCATTAATTTCAGGTTTAACATCTGTTTTGTTTTAGCTAATTAGAACTCTGCTCCCTGTAAGGGTCGGCACAGATGATCATCATCCTTATCTCACCCTGTTTCTAGCACCAACCCTCAGCACGTCCTCCTTCACTACATCCATGAATCTGCTCTGTGGTCTTTCTTTTTTCCTCCTGCCTGGCAGCTTCAAAATCCTTTGTCCAATATATCCTCTATGCCTCTTCGGCAGCTGTCCAAACCATCTCTATGTCCTCTAACCGCTCAGCCTGATCTGTCCCTCTGATATACAGTTGTTGTCAAAAATTTGCCTACACTCGTCAATGACATGAATGTTACGATAAGTTTATTTTTCTAGTGATTTCTTTGACTTGTTCTTTATCCAGACTGGAGTAATTATACAGCATACATCTTTAATGACTAAGAAACAAGCATTGGGATGCACAAGTTTGACTTTGTTTGACTTTAATCCACTCAGGGTCAAAACTTTGCTTGTATTCTCACTAATATTTGGTTAACAAGTTCCACCTCAACCAGGTACTTTTGGTAGCCATCAACAAGCAACTGCCATAATTCTGACTGGATATTTGACCAGTTTTAAGCAAAGTCAACAAATTTTGAATAGGATTTGGGACTTTGGAGAGGCCATTCCAGTAACCTGATGTTACCTTTGCTTACTTTAGCCATTACAAAACCAGTTTTGATGTGTGCTTGGGATCATTATTCTGTTCAAACACCCAACTGTGACCAAGTTTCAACGGTGTTCAGAAAGCCTTACCTTTTACTCTTCCCAACATATGTCTTTGTTTCATCTGACCATAAACTTTTGTCCAGAAGCCATTTGGCTTGTCCATGTGGGCAGCTGCACATTTTAGTGAAGGAGCATGGGCTTATTTCTTGGTCTGCACCCTCTCAGTCTGTGGTGATGTCAAATTTGTCACACTGGTCTTCCAGGAGCTCTCCAGTTCCTCTCATCTGAACGTGACAGCTCGGGTCTTCCTCTAGATTGTGGCAAAGTGGTCACACATCTAAATAATTTGCAGTTATGTACATTGTTTGAACTGGTTATCTTTGAGTACCAAAGCTCCTACCCTCAACCGTATTGAAAATTGCTCCAGATCTGTGCCGAGAAACCAACTAATTTAAGTGACCGCTACCAATTCTTCCAAGAAGTGTGGCCAAAAGTATGCTAAAAGCTTGTTGATGGCAAGCCCACTAAAATGTAGCCAAATATCAGTGGGGGTGTATGTATGTATTTTCATGTTAATGCTCATGATGAATGCATGTAAACTTCTCACCGCTGCTGCACACATTTCTAATCAGTTCATTTCTATTTAGAGCTCAGTGAGTTTATAAACAGTCATATTTAATGGTCACAGTAGACATTAGTTTTTAGTTTAGTTTCACTTTATTAAAGACACACATGGGTCCATAGCAAATAAAATAAATACGAAGTACATGTATTATTGAATAGCGGCAGTTCATTATCACGTTTCCTGAGGCAATAAGATTTTATCTCAGTTGGAGTCTCAATGAGGGAATGGCAGAAGAGCAGACAGGAGGCATCTGAACAGCAGGAAACTGAGCAGCAGGTGTTACCAAAGTTTTTCTTTGTGAACCTTTGTCAAAGAAACAACTACATGTTTTGTCATCGCAAATTAAGATATTTATTTTTGTTCTGGTGTGAGCATCACTCTTCGCATCCCCACTGCAGACCCTGTCTGGATAGTTACAATAAAATCTCTTCTTGTAAGACACTGCTGAGCAAATAGTTTTTAAAGGGCATTTTTACATAATATTAAGCAACATAATTATCTGTGTAAACACAAGACTTAGTCTGACTACTAGTTCTCCTGCTTTGACAGGTTGTCCGCATCTTGAAAGACCTTAAGGAGAAACACCCAGACAAAGATCTGGACCAGCTGATCGAGATGGCCAACTACTCTGCCCTGGTTCACCAGAAGAAGAGCCGTGCCTTCTACCGTGTCCAGGCAACTCGCATGATGATCGGTGCTGGTAACATATTAAAGAAACATGCTGCTGAGCACACGCGACGTTCAGGAGGCCACGAGACTGACAAGGCCACGTGCTCGCACATTTGTTTTGAAAGCTCCCAGTATCAGTGCACGGAGAACTGTGGCTCTGTGAGCCTGGGGGTGATCCTCGATGGGGGAACGGGTCAGAATACTTTCTACGTGGACTACTGTACAGAAAATGGTTCTGCCAATGCTGGAGCAGACTATGAATTTACTGAGGGAACCCTGGTGTTCAAACCGGGGGAGACCCACAAAGAAATCAAGGTAAGAAAAAAAAAGTTAATGTTAGTGTCAGCGTTTAACGTTTATCGTGTCAAACACAAAAGTTGCTCTGGAAAGGTGACCAGGAATCTAGATTTCTCCCCTATAATTAGGGTGTCTGTCAGTGGGATCCAAAAATCTGTCATTCTGAGAATTTAATTGTAGTGAATGTCTGCAATAAAATGGTTAATGACCACGTGCATCTGGAAGGAATGTAACTTCATAATACTTTGCTGTCTCCAGGTGAGGATCCTGGATGATGACATCTTTGAAGAGGATGAGCATTTCTTTGTGCGCCTTCAGAACCTGAGGTTAGAGGAGGGTAGAAATGAAGGGACCGGGACTCCACCCAAAGGGAGGCTAGTGGAGCCGCTGGTTGCCACGGTCACCATCTTGGACGACGATCATGCTGGCATCTTCACCTTTGAGCAGCACGTGCTGCGGGTGAGTGAGAGCACTGGCATCCTGACGGTGACTGTGTTGAGGAACTCGGGGTCCAGGGGCACAGTTGCTGTGCCGTACCATACGGAAGATGGCAGCGCCAAGGCAGGAGTGGACTACGAGGAGACCAGAGGGGAGCTGGAATTCACCAATGAACAGACCAGGTAAGGTATAGTAACATAGAGGCAATGACTGGGAGATAGGGGGACACTGTTAATCAAGCTACAAGCTATAAGCTGTCATTCCTGACATCTCTACTTTGGCTGCGGTGCTAAACCTCAAGCCTATATTTATTTGTCACCTTAAATCACACAAAGTGACAAATAAAAAAATGTTTGCTTGAAATTTTTGAAATTTTATTAAAGTATTCACAGTAAATTCAGTTCATTGGACATTACCTATGCATGTTACATATATATAGGTGCAGATGTTTAGGAAGCAGAGACTGTTGTATTTCTGAGTTTTTCTTCCTGTGTAAAATCACAGAACTGTTCTGTTATAGAAATAAGTGTGTGTGTGTTTGTCTGTGTGTGTGCTTGTGTCTTCAGTCAGACATTGCGAGTGTGCATTATAAACGTGGAGGAGTATGAAAAGCAGGAAAACTTCTTCATTGTGCTTGACAACCCCAAATGGCTAAAGCGAGGACTCTCTTGTGAGTGTGTAATTATTTCAGATTTCATTTTTAATGTTTAAGTGACTTCTCATGACTCTGTTATTTAAAAAAAAATTAGTATAAAATAACAGTTGTAGTCTGTTTTTCCTTTCTCATGTACACTAATAGAAAGCAACAGAGCGCATCAATGTGCAAGATCAAGTATCAAAACAGTAACAACAACACACGCAGCTGAATGCTGCAAGTAACCGAAGATAACACGCAGGCGTTCACTACTGTCTCTGTTTCACTGCAGCACAGACGCTACAGCTAATTATGAGTTTGGAGTGTGTTATTGTTTGTTCGTGTAATCTCATTGTGTCAGAAAGATGCAGAAATTGGATATGTGCATGCCAGTGGAGGGGAAAGAAGTAGTCGTGTATAAAATCATTATTGTGGAAGTTCAGAAGGGAAATGAAGACTTTCATTTTAGTGTAAGGCTGTTTTATCACAGCATGAAAATATTTCTTGTACTCAGTCATTATCTGTCTTTGTTCACAGCACTGCTGCTAAACCAGGGTAAGATTGTTTGGGTGTGGTTTTGCATGTTAAAGGTGATCTGTGCAGCATTTTAAAATAACTGGTTATTATTTTGAAATTCCAAATCCTTGGCTCTAAATGTGACAGTGGGAAGTGGTCGTTTTACACTATCAGCAGAAATTTGCATTTCTTGTTTTGAGCTCAGTGAACGCCCCAGCGCTTGCTTCTTTTTACACTCACTTTAGTACCTTACTGTCAATTTGTCTCAGAATTGCAGTAGGCATAAAGACGTCTGTAAAACTTATATGAATACATTAACTTTTATTCCATGGGTTTGTGTCAAACACTAGGGAAGTACAAGTAGAAAGACTGGAAAACCTGGCTAGCTTATGTGCAACCCAGGTGAGCACATTTCATTCAAGCAAGCAGAAACCATCTTTGGGCCAGGAAAACTCTGCTGGGAATGCTTTCCACAAGGTTTAGGAGTATGTTGATAGGTTTATGGGAATTTTCCAGAAGCATATTTGTGAGGTCAGACAATGATATCAGACAGTAGGCAGTTGACCTCAGGTTGAGGTCAGGACTCTGTGCAAGTTCTTCCACACCAAACACTTCATCCATGTCTTTATGGACCTTGCTTTGTGCACTGGTGTGCAGTCATGTTGGAACAGGGAGGGGTCATCTCCAAACAATTCCCAGAGAGAATTATGACCTTGTTTTCTGCTTGGCCGTCACCTTAGCAGGAATGTTTGTCTACAGTGGATCCACTGTGAAGGCGCAATAAAACTCGGGGCCCACTTGTGATAACATTCTACATGCATGCATACAACTGGTGACAGGACTGATCTTGCTATGCTAAAGTGAGAACGTTATATTACTATTGCTAATGTGATATGATTAAAACATATGATTAATACATCAGAAAAAAATCTGCCACCACAAGCATTAAGAGCTCCTTTCATTGGAACTATGGGGGCCAAGCCTAGGCCCTGAAAAACAACCCCACACCATAATCACCCCTTCACCAAACTTTACAGTTAGCATAAAGCATCAGACAAGTACCGTTCTCCTGGTAACCACCAAACCCCGACTTGCTAGATAGAGAAGCATGATTTGTCTCTCCAGAGAACATGTCTCCACTGCTCCAGAGCCCAGTGGCGGTGTGCTTTACACCACTGTGTCTGACGCTTTGCATTGCTCTGGGTGATGTAAGGCTTTAATGCAGCTGCCCGATCATGGAAACCCATTCCATGAAGCTCTCTACACACTGTTGTTGAGCTAATCTGAAGGCCACATGAAGTTTGGAGGTCTGTAGCGATTGACTCTGCAGAAAGTTGATGACCTCTGTGCACTATGCACCTCAGCGATCTAAGTGTCCAAGTTTCTGTCGTTCCCAATTGCTTCCACTTTGTTATAATACCACTAACAGTTGCCTGTGGATATATTTATCACTGAGGACATTTCACAACTGGACTTATTAGACAGGTGACATCTCATTATGGTACCACAGTAGAATACACTGAGCTCCTGAGTGTGAGACATTCTTTCACAAATGTTTGTAGAAGCAGTCTGCACGCCGAGGTGATTGAAGCATCTGAATATAATAATTGGGATGGGTGAGTGAATACCTTTGGCAATATAATGTAGTTGGTGCACTGTACTGTGCACTTGTCTTCACACTCTGATGGTAAAATTTACAACCAGTAAATGGTTACAAATGCAGCAGCTACTGTATAACATGTTACATTGTCCCTGTTTGTTGGTGATAGCTGGTGGTTAGCTAAGCTGCTTCATTAATTATCAGGAAACTTTCGTGTAAATTAGATTTGTTCCAGTCAAAAACAGCTTTCTTTCTTCCTTTACTTTCCATTGTGCCTGGGTCCTTTGGCACGATGGACTGTTTCTCATGAAAAGAAGTTCACAGACGTTCACCTTTCTAGGACGTTTACCATGCCCAAAAAGCTCTGCCGCCCACATGTTTTGAGTGGGGTCAGGTCTCTAAAGAGCTGCTGGTGCAGAAGAGACCACTTTCTTAGCCAAGTTATAGATTCTTTTGAAATGCTGCTCACACACCTTTGAAATACGCCATACTTTGAAAGCGTGTGCTAGTGTGCTATTTTTCTTCACTATTGGCTTTAGGTTTGGGGCATTTAGCCTCAACTGAGGTGCGTAAGATATCATTAATGCTTGAATAGTGATTTCCTGTCTGTGCTCTCTCACAGGGAATCCCACCCCTGAGGAGGAACAGGCCAGGAGGATCTCCGAGATGGGAAAACCCATTCTTGGAGAGCACAGCAGGCTAGAGGTCATCATAGAGGAGTCCTGTGAGTTTAAGGTGTGTGTGGAGTGAGTGGGGGGTGTTTGTTTCTATATTATGATGCTCATACAAGCGTTACACTACCAGTAAAGTGGCAGTTACTGACATTATGTTATGTTAAACACATGCAGCCTGAAGAACTTTACTTGCAAATTTGGAAAAATTAAAAAAAAAATTTTAACTTAAAAAATAAATGTGTAAGATTGTACAAGTATGTGGTTTTCTTCACTAACCTCCTGCTGCCTTGTTGTGCGTCAGAGTCCCAATGGAGTACTAGACCAGGTACAGTTTCTACTCACGCGCTGTGTTTGATGGGAATGATGAGACTTTCCTCACTGATACTCTTCCGCTTCCAAACTATCTATTTAGGTTCATTCCATGTACCTGTATTTCCCATACATAGAAGGAATGTGTGTGTACATTGTGTATTGTGTAAGCACTGCTTGGCTAAGTCCATCTCATCTTGTACTGTGTCATCGGCCACTATATTAGGTATACCTGTATAATACCAGGTTCAAACCCCTTTTGCCTTCAAAAATACATTTATTCTGCATGGCAGAGATTTAGCACGATGCTGGACGCATTACTCAGACAGTTTGGTCCATGTTAACATGACAGCATGACTCAGTTGCTGTTGATTTCTCAGTTGCAAAGCTCTTGAAATTTGCTCTGCTGACTGTGGAGGCGATTTGAGTACATTGAACTCATCGTTATGTTTAACAGTCAGGTTTGAGATGATTAGAGCGGTGTGACATGACACTCTATCCTAACATTTAGGATTATAAAGGGATGAAGGTGTGCCAAGAAAAAATACCTCACACTATTATATCATTACTGCAGGACTAAACTGTTAATTTAGGGTAGGATGGATCCACCCTGTCAAATTCTGACCATCCAAATGTTGCAACAGAACTAATTGGACTGATTAGAGCGGGCAACAGTTTGAGTTGCTGCTGCTTTCCTATCAGCCTGAAACAGTCTAGCTGTTCTGCTCTTCACCAGGGCAGGTTCACCCTGGCACTCATTGACCCGTCTTTCTCTGACCGTTCTCCTTAAACCCTAGTGTGAAGGAAAATCCCAGTAGATCAGCAGTTTCTCAAACAACCACACCACATTCCCTTGAATCACCTTTCTTCCCCATTCTGATGCTTGTTTGAATGTCAGCAGGTTGTGTTGACACTGCGTACATGCCTAAATGCTTTAAGTTGCTGCCGTGTGATTGGCTGATTAGATATTTATGTTAAAGAGCAGTTGAACAAGTATACCTAATTAAGTGGCCAATAAGTGTTGTTCATGTATTCTTATTCTCAATTAAAGCAATGAAGTAAATAGATCATTTAAATAGTATTTATTCTTTTTGTTGTCCTGGTGTGTGTTAAATAACAAAACAAGTTAAAATGGAAAGACATCTGAGACGCGGTTTGAGAAAAGTCCTGAAACTGTGTAATGTGAACCCATCTGTTGTGTATGCGTCCATGTAAGCAATGATTGTTTCTGCTTGATTACCAACATATTTAATTTGTTGCAACAGAACACTGTGGACAAACTGCTCAAGGATACAAATCTGGCCGTGGTGATTGGTACGCGCTCATGGAAAGAGCAGTTCATCGGGGCGGTCACAGTCAGTGCAGGTCAGCGGCTTTTTTTATTTATTTATCGTTTTGCTTTTTGTTTCGTGTCATTTTTTTGGCGCTTCACTTGTAAATTTCTGAAATTCAGGTTTGCCTGTGAATCCGTATGCATGAAATTTATTGCACTGCATGTAATTTTATTACAAGACTTTGTGAACGTTATAATTTAGAAATGAAGACGTGTACTTTTGAAACCAGGTATGGACACAGTGTGGTCTGGGAAGTGTGGTAATGTCTCTGTGTTGTAAACAGAACTCTAAGTTAACTTCAACAATAAACTTTTGGCGGCTGAAACTGAGGAATGTACTGTAAACGTCACCTTTGCTCATGGATGTGAAAGATTTAAGATGCTTGAAATACTGAGCTGCAGATAGTCTGCAAGTTTTTGGACAGTGTAACATTGTTTTTGTGTAATTTTGCCTCTGCCCACCATAACTGTGGACTAAATCAAACCAGAAGAACAAACTTTCATCTTTAATTCAATGGGTTCAACAGCAGTTACTGCACAAAGGTTTCAGAAAATCTGATATTGATAGTTTGAGAATTACAGACATGTCAAAGTAATTTCCAAGTGCAGAGGGAGAAAACCGAAGATAGAAGTGGGAATATAAAACAAGAAATCTACTAAAGTGTTTCTTGTCACAGTTTTCTTGTTTAACCCTATAATGCCCTTTCTATCATATTTGATACATGAGTTTCTGAGACCTCTATGTCATCAACAAGATCAATACTTTGATCAATGATCAATTTTAAAATGGTATGGACAAAACTTTTTTTTTTGTCTAAAATTAACATTGTTGTTAACAAAAAGTTGCCAAAAACGCAGAATGTGTCAAATGCGATCCAAAAACGTAATAATAAATATATAATAAAAATATATCATACACAACATGATATAGCAAAAACATTTTTGTGGATTTTGTAATGAGGATCAATAAATATCTCAGTTCCAAAAAATCAGAATTTTCTGGCTATTTTTTGCACCATTTGGTATTGACGTCTTTTCTTTTTCTTGCCGTGTTTGATTTACTTTCTCTGTCTTGGTAAACAGGTGATGAGGATGAGGGAGAGGAGCAGCGAGTGCCCAACTGCTTCGACTATTTCATGCACATATTCTGTATCTTCTGGAAGATCCTGTTTGCTTGCGTCCCACCCACAGGGTACTGGAATGGCTGGGCGTGCTTCATAGTGTCAATCACTGTCATTGGTATTTTAACAGCCATTATCGGAGACCTAGCCTCCCATTTCGGGTGCACCGTCGGCCTGAGAGACACTGTCACTGCAGTGGTCTTTGTAGCACTGGGGACTTCTCTTCCTGGTTAGTGAGGTATTCTTGTTGTTATAGTTGTTGTTGTTGTAAACACTCTTGTATTGCAGAGGTTTGAATTAGGAAATGAATGTAAGAATGTACAGCTGATTAGCCTCATTCTCTAACTTGACTGTTTTTTTTTCAGACACCTTTGCTAGTAAAGTTGCTGCTACACAGGATCAGTACGCAGACGCATCTGTGGGAAACGTGACAGGAAGTAACGCAGTTAATGTGTTTCTGGGCATAGGAGTGGCCTGGTCTGTGTCTGCCATATACTGGGAAGTCAAAGGGAAGGTTTTCCGTGTGGACCCTGGATCACTGGCCTTCTCTGTCACGCTTTTCACCATTTTTGCCTTCTTGTGTATGGGAGTGTTAATGCTTCGCCGAAGGCCGTCCATAGGTGGTGAACTCGGAGGCCCACGCGTCCCCAAAGTCCTTACCTCACTGCTGTTCTTTGGACTCTGGTTCCTCTACGTCCTCTTCTCTAGCCTGGAGGCCTATTGCCATATACAAGGCTTCTAAACGAGCACAACTGTGGAGAGTCATGCCTACACAATAACACACACACAAAACTCCCACTGATAAACAGTTGCCGTCATCATTTGACATCTGCTGCCATGGTTCAGAAACATGCATATATACACACCACAGATTCAACCACGTAACTCTGTGGCATCCACTGCCGGACTGTGAAATTATTGTGACAACACTCCTTCATTTTCACCTCATGAAATGCAGCGACTGTTTTTTTAAGAAAGCAGAATATATGTGAAGTCGCTGGATTTTGCTTGATACCTGGAGACTCGCAGGATTTGGTCGTATGTCTCCCCACACCTGTAGAGTCTCGGTCAGAGCTTATTTTACACAGGTGACTATTTCAGGCGATAATACACAGTAAGCTGCTCAGATACGTAAAAATAACAGTTGGAAGAAAAACTACTTTGCTTCAGAAACCTTGTTTGTTAGTTCGTTGTTGTCAGTATTCATGAATCCAGGTGATTTGAAGGAAGCCTGCCAGCCGCTCAGTAGCAAGTGAGTTTTTTTGACAGTCCACAGGAGAAGCAATAAGCTGCTGTTATGAAATATCTCCCACTGCTCAGTTGTGTGTCTGTGTTGCGTTAGGTGACATGAGGCACTGTTTGATGTTAAGCGCACTGCACCTGCTTAGTTTGATCTCATTGTAGGCATTGATAATAGCAACACTACATGGAGCCAGTATTGAAATGTGAAATTGATAAAAAGTTACACGATGAATTTCTCATAAGCACCTTGTGTCTGCCATTTAGTTTGACTCCTTGAAAATAACGATTCATTCACCCCTCAAGTGTTATCTGTTTATTTATCAATGGTGTAATGTTATTGTATTTCTAATTTTATGTATTTGGACTGTTATTGGCAAAAGCACATTGTAATTTATTGTAAGTTGTCATAATTACATTTAAATTTTAACTGCATGTGTCTTGATCGGTTTCATCGCCCACACTGTTTTGTTTTTTTGGGGGGGGGGGGGTTTTCTCTTCAAGTCCACATGAGCAAAGAAGCATACATGATATGGCTTATTGGGTTATATACTTATCTGTTCTGTGTTTAACAGATGCATTTTAAGTTTGTGCACCCAAAAAACATGGAAAGTGAGGTAAAAAATATTTTTCTCTCAAAAGAAAGAAAAATCAGTACATAATATAATAACATGTCACCCAGGTCAGACCTCAATTAAAGCCTAAAAAATTCACTACCTGAGATTTTAAGCAGAGCAAGATGAGTTACTGTTGCTGGGGAATAACTGGTAAATACCTCTTATTGTAGAGAAAAGTCACTGATAGTATTAAACGGTATGTGAAGAGGAATGTCAGCGTAATTTGTTTCCTTTTTTCTTTGTTGATTGATTAGAGGGAAGGTTTGTTTTGCACCATTTTTCTTTTTTATTAAACATAGAAAAGAATGAATGATTCACACACTGAACAACGCCAGTGTCCTTATTTATTGAACCTAGTAGTGCATGACATTTCAAATGAAGCTACCCATCATCAGACAGTGAAGCATGGGGGGGGGTATTACATCACCTGTAATAGGTCACATGACCAAGACCAGTGACACTAATATCCAATGTAAACCACGTCTTAGACAAAGACAAAGAGTTGGCAAATAATCTTCAAGTAATATATATTACCTTGGGATGGGTCAGTTAAAGATGGTGTTGACTTTGAAGAAGAAAATGTTTAAATAAAAACACTTTATGAAAGACTTTCTGCAACCCTGGATTCAATAGCTTGTAGAACCATATTTAGCAGCCTGAAGCAGCTTTCTGTCTGACTTTATCAGTCTTTGTTGTGGAGGAGTTTTAGCCCACTCCTCTTTACAGTGTTGCCTCAGTTCATTGATGCTTTCAGGCATTTGTGCCGCAGTATCTCAACTGGGTTGAGGTCTGGACTTTGACTGGGCTTTGGTTCTTTTCTTTGCTGCTGTGCTTGGGATCATTGTGATCCTATTTGGGCCAAGCTTCAGCTGTAGTACAGAGAGCCTCACATTAGACTGCACTGACTGTTACCCAAGGTATCCAGGTCCTGGGACTGTAAAACAAGCCCAAATGAACAGATGTTTGTGATGTGCTGCGATTAATGTGAGCCAAACATGAAGATTTTTTTCTCAAGCAGTTCACACCACAAACAACAGTAAAAATTACATATAAACTTAGATCGCTGTTTCAGAGTAATGAGAAATTAACCAAATTCATTCTATGCATCAGACATTTGCCTGATTGTTTACAACTTGTTAACTGCACTTATGCACAGGGGCTGCTGCTTGCTGTATCCTGCAGTTATGGCAGGTATCAGATGAAACTTCATTGGCTTTGCAACTAATGGTGCAGACACACTCTTGTGTAAAAAGGCCAACCTTTATCTGACTCATTCCTCACGGCATCATTCACAAGTTAGAACCTGCAATTCAAGACGGTGCAGAAAACGTGAGTCAGTGCGAGTCACTTCTGACTGATGACTGCGATACTGGCGTGAGTTGTTAAGGATATCCTGAACTTTCTGTTGGTAAGTGCGGGTTTTTTCCTGCTGTTAGCCAGCAATGATGAAACTTTCTTTGAAGTGGATCAAACATGGGAAAGAAAAACTCCCCAGGAAGAAGCATCGGGCAGGACTAGGCTCAGCGAGGGAAATCCATCTGCAGCGAGGGGTTTGTGGCGAGAAGAGGCAGGACAGATAAACACGTGAAAATGTGATCAAACTGTTCAGAGGGAAAGTTTGATTTTTAGGACACTCGAGTCCAACATTAGCCCACTGGCATAATGTTAGCTTATAACCAGCTGTTGTTGTTTAGCTGACTTGTTGTCAGCTGTCTTCAGCTGCGGATAATAAGTGATAATTGTGACAATATCGGGAATAAAACCATAGCCATATTTGTTGATGTTTTCATGTCTTAGAGCCCTGACTCCAGGAAGAGGATGATGTTTTATCCAGATCACACTGTGTCTTTCCTTCACATTTTCACTTCTTTGGTGAAGGGACTCTTTTTCAGGTAATAAAGCTATGGTCCTTCATATCTTAAATGTTAAAATTTGCTTCCACAGCATGCAAACGTGTACAATTTCTTACTGGCCATATGTCCAGTATCTAGTCACATACAAAAGACACGATCGAAGTATTCAAAATGGGAGAGCAACATGGCAGTTTCCACAAATCAGCACCTGATCCTATGTTTTTATAATGCATGAATATATGTCTGTATAAAATGTTTCAAGACATATAGCCATGACTGAACGGCACCATCTATTAAGTTGGACAGCACATGCAACTCCACTTGTATGCACAGCAACCTTGTACAGCGCAACACTCAGTCTGGTTCAATTCAAGCTCTTGAATTGTTCAGACCTGCTATAACACACGTGGTGCACCATTTGTCAAGAGCTGAGGCAGAATGAAGAAGCATTTGGAAGTGCATCCTTGCTACTTCTATAAGAAGAAGAGAGTAAATAACACCTAGGTGCTGTTAACCAAATACACTTGATTCATCTTCAGCAATAATCTTACAAGGGTTACATGGACATTTCCAAACAATTTGAAGTTATTAAGATTATTCACAAGTGAAAATTATTTAAGAGAGTTGCCAGTCTTCCCAAATTCACCCCAAGGTCATCCCATGCAATCCTCAGTTACTATAATAAATCTCCGGTTTACATTGTTTTATATTAGCATAAAACTTGTCTGTCCTGTCTGGAAAAATCCATTATTTCAGAGCTTAGAGGCAAAATCCACATCCTACTGTGTGTGTGTGAGCATCAGCCTAAACCCACCTGCGCAGAAGGAGCACATGGTGACAACTTCGTCTGTGCAGTGACGGTCAGGAGGCTCCTCCTGGTGGCTGAAGAGTGTGGTGTTGGAGGCAAAGCAGTTATAACTGTGTTCTCTGGGTGTGAAGCGCTGAGAGCGGTTTGGTTGTCTGAACGGATTTGGCTGATGTTCAAGGAGTGCTGGAGACACTGCCCTGTGAAATGGTGAAACACAGATTGTATCATTTTGGAAATAGAAAAAAACCCTGTTGTTTTATTTTCTAATGTTAAATTCAGATGATTTGCAACCTCTAAGTAAACCCACGATTTTGTAGGCAGAGGACAGTTACAGGCACCATCATTTTCAGTAACGTTTGGAATGATGTCATCAGGGGGCGTTGCTCTTGAAACATTGGCAGCTTAGCCCAGCCCTGTAATTGTTTGGATTTTCACCTGATAAAAACACCTTTTTAAAGATGTTTACTATGTTTGATAGTAAAATCAGGTCAAACTGTCTTCCACAGAATAATAATGAAATAAATAATCAGTGCAATTTGAGTTATTCAGCTTTGTTATGATTTTTCTCTATAAGAAGCAGGAGTAAGACCATGATGTTGATGATGATGATGAAGCATGTATATCCAAACTGTGATGTTTACAGTATTTTAAACTTAGCCAGCTCTGGTCTCACAGCTCCTGCTTTTACCGTGTTATAAATAAACTGTGTCACCTCTGTCTTATCTGTTCTCCTCTTCTTCCCTTTTCCTGCTCTCCTGGTGTCTCATCAGTCTGCTTCACTCTTAATCAGCTCTGCGCTCTCCTCTTGTTCTCTCTCCTGTCCTGGTTGTAAAAAGAAAGCAATCACCAAGAGCCAAACAACCTATCCAAATCTCTCATTTTCGATATGATGACTAAGAATCAGAGTAACTATTTGATGAAGTATATGAGGTTAATAGTTATTAAAGGGCATTACTATATATATATATATAGCTACATGTCAGTATTTAATCCAGGCACAGATACACAATAATGATTGTGCAATGTGTTACTGTTTACTCCTCTGTTTACTCTTAACGTGGTGTGGTTTGCTGCAGTACAATTCTAATTCTAATTGCATTTTTGTTGCAATTTGTTTTCATTTTGTTATCCGCCTTCATTCACTTTATTGTGCTGTCTCTGTTTTTCTGATGAGGACGTTACTTTGCAACCTAGTTCCTAACATCCAGAGATATTAATGAAGGAAATGCTCTTTTCAATTCACACATCTTTTCATTCCAAATCCAAGACCTTAACTGGTGAAAAGGGCAAATTTCACCCTTCCACTAATTTCATTTTATAATTGCTTGATTATTTCTATCAATTTTTTCATTAATGTGCTGAATTTGAATATTGTTGTTGGACTTAGAGAATTGTCTTTTTTCCCTTAGAGCATCTTTGTATGTAAAAGCAGAAAATGTGAGTCCTGTAGCTCAGATAAATGTCTCGAGTCCCCATCTTGTCTCCGCCCATTTCATAACACAGTTTACTGTTGCTGAACTTTCAACAGTGACCACTATGACTACAACATGCACACATCTGGAACTTTTAGTACTGAACATGTGAATTATTTTGATCGATAATTTAGATAGATACTTACACTAATATTGGCCCAACACAACAGGTGAAAACATCCCAAATAGACCAAATATGATGACGCCATAGCCCGGCACTGCATACTGCCCTCTCGCACCTGGAGAAGAGAGACACGTATGTGAGAATGCTGTTTGTAGATTACAGCTCAGCATTCAATACCATCGTTCCCTCGAAGGAAACTGCAGGATCTAGGACTGAGCAGCTCTCCCTGCAGCTGGATCCTCAACTTCCTGTCTGACAGACACCAAGTGGTCAGACTGGGCAGCATCACCTCATCCCCCGTCATAATGAACACTGGTGCTCCACAGGGGTGTGCACTGACCCCTCTCCTGTACTCACTCTACACCTATGACTGCATGGCCACTAGCAACTCCAACATCATTGTGAAGTTTGCGGACGACACAACAGTGGTGGGTCTTATCACCAAAGGTGATGAGATGGCTCACAGGGAGGAGGTCAGTGCCCTGACACACTGGTGCCAAGAGAACCATCTCACCCTCAACATCACGAAGACAAAGGAGCTGATAGTGGACTTCCGAAGGTGTAGAGAAGCACATACCTCCATCACCATCAACAGCGCTGCTGTGGAGAGAGTGAGCAGCTTCCGTTTCCTAGGTGCACATCTGGCGGAGGATCTCACATTGTCAGTTTACACAAACAGTGAAGAAGGCGCAGCAGCGCCTCTTCACAGTTCACACAAACAGTGAAGAAGGCGCAGCAGCGCCTCTTCTTTCTCAGGAGACTGAAGAGATTCGGCATGAGCCCCCACATCCTCAGGACCTTCTACTGCTGTGCCATTGAGAGCATCCTCACTGGATGCTTCACCACGTGGTACGGCAACAGCACCGGTTACAACCGCAAAGCTCTCCAGAGAGTGGTGCGGTGTGCTGAAAGGATAATTGGAGGTGAGCTTTCCTCCCTCCAGGACAGCTACAGGAAGCGGTGCCTGAGGAAAGCTGGGAGGATGATCAAAGACTCCAGTCACCCCAGTCATAAACTGTTCAAACTACTTCCGTCAGACAGGAGGTTCTGCAGTATCTGGTCCCAAACCAGGAAACTGAGGGACAGCTTTTTCCATCAAGCCACCAGACTGCTGAACAGTGACACTTCATAGGCACCTCACTCTCACTTACCGGAACTTCAACACTATGCACTCCATATTGTTCATATATGCCATATCTTTTGCTGACACCTCTGAATCTCACTAACGTTTGCTGTATCATTGTACCAGTAATGTGACGTAACAATAAAAGTGATTTGATTTGATTTGATTTGCCACCCACTGGTGGGTAGGCAGCAAATTTTAGGGGTTGGCCAGTGCCCCCTTGTATAATAGAATATCTATCTTGTGGAGACAATCAGCCAGATAAAATTCTTCTTCTCTTGCTCTTGTTCAATCACCATCATTTCATAATATTAAATATGTGCTGAAAGCAAGAAGTGATGTGAAATTACAACTGTTTAGGCTCAAGTTACGAAATGTTCTGTTTTTCGCTGTTTTTTGATTGCAGATTAAAATCAAACTAAATTAAAGCGTTTTTATTATAATCATTGGTTCTAAAACATGAACAAAGGGATCAACTCCACCTCCTGTCATGACATTAATAATTGACAGGCAAGAGTGACCAATAGGAACATGCTAAGCGCGAGCCACTTTGTCGTTGCATTCAAAGGTCATCATGGGAAAAAGAAGCTTCATAACACATTAGTCGAAACGACATTTTTTTAAATGTCGAACGGACATTCACAGAGAGAAAAATGTTTAGTCATTCGAGTCATCGTCTCACATGCAGAATAAAATATGACTTTTTATGGTAAAAGGAAGTCTCCGGAGTTACACGGTGGAAGTCTAGAGTGGTTTATTGAAAATAGAGCCGTTGCTGATTGTTATCGAAATACCATCCCGTTTTTTCCCACGTATCTGGAATGCAGCAATAGAGATTGACAGACCACGTGACTTTCGCGCATTGCATGCCGGGAGGTGAAGGCAGGACATTTAAATTACCGCATCAAATGCAAGCATTTGCAGCACCGCAAAACGTTTTTCTCACGTTCCAATACCGTCTTGCTTTTTCTTTTCTCACCAAAAAATAATGTACAAAACGAAGGAGAACAATGCCGGTCCGTACAAAGACAGACTCGAGGAAAAGGCAAAGAAAAGGTACTTGGAAAAATCAAAGGAGTGAAAGGGTTAGACCCTTACGAGCACACAGACTGGACAAAAGACATCAGCGTGCTGCCCAACTTTAACCACGCTCAGATTTATAATTACATGGTTCTTGGAGTGAGTGCATACACTCATGAAGTTTTTAGTAACTTCAGGTCACTGCAACAGGCCCAGGTGCAGTTCACGGACGGATGGGTACAGGACCTGAAATGCACCGTGTTGAGCACAAGACCATCGTACGCACAACGGTAAGTTTACCTGTCTCACAAATCGTCTTCATAAATACACATTCGTGAACCGTTTATAAATAGGACCTTTTAGCTCACGGTAATTAATTAGTAGTGCAAAGAATATATGGTATGCATTACAGAAATGTAGCAGTGATAATAATATTGTATGCTGTAATCGTACTGGGCAATCACTGAGACAAAAATCTGTCATATATCCTGTGAATAAAAATATGTTGTTGTCTATGTACCATGGTAATAACAGAAGTTTACGCAATATTCTGCCAGGACAATTTACCATTTATGCAAAGCTACACATTTACTGTACATTCTGTCCTCACAAACATGTTTTTCTGCATTGACTGTTTCAGGTAAATCACCCATGCGCCTCAGCCAAAAGCCTCTTCAGCCCTGGGTTATTCTGCAATCTAATGGGGACGTTGAAAGTGCACATTGCACATGCATGGCTGGTGTGGCAGAGAAGTGTGTGCATGTAGCGGCTCTCCTTTACAAAGTTGACACTACTGTGCGTCTACGAGGTAATATCACGCCGACAGATGTCAAAGCTTACTGGATTATGCCCTCCAACATCAAGAGAGTGCAAGGAGTACCAGGCCACACAATTGACTACACCACCAGTGCAGCAAGAAAAAGGGCACTCGACCAATCATGTAGTGCTGGACAAAGTGACTGTTCTCCTAAACCCAAAATCCGGACTCGCACTGGTGGCAGCTCACTACAAGTGCGCACACTGGCCGATTTAAAGTCTCTCACAGATCTCATGCATGAAAACCGGTCAGGCCTATGCGCTGTTATGGAGGACTTCTGCCACCTATATGCTGACCCTGTCCAGCCTCGTGTCCTCCCCAAATCACTGCTACGCATCTTTGACCCACAGTTGAAGGGCTGTCAGCTATCTGTCCTTCTGCAGCACTGTGAACGTCTGAAGCACTGTGTCGTTGTCTCAAAGGCTGAGGCAGAGGCACTGGAGGAGAAAACCAGGGAGCAGCACAAATGTGACCTTTGGCACACAGCACGAGCAGGAAGAATCACTGCGTCAAACATACATGCGGTTGTGTCCACCTCCACTGCCAGTCCTGCGTTGTCAACTGTAAAGAAAGTGTGCTACCCACAAAAACTGTCACATCAGCTCTCCAACCAAGAACCGCAACAATTCAAGTGGGAAGAGACAATGAAAACACAGCACGCGAGTGGTACACCTCACAGGAAAGGGTGCATAGAGAACTTAAAGTTGATAAGTGTGGTTTCATAATCAACCCCGCATTCCCAGAATTAGGTGCCACCCCTGATGCGCCAGTAAAATGTGAATGTTGTGGTGAAGGATGTGTGGAAATTATGCCCATATAAACACCGCAACAACAACCTCCTGCAGGCCTGTGAAGATGACAGGTTTTGTTTGGGGTTAAAAGATGGAAGGGTTGAGTTGAAAAAGACACACATTTACTACAAGCAGGTACAAACACAGATCTATGTTACAAAGTCACACTTTTGTGACATTGTTGTGTGGACAACAAAAGCTTGTGTTGTTACACGTGTGATGCCAGATATAGACTTGTGGACTAAAATGTTGCCTGTCGCTTTTTTTTTTTCTACAAAGTTGTGATGCCTGAGCTCTTGGCCAATCACTACAGTGATCCAGAAACCAGTGTTTCACAAGGGCCACATTACATGGATGTCACCGTGACAAAAAAAAAAAAAAGAAAGACAAAAGCTTGCATAGAAAACTAATCAAAGTATTTCAGTTACACACATTCTGAGACAACTCTTATATTGAAGGACTTTCTTGTGATTTCATGTTTAGTGTCACATTAAGGTGGACACATCTTCCTGTACTCTGCACTTTATGGTTTGTTATCTGTTGTTCTGTTACGCACAGTGAATTATTATAACGTGTTAAAATTGCAATAAATGTGTCTCACACCACTGCACTCTACAGCTGTGCTGTAAATTATTATCTCTTTATGTCCATACGCAATCTTTCTTTTCAGACTGTACTAATATACAGTGTCAGAACCAATACAAATAAAGTAAGTGTTGCACAAGTCATTCATCAGGACTGTCTTTATTTATAACTGACAAGTTTTACATGTTACTATCAAGCTTACAGGACAAAGGCAAAATAATATACCGTTGTGCATTATTATTTCATTTTGTTAAAAACATAGCTGCACAACAAAACAAGACCAAATTGGAAAACAGTTATTCATCACTTGCTTGCTTTACAACAACACTTGGGCACATGTTTGTGAGCAACATGATACAGCAACTATCTTATCCAGCAAAGTCATGTTCTCACCTTCGCATGGCACCACAAAACCTAGACGGATGGTGTCGTTTAGGATAGTGTACTTGGACCGTAGACAGCCTATAACACGCTCAACATGGATCCTGACATGTGCCAGTTTTCGTGTGTCCTCCACATCTTTTGCTTGTAGCTGATCTGCACCCCTGTAAATGCTGGAATTTTTAAAGTGGCACCCATTAAGGCAACACTTTCCCTGATATCAAAACCCCGGTCTGCGAGCACTATGTCCCCGGTGAAAGCTTCTGTAAAAAGCCAGAAGTTTCCGCTTATTCGTTTATCACTTGTACGCCCTCCCCATCCTTTAGAAATGAAAGAGATGGTCCCCTGTGGTGTGATCCCAATGAGATATTTCATTGTGTGTCTACTTTTGTATGTTGAATATGTCTCCGCCATGGCACGTAATTTTGTGCCCTCTCTATGAACAGTTCAAAACAGTCAATAATAACTGTCACCCGGTCACCAAACATCTCTACATACTGGTGTGGCATACTGGCCTGTATGCAATGTCTTCCAGGCCAGTGCACCAATGGACTCAGGTGAGCGTACAACACATTTACAGTAATGTTAAACACAGTGGAAGTGGTTGTCCGGCTAATATCAAAGAGGTGTGCAATATGTGCAATCGGAAGGTTGAGTCTTAAACGCATGAGAGTTAGCAAGAGCATCTGAAACTGGGAAATTTTCCTGTCAGTGTCTGGCAAGCTCGGGCTGATTTGTTGTAGCACCCCATTAGTAAAGCAAAAGAAGGCAGCCCTGTGTAGAATTTAACTTTAGAGTTCTCGTCTTTCAAGAATTCCATGTCTAATTTCTTTTTGGACAGTTCTTTTTTAACACTAGGTTTTCTTCTTGAAGGTGTGCTATTTCTTGTAACCTTTGAGAACACATTTTACACTCCTGCAGATCTTCATCCTGGTGCTTTGGATTTATCTGCTGTGGTTGGCTCTCAGCTGTAGTTTCCGTAGTGACTGGTGCTGAAAGACATACATGCACACAGACAAAGACAAGATCATTGAAAGTGCAAAAATAAGACAGTGCTTAATGTGGAAAAAGTGGTATTTATTTATGTACATTGACAATTTTACCTGGATGGATTTCACCTGCATGAGCTGTCTCTGCCCCAGAGGAACGCGGGCCTTTTCGTGGCTGTTTTGATTTCGATCTCTGTTTTAACCGATCAAATCTAGCAGTGGTAGAAGCTTTAACTTCTGTGTGGCCCAGTTTGAGAGAGGGTGCCCAGTCTGGATCGCATTCCAGCATTTCGTAGGCTGGTTTGCCTACAAAATACAGCAAACATTACACAGAGCCACAATAAACAAAGGAGCATAGCGTGATGATTTCTGTTCAGCGCCATATAAGACGTATTAAATACCACAAAACACTTACCGTTGTGGAAATGCTTGGAGCAGACTAACATGTGAGGTGGAGTGTTTTCGAACGTTATATTAGGTCTTCTGATAGCGGCAATCCAGGCCATCCGTCGCCTCTTCGTGACTTCGGAGACATGGCTTGGAGAATTTCTCTTCCACGCCGGAATCCGATAAAAACCAAACGCATTTCCCGTCGACTTCACGCGGCTGTCGTTCTCCGGCTTGTGCAGTTAATAATACAACAGGTTCTTGGCATTTTTGTTTCTTTTTATCGCTGTGTAACTTATTTCAATTGAAAGCCTGCGTGCGCTAGTATGCCTTGGGTTCCCACAATCCTTTGCGGTTTTACCCCTCAATGACGTCACATTTTCAATCTCTATAGGCCGGCACAGGGGACAGGACAACATGGCTGCTTCTGCGGGCCGATACTACGGAGAAGGTGGCAGAGCAACGAAAAGACAGAAAACTGAAGACGGAGGAATGACAACGGCAAGTGTTTCCTTCTGACTCCGGTAGTTGGTGTTTTAGTATGCTTAAATGGGCTAGTTTTGTTTATCTAAGAAACAAATATAGTTTGTAACAAAAGTAGTGCTTGTCTCACCGCTAGCCAAAATGAAGTAGCTAACTAGCTAGCTAAACCAAACAAGCCAATGGTAGGGTCAGATTTCGTTTAAACGACAGTAATTGCAGGTTTATTGTGTAATATGAAGTAGCTGTTTACTGACACGCGATTTCACTGTGTGTACAGATAGAAGACACGTTTTAGAGTTAGTGTTGCAAAATAACTGTTGCAGTTTAATGTCAGTTTCTAACGCAAATCCCCAGTGCAGTTATTGTTAAAGGGCTGATTGACATAGATTGGCTATTTTTGTGTTGTTTATGTCCCAGCAAACTTTATCTTGCGTTTCTTTCTTTCTTTCTTTCTTTCTTTCTTTCCTTCCTTTTTTTTTTTTTTTTTGTTTAAATAGGAGAGCTACGATGACCCTCACAAACCGCTCCCCTCCCCGGTGGTGCACATCAGGGGTTTGGTGGACGGTGTCATGGAGGCTGACCTGGTGGAAGCCCTGCAAGAGTTTGGCACCATCAGGTAAAAACTGAACACACTTAAAATGAAGCTTCTCTATCGTGTTTGTTGCATTCAATGGCTGAGATTGATGAACATGTCTGATGTCAACCATACACTCCCGTATGTCCCACAGAATATTATCAACTAACAAAAAACAAGGTATTGAGCTGATTTAAATGTCGGTTCTTGTTAATTTCATATTTGCTAACTCAGTTTATAAGTTTGATAAGTTATAGGCAAAGTAAGTTTGCTTATAAGTAGATTCAAGTTGTGTAGTTTGATTAATAGGCTGCCTGTGCCTTTATTTATGAAACATGGTTCAGTGTGGGAACTATAAATCTTTCTCTTACTTAATGTCTAGTTTTGTAGTTATGATGCCCAAGAAGCGGCAGGCCCTGGTGGAGTATGAGGACATGAATGGCTCCTGCAATGCTGTTACTTATGCAGCAGAGAACCAGGTTTACATTGCAGGTCACCCTGCCTTCATCAACTACTCAACTAGTCAGAAGATCTCCCGACCAGGAGACTCGGATGACACTCGGAGCGTCAACAATGTGCTGCTGCTCACAATTATAAACCCCATCTATCCCATTACCACGGTAATGTAAAAGTATCTTCTTATGATTTCGTATTGTATATTCCCACAGATCATTCAGTGAATTCATTTTTAGATATCAGGTATCTGATAATGCTAGTCAGATAATCCATTGAAAATCCCCAAAAGTTGATTCTGTTCATCTGGACGTAGTGTCCAGATGTCCGTAGTGTCTTCAGTGGGAGAAATGTTTCGTCACTCATCCAAGTGACTTCTTCAGTCTCAGCTGACTGCAGGTTTCCCCAATCTTATAAACAGTACATTTGCATAATGACTGAAACCAGCACCAATGAAGGAACAATGGGCTGTGAGGTCAGTTCCTTGATCATTAATATGCAAATTCTCATGACCATTGATCAACAACCACTGATCAAGCTCATTGATCAAAGACCACTGATCAATGGCCATGAGTACCATTTACAGAGAGGTGGGGGGAATGGCTGCAATCACAACATTGTAAGATGGTGACTGATGTACCCTTAGGCCCCCTCCTCGATTCAGAGGTGGTCTTTCCCTTTTCATGTAAATGGCCTCCTTGACTCCGCGCTCAAACCAGCTTCCCTGTCCAGGATGTGTACGTCCTCATCATTGAAAGAGTGTCCACTGGCCTGTAGGTGTAAGCAGACTGTGGAGTCCTGACCTGATGAGGTAGCTCTTCTGTGTTGTGCCATCCACTTCACCAGAGATTGTTTGGTTTCCCCGATGTATAAATCATGGCAATCCTCCTGGCACTTAACAGCGTACGCTATATCACTCTGTTTGTGTCGGTGGACCCAATCCTTGGGGTGGACTAATTTTTGGCGCAGCGTGTTTTGGGGTTTGAAAGCCACGGAGATGCGTCTCAGCTGTTCTGATACTCCTGACACGTACGGGATAACTACAGGTTTTCGCTTAGGTAGCTGTTGTCCTTTTCTCCTGGATCACCTGGAGCCGAAATCCATTTAAAATGTTACAAGTAATGGAAATCAGGGCTGTAAAATTATAAAAATATTTCTTTATTTATTTATTAATTTTGCGAGTCTGTAATCAGTGGCAGCTAGAGTAAATGCAGTTAACCTTTTATTAATGTAATGTTTCTGCTCTAGATGTTGCCTCTTGGTCGCTGACCAGTCTACAGCTGTACATGCTGGTTAGTTTCCATGCCTGTATCCTACAGACCCAGTCAGATCTTCACATCATTCCATCTTAAAGAATGTTAACCATCCCCAGCTTAGTGAAAAGAGTTTGTATTGTAATGTTTAAAAAAAAATCAGAAAGAAATATGTGAATTGGTTGTATTAACGTTCCTGAAATTTATTTCTAATTATATTATTTTATATGATTCCAGCTGCTCTAATGAAAGTACTTGTGCTGCTGTGATCTATTCCTTATACATCTCATTAAATACTGAGATATATGTTGTAAGTTCTCATCCAGCCTAAAAATACCTGTATCTGTTTTTGTTTCATACATCTGGTCCTGCTCCACTGCTTATCTTTGCTGGTCTCTACAATACTCGTCACTACTATTATCAGTATCTTTTCCCCTTTGATGCCGTTTAAAAAATCTAGTTCTTTGACTTTGGGTAAGAGCTGTCAAAGCACTGTGTGTTTGTGTTTTAAAGGTGAAATGTATGTTGTCACATAAAGTATTCTCACTATAGCGATGTATCAATCTGTCTGTGTAACCCTACAGGATGTACTCTACACTATTTGTAACAACTGTGGCCCTGTACAGAGGATTGTCATCTTCAGAAAAAACGGTGTTCAGGCCATGGTCGAATATCCTTTTAGATCATTTTCTTTTTTACTACTCCCACTCAGAAACATCAGTATGTTTCTACATGAGCATTTAAACCTTTATGCAGTCAGACCTCCCCTTAACTCACTGCTTCCACATTTGATTCGGTCCAGAGTGCCCAGAGGGCTAAAGCCTCTCTTAACGGGGCAGACATCTACTCCGGCTGTTGCACCCTAAAGATTGAATATGCTAAGGTAAGTGTCTAACCAACATAACCACTGCTCGAGTCTTGATATCAGGTGCTTGTGAGAAGAAAATCATTTTCATCTTGCCATCCTTTCTATAGCCAGCACGCCTCAATGTCTTCAAGAATGACCAGGACACATGGGACTACACAAATCCCAACCTGAGTGGCCAAGGTAACGTGTAGCCCCTGCCCGTCCCTCCCTCTTTTTTTCTTTCTCTTTTCCTCTCATGGCATTGTATGGGATGGTTAGGGTTCTCTGCCTCCAGGAGTATTGCCTTTGATAACAGACGAATGGTTTCTTTGACCATGCAGCTTAGCCCTGTCAGAGGCAGTATTCCTGCGATGCCTTCACAGTCTTCGTGCATTTTCTCGCCACACAGCAGGCACAATGTAAGGGCACGAGGAGCAACCTCAGGGGCAGCTGACATTAATTATAGGTTCATGCATGTGAAAAGCCCATTGCACTCATCACAGCAGCATAAGCAGGCACACCATTCTTCACATAGGTTCACATTCCCTGTAGAGCATGTCACAGCTGCACAATCTCACATCTCTGCCAACTGTAAACCAGTGAACACAGCAGAGGCTGTTACACCAGTTAACCTTTAAAACATAGTGGAGATTTTGTCAGAATTAAATCAAGCTTCCTGCTTTCCAACTGAGTGTCCTTGTTGGATCTGTAGAAGACGTGTGATGATGGGTTTCAAATGTTGGCCAGACTTCGCAGGCTGGAAGGTTGTTGGGTGTTAGCATTGACAGCAGAGGCAGTATGTGTCATATAGGGCTGTGCGATCTGACCAAAATCTCATATCCCAATATAAGACATTTATCGTCGCGACAACAATATTTATCACAAAAATTTTAAATTTTCTGTAAATTTTGTGAATCTCTCGCAATTCGACTTGGGTGAAGTGTTTTCAGCGTGGCGTTGTGTACCTGTAGTCGAGTGTTACATAAGTTGAAACAGCCTTTGTGAGTATTTATTACACGGCGTGCTGCGGGGAAACGCCTGTCCTGAGGTTCATTTTTTTAGCACCTGACGGCTCTTTTTAGCTTCTCATCCGTAAACACTCTGCATACTATTTCATGTGATTCAGTTTATTTTGAAAAATCTCAACAGGATCTTCAGCTTTATTGTGAAAGGTTTATATGGAAAATAAGCAAGCAGACGGCTGAGCCATGCGATGGTTTTACCGTTGTTGTTGCTACCGACAACGCATAAAAAAGTCGCATGTCCGTCCTTAGTGTGGTTATATTAAATATAAGAGAAAGAGAGAACTTTAAGAAATTCTACAGTGACCATCAAAACGATGAAAAAATATTGCTGTAAACAGTTTATTTTGTGACACCACGAAACAAATGATAGCATAATTTGAAACAATAGGCATTTTCATATCGCCATCAGATATATATCGTTATATCGAACAGCCCTGGTGTTATAGTGTGAGACTTAATTTTTTAATTAATTTTCGATGAATCGTTTTCACATGTGTCGAGTATATGATCACTTTTAACAAAAAAAACAAAGTGACAGTTAACACTATGGAAAGTGATGTGAGCTTAAAGATGGGTTAAATGCAGATTTCATGTGTTATAATCGTGGTGGAACCCAAGATAATTAGCATTTCATGAAATAAATCAAATAAATAGTAAAGCTCCAAAGTTCAGTGTTCCTAATGTGTTGTGTACCTTGAGTATCTCAGAAGGATGGACAAAATATTAGGACCAGCTCTAGCAAAATTGGTGTAGAATGAAAATGGCTACCTTTTTGGGTAATTATATAAGATTTTTCATGCTTAAACATGAGTGTTGCTGCACTACCAAGTCTGTGACCAGTTTAATACTCTTGGCTGTTCAGATGTCACGGTAGCTGGAAAAAGACAATTCACCTTGATCACAAAGACCCTACGGCTGCTTTTTCTGTTCATTTGTTTTTTGGGTTTTTTTTAAACCTGATCACAGGCACATGCTTTACTTTGGTGCAGCTGTCTGATGGAGAATTTATATTTTTCACTAGACACTGTAAAAGGTGTAGTTACTTGTCTTATACACAGCCAGAACCACAACATGTACATTGCAAATTTCATACAAGTTTGTGACATCATATCCTCGTAAGAAAGTTTTTGATATCGTATAGCTTGCGCTGCCTTACGACCTAGAGGTGTACTCCTTGTGTCCTCACTGTGCAGAATCATACAGGCTTACCTCAACTTCTAAGCAGACACAGCGGCTTCTACAGCACAACAGCAACCACAACCACAACTAATGTAAATCTGCTCTGTGGCATACTGTACGTCGGACACAGTGGGGCATCAAATACCGGAACACAACCTCAACTCGGTACTCCCTTATTCCAAGCTCATCACCACCACCTGACATGGGAATCCATTTCATTTTTGATGGTGGGCAGTAGCCGCCATTTTCAGTTTGAGGGACAGAAATACTCGAAGGCCATGCGAACAGACACCCCGCATATCCACTACAGACTGATGTTGTAGATTGATAAGCATCTACTACCATCACTATACCAGTACAGCACATGCCATCTGCAGAGCTCCGAGGAGTCCCTACTTTGACACAACACATTGATGATGAGGGTGGGGGTCATCTGTGTGGTCATAGCGACCACACCTCCCAACTGTTGGGATGTGCTTACCCTAACACAACCACAGGAAGCAACAAAGGAGTTTTCAGACACACTCAGCCTGACCAGGGAACAGATGACACCACATACGGGGGCGGTATACAAAAAAGAGGCCATGCTAATACTCCTCATCTCTACCTTCCTGTGCCGAACACAACATGACAACACAGCGAGCCGAATATCCAAGGCAACATACAGCTGAACTGCTATGACAGCACATCATATTTCTAGTGACTTATTGTCAAGCACTGAATGCTTTTTTTTCACTTTGCAAGTGGCTGACAGCTATTAAACCAAATAAACGACATCAAGTGAGTGCCATTTTTACACAAGAAGAAATATCCATGGGGGGGCCCATGAAGACACAAGCATCAGACACCTATCAAGCATACAAGCACAGAGGCAAACAGATTACAGATCTTTCCCAAAGCTTTCTGCATTTATGGACTCTGGTGTTCTGTTTTTTTTTTTTTTTTTTTTTTTTTTTTTTTTTTTCCTGTACCTTCCTTCCCATTTCCCTCCTCCTCTTTGTGCTATTCTTGTGTTGTTTCTGCATTGTTTTCATTTTTCCTTTTTTTTTGCTGCACTGGCCCATAGTGATGCCTTTAACGCCTCCCGTGTGATGCAGGTTTGGCTCAGTGTGTCTGTGGACTGACAGCCCACTCTCAATCGGTGCATATGTCCTGCTTTATGGTCAGAGCACGGTAAGCTGGAAATGAGCCTCTAATAGCACAATTTCCAAAAACAGAGCGGCAGCAAGTCAAAACCCAACATGGACGCATGGATGTACTTTTCTCTCTGCTGGTGGAGATGCAAGGAAGGAAGGAAAGAAGAAAGAAAAGACAAGAAGAGGGAGAATGAGTTGAGGCTGGAGTCAGAGATTGGCGAGTAGCATCCTTGCTGAAGACTGCCCCCTTTCTTCTCACTGTGTCCCATGCTCCATGTATGGTGCTGTAAGTACTGAAATAAATGAATAATCTAACTTCATGGTTAACAGTTCAAAAGTATTGTGGGGAGAAATCGCATACTGTTGTTTTAAATTGGGAGATGGAGATGTCTTTTATGTAATAGTCACGTAATTCATTTTAAAGAGTACAATTATAGGTTGCTGCAGTACATACAACACATGAACTGAGCAGTTGTAGAAAATATTTGACCTTGACCTGTGTGTGTATAGTTGGTTTTTGGATGAGAGGTGATGAGAGGTTAGAAGTCTTCACAAAATTTCACAAAGTCCAGTCGATTTCAAAGCATTTTAGACTGTAGTATGAGATAAAAATTTCAAATGTGAGTAACAAGGCAGATCTTTCTTTGTTTTTTTTATATGTGGAATTTGGTTATCATGCATAATAACACAACAACATGGGAGATGGTTTGTAAGGATGTAATGGAACCAAGTTTCTTTTTTCTTTTCTTTTTTAATCAAATATATATATTGTTGCTTATTTTTGGAAAATAAGACTTGACATCTGGTAGCTCCTTCCAGATTTCTCAACTCACATTGCTAGTTTTTCACAAGGCGTGCCTTCAATTCACGGTCTGCAATCAGAGGCAACACATTTGAGAAATTATTTTTAGTATGCTTAGGATTGGATTTTAGACTAGTTGTAGTAGTTTTTTTTGTCATTTTTGTTGCATATGCAACAACTGCACTTTGAAAACAGAACACGCCTGCAGTGGAAGAAGGGGAAAAAACAAGCATATAGCCAAATTAATTCTAGTTCACTTAACAGATGTGGAATGAGTGAAGTACTAAGAATAAATATTTCTGTCAGGCCAATGTAGCTGTCCAACATGGCCAACACTGTGACTGTGAAACTGTCCTTGACACTAGGATTATTGGTGTGCTTGAGTGCCATGCCAGATGTTCTGATGTTTAGGTTTAAATGCACCATTGAAAGCATTTTACATATGTAGTCTTTTCAAAAAATCACTCAAAATTTCCCCATTTTGGCACTACTTTGGTTTTAAACAAGCTGAACAACCTATATGAAGCCTCCATATGAAGACCTCCATTTGCAGCCTGTAAATAAACAAACAGGTGGTGGAAATGATTGTTTACCACGGATGATGTGCACATAGTGACAAAATTATTACTGAGAACTTGATGGTTTAGTAATTGCATAGGGAGTAAACAACTTCTACCCTAACCTTAAGGAAGAGGTGCCTGCTAAACAGATACTGGTTTAAGAAGAATATTTACTGAGTTTTGGTGAAGTGAGCTGAAGGAAAGCCTTCTTTGAACAAAAATAAATCTGTTCTTACTTTTTGTTGACGTTAAATCAGCTGACCTCTCTGGTTTTAATTTTTCACCATGTTATTAGTTTCAGTGCTTGATGTTTTTTCACTCCTCATGTTATATCTGTGTCCTGGCTTGTAATAAATGTATATTGATATTCAAATAGTTTTCAATAAAACAGCAGGTGCTGCTCTTAGCACATTGCGTATTTTACTCTTTGATTTTCTGTTTTAATGTCTCTATTCCAAGCAACTCAGCATGTGATGAAATGTCTTTATATAGTGTTGCCAGATTGCTACTTTTTTTTTTCATGTTGTTTTATTGGATTTGACGTGTGTCATGTGTACCTGCACAGATGCTGATGGTGAAGGCAATTGGAACAATTCACAAGGTGTGTGTGCTTGTACTAGAATGGCAGATATAAGACTTTAAAATTTGAAAGCTATCTTCTTTCAAAGTCACTGTGGAAAAAAAAAATCTCCATTATGTCACCTGTAAAACCTGCAGAATGTTTGAACACTTTTTAAAGATTTCAGGCCCTTCAGTTGCATGCCATGCACAAACATGTCCCTTAGCATGTTGTAGCCCACGCAAGGTACCTTTGAGACACGTGGTAAAGAAGCTGTTTGATGGGCAACGTTTTTTTTGCTATTATAGATCCCAATGCCAATCCTAACAAACGGCAGAGGCAGCCTGCTCTTCTGGGTGATCACCCACCTGATTATGGTAAACATCGCATAATCAAATTAGTGTGACATGTAGAAAAATGAACACTGCTCAAAATCAGTTACAATTATGTTTTTTGTTTTGCTTGTTTTTTCATCTTAAGGTGGACCACAAGGAGGTTATCATGGCTACAACGATGACAGCTACGGCCCCCCTCCTCCCCATCGCATGGGGCCAGGCATGGGTGGGCGTGGTCGGGGTAACCAGCGCTACGGTCCTGGATATGGACCGCCACCGCCTGAGTACGGTCCTCACGCTGACTCTCCAGTTCTTATGGTGTATGGCCTGGAGCCCTCTAAGATCAATGCTGACAAGGTCTTCAACATCTTTTGCCTGTATGGCAATGTAGAGAGGGTAAGTGAAAGCTGACTGAAGCATCAAGTCATTGTTTTGCTGTTAGACCCCATAAGTGAAGGGCGTTTATAATATTTTGCAGACATGTGACCGCTTAGCACGTGATACTAACTTGTCGGCCATTTTGGTTGTGTAATAATCTTGAAACATAGTGAAAACTCTACTAAACATTTAGATTAAATAAACTATGGCAACTATAAGTAAATAAACAAGTGTATATACTCGGAGGAAGTAAAACCCTTTTTTGAATACGATCACTTGAGAACAAGGCGATGCAGAATTTTGAAACTGATGTATAAACTTAAATATCCTTCTAGCTGTATCTGCTAGGAGGCCGAGGGGTAGCACTGAATGCCGCCAGTGTTTTTTGTTTTGTTTTGTTTTTTTCCACTGACAGCCAAATTCCACTTTGCCCAGATGATCTTTTTTGGATAAAGCTTTCATTTCTCTAATGGTAGGTAACACCTTACCTGCTAAGAGGGACAGATTGCTTGTTATCCAAAGGCAGCCAACTGGCTAACCTTATTGTTTTTGTTTGCTAACATTGCTAACAATGGGGTGGCTGTAGCTCAGGCGGTAGAGCAGGTCATTTACTGATCGGAAGGTTGGTGGTTCGATTCCTGGCTTCCCCTAGTCTGCATGCCAGATATCCTTGGGCAAGATATTAACCCCAAATTGCTCTCCGATGCATCCATCGGAGTATGAATGTGTGTGAATGTTACTTAGAAAGCACCTACAACAATGTGCTTGTGCGAATGGGTGAATGCACAAGTTGTGTAAAGCGCTTTGAGTGCTCAGAAGAGTAGAAAAGCGCTATATAAGAACCAGTCCATTTACCATTTACCAATAGCAAAAAAGCCTGTTGGTTATTGATGTTAGAAGCTTAGAAATGGAGCCCACTATGTGATGGTGTGGCTTACTGTTGATGCTGAAAGTGGAAGAAAGACGGGCATAAAGTTAACATCCTTTTGCTTCAAGTCCATCCTTCAGACAATCTGAAGGTCTTTTTTGTTTATTTAGAAAGGTAAAGTCCCATTGAAAAAAAAGTCATCATAAGAAGTTGCATATTTAAATACTGTGTGTAGTGCTGGGTAATATTGTTTTGGTCTATTTTTCTTTCAGGTCAAGTTCATGAAGAGTAAACCTGGAGCAGCAATGGTGGAGATGGGAGACTGTTACTCTGTGGACAGGGCCATTACTCATTTGAACAATAACTTCCTTTTTGGACAGAAACTCAATGTATGGTAAGAACAACTCTCCGAAACAATTTAGAAACATCAGCACAGACTTTTTGAGATAAATTTCTCCCTTTAAAAAAAATAAAAAAAACAAAACAGATGCAAGACCTCTGGCCTTATTTCTTTCAGTGTGTCCAAGCAACAGGCTATTGTGCCAGGACAGTGCTACCAATTAGAGGACAACACAAGCAGCTTTAAAGATTTCCATGGATCACGCAACAACCGCTTCACCTCACCAGAGCAGGCGGCTAAAAACCGAATTCAGCATCCGAGCAATGTCTTGCACTTCTTTAATGCACAACCCGACATCTCTGCTGAGATCTTTAATCAGGTAAAAAAAAAAAAAGCAACAAAGGTTGCTATCTGTGATGGCCAAAAGCATCCATCCAGTGTTGCCAACTTAGCGACTTTGTTGCTATATTTAGCGAGTTTTCAGACCCCCTTAGCGACTTTTTCCTAAAAAGCGACTAGCAACAAATCTGGCGACTTTTTCTGGTGTTATTGGAGACTTATGACGACTTTTTCACGTCAAAGCACGTATCGCTCTTACTCTCAACATGCAGCTGGTGCTGCTGTGGGCACCTCACCCATGCGAAAACGCTCACAGGCGGCAGGTAGTCCTCACGCAGCAGTCGCCCCGAGCTGATGTCAGAGCACGAGATATTCACCCCTACGCATACAAGCTGCAAATGAATTGCACATGAGTGAAGCCACTGCTCCAACCCTGGACTGTAACGCGGGGGGGGAGCAGTGGTAACTGTACATCATTCCAATCATTGCAAACTTAGAAATTGGATGTCCTTGCAGAGCCTTAACTAAATACATCCGATTTCGACTGAAGCTGTCTGGTGAGGCTTGCTATGTCCATTTTGATTGTTAATGGTTAAAAATGTTCTTCTTTTACTGTTACTTTTTGTGGATCAAAAGGTTTAAAACTAGTTAAAAAGACACACACACCAAAACAGTAACTCCACCAGAGTGCCTATTTCGGGTCACTTTTGCCGTTCCCAAGTCCGGATAAAGGAGGAGGGTTGGAATTATTGAAAACAATAGTTGCTAAGAGAAATTTTAATTTGTAGTTCTAAATATATTCTATATGCTTTTAGGGTGTGTGTGTTTTTTTTTTTTTTTTTTTTTTTTTTTTTTGAAATCACTTTATGTCTCTTCCACAATGTTATTTCTCTCTCTTACAGCGTCTGTTACAATTACATCGGTAGGACCAATTATGCAAATTAGGAGATTACGCCATTTAGCGACTTTTAGGACAGCCAATAGCGATTTTCCTTACTGACGAGTTGGCAACACTGCATCCATCTCACATATTCACTGAAACGCGTTTCTGTGCTCAGGTCTGTGATGAACTTGGAATCAAGAGGCCCACAAGTGTGAAACTTTTCACTGGAAAGAGTGAGTAATATGTTGTAACTTGGTCACTAAAGTTATCTCATAATTTGGTTGTGCTGTTGTGTCCTAACTGCTTTTTAACACAGAAGTGTTATTCAGTATGGTAATGTCATGTGACACGACAGGTGAGCGGAGTTCATCTGGCCTGCTTGAGTGGGAATCCATCAATGATGCCATGGAAGCACTAGCTATGATGAACCATTATCAGATGAAAAACCCTAGTAAGTATTTAACATGTAGATCAACAAGCCAACGTGGTTCTTGGTATGTTGTACATTTGAACGCTTAATGACATTTTCTACATTTTATGATTAAAGTTTTTCTTCTGGCCTCTATATTCTAGGTGGGCCTTACCCTTATACACTGAAGCTGTGTTTCTCAACTACACACCATGCCAACTAAATCTTCCTTGAAACCATTTGTAATGTTTTCTGTCTTTGGATAGAGTATACTGCAGTTCTGTTTCACGTACCATTAAAGCTGTGTTGACAATACCTAGGATTAACGTGCTTTAGAAAATGTTACTTAAATTATAATTTTTTTTAAATAATTTATTTAACTTTTACCATGTTCTTCAAATTTTTGTTTATTTTGTATGTTCACAACACTATGTTTGATCGCCCCCCACCTTCTGTCTTTTGGTTATTAAATAAAGCCAACAGTAACCATAATGTTGCTAATAATTTAACCAGTGTCACATAATCAGAGATTGTTTGTGTTGTATAATTTCTTCAAATCCATTCTTGAAAATAAAATGCATTCTGTGAAATCAGTTTTATTCATATTGCTCCAGTTTACACTTACAGTGTAAAGCACCAAGTCAAATACCCTACAATATTATAGAGAAAACTACAACAATCAGACTATTTCTTGTAGCCAAACACTTGATGATCGTGGGAAGGAAGAAATCCCTTTTAACGGGAAGAAACACCTGCCAGGAAAAGATCGGCTTCAGCTGGCTGGGGATTGTAAGGGGGGGGGCTAGTTGTTATAACAGCAAATATACAAGCACTTGTATAAAGTGAAGAGATATGGGTATAAATTTGGTTAATCCTGTTCTGCGTGTGTGGACCTGACCCAAGTGGATGATTAAAGAGTCTGATAGCGGTGGGAAGGAGTGACTTCCTGTAATGTTCCCTCAGACAGCTAGGTTGAAGGAACCTGGTGCATCTTTCTTCTTACTGCCTGTCCTAACTGCCCTGTAGGTGGGCAAGGTTGCTACTCAGAGCTGTGTACCTGAGACCATAATAGGAATATCCACTCTCACTGACAACAGAAAAAACGATGAGCTTTCAGCTCACAAAGATTATTTACTGACATCATTTGGAACTTTGAGCATAGGTAAAATGAACATTCATTATTGTAACTTTTTATACATCTCAAGAAATGGGTATAGAAAAATATATCCTGGGGTTTGTTCGCTGCAAACATATTTGTATTGTCCTTATAAGATTATTCTCCAGAGTTATTCTCCTATAATATATAGATATATATATATCGCTATGTGATCTCTCATCATCCCAGTGAAGCCGAGTTTGAAAACTCTCACGTCTGTGCAGGAAGTGGAGTATATATATGTTATGAGATAATATTTCTCATAATATGTCTCCAGCATTACAGCACCGACACTGGCTTTCCTCTGATTAACCGCAACACAAGCCATGTTTTCTGTCTCCCATCCCAAAACAAACCAGCTCAGTTAAACTGAGGTTTCACGGAAAAACGTGTCCGACTAGCGTCAGTGTCTCCGCTACTTATGTATCTTGTCGCCAGTAAAGTAGTCCCTCTGAATTTTCCCCTTTAATCATTGTTTACAACTGTTCTGTTTCTATGTGGTCTGATTACTTTGTTGCTCAAAAGAAGTTTAATATTCAAATTCTAGAAAATAAGAAACAATGGCTTTAAAGAGAAACTACGTCTCCCATAGTGCTCTGAGCCCTGGCCGCGTAGGTGTTTCCGGTGTCTTATAACATTTTACTTCCTTCCACACAGGCTGACACGAACAAACGAGAAAGAAGACGTCGTTAAGTTTTAAATGTTACCGCCAATACTCGGATTTTGAACTTAGTTTTTTGTTAGTTTCTGTTGTAAAATTCGCGGTATGTGGCGAATGGTGTCGGAGGACTGAAGAATCGGTGCAAAACGTAGTCCGTAACGTGTAGGCCTCCGAAGAAAGTTTGGTCGAGGGCCTGTAAACAACATGTCCTCCGCCTCGCAGTCTTCCTCGAGACGGCAATGGTGCTACCTCTGCGACCTGCCCAAGATGCCTTGGGCTATGCTGTGGGAGTTCAGCGAAGCTGTATGCCGGGGTTGTGTCAACTACGACGGCGCAGACCGGATAGAACTCCTCATTGAAACTGCCAGGCAGCTGAAGAGCACTCACGGAGTTTTAGACGGCAGGTCCCCCGGTCCACAGCAGGGCAAACCCAGCTCTGCTGGGCCCCTTGAAGCGGGGCGGCATCACGGAGAGCGTGTAGACCGGGGGAGGGGTGAGTATGGGGCTTCTTCTCGCCTCCCCAATGGTCTGCACAGAGCTGAAGATGTAGCTTTGTCAGAGGGCAGCCGACAGAGCCCGAACACTCGTCGGGCTATGCCTGGGGTAGTTTCTAGTCTTCATAACACCATACCCCATGCCTTGATAGCTCAGGGGCTAGTAGCAACAGCTTCTCATGGCATTTTAACCCCATTAACAAGCACGAGAGCTGGGGCCGCTCCTATTGCCGTCTCAGCTGGCCCCATAATAAGCGACAGTGGCAGAAGACAGGCTGTGTCGCTGGGTATGGGACCTAGCACTTCTACTCTAGTGGGCATAGATCCGGCAGTGTGGAGGAACAGTGAAGTAATGGCTGAACTGAATGAGGTGGCTCGTAGTAGAGTGGAAGGGTGGCCTAACCGTCCCAAAGCAGTTCGGGATGTGCTGGTAGCTCTCAGCAGCTGTGTCCCCTTCAATGTGCGCTTCAGGAAAGACCATAATCTGATGGGGCGTGTTCTGGCCTTTGATGCTAGCGCTACTCCGGAGTTTGAGCTGAAGGTGTTCGCGGAGTATCCCTCTGGCTCTGGAATGATCTACTCAGGAGTTCCAGATCTGGTCAGGCAGATGTTCCGTGACTCTGCCAAAGATGCTGGTAAGGCAGTAAACTCTGGGCTGCGCTACGTGGAATATGAGAAACGGCAAGGGACCGGAGACTGGCGTGGGCTGTCTGAGCTGTTGAATGATGGTGTGCGTATGTTTAAAGAGCCCCCAATCCCAGAGGTTCTGCCACAGCCAGACCCAGTGCTGTCTTTGGCAGCTCCTGGACGCCCCGGACCAGCCAAGGGCACAACCAGGCGCCGAAAGGCTTCTCCAGGCTCTGAGAACGGAGAGAGTGAGGGAAGGGCCGAACACCCTGTGAGGGAGCCCTGGCCCCGGGGCACGTACTCAGGCATGGAACCTCTTCCTGGCATGGCCGTACCTCAAGAGGGCCCACCTCGTCTACACAACCAGCCTTCACCCATCTCAGCACTTATGGGAGTGGCAGATGGCCTGAGCTCCAGTCACATGGCCAGAGAGAGCCCCAGCATGTCCACAGCCCACTCCTCAGCTGGGCGCCCCACAAGCAGCAGCCCCTCGACTCCCTCCACCTCAGTCTCCCAGGCAGCTGTAGGGCAGGGTCTGAGCACTGGAGGACAAAGTAACAACACAAACACTGGGGAGTCTACAAGTAGCACCCCAGGCACCCTGCTTTGCTGCACCCTCTGCAGAGAGCGCCTGGAGGACACTCACTTTGTCCAGTGTCCCTCAGTCCCGCACCACAAGTTCTGCTTCCCCTGCACCCGAGGGTTCATCCGCAGCCAAGGTCAAGGAGGAGAGGTGTACTGCCCCAGCGGAGAGCGCTGCCCCCTGGCCGGATCCACTGTGCCTTGGGCCTTCATGCAGGGTGAGATCTCAACCATCCTAGCTGGAGAAGGAGATGTGACAGTAAAGAAGGAGAACGACCCTTGACCCTCCATCCTTTTGGCAGTGAATGGTGAGAAAAACCTGAGAGGAGCAGACCTCCTTGTTTTATAGCTGAACTTTATCAGTGAGTGTTAAAGCAACTATCAAAAGCAGTTAAAAATAAATAAAAAATGGCAGACAAGTGCAGGCATATGGTTTCACATGTGCTTTTATTAAATAGGGTAACTGCAGCCCAAATCATCATTTGTTAAACAATTTGTGTGTTAATATTTCTTATATTTCTTCAACACTATTCTAAGAAATTAGAATATCTTTGGTTGTAGATGTCAGACAAGGTTTTTGTTTTGTTTTTTGACCAAATTGGGGGAAAAAAAAAAAATTGTAGGTGCTAACTTTGCCCAACCAATTTCTCTGATGATTTCAGTGACACTGTTGAGTTACTTTCAACTCTTCCTTGTCACGAGGTGTCACTATGCCACATGCAACCCGAAAATGTATTTGTGTCTCTGGCTGGAATTGAAATAAGCAAATGTGTAAACTGCTACACTAGTGATTTCAGTGTTAGAAATGGTTGAAATCTCCTCATGACGACTTGATAGTTTTGCTGAAGTTGTGGCACACCCTCATCATCAGATCTGAGGTGCTCATATGACTTGGCCAGAGCTCAGACAGGATCCAAAGTGATGGAATAATACATGACTAAAACTTTGACTTCTGACAAGTTGTCTTTAGATGTTAGAAGGCACCACATTTCAGTGTTAGTGTATGTTAGGCATTAGACAACCTGATGTCTCGTTGGAGATTTCATGTAATCCCAGACTGACTCCATGATGCTGAGAGCAGGGCTCTGTGGGGGCACACCATCTGTGGCACAACTTTGTTTCTTAAAAATTCATCTACATGAGCCTTGTAGTGTTTTTAGCCTCTTTGTTCTCTTTTAGAATTATATCAGATATCTTCTTGATGTTACTGTGTGAGGAGAATATTTTTGAATGTGGAGTTACCTGTATGTATTAGATGCATCTCAATTTCAGGTCTGAGCTGTGGGACAAAGACTCTGCTGTTTGATATTCTTACATGGCTTTCTTCTTTTTCCACAGTGGATTAAAACACAGTGAAAGCACTTACCTATAATCTCAAGCAGAGGTCCACTTTGGCTGTAGTTCATCATGTGTGCCTCCAAGAGCCGAATAACTCTGAAGCCCAGGAGGACCACTACACAAAGACCGGTAACTCGAGACAAGACTCACTCACGAGAGGAGGGAGACGTCTGCGCGTCGGGGCTGCATCGTGACCGAATCAAGTCTCGACCCAATCTCTCTCCATCCTTTTTTACAAAAAACAACAAAAAAAAATCTATTTATTTTTTTTTTCCTAGTGTGATAAAGGCCTCATTTCAAAAAGCCCAGGATTAAAAGCACACACTTTTCTTTTTTAAAAATTTTTTTTTGCTGTTTTTGTGTTTTGTTTTTTTCCCCCCCTAACAATGACAATCTGATCTTTTTTGTTGTTGTTTTTTGCATCCTGTCTGACACAGATGCAGGATACTTTTTACATGGTTTGACAGAATGATGCAATTCTTTAAAAAAACGAATGTTCAAAAAATGTTAAAACCATTGGGTCCTTAAAGCCAAGGGGAAAAAAATGTAAACCTACAATACATCACTTGTTATTCTCTTTATATTGTGTGTCAAAAATGTGAATTTTCTTTCAATATGGCTATGTAATTTCTATTTTTGATACAATACAAATTTCTATGTATTTGTTTATAGTGATGAGAAGACCAAAGATGGCTTCATGCTCAATGTAATTTTATTGTATTGTAGCTGTGTATGCTGTATTCACTGATAACCCTGGCATCAGTCACTAATTAGTTATTCTATCATACAAGTAAGCTTGTTTTGTCTATTTACTTTTTGAATTCTATGTATGGTAAATTTATTAGCATCACAATCTTCAATGGTTAACCCACATATTCATGTGATCTTAACAGGTCAATTCTACAATAAATGACAATGTAGTTAAAACTTAGTCATTTTGCCGCTTCTCTACTAATGACCCTTTGAAGCCTCAGTTGTGCATTTATATAAAACTTTATTAGATAAATATTTTTGACAGAAAAAAAGGAAAATCCCACACCAGCTCCCCGGCATAATTAGAATCTTTCCCACAAACCACTATTAGCAGGGTTGTAAACACACTGAACAACAATGTGTATTTACATGCACTTAGGTGTCCTGGCTGCAGTAGTATGAACAGCCTGAGGGGTGTACTACGAATAAAAATCAACACGTCTAGGCTTCTGGTAACACAATGGTGGTATTATCTGTTGGGCTGTGCTTTCTGCTTCAGGCTCTGTGGGCACACACATGGAAAAGGTGTGTTTTACGCATCGTGATTGTTCTTCCCTGTAAAATGATCGCTGAGTGACAGAGACATTATCAGCCAATAATACATTGGTTGTTTAAAATCTATAAAGAATAATATAATAAAATCTATAAAGAAAAATATGACAGTAAACTAAAACACTGCTGGTAATTCAGTGCATAGATGCGGTAAAACATTTTCATTTAAACTAATAATTGTAATTGCCAAGTGTGCTCTTTGGTGCTGTTTGTTTTTAATGTGACAGCTGGAGTTCTGGAGCTTCAAAGTGGATACATTTTAACATTAAAGTAGTGAAGTTGCTTTGATTAAACAGGTATTCTTGGTATGTGTTTTAATAGCTGTAATTTCAGCAGGGTAAGTGAGACTTGGCACATTAGACTCGGGTATATAAATATATAAAAAAACATGTTTTCTGAATCTCCAAATTAATACGTGCACATTCCCATGACAATGGAATGCATAGTTTATGCTTCATTGAGTGGTTTTAGTAAGGTACAATTTGCGTAAACAAAACATTTTTCCAGCAGACGATCTATATTGTGCTTAAAACATGCTGTAATATTGGCTTCCAACCCATTTTAAAGGGAAACTCCAAACATAACACCATGCTGATTTAGCCAGGTAGAAAAGCCATTTACGTGACAAAAAAATTGAGTTTAAGCTCAACATAGCTAAACCATTAACTTTACAGTACACCCCGCTGGTTACCCCAGAATTTAAGTAAATAGAAGCTGGTCTGTTACTGTTGAAAGTTGGAGGCCCGATATTCATTTCAAGATGTGTGCACTCAGCTGTAAAATGCTATTACCCACTATTGACTCACACGACTGATCTCTGGTAACCACATTAATGCTCAGGAGCAAAAAAAAACGTACATGTAAAAACCAAGCCAGCTTCTTGGGACTGGTGAAAATTTGCATTTGTGTCCATGAGAATAAATCACTCTGACTAGTGTCAAACTGTGCACAGAAAATGAGAAATATGTGTACTCATGACAGGATCCTCTAATCTGTTACACTGTTCAGTGCAACCAGGATTCTCACTTTCATGAATATGTCACTTTTACAGGAAATGCTGACTGCAGCCCTAAGTGCATGTGAATGTTTAATAGTGATCAGCCATACATGATATAAAATGCTTGACCAAACAATAATATGTAATATTGTAAACACCACAAACAAACCCACAGAGCTTTAACTAATATCAAACCAAAATGTGTTTAGCTGTAAACATACTTTTACAAAGATAGTGGTATAAACCTAGATTCATTTACATGCAGTTATTCATTTCATTCATACAACTGAAGGAAAGACAGAAGTGGTGAGCATGATCACGGTGTATATCAGTGCTTCAGATGGGACACCCGCCGTCTCCCAGGGCCTCCTGAGCTGCCTTCAGGGTCTCCCGCTTCACACACTTCCAGTAGCCAGAGATGCCATTTTGAGGCTGCACCTGAGGGCAAGACACTGCGGATCACATCAACCGTACTGGGAGACAAGCATTAGCATGCAGCCTAGGAGTGATATGTAAAATATCTATTGCTAATAAACAATTTGTATTTTTGCCATGATTAAAGTCAAATGATGACAGTTGTTTCTATTAAGAAAAAAAAAAAAAAAAAAGAGTATGTGTAATCCCAGGCACATCAATTAGGATGTAAAAACACGTTGAGCAGTGTGCCCACTACTTTAACTCGCTTTGGTTAGCTAATTAAGGCGTGGCTGTAGCTCAGGAGGTAGAGCAGGTCATCTACTGGTTGGTGGTTCGATCCCTGGCTCCCCCAGTCTATATCCTTGGGCATCCATCAGTGTGTAAATGGTAGTTAGTAAGCACTTAAAAGCATAGAAGACAGTGCTTGTATAAATGTGACATGTTGTATAGAGTGCTATTCATTATAAGAATCAGTTTATTTAAGGGAAATAAATACAACCCTTAGTTAAATAAGACACACTCATGTCTGTTAAAAATAAAAGTTGACCTAGGCTGGCCAGAAGAGCTGGAATGCTCCATCGTCACCTCGGCTGTCTGTACAACAGTGAAGCCAAAATATTTTGAAAGCAGATCCAGTTAATGGACTTAAGGACCATTTCACACGATGCTTTATTCAGTAAATTTATGGCCAGCTGAGTAAAAGTAAAAAAATGATTAATGATGATCCTTAAAACAGCAATAGAATCAGATTTTCTTATAGCAGCGCGACGTTCAGAGTTCAGCAGTGGAGTTAACGGGCTGCTGCTGAAAATTCAAAACATTTTAGCAGGTTATGCTTCTAATTAACATTTGGAGATGTATGCCACTATTGTTTTAGTTGATTGTTTTCAGAAATGGTCGGATGATTTGTTGCTATAAATTCTGGGACAGCAAGCAAGCACTGAAGCGCCTTGGTTAGTATTCAGAGAATTCAAACACTTCTTCTTATTATGGCTGCACAGATACGTCTGCGTCACTTCACTCCCTAAACAAAATGAACAACTGGAACAGACCCTCAGACGGATGGGCCTTGGCAACCAAAAGCTAACAGTCTAGTCTAATATGTTCATGTGCCCTTTTAAATAAACTTGCAAGTAGTTCTTTTAAACGTAGCGAGTTAACAGTGTGCCTTAGTGTTTGTGTACTTCAGTGTGATCTACACTGCAGTTAGAGGAGCACTGACGTTCATTGATAAGTCTCTTACATCTGTATCTACACATCAGGCTTTCACAGTTTTATATTTAACACATGGAGGTGAGAGAGGCACTCACTTCACTTAAACATGGTGACAAAGTAGAAAAGTCAGTGTTTTTGTGGACACAAAACACAGTCTAAGAAGATGGGGAGTGTACCTTTAGACCCCGTAGTACTCGGTCATTCATCACACCAATGAACTCCTTGTGGCTCAGGCAGTTGTCTCCATCCATGTCGAAAAGCTTAAACACGGTGTCCAGCACGTTCTCGGACAGTTCGTGGCCTGTGGCAATCTTCACAGCTCGCTTGAACTGGGCTGTAGGGAGAAGAAAAAAAACATCTATGCCTGGAAGATTGGAAGAAAACTACAGACTGATCTAACCAGAGAAACCGTACCCATGCCCACAGGACGGTTGGCTTCTGTGACCATTTTCATTGAGAAGGCAAAATCCTCCAGGTTGTTGGTGAACAGGCAGAAGGCTTTGAACTCATCAAATGTGACACTCTACAAAAGAAAACATAACAGCTGACATTTAGGCCACAACAAATCCTATTCTGACGGCACCGAGTGGAGGAAGAGCACTTGTACCTGACCCGCAGGTATCTTCTTCCTCATGTTTTCCCAGTAGACTTCATTGTCTTCTGCATTGGTGTAGTGTAGCAGCCATTCTGCAAAGTCTTCCCTCCGCATGGTGTCCATACCTTTGGAAAACTGCAGAAACTCCATCTCCTGGACTTCAGCCTGTAGGTCCTCCATGAACCTGAACAACAGAGACTAATTACACAAAATTTCATCCTTTAAGACCCACCAGGGTTCTCCTGCTGAGGTTTGCCAGAGACACAGGTGAAGACCACACAGTGAAGTCCAACATTTTGATATTCAAATTAAAGTAAAGTTTAAAAAAGAAAAAGAAAACTATTATATAAAAATGTGCAATTCCATAAAAACTAACAGTGGAGTGATGAAGTAAAGACAAATTCAGCACAGTGAAGTCATGTGGTATCCTCAGCCTCAAATAAAGCTACATAAAGTTAGGTAATCATAATTGCTATATCCTTATTCCATTAGGGATTGGCTGGCCCGTCACAGCACCTTTCTAGTTATGGACCACTCAAAGTGGACCAGTGAAGTAAAGAGAAACTGAAAAGGTGAACAGGGAAAACCCCACAAAATACATAGATTTATATCAGAACATCAGTGGCTTAGTAGCACATCTGGCTCATAATTAATCACAATTCACAGGTGACTGTAATGTGTGAAGTATAGATTTTTTGGTCATTTGGTCATATAACATAAAGTAATTTCACAACTATATCAAAGTATCTGACTAACTCAGATACTTTGGGCTGATGGGGACCTGATGAATGTAAAAACACAGAATTATCTTTTTACCTGATGTAGTTTCTGAGAAGAGGATATCAGGCCCTTGTAGAGCAAAATTTAGTATTGTGGTCTAGACCAACTGTCCCCAACCCCCGGGGCATGGACTGGTACTGGTCCGTGAGTTATTTGGTACCGGGCTGTGAGAGTTTAGGCTCGGGTGTGAAACTTATGGTTTTCAGGGTTTTTATCGTTAACTCTGTTTCCCTGGGTCTTTTCCCGTGTTGTAGCTGTGTGTCTTATTTTGAAAGAAATATTCACCATAGATGGAAAGATGACGAATATCTCGCTCATATCTCGTATGAGCTCAACACTCCTTTGTGCTCCTGAAACACATGGAGAACTTAAGTTTCTCTCTCTCTCCTTTTTTTTTTAAGAAAGCAGTTCAAGCCTAATATGAGCTTTGCTGTTCTTTTCCTTGCCTTTGCCTAACGACATGTTCAAACAGTATTTCTACATGCAAAGGATTTAGGGAGTGTCTACATCCCTTACAGGTGAGATTAAAATATTCAAAATGTCTGAGATTTCAAAAAAACAGAAACTTTACACTGTAAAGCTGCTAATTATGAAAAAGTGTCATATGCTCTGTAGTACATATGTGATTATTAGGGGGTATCCCTACCGGCTGAAGTCCTTATACTGCAACTTGTTGTCCCCTTTCCTCCCAAAGAAGTAGGCCTGTAGTGTTGTGTTCACACCTTCTCCTTCTTCTGTGGTTTTCTGGGTAACATGCAGACAGTGTTCAACAACATCGTGTGTGTTAACATTCAAAGTGAAGTGACAGAAATGACACCATAATACTGATGAAAAAAAACAGCTGTAAACAGATCATTCTTTCTAGTCCTCCGCCAGTGTTATCAGTCTGTATGTTTTTAACTAGCCCACCAACCAATGAACACTCACCTCTGTAGTATCTATAGGGGCTCGCAGTTTAGTTTTTCCCATGATTTTCTTGAGCTTCAGCAACAAAAAGAAGAAATAAATAAAATTTTAATTAACCAGTTAATCAAAATAACTAGTTGTATTGAAAATGTTTGGTTGTCCAAGTGTGAACAACATCCTACATTATCAAACAGACAATACAAAAAACAAACAAACAAAAACCAGGTGTATATATATAGCATATTTGAAAAGGGGTTTCTCTTTAGAGCTGTCACAAGACAAGTCAAAACAAATATAAAGCTATGGTACAGTTCACCTATCAAGTTAGAGATGTGGCTTTCATGTAATCACATGATAGAAACCCGAGCAGATGAGAATGCATGCACTTCTACTTTTCACTGAATGCCTTTGGCTTGTTCACCAAGTCACAACATGAAACTATAACAAGGTGAAGGACGTGCCAACATGCAGTCTAAAACAAAAGCCCAAGTCTAACATCGTTCTAAGCCTGAACGCTACACAAATATTCTCTGTCTGGTTGAAAAAGTCAAAGAAAAAAGAAAAAAAATGTCAGGTGACTTTAAATAAACCCACTAAACTCAAGCAGCGACAGATAAGACAGACTCGAGCAGCTACAACTCTCCTCACCTTCACGTGGTGCCTTGGTTCATACTTACAACTGCAGGAGTTGTAGCACATGAGGAAGCGTTAAAAGTGGCAACAGTTTGAAATTAAGTGCACATAGATATTTAAAACAAATATTTCTGTATAATAAGTCCTCCCATAAATTTACTACTTCATTATGATCTGTTATAATCTACTGCTGCTTTTATTGTCAGCATATCCTAACACATCACAGCTCTTACCTTCAAAAACTCCTTTTTGTCCACATGCTCGTTGCCATCAATGTCGAGCATTTTGAAGGCTATATCAAATCCAGTACGCGGCTCTGCAATAACAATGTAGACAAAGAATATCAGAAATGTACAGTCCAGAATGGAGCAAACCACTCAGCACAATATCTCCTGCAAGAGCTCGGACTATTGGAGAGACTTACTGGTCAGGATGGACAGCAGGAACAGATACTCTGTGTAGGATATCAAACCTGTGACAGACAAAATACACTGTGCTGCATTTCAGATAACCAACAGGGGGACACACACTGACAAAGAGGATTATCATTAAACATGAAAAGGTGGATTGTTGATGTTTAGGTCTGGTGACAGGTTAAAGTGGACCTCTCATTTTCTTTATATTTTGCAAGGAAAATGGGAAATAGGCCATTTACTGACACGTGCAAACATGCAAGCAAATGCAGAACATAAGGTGAAACCAGAGTTTGTACACATTGTAACCTTACTGGCCAAGATTACTTCTGATTGGATCTTGTCTCTCCAGAACATTTACATCTCACTTTTAATCATTGAGGAAAGTGTCAACACATTTTATCATCGTGCATTTATTTTTATCTAGTTATCGTCCTGTTGTCATCAGGAAAAAAAGTCAGTGAAATGAACACCATGGCTGACATGCAGCCCCAAACCATGACAAATCCTCCAAAACTACTGAGATTTTTAATAGATGCATCTATTTTAAAATCCTAAACCTTGTTCATTCACAAACTCACTGACAATACCCCATCACCCTTTTACAGCTGAGGGGTAAAAACGTTTCTCCTGGCCTAAAAATGACTGACAAAAGCAGCCAATGTCCAAAGAAAACCTTTGAAAGACCTCTGAAAAGCCTGGAGAACTACTGCTCAACAACACCTTAAAAAATGATAAAAGGAGCTGGTAATCATTCTGGTGTTATAGAGAAATTGGGGGGAGGATTTAAACAGATGATCCACCTGACAATTAAAAGGTATGGCATCGCAGTCCCCTTTGAGAACTTACCGTTGTCTCCCAAGTTTCTGAAGAGATCATTACCAGCACGAGCTTTAGAGGCAGCCACCAGCATACCGTTCACATCCTGCCGGGATAAAACGAACCATTAGCCTAAAGAAATGGCCGAGGTCTGCAGGTTGCACAATGCTAGAAAGTTAATGTACCTGTTTGGTTAAAACTCTCTTTTGCAGCTTTCCTGCAAAAACCAGAGAAGATGTGTTGATAACAGAACAGCAAAAAATTATTCAAGAACAGGCACAAGGCAAGAAGCACACGTGAAGTTGTTCCATGCACACAACAAACTACTCTGTTTTGCTTTGTGGGAACATGGAGGTTCCTCTTCCCTCTCTCTTTTCTTCAAACAACCAGTCAGAACTGCACTCAGTCTTCCTCATAATGCTGCACGGCCACACTGATCTGAAATGTTTGGGAGGTGTGTCTGGGTTTGGTTACGTACAGATGGTACAGTCCAGCCTTACTGACACATGAAAGCACTAAAGCAATAAAGAGATGCTCAAAAGCATGCTCATGGAAACATCGTCGGGTCTGCCGTGATTTGTTTACAATGGGACTTCTGCTCCTTAACCTCTGCGCACAGAGTCCGCAAATCGGGGCTTTACAAAGTCAGTTTACGCAGGACTGTAAGCTGTCATCTGTGAGGCGTGAGCGGTGTTTGTCTTTAACATAGTTCACGGTGGAGAACAGCTGCTGACATAATGTGGATCCGAAGATCCATAATTGGCCTACCTGGGGTTGAAAGTCTCTATAAATGCACGGCGTTTCGGCGGGTATACCGGCTTCCCCGAGTGTGCCGCTTATTTTGAGCGATGAAAAAAATAATAGAATATAATTTTATTTTTATATTTCAATATCACAATAATCTTCCAATTTAGAACTACAAGTTAAAAAGAACTAACATAAATAAAATACACTTCAGCTAAATACTTCTAATTTATTTGCCCAAACCACGCGGAGCCGCAGTATAAGGACTAAAGAGCCGCATGCGGCTCCGGAGCCGCAGGTTGCCGACCCCTGAGTTAAACACACTAAACATGAGCAGTTTAGGTTTCACTATATTTGCACTAGAAAAATTCACTATACAGGAGCTGGGGATCGAACCACAGACGGTCCAGTTTCTGGTATCTGACTTGTGGTGATACTCAATAAGGCTCCAAAGTAAGGGCACTGTTCTTTGACATACGTGATACATACTTGCTGGATATTTTTGTGGTGCAATTTAAAAAAAACAAAACAAAACAGGAGGTTGGAGATAGTTGAGTCTGATCCTGATGAGTGCTCTAGTGTCAGATTGTGAGGGCTGTATATGAAATGAGTAATTTTTTTTTTTTTTTTTTTTTTTAAATCTACTGGGGATGAAAAAGTATTTAGCAAAGGGAAATCTACCACTCGACCTGGGAAATCACACCCTGTATATATTTGTTAAAGAAAGAACAGGGATGTAGATTATGGAAGGCTATCAGCTGTTTGACCTGTTGTATGCTGTATGAGCTGCTTACGATCAACTTTCTCCAGCATCACAGAGAAGAGGAAGTCTCTGGGGGTCATGTAGGGCTCCTCTTCATGGATGACTGAGGCGAATTGGATGAAGCGGATTTTCCTTGCAGACATCTGCGGAGCTGCATCTTCCTGCAACAGCACAAGGTGCACAAACACCAATGTAAACTACAGAACACATGTTCAACAGCACCTCCCTTTATATGTTTAATGATTAACTGGACAAATGTGTGGTTTGTTAGAATTTTATTTTATTAAATTATATCTAATAAGTCAAGACTAACAGATTCACTGTGTATAAGTACAAACAGTTTCAGTGAGCACCGCTAGGGGGCACTAATTGACACTATGAATTTGGACGGTCTTTTTGTAGATATCCAACTAACATTATTGTGTCGCTTGTACTTGTAATTACGAAACATCGTACTTTAAATGAACACAGACAGGCATATGAACGGTACTGTCCGTTTGCGGTGAATTTTGACGACAGGAACTTTCTGAAGTGTCCACTTACTTTTTCTTCCTTAGCATAAACGGCGAAGGGCAGAGTCCTGTTGTTTACATGATACCGGTAATAACAGACAACCCCGGTGCCAATTACAGAAGCCACAATACCGCGACCGACAGTACGGTACTGTGCGAAGGTTTTCAGAGATCGAGGGCTCCTCAAGACACCCCTCAGGAGAGCTGCAACTTTCCCCCAGCTGGCCATTTTCAGGAAGCTAACTCGCTAGCTGGCTAAACTGCGTTCGTCTTAGCAAAGCGAGGCCACGCCCCCTCTCCCGCTGTGATAGGTAAGGAATAAATGACGTGAAGCCGTCAGCGCCGGATTGTAGAGTTCACCTTTTTAGAAGAAGACGTTTGAGAACATATATAATAATTGTGAAAGACACTTCATCTGGTTTATTTACAGAGCTGTGGTAACACATGGAAAAACTACCTTATGCCTAATATTATTTTAAAAAGTCAGATAAACAAGCTTAAAAATCTTGAAATATCCTATATTGAGTTTTAAAAATAACTGAATATGAATTTTTATTTCAAAACTAAATAAAAAATAACCAAACATAACCACGTCTTCATTTTTGGGGCCTCAGGTCTAACATTCAGATCATATAAACTCCATACTGGGCCATGACTGGCCCAAGCCCTGCTGGTACATCAGAGTTAAAACGATTAGTGTATGGCTCTTTCAGCAGATGTATTTGAAACCACCTCTTCACACCTTTATACCAGAGGAGGAACTGTCCAAAAGCCTTTTTTGTTGGTTAGCAACAGCATACAATAAAGAGGAGAGCCCAGTGCAGAGCAATAACTATACACTCAGTCTGTGCACAGATATAGATGTATATATAGATTTAGTATTTCCAGCATGTCCTCCTTCAGTATGAATGTGTGTCCAAGGACCTGAAGGCTGCCTGTCACAGGCTGTATATCACCCAGGTACAGACCGAAGAGGAAGGAGTGGAGCAAAGGTCAAGATCCATTTCATTTAACCACTCCTCATTCCTAGACTATAATGTCACAGAGGGCAAGTTCTCTGGTGAAACTACACTACCTGAAAGAGTGTCTGCTGAATCATTACTGTAGTCTTGTTTTAGTTTAAAATATAATTGCATTGTAATAATGTATAAGAGAAAAGATGCATTGTTTTAGTGCAATTTATCAAACAGAGTCAATATGTATCAAGTATCTTAGAACAAGAAGAGGTCCAGGATTTATTTTTGAAAGGAATCATCCAATCTCTGTCAGAATTCCAGAAAAGATTATATATAACATATAACATATAAATGTGCCGTGAAGATCTATAAAAAATGTATTCACACCTACAGAGGGGGGAAAAAAGACAATAGCAAAATGAAGGGATGAACAGATTTTATGAGACAAAACCACATTTCATATTTTCACAGATACATACTGGCAGATGTAGCTTTACATTCTTCAAATATACATCGAATTGTGCAGATTTTGTGCTGCACCGTGTACATGGATGTTTTTAGAACAGATCCTGCATCACCGCTGCTCTTTCTCACCGTGCACAGGGCTGCACTTGAGTGCCAAAAAAAATTGCACAGACCTTTATTTTTACTCACATTAATTATTCACATCTGTCCATTTTTTTTTTTTTTTGATGCACCGTATGTTGCTTGGATAGGAGACCTTTAGTTGGTTGCTCTAAGAAAAAGCCAAGAATACAGTATACATCTTTTGTTGTTGTTGGTACTCTGGTTACTGTGTGTACAGAAGAAGATGTAAAGCATTTGGATAACTTCTCAGTATGGATACAGTCTGGAGCCCTTCAGCAACGATTCCTTCTTGCAGCAAAGTGTCAGTATGAAGGCTCCTGCAGCTCTTTCCCAGGAGGAGCGCAGTACACTCAAAGACTAACCCTATGTTTAATGAAGGTTTCAGCCATGTTTACATAATCCATAAATACTTTATTGTATGTTACTGTTATATGCAAATTACAACCACCACATTTGTTACACAACCTTAGAAGGCTTCAGCATGGAGAATATGAAGTTGTTACTGCTGCTGCTACCTTGTGACGATAATGCTCTGGCTTTTCAGCTCAACTCTGAGAAGAAAGGCGGTAATAAACCACTCATTTATCTTGTAGTTGAAATCAGTGTGTGGTGCCAGTGGGTGTGTGCGGGTATGCGTGTGTCCACATCAATTCCACGTCAAGTTTTGCATCAGCAAGTTTGGAGGTTTATTTAATGTCATAGCAGCAAGTTTTAATGTAAGGTAACAAAGACATACACACATGTAAGACCATCAATCAATGAAGGAAACAGATTTTTGCACATTTTTTTTCTCTTCAGTCACGTTTATGCTGCCTATTTAGTTCGTTGACTGCTGTAACATAGTGGAAAATACCCGCCCACCCCCCTCCCCCTATGTGTTTCATAAAAGTAATGGGAAGCAAACATTTCAAATGCACATGGTAAGGCAGGCTAAGTATCTGCCACGAATCAGAACAATCACAGCCACATGAAAATACCATAGCATCTAATTAGAGGACTGAGAATATGTATTGCAACGGCAGACGAGTGTCAGGTCAAACAAAACATTATTCATGATTAAAGGACCAACTGTTTCCTGCTGTTCCAGCAGATTTCATGACATGGCACTTATGTAAAAGCAAACAGTGTGTGACAAATAAAAAACAAAAGAACATTCACATTGTAGCACAACGTCTCTGTTCGCAATCTTGTAATGTGAAAGTGGACTTTTGGTGTTTTCAGAAAGGAAGACTGTTAAGAAGTCATTTTACACAACTGAAGAAGTGCAATTCGACAGTATGGAAAAAGATTTGTGCTGCGAGTCATTCTCACAGCACAAATGTCAGGAGATTCTCAGTTTCTCATTGGCTCCAAAATAAGTACTGTAAAGACTATTTGGCCCTACGTGTGTAAAAATAACTCACATATATGACAAACAAGCACTATTTTATAAAACAAAATAATCACTGTGATGACAAAATACTTTGATTCCCTGAGCAGCAGGTAGTGAACTGCCCAGGCTAGTTGATCCTGTTGTGTGTGTAATCCATAAACTGAGCACACCTCCCACAGTAACACTGGCTACTCAATCAGCTAATATTACACGGGGCAACTCTTCAGTCTCATATGAATAAATATATGTGTATAAAAATACAACAAGCATACCTACAGTACACCTGCTGCTCTTCCCCGGTAAAACGTATTTAATACATCTAGATACTGGTGTACTTGTATATACACTGTGATAATTAATAGTGACTCCTAATTTGCATAATTTGTATTTAAATGTAATAAACATTAATATATTTGAGTGATGACTGCTTTTATTTGTGGATTAATACAAATGTTTTAATTTTTACCGATTCAGAGTATGGTTTTATTTGAGCACAGGTTTTATTGGTACACATACAAAGATAGGTCTATACACTTCATGACTTACATGTAACTCGTCTTTGACAAATAGATTCCAATTGGTTTGAAGGTCAAACGAAGGACAAAGGGTACAGAGAGGTCTCGTCTCTCACACACCTGCTCAGGTTTTGACATTATGGCGAGGGGGGTACCTGAAATCAGTACATTCTGTGGAAAAGAAATAGCAGTGATACAGTACAAACAGCAGCAGGGCCATTTGGCTTCTTCCTCTCATGCTTACTGCAGAGAGAACACAACTCTGCTTTTTCAAACAACCCTCTGGATTTTGAGAAGTCGACTATGACAGCAAATACAACCCACCCACCCGCTCACATTAGATTATTGCAATTTCAGTGCTGCCTGATTTATGCCAAGAACACAGAAATAAAGGCAAGTTTAACAGGTGCACTAAGACTATTTCATGCAATGTTCTGAATTTTCGTCATGTACACAAAGGCATCGTCTCAGGCTTAGTGTTACTTTGAGCATTGCCACTTTGAACATGCCTTGGGGTGATGGATCAGAATTTGAAGGGATGCTCTCCTCTGGACACGGATCGTTACGGATAAATCATAATGAGAATCAGAAGAAGTGAAAAAAAGAACTGTGGAAATGACACCAGTGAAGTCAGTTGGTAACACAAGCATTCCGTTATATTAAGATGAGTCAAAGCTAGCCATGTGTTGGGATTAAATGTCACTATGATTAGTATACAGATGTGTCAAGTGTTTAAGGTGCACAACTGCCTGGAGTAAGCTTACGTGGATGTGACAAAAAAATGAGAGAATTTACAGCTGCTTCTACATTACTTCTTATTTCCTTTCCCCCATTTCTCTCACCGACAAAGAGGAAACATAAAAAAGTATATTGCTTCAAAAACATTTTTCTTTTTTTACTATTGAGAAACATTTCATTCGCCACTTCTCAGGTTTGTCTAGATAGACAGAGCATTACATTATCAGTCAAAGATACATAAACAAAGATGCTGTGAATCTGAGAGATTAAACGATCAACAATAGGAAGTGACAGTGACTAATTCTTGGGACCATTTGTTGGAGTCTGTCTGCCTGTTTGTCCACGCGGCCGGCCTCTTATCTACCAGCAGGTGGCCCACCGCAAGCACTGATGTATTTCCTGGGTGATGGGGGAGAGGCTGAGAGATTAGTCTGTCACAGTTACAATAGTCAATCAAAGGACCGTGGCCTCGGTGTGTTCCAGCTGTGTGACCGAGGACCTGCAAACCTAACTGCACATGCTCTCCATCCATCCCTGCCTCCTATGCTGTTTGTCAGTGAGTAGCAGTAAAATAAAAAAGAGCTTCTCATTTGCTCTTTCCAGATGTGCTGGAGCCCCCCGCCCCACCCTCCAGCTTGTCAGCAATTTCAGATGTGTCTAACTTCTCAGAGCCGTCGCCTTTCTCTGACCTCTCCTTCTCAGACCTCTCCTCCCCCTCTACAAGCTCGGACCTCTCTGACCTGGCGTCTGCATCTCCCTCCGACTTCTCCTTCCTCTCAGAGCGGTCAGGATCCATAGATGAGGTGCCTGGCTTATCCCACTTGGCCATGGCCTCGTGTTCAGCTATACAGGTGGTGATAGTAGAAGTCCATGCCTTTAGGTCCTCCTACAGAGACCAGGATCAGACAGAGCTTATATAAGGAGTCTGCTCATCATACAACGCTTTTTCCTCTTTGCATTTGATTCATTGTGTGGTTTGGGATTTACACATCTCATTTTTACGCATCCAAATCTGAGCCTGCAGCAGATATATGCAAACCATCCAGCTGAAATGCTACATTTCCTTTATTTGAATAAAGTGTCTTCAGGTGGGAAACAATGTAATCAAATTTGCCTCTGACTGAAGGTTGCACCTCTTCTTATTACATCAGTGGTTTGTGGCTTTGTGCCGCACCTCATTCACACAAACCGAACCCATCAATTACTAAGTGGAAAGAGTTCAAACTATAAAGACAGAACCAAGAGTAGAAGAAGTATTTAGGTCCTGTACATGCAAACTACTGCAAGAATGTAAAATGAAGTATTTTCATTTCATTTACTTAGAATTACACTTGATCTAAGGGACAGAGATGGTTAATGTGACCAAAATAACTAAACAAAAGTTACAGGAAAATCTGTATTTTTAGGTATTTTGGGGAGGTGTAAAACTAGTGTAATCTAATTACAAATTTGACGAAAGGTCCTGCACAATTTTTTGTGACATATATATATAATAACACAGAATATTATCTCATCTGAAAAGTGAATCTTTTCACAGAACTAAATGCCATCCTATGAAAAACTACACCTCATGATTCAGCAGCCTGTAGAACACATTAGCTGCTGTAACTGGAAATAATCATTTACAATTTGACTTTATCATTCTCTGTTATTGTTGTGGATGATTATTTCTGGCTGCTCCTGGGATCATTGTCCTGTTGCATGACCCAATTTGAGTCAGGCTTTAGTGGTTGGACACATGAGCTCATATTTGACTCTAGAATATTTTGGGATACGACTCAACTCAAAGTGTTCACATCCCATAACTGCAAAACAACTTCAAAACATTTGGAAATGGCTTCATAACCATTCCAAGAATGATGGGCACCAGTAATTATTTCACTAAGATCATTACTGATGTCTTTCCCTTTTTGTGTTAACATGTACTTAAATGGTCTAAACAGTCAAAACGTCGGTATTTATAGAGCTGTTCACACTTGCTCAAGATCTATTAATCTATTAACACATTTGATTAGCAGGACCTGGCTGCTACCTACCCTCTTAGTTCATATGGAAGCAGTAACAGTGTACTTGTTTATAGCTCATCTGAGGTTGTATTTGCCTGATTTTAATACCTAGTATGGAACAGATTATTTTTATTATGTCCTGTTCTTATATGTAAAACTACTTTGTTTTTACAATGACTGTATGTAACCAGAGGGATAAGGGTTGACATAAATACTAAACTTCCTAAGGAAATTATGTAGCTGCAGTTGCTTCAAGACAGTAACAGTAACAGACTGAACTAATTAAATAACACAATATATTAAAAAGTTTACAAAATATAAGGAATAGCTCTAATATATACAAATACCTCAGTTATAAATATCCAGAATATTACAGAGGTTAAATATATATGATTGACATTTTGCTCTAACCTGTAAAACTTTGTTATTTGTTATTTTCACTGCAGAGCGTGTGCAAAAGGGTGTAACTATTGCACTGTGTACTGTGCATTAGATGGAGGAGTTGTACAAGGAGATAACCACAGGCAGGAATGATTTCCTGTGTCGCTCACTGGTGCATTTGTGTCTCTTACCCAACGTGCTCCTCTATTCTGTCCTTGTGTGATTTTGGTAATCCAGTGGGATTAAAAAGAGACAAACTGGTAATATTATAATCAAAATGTGTGAAAATGTGTTGGATACAAATGAAAGAAACGTCATTCTGTTATCTGTGAAGTTCCAATAACAAACCAAAACCAACATTTCTGTTGTTCCACATACACATGTGGCCAGGCGTTTACATCGACTCATCATGGGTATGAATGTTATGGTAATTTTGGGCTTTTAATGATTTTATCGAACTCTTGAACTTTTTCCAGGGTGGAATGATTATACAGCATACATCTTCATTGACTTTAAAAACAACAACTAGGTTCAGAAATGACACATTTTCTCTGATGAGAACATCCAAAATGATAAATACAGGCTCATATACATATTTAGTTAAATATCCCTTAGCAAGCTGCAGTCCAACCAGATGGGTTTTGTGGCTGGACATCAGATCTGGTCAGAGCCTTGGGAAGACCATTCCAGAAGCTTAGTGTCCGCCCGCTTATCTATTCCAAAATCACTTTAATGTATGTTTGGGATCACCCAATTGTTTCCAAGCTTCAAGTTGAGTTTAAAGATGCTGATTTTGGAGTAGGGGCTTCTTTCTTGGTCAGTATCCTATTAGTCTAGTGGAGACACATCTGAATAACTTGTATTTACGTACAATTGTTTAAACTGATGATCTTGGAATGTGCTGTTGTTTAGAAATGCTTGTGTAAATTTTCAATCCTCATTTTTAGATATTTACCATGTTCCTTGGACTTTCCAGTTGTTACAAGTATCGGTCAATCCAAAGAGTGATGCCAAACTAATCCTTTTTATGCTGGTAAAGAGAATCTACCAACCAGTCATGATCACTAATGAGAATTTAATAGTCCTTGACCTATCAAGTTAAGACACTGTAGTCTTCAGCACCACTCATTAAAAGGTTTAAAGTGAACTTATAGGTATGATTTTGACAATTTTGAAAATAAAAATCCAAAAGCATTCAAACTTGTGCTCTCAATTTTTGCCTTTTAATGTCATTAAAGACGTATGCTGTATAATCGTTCCACCCTGAAAAAAAATAACAACAACAATAACAACAAGAAATTGAATTGAAAGCCCAAAATGACCAAGCCATTCATCCCCAAGGTGAGTGTGAATGTACATTTCTAGCCACAACTTTATATAGTATCTACCTGAAAAAGGGATTTTCTAAAACAGCTTGACACTGTATTTTTAAACAAATGTTATTGAAACTGGAGTAAATAGTTGATTTGTTCAGCATTTTTTGAGTCTGGTAGCAGGGCGACCTGTGCAAATCTGAGTGAAATTAGTGCCCATGTTTAAGGTAATCTTCAAGATAATGAAGGAAGGAGCCAGCCGGTGCAATGCTGTAGATTACTACTTAAATCTAAATCATTTTTGCAGAACAATGAGCAAATACATTTATTGATGATTTTGGTCTTTTCATGAGGTTAATTGACCTTACCAAGTTACAAATGTATCTTACCTCATCTTTTGCATGAAATACGAAGTTGTTTCCATCGTTCACTCTGTTGCACAGAAAATCAGTAGGGACTTGTCAGTTTTTATGCATTTGCATGTATTTTATAGCCACGTGGTTAATCAATAATTTAAAATCTTTTAAAAGGCAATAACCTTTAAAGACATATTACACTTTTCAAAATAAATTCAGTAAAACCACAATTTGAAATCACAGTTACTGGCAATAAAATTTGCCATAATAATATGAATAATTCTTACTGAAGGATGAAGACATTTTTCTTCTTCTTGTATCCCATCGACGGATCAAATGAGCAGTTACTAAGGTCAACAGGAGGCTCTCCGTTGTATGTTGTGTTGTGGTTCCTGGCATCCTTATAGAAGGTCAGCTTTCCATCTTTCAGGACACAATATACGTTCACCCAGGACTTGCTGGAAAATCACAATGAGACATCTTTTAATAGACTGATGTGTAATGCATTTCTGCAGATAAGTTGGGTCACATCAGTTATCTTTGTTTCAAACAATGCACATTTAAAATTTAGAATAACTAATAAAAATCAATGGAAATTTGCAATCAATCTGTCGAGCTCTCTGTTTTCCCAAATCAAATATGCTGTTAACAGAGACAAACCAATGGAATCAAACATGCAAATAAATCTTTGCAAAATCCTCTCTGCTGGTTTTGGAGGCAAAAATATTTAACTGTCCAAAAACATATTGATCTAACTATACTGTCGCTCAGTGTCATATCACATATATAGTGTGACTGATAAGGACTGAAAGCTAACCGTCTGTGGTTTCTTCAAAGTTCATGACACAACATGCTAACACTGATAGGATTGATAACATGATGGCTGGATCCGACTGAGGTCAGTTTAATAAATTAATCTTCAATGAAGACAATCAACTCACTTTTGCCAAAGATAGTAACGACAGTGAGCATGAAGGTTGCTTCTAGACAACCTGCCTTCCTTTCTCAAACACAAACGTAATACCCTGCTGACTGAAACCAAAAGCTATTTGACCTGGTTTGCACAGTTTCCCATAGTTTGCAAATCTTTGATCAGACCATTAAACAGGCAATTGTTATTACTGGGGTGGTGCTTGTCTTCTGTTCATGACTTCTTTACCTGTTTGGGCTTCTCTGCTGAGCTTCAAGGTCAGAGCTGGTGGCCTTTTTCCGGTAGAGGGAACCTTCGTTGTGGGCAGTGTGTGAAGGCGGCTGGGGTGTTGTTGGGGCTCCAGTTGCCGGGGCTGAGCGAGATCGTCGAGTCTCCTCAGGCTCTTTTGGACGGGGCCTTCTCCTTGGTTTGGGACGGTCTCGGGCGCGAGGACGTCCATCAAAACGGGTCACAGGTGCTGAGAGGCTGCTAGGAGGTCGATAAGGCTCTCCTCGTGCCTGAAAAACCCGATAACAAAAGAGAGAATATTGCATGTATACATAATTTAAAATAAACTGACACCACAATACTGTGGTGTGCAATATGTAAACTAACTCACATGTGCGGCCTCTCTCTCCTGGACCTGCTCTACAATCTCTGCCATGGTATTTCTCTTCTCCCTGGAGGGACAGCAGACATGAGTCACCCACACAGCAAACACAGTCGTTATGTAACCTCCAAATGATAAAGATCATGCTGGACAGTGCTGACTGAGCAAACTGTAAAGAAACCACTCATTCACATACCCTGAGCGTTTGTCAGAGCCCTCCTTAGCAGAGCCCTCCAGGTCACTCGAGTCCTGCCTCTGCAGCCTCTGCTTGCCGCTCCCCTCCTGTTCGCTAGATGACTGCCTCTCCAGGCGCCTCCGATAACGCTCCTGCCGCACAATCAGCGGAAGCTCATTCAGCCTCGCTTGAATTTCCTGTTCGCTGGAGGTCTGCCTGCCCAGCTTGTACTCCCTTTCTCTCCTCAGATGGTCCATCTGAGGGTCAGAGCGGCTGCCACGGGGATCTCTCTGGAGGCGGCCGTGGAGGAGCTCCAGCCCTGACTCTGGCCCCATCATGTCTGCCATTGGGATGTCGCCAAACTGTTCACGCTGCACTCTGCTGGCTTCGAGAAGAGGGTTTACAGCCTTGTGGATGTGGTTGATTCTAGGCTGCATGAAGTCAGCTTTCAGGTGCTGCCATGCATATGCCATTTTAGGGTCCATGATGCCACCACTCTGTGCCAGATATCCAGAGCTGCCCAGGCTTCCACTGCTGTAATGATTTTGTGCCAGATAGCCTGAGCTACCCAATCCGCCAGCACTCTGATAATTCTGTGCCAGGTATCCAGAACTCCCCATATTAGACTGCTGTGCCAAAAACCCAGAACTTCCCATATTGGGCTGTTGTGCCAAATACCCAGAGCTCCCCATGTTGGACGGTTGTGCCAAATATCCTGAACTCCCTAAATTTGGCTGCTGTCCCAAATATCCGGAAGTCCCTATATTTTGTGGTTGCGCCAGATATCCAGAACTGCCCATATTCTGCTGAGACAGAAAGCCCGGGCTTCCCATACCTCCACTGCCTGGCTGCTGAGCTAGGTTACCTGAACTTCCTAACCTGCCACTGCCCAGATGATTCTGCATCCCACCCATGCTCCCAGTAGTTAGTCCAAAGTACCCAGAGCTTTCTGCGCTACAAGCAGTTTGATGGTTCAAACCGAGATAGGTGGAGGTGTCTGCTCCACCACTCTGAGATGTCAGTGCTGAGAAACCAGAGTCACTCCCACCTCCGGCTGCCTGGTGGTTCATCCCAAGGTAAGAAGTACCTATCAACTTCCCGCTGCCCTGATCCAGTCCGTGGTAGCCTGATCCATTTATAACTGGACTAAAGCTGGCCAGTGCTGAAGACAGTCTCTGGCTTGCAGAGGTGGCACCCAGATCCAAACTGGGCTGCAATGGTTTGGGTTCAATTTGGGCCTGTACCGTCTGCCTTAGGAAAGAAGAGGTAGCACTGGTTGAGGGAACACTAGGAGTCAGGCAAGATAACGGGAACATCCTTCGGCTGGAGAGCGGGGTCCTTTTCTCCTCCTCTTTTTTCTTCTCAGCCTAGAGAGAGAGTTAGCTACATAACTAATAGCACCACATAAACTCGATTAAAACCACATTTTATGCAATGGTTCCAAAAAATGCAGGTAAAGCTAGTGATTTGTTCATTTCAAACATATGCCAGACAAAACACTAAGCAATGTAGCGCGGAAGGCAGACTGGGTGCAGTGGGATTAGGGTACACCACATGCACTTAATGTCACGAGACAGATTAAAGCCTGTGATGATGCAAACTCATGGTATGCGCCCATGCCTGCTAAGCAAACACAACACGTAGTCACTTTTCTTTTAAAAACTGTGACTCCGACAAACTGATTAATTATTTATCTACAGTCAAGCTTACAGCAGAAAGCTGGCGCAGGGAGCTGAAGCGTTCTTTCCAGGTTACAGCAGCCTTGCGGAAGGCCTCGTGGCGAAGGATGAGCTGCTCAACCTCGTCAGTTTGGGCTTGGGCTACTCCTCCCTCTTGATGCCTGGTAGTGATCAGCGGCTCCTTGGCCTTTAGCCAGGCTTCCGCTTTTACTGTCTCCTGGGCAAACTGGAATTTTTCTTGCTCTGGAAGTGACAGAAGACCAACCACACTGTTACCAACTCACTACATGTTTAATGTATACTCAGTAGTATTTACATGTTTGTGTATGTTTTATTAGGGAATTTTATCATTTATGTTACAGCTTGGATTTTAGTCTTTTTCATTAAATTGTGTTGAGAGTGAATCTGTAATGTCAGCTCAACCAGAAAAGAACAGTAAGATCCATGCATGATTCATGATATATTAAATGCACATAGCAGCATCAAAGGGAAAAACATTTATAGTTTAGGCCCATTTAACATTTGAGTGTTTTGTTAAGTATTCACTATTAAGTATTCTATTTACTTACTGCGCTGCAGCCGTTCCTGGTGTTTGTCCCATTTTTCAACAAGATCCTTCTGCTTAGTCAGAAGACTGTCCAACTTCTCTTTTATCTGCAGTGACAGGCAGGTTGGTTTCATGGCAACATATTAATACATAAAGTAATTGTATGATTTTTATATATTCTCATATTAACAGTGTGAATATTTTTTTTGTCAGACCTCCTCTGAAGCAGGGTTGCCAGCAGCAATCAGGATCTTGCCGAGATCTGCACACTGCTGTATGGTCTTGCTGCGGCCGTCTATTTTGGCTTTCAGCTCCTGGTGTTGTCTCATCATCCCCTCCAGAGCTGTCAGATCCCTGAGGCACACAGATCAGTTTATTCTGGTTACATTAACCCCATCACAAAATATTTTTTAAAAGGAATCCTGACAGTTCTTGTTCTTAAACAGTTGTTTAACAGCCATAGTATTCTCCTTATTTAGCAATATTAGTGATGTGATTCTATTGGCAGCAAATCTGTCAAAGAGCAAAAGATTGCCAAAGGGTCTCATGTACTAGCCGTGTATATGAATGATTCACACAAAAATCAGTGATTGACCAATATTATATTGGCATATTATATCATACCGGAATTTGTTTTTACTTTACAAACAAATTCAGAAGAACCTCTGATCCAGAAGGAGGGACACAGTACTGTCAGGCTGTATCATACCAGCCTTCATTTATTACCTGGATGAGTGTGAAAACATTCTTACCCTGCACCAGACACTCTCTATGGACTGAGTGAAAAAAATTGGGTGTCAAAGTGAATATGAGAAAAACTAGCAGACTGCATGAAGAGGAACAAGAGGAAGACGAAGAATTAGAAGAAGAATTAGAAGAAGAAGAAGAAGAAAAAGACAGGTGGACAAGGAGCACACGATCTTATAGCCAGTGATGAAAACAAAAATAATTTTCAAGGGATTGTGCCAAAAAATGACACTGTAAGTGATGAGAAAAAAGGATGGTGGGGATCAAAAGTTGAGGAAGGCTCAATTTTTATAGAGGCATAAAAATGTTAGCTGCATCGAAACACACTACATGTGCATATGTTTTGCCATCTTTGTGGGTCCCATAGTGCTGTATGTTCATGCATATGCTGATACGTGGACATCTACTGGAAGATTTCAGGCCAAATATGAAAATACTGCAAGTTGCACAGTGGTACTGGTTGGGAACATGACAAAAAAGGCAGTGATTAGAGTGTCAACCTGAGAAAACCCCCCAATAAAAAACAAAAACAAACGGTGAAGCAGGTGTCATATGAAATTAGGTCACAGAAGACAGTATTAACATTTTGTCTTCAATGACCATATTAGACCACAGAAACTTGGTTTAACTGAACACAGGCAAAAATGCACTCTGTACTCCGTCTACCAAGCTGTAATGCATCTTTTCCAAACTGTAATAAAGGAGAGCCATACCTTAACAAGCATATGCTACCTTACCTTGGCTCATCCCATCCTATCTGGCCCATGATTCCTTCCATCCACATTAGGTTTTCACGCACCACTGAGAAGAACTGGACCTTATCAGTTACTGAAGTCACTTGGACACGACTGGCCTCACAAGAGCTCAGCAGCTCCTTCCATGCATCCATCACTTGCTGTTCTTTGACCATAATAGCCTCAGCCTTCTCACCAGCATAGATTGTCCTCAGCTGGGCAGCATTCTCCTGCAGCTGCCTCACCTGCATAAAGACATGCGTCACTCTGTTTAATTAATAAAAGATTAGCCTTAGTTTTTAGTCAAAGTTTGCTTTGTCTATGACGTATAATGTATTTTGTGACAAACATAAGTTTGGTGAGTATATAACTTGCCTGTGCAACTAGAAGTTGAAGGGCATGCTCAAAAGAGTGCATGAGTCTCTGCAGGGTGGCTGGATTGGTAATGTTGGCTTGGCATGCCCTCACCTCTGGCAGCTGCTTCATCTTCCCTGCGATCTGAGCCAAGACCTACAACACAGGACAACGCTGTCATCATGAGTGCTTTAAAAATAGAAGCTGCAACTCACGCCCAGACAGTCTACCTGTAATGTTGAGGAAGAACAGGGCACACCTGAGTCACTGTCTGATATCTGATTTGACCCTACCTCCTTGCAGTCGGTGAAAAACTTGTGCAGCTGGTGCGATGCTGCCAGCATTTGTCTGCGGGTCTCCATCAGCTCCAGCAGGTCAGCCCACGACTCATTCAGTCCGTCTTTCCACTCAGCAATCGTGGCCGCGTCTGAGTGGCCACAGTCTATCATCTCGTTCACCATTTTGTTCACTTGCTCCATGCGGTGCTGGCCAATGCTGTTGGTTTCTGATGCAAACTTGGTGAACCTCTCCTGAAGGACCTGAAACGCAAATAAACAACACAACGCTACAGAGACTCACACAAACATGAATCATTCTTTATTCTCATATAGAAGTAATGTAATCGGTCATATTGTCTGCAGTGGATGATTTCCACTCTGCAAATACAGAATGCTTTCTCCCGTCCTGACAAATAAGTTCCTCATCAAAAATGTCTCCATTGCACGTTAAAGGAAAACCAAGTGTATCCTATCAATGCAAAACATGTTTGTTAAATAAATCTGTTTAGTGACTGAGCAGCTGATTAAAACTGGACCAAATATTCTTGCACCACGTCCAGAGAATCCTTACAGGCCATGGTGCCGCTCTGCAGTTCAGCCCATTTAAGACAACTTTTCTCTGATTAGCTGTCCCAGACAGAAAGAACACATGAAAAAGAGGTGGGTGGTGCTGTTGTGCTGATTAATTTTCCAAACTCAAATGAAAGTTACACGGTGTAAAGTTTTCACCACAAGATGTCAGTAAATTGCAGATTGAAGTCCACTGAGTTTGCTTTCTTACCCCTCCCAATTCAAGCGTATGATCCTAGCTATGGCCATGGCTGCTGGTGGACAAACATGTGGTAGTCAGCCAAGAGAGATCAAAGTTGAAATACAATATACATCTGTCTCCTTTATGGTATACACTGTATAAGTATTCACCCAACCATCCAAATCATTGAATTCTGATGTTCCAATAACTTTCATGGCCACAGGTGTATAAAATTAAGCACCCAGGCATGCAGCGTGCTTCTACAAAAATCAGAGAAAGAATGGGAGCTCAGGAGCTCAGTGAATTCCCGTATGGTACTGCATTAGGATGCCACCTGTGCAGTTGTGAAATTTTCTATGGGCTCAAATTGTGGTCATAAATATTTTGTACTTGTAAATCAGGATTTGTATGTGTAAAAAGAATTTGTGTGTGTGTAAAAAAGATTTGTGTGTGGCCAAAAACTACATGTGAAACTCTGCACTCAAGTTTCAAGTTACAAGTACGAATTTTGACCCCATTTTTCTTCCTTTCATCTGATTGGTCAATGTCATGTCAATCACAAATTTGTAAATCAAAAACTGATTTACAAGTACAAAATATTTATGACCACAATTTGAGCCCATAATTTTCTTGCTACTTAATAATCCACAGTCAGCGAAAGGGAACAACGAATGAAGCAGCTAAGTGGTAAGATCCCAGAACAGGGTGAGCAGAGGTGCACAGTACGTAGAGCTCATCAACTTTCTGCAGAGTCAATCGCTACAGAGCCCCAAACTTCATGTGCCCTTCAGATTAGCTCAACAACAGTGTGTAGAGAGTTTCATGGGATGGGTTTCTATGACCGAGCAGCTGCATCCAGGCCTTACATCACCCAGAGCAATGCAGTGGTGTAAAGCACACCGCCACTGGACTCTAGAGCAGTGGAGATATGTTCTCTGGAGTGACAAATCATGGTTTTCTATCTAACAAGTCAGGGTTTGGTGGTTGCCAGGAGAACGGTACTTGTCTGATGGTTTCTACTAAATGTAAAGTTTGGTGGAGGGGTGATTATGGTGTTGTCTATCAGGAGCTTTCAGAAAGAGTTTGGAGACGCCCCTCCCTGTTCCAACATGACTATAAAGCAGGGGTCTCCAACTCCAGGCCTCGAGGGCCGGTGTCCTGCAGGTTTTAGATGTGTCCTTGAACCAACACAGCTGATTCAAATGGCTAAATGACCTCCTCAACATGTCCTGAAGTTCTCCAGAGGCCTGGTAACGAACTAATCATGTGACTCAGGTGTGTTGACCCACAGTTATATCTAAAACCTGCAGGACACCGCCCCTCGAGGCCTGGAGTTGGAGACCCCTGCTATAAAGGCCCATAAAGACATGGATGAAGAGTTTGGTGTGGAAGAATTTGACTGGCCTGTAAAGAATCATGACATCAACCCGACAGAGCACCATGGGGATGAATTAGAGTGGAGACTACGAACCAGGCCGTCTCGTCCAACATCTTTGTCTGACCTCACATATGTGCTTCTGGAAGGATAGTAAAAATTCCCATAAACTCTCCTACACCTTATGGAAAGCATTCCCAGATGAGTTGAAGCTGGTATAGCTGCAAAGGGTGGGCCGACATCATTTTAAACTGTATGGATCATGAATGGGATGTCACTGAAGTTCGTATGCATGTGAAAGCAGACGAGCAAATACTTTTGGCAATAAAATCTATCTACAAACAACACATGCATATTTTAACTCCCTGTCAAAAGCTTGTGTGCTAATTTTTTTCCTGTAAGGTAAATAAAGACATTCCATCATCCAGGCAGGTCTTCTGCTCAACTACTTTGGGACTTTGTGTATATTTCCCTTGTTTAGTTAAAAACCTTGTTTAAACCTCTCATGTTAAAAACATAAATGATTTGGTTTAATTTTTAAATTCAAAATGCAAGTGGATGTGAATAATGTCTATTTACTTACTTATAGGACCATGGTTCAAAGTTTGGGCTCAGAATTGACTGAGACTAGAACACTTCATGTGTTCCTGTTGTTTGACTAGACACTAAAACCTTGTTGATATACTGACCGTGACATCCTCGAGGTCCTGGCCTAGCTCAGTGGAACTGGCCACTGCTTCACGCTCAGTGATCCACTTCTCTAACTCCTCTACTTCCTTGTTGAGCTGGTAGAGCCAGTACTGCTGCTCCAGCTTGGTCTTTCTGTGTTCCACCATGTCCTTCAGAGACACATAGAGGCGGTCTATGTGGGACTGCTGCTTGGTGATCTGCTCACTGTTGAAAGTTAAGACAAATCAAAGGAACACAATTAGAATTTCAAAACAATTTTCCGTTAAACTTTGGTACTTTGAATGTGGAAAAGAAATTTAGGATAATCTGCAGGGATTATGGCACACCTGTCTGGGTGTCCCAGTTCCAGTAGATGCTGGCATTGCTGAGATAACATGCCCACGGTCTCTGCATATGTCTCCACGGTTTGCTCCAGAGCCAGGTGGGTCTTCAGAAGTTGTAGAGTGCTCGCCTCATCCTGAAAAATAAAACACCCTGATCACTTTGATGATGACCTATGGCAGTAAAGAGCAGTGTGAATATTACAGAGGTACATACTGTGCCTTTTTCTTCGCTGGCCAGGTTGAGCTTCTGTCCTGACAGCCAGGATTCCACTTTAGCTGCTTCGCTGTAGTACTGCTGAGCCTGTAGCGCAGCTTCCAGCAACACAGACTTCCTCTCCGTTTCCAGCTGCAGCACCTCCCACAGCTGGCGTACATGTCCCGCCCCCTCACGTACAAATTCCACCTCAGGAGTTCTCAGTGAAGCAATGATTCCTGCTCGATCAAGAACCTCCTCAACACGAGCCCGCCGCCCTGTCAGCTCCCTCTGGAGTGCCTACAGAACCGATGAGAAAGTTCTCAAACTTATCAGAGTGTAGATTACATTTCAGCTGACCATGGCCAAAAGTCATCCCTGACTTACCTGGTTCTTTTTGATATACTGCTGTACGCTCTGGAGGTTGTTTCCATATTCCTTACAAGTAGCCAAGGGAAGCCTCTCCTGAATCCACAGCTGGCAAACAACCACAGTGGGGTTATTAAATATTTCAGAAGGCACGTTTACGATCAAACGTAGACCAAACGCGTAAGCGATGGCAAAGACATGATATATTCACTTTGCAAATTCTGAATCTGAAAAATCAATGATGTGTGATGATGTTGTAACAACCATACTGGCACATTTTATGAGCAGTGTTTAAATTTAAAACAAAATATATGAAACAAGAGGAAGAGGGACTCGGACGGCTCACTATCTCATCCTCCAGGTCCTGGGCGACTTGATGCATCTCTTTGGAAGCCAGCAGGATGCGGCGTCGCTCCTTCAGGGGCTCGATGAGGCGGACTATACGGGTCTCCACTTCGCCTGACTGCTCGCCGACCTCCTTGTCACCTGCCATCAGCCCTCGCTGGGGTAGGCAGAGCCCCTGCAAGCTTCCAAGCTCTCCCACATCCTTGTAAAATTCCCCTATCTGAGACTCCATAGCCTTCACCAGATAGAAAGGAAAGGTCATGTGACAGCCATATGAAGGATGGACAAACACAGCACATCAGCTGTTTCCCTAACAGAACATTTCAGGGTTATACAACAGGTTTGCTGCATTTTTGAATGCCTCTGAACCCCATGTTTGAGAGCATACCACTACAGGGACCGCTGTGGGCTATTTATTGAAAATTTTCAACTATACAGAAAAATGTTGCAATTTAAGCCAAACTATACAAGAAGGTTCCACACTTCAGTGGAAATATGCACCTACATGCAAGGTGGTGTTAACCAATAATAATTAATTACAGCTTTCTTGATATGTTAAAAACATTTGTTTGAATTTTATGTTGCGCTGGTTTAAGAGACATGTTCAGACCTAGAGGAGGGCCTTGAGACTTGCCTGAAATTTCTGGAGCTGTTCATTGAAGGTTGGCAGGTGGTGTGCCTGTTCCAGCTGGGGGGGCTGCTGCTCCAGGTGGGAGAGCTGGTTGTCTAGGTCTGAGTAGCTCTTCACTGCCGGCTCGGGTTTGTTATTTTCAAAGAGCTGGCGGGCCTTGGCCTTGGTCGTGGTCTCCAGGTCAGACCAGCATTCCCTAATTTCCTCCAGCTTCTGCTGCACCACTGAACGGAGCTCAGGTTTCTCCTGGATCAGCTCCTGACCTTCCTGCAGAAAGAACGTGCAAGTGTTAGGGTAGGTTTTCAGAGAACGGTGCATAGTCGTGAAATTTTTTTATTAAAATTACATTATGTGTGGCACTGTCATTATCTGGCTGAGTGATTTTGTTGCTTCTCGCTCTTGCACTCCTTTAATGTCAGGCTTTGCTTCAATGGACGGTTCCTACGGTTCGCCTTGCTTGCTACCAGAAATCTATAAGTTGCACGATGCTGCAAACAACTGTCAATTCAATTCAGGTCAATTTTATTTATACGTCGCCAAATCACGACAACAGCCGCCTCAGTCACCGGTCAACCACTTTGTTAAACTCGACATGTATTTAAAGCAACTTTCTTTTTTCAAAGCATTTTTTTCATGAATCTTTTATTGATTCATTTCACCAAATGAATATTTTGAATTGAATAAACACACTAAGCTACAAACCTAAAGATCCTTTTTCCAAGTCTGTATGCATTCTTGTATTTCAGGAAGGAGCTGGGAGAACAACAGATAGAAAGTGAGTGGCTAAATTCGGTTTTGTCCCCAAAATAGCTCAGCACGACAGAGCTCCACGCCAAGGCTGCAGCCCCCTGCTTGCAGAGAGGCAGGTGTACGGAGCAAAGTTTGGCCTCGGGCTGACCTAAAAATGGTATATGGCAAGTCTGATAAACCCCCGTTCTGCCCTTCGCTCATACTCCTCTTCTCTCCCCTAAATCTTTGAGCTCTGTTCATGACATGATCTGGATGAGGAGATTCAATGAGATCAAAGCTTGTGGTGCTTCCCTTTGTGTCAGTTCTTCCCTAGAATAGATAATTACCAGTCTCCAACTACAGTGAGACTTAGGGGAGTAGGAGGTGTTTTCCTTCTATGACAAGGTACTCCTTCGTGATTTGAAGCAACAGAAAATGCTGCACTTTAACGTCCTGTTCTGGCTTGCTGTGGATGATGCATTCCTTATTTACTTCCGTCCTATTATCACATCAGCCATGTGTATGGTGGGGTGCATCTTCTAAATCCTGCTTCTCTCATTTATCTTTCACAGAGTTGGACCTATATCCTATGGCTTTCATAATGCAGTGCTGCATTCCTTCTCTTGGCACAGTCTGCTAAACTGCTGCTAGCGCTCACTCGCTCACATCCCTCGCTCTCCCTCTCATAATGCAGAGCCAGCAGAAAGCAGGTCTTTCTCACTCTCTTTTCTCTTGGCTTTACTGACACACAGAGTGAGGCAGAAGGAGAAGAAATCAGAGAGGGGGTGGACAAAGGAGATGAGAAAAGGGAGACTAAAGGAAGAAGGGAATCGAGAGGAGAAAGAATCAAAGGTTTATGGTACATACACCCCAGGCACAGTCGGATCCAAAGGGTATCTGTGAAGTGAATTTTTGGAGGCCATCATGGCTGACATAGTACCATATTTTAATGGCTACCACAAATAAATCACGCAGCATTGTGTTGCCAAATTCTGCAGGCTTCCATTTAAAGCTGATGCAGCATAATTAAAAAGTGGGTGGGATTAAAGAGCTTGTTTCATTCCACTTGCAAAAACAACACTGTATTCACACCGCACAGATCGATGCACTGTAGGTGTGAATACACTCTTCTGCTCTGCAACTTGGACTATTATCTGCCCTTGCTGCTAATGAAGCTTTAAAAAATTACTTATTGTACAATTGTGGCTAAAAAGTGCATGAATTTTGGCCAGTCTGCCCACTGTATCAACACATTTTCCACATGTCATGCTCAGGCCAGTAAAACAAATTATGTAAGACTAGAAGAAACATACGCGAGAACAAAAACAAAGATTTGTTATTCTGTTCAACAGTCACCTCAAGGCACTTTATATTGTAAGGTAGACCCTACAAGTGGCAATTCACGGAATTCAAGCACTTAATTTGAGATTCCATTATTAACTGTTAATGGTGCAGCAAATCATCACTATTCAATTCAATTCAGTTTTATTTACACAGCGCCAAATCACAACAACAGTCGCCTCAATGCGCTTTTTATTGTAAGGTAGACGTTTGGAGATGGTGGCACTGACTAAAAGACTGGAGGTGGCAGAGTGGAAGATGTTAAGATTTTCACTGCGAGTGACCAGGATGGACAGGGTTAGAAATGAGTACATCAGAGTGATGGCTCAGTGGCTTTTGAGATAAGGTTTGAGAGGCGAGGCTGAGATGGGTTTTAATGTGATTTTCACTTTCCACTGTTGCCATTTGTAAAATTGAGTTTGACGCCCTCGACCTCTAAAATAGGTAAATAATTAGAAAAAAAGTCAAGACTTGGATGATTGCTTAGTTAATGGGGCTAGTGGTGTTTCCATATGGAGAAACCTTGCTAGAGAATACAATATGAAGAATGATTGAGTTAATTTGAATATTTGTGTCAGCACAAATACACAGAAAAATGCAATAATTTGTCCAAATATTGGGCAAAGAAGATCACGTCTTCCTTTGGAAAGCAATCTGCTGTGCATGTATAGAACATGTGTATCCATACAGACTAAAAAGGTGCGCTCTGTATCCGTAAAAGAGTTAGAGGTGCTAACACAAAGCAGTTTGATGGATGTATTACAAAACACGTTACTGGCTTGATAGGTATGTTGACCCTAAAGCCAGAATTGTCTTTGCCATATATGTGGTTTCTTTTAATCTAGCAAGATCACCATAGTAACTTGTGCTGAACACAAGACCCAGTCTGGAGCTGGTTATGTTCAGGATTTATGCTGTTTTCTGTGTCGGTTCATATGCTTCATACCTCAGGAGGAATAAAGTCATGCGGTAAATTTACAACATGCAAACTGTATGTTTTCCTAATGTATAGCTCTTCCTGTAGTGTAGCTAACTAGTCTATTAGTAGGTGACTTGTGACAAAGAACATAAACAATATTAGTTTCACCTTAATCTGGCAACAGAAAGAAGTGATTGCCACATTTCCTTCAATAGGCCATGGAAAATGCCACACAGGAATGGACTGAGAAGTCCTAAATGTCTAAATATGTTTCAAGTTTTAGATCTGTAATGGACTGGTGAACAGCAGTCACAAGTCATAAAATAAATATATTAACTCAATAATTCAGAAGATTAATGGTTCTTTTGCAACATCACTAACTGATGTATTTGCAGGAACAAAACTCTTATTGCCTTTTATTTTTTATGTTTTTTATTCAATTTTCTCTAGCGATTTCACTCAGTGTAGCAGACAACATTCAATCTGTCAATTTTGTGCAAAGGAAGAGTGAAATGACATGTCAAATGCCCACTTACTGTACATGTGACAATGCGCAAATCCTGAGGCAGCAAGCCTGGTTTAAAAGCATGGCTTTAAGCCACTTTTAGGTTTTGTGAATCCAGGTAAAGCAAAGAAAGCTTGGCCATGTTGACCAGGCAAGAAAACAGGGAGATAAACAAGGGGAAGACATGCAGAAAAGGGCCACGCATCAAACCCGAACCCAGGCCGCTGCACTCCATTTGTGTGGCATATGGTCACCAGCTCACCCACAGAGCCAAACCGGCTCCCTGCATGTGCAAGCCTTTGACTTGGATCAAATGAACCAGTGTAGTACAGATATAAAAGTGTAACGAGCATGTAGGGTTGACACAAGATTATACATGCCTCTCAAATCTATTTTACAAATAGCGAGCAAACAGAACAGAAGCCAGAAAATGAATTAGTGCCTATTGGTAGGTTTTTTATCACATAGAATAACAGTCAGTACAGTCAGTTTGATGATCTTTCATTGGCTTATGTTAAAAACACAACCTCATCTGGAACATTCCCGAGGTTCCATTCAGACTTTCACATTTTCCACATTTTCACCTACTTTTATCCTGGAAATATGTTCTAAGCAAAATAAATATTCTTTCCTGAGAGAGTATGTTTAATACACTCATCCAGGTAAGCTGTATGTTGGTAATACCACTGAATAATACCATGCCGTGCAAACTCTGTAAGCCAAGAGTGTTTTACATTGGTTGAAATGCAACTGATGAAACATAGTTTAGTAAACCTATTAGTCTGACTGTTACCGGAAGGTTCCTGGTTTAAACCTCCTGTTTGACTCGGTCTGTCTTCTGCATGGAGTTTCTCCCTTTTACCTGCACAGGTTCTCTCCAAGTAGTCTGGCTTCCTCATGCAGTTCAGACAAGCTTTTTAAGGTAACTGATGATTCTTAATTGGATGTACACTGGGTCTTTAGATTTAGTAGATTGTGAGTGTGTGTCTGTCTGAAATATACACTGGTGACCTGTCCAGGCTCATTTAGGCTCAATCAGAATCAGAATACTTTAATAATAATATTAATACTTTAATAATCCCTAATGAAGCCCCCATGTAGCCCTAAAAACAATAAGTAAATGGATGGATTTTAGGAGGCTGTTTATTAGTAAGAATATTTAGTCAGTAACCAAAAATTTACGCTATTCCAGATCTTCTTCATTATGCCATGTAACAGTGTTATCCTGAATGGACTTAGTAGTTTTTGATAATTATCTGTAGCAAGTTTATAGTTTGTAGAGCCCTAAAACAGCAGAACTGAGTGCACAATGAATAGTAAAATAAATAGATTAAGTTAGCAGAGTCTGAAGCCTGGCTTAACAAGGAATACTGATAACCACCAATGTGATCCCAGTCAACTCTGACCGGGTTTTGAGGTTTTGTTGAGTCAGTTACAGAAACAAGAAGCATGGCTATGTTGAACCTGTCAAACTGAAATGTGATTAACAAATTTATGAATTCATTACAAAGTGACATAATGCTAAGAAGTAAAAGTGAAGTCGTGTAAAGGCTAATAAACACTATACTAAAGTAGATACTAGTATGCAACAGTGATGGGAAGCATATCATTTTTTCAAATATCATTGAGCAAACAGAAGACACAATGTGACAGTTCTAATCATGGTGTCAAAATTTGGCTAAGACAATCTGTAAATCACAACATCAACATATAAACATCTGTGAAAAATGAAAATCTTGATGACACTAATATTTGCATATTTACAAAAGTATAAGGCCAAACAGGATGTTGGGTAATGCTAGCTTGCCAAAAAAACATTACAAGCTGGAAGGGACTCTGTTGCTAAATTCAAGAACAGTAAAAACAGATGGAGGATGACAAAAATAACTTGTGACCAATAGAGGACATGTGTCTGTTGTTGTTGTTTTTTTTCTTTTTTTAAATTAAACCTTAGCTTAATTTCTAGACTTGCTGCTTCTGTGCTAGGCTTCCAATGTGGGAGAGCCTCATATAACTCTTTCACAGAGCTAGAGAACCAAAACTATCAAAGATACCATGATACTCAGTGGGAACAGGTGTTTTTAGCAGCGACAGAAACAATTTGGCCACAAAGTTTCTACTGCAAAGCAGAATAGGCACCCAGTTAAAAATTGAAATTGTACGGCATGAGACCTACTTGACCGCCCAGCTGTCAGTAAACAGTCTACAGAATCATTGTTGACATTTGGTTATTAAACACTGTGCTATTAAATAAATGCGTATGAAATATTGTTTAACTCTTGATCTTGGATAAAATGTTTCTTGGTCAAATGAAACCACCAGCCACAGGCTTCCTTCAGGACAATCAAGGCAAGCAGTGCTTACTTGTCAAATCTAAAATTAGACATCATTTAAAAAGAACGTAATGCAGTCTCTCCTTTATCCTCAGGCAGTGCTTTCATAAAGCTTTTGGCCTGTTTAGATCCATTCTTTACATTACTGCCATCTCATGGCTGCAGTTGGAAAGCTCGACACTTGGCTTGTGTTGTGCTCATAGGAAACTGTGGCTGTCTCTGTTTCATAGGCATGTCAGTCTCCTTAACAGTGACATGAGCTGGGTGGATAAACCTCTAGTCTTTAATGGTAAACTGATGGGAGGCCATCATGAGTGGGAAGCTGCCACTGGCTCTCTTTCCACTGCTCTGAAATCAGCTATGACCAGCACTTTTTTGCTGAAACACAACTAGCATAAGCAAGTAAACAAGTTTCTGTTACTTAGCATCGTAACAGATGAGTTTCTTCTTGCTAACCACTTTGACCAACACGTGTGATGTAAAGAAGACTGAGATTAACAATTCCTTTAGTACATTAGCTAAGACACTTCTGATGATAATGAAGAGGGGAAGGCATCTGGTCTAAAAAACAGGCAAGCTAATCAGTGCAGGCACAGCAGCACTTTCAGAATAACATCTATGAGAAATCACTTGACTGAATGTAAAGCGGTTAACCAGCTATTTTGCCAACACTCCACCTTCATTTTTCATTAACACTTTTTAATCCACCTGTAGATACTGACAGTAAACCATGTCACAAACTCCTCAAGCTTATTAATTTAGCAATTTTCTTTTGTTATTAATATATCTTAATGCACTTTTATTTTCAAATCGCCTGTTTCTGAGCTAATGAACAACTTCTTTAGAGATATATGGTCCTCACAGGACAGCCACTACAAAAACGATTTACAGGATATGATGATGATGATTAAGATTATAACATAGTTAAAAAATATGAAATTAATTAATAGTTAAAATATGCAGCAGTATTCCATTTAACACTGATGAGGAACATTTTTCTGCAGAATAATTATTTTTACTTTTGATATTTTATGCACAGTTTTCCAATAACACAGTTTTATGTGTACTGAGGTGCAGTTTTGGGAAGGCTACTTTTAAAATGTATTCCACTACAGATTACAGAATACATGCCCCAAAATGTATTTTGTAACGTATTCCGTTACGTTACTCAATGAGAGTAACGTATTCTGAATATTTTGGATTACTTAATATATTGTCATGCTTTTTACAACTACATGAATGTACTATTGCTGTGATTTATTACTATTACTGAAGGCTACTCGCCATACCAATACCAACTGGATTTTTAAATCTTAATATAAAATGAGTAACAGTAGGGTGGACATTAGGTAAGGCTGCACTTTTTGCAGTGATCTCGTATATAAAACTGTTCCGTATAGTCTTCTAGTCTTACATATATAAAAAAGGTCCGCAGCTCCGAACCGTAGTAAAGGGACCTCTGGCTAATACGTCGGGTTTGGGCTTGTAGCCGAAAACTAGCTTTACTTTGTTGTCTGGGTCAACTTTGCTAGTGAGAGACAGAGAGAAGCGTTGAAAGGCTCCAACAGAACTTATTGTTGCGGAGGAAAACGAGAACACAGTGTACAGTCGAGTCTTAACAGCTTACTTACAACTGGGCTCGTCAGGCACTCTTTTTGGCTGCAGTGGTTTTTATTATATTTACATGCTTCCAGCTCCCGTTTCTGGTCGATGACAACTCGTATTGTTCAGTTCTCCTTTTTTTGCACATAACGGGTATAGGGCTATGTCTGTAACACTCTGCTCATATTGCCTTCATATTAAATTTTTTTTTGAAAAATAATTTTAAACAATATTTCTTTACGTCGTTATGCGGGCCGCAAGTAGAGGTGACATGGGCCGTAAGATTGAGACACAGGCATTAGAGCCTCTTATTGCGTGTTTTGTTTGGGTTTCCACTGGCGTGGAATTACCAAAAACAGAGAGGGGACAGCCTAACATATGAAACAGGAAAAGACCGCCGTGTAATCCTTTTATTTCAACAAAGTAACTGTAATGGAATACAGTTACTCATATTTTGTATTTTAAATACGTAACGCTGGTACATGTCTCCCATTACTCCCCAACACTGCTGAGGTGCTGTCATGATCTTCTATTGCTTCTTTTCCTAAATATATGGTTTGAAAAATTCTTCCACCCATTGTCGCTGTCAGCCAATAGGGTACAATTTTTAATAAAATACTAGATATTTATTTATCTAGATAAGTAATAACACTTTACAATTCTTCAGCGAGGAAGGACTGCAGAAAGGCAGGCAGCACAAATGGTATGTTTGAATCTGATCCAACTTAAATAGTCGTGGAAGATGTTTCTGTATGTGTGTTTGGGAGCTGGGGCAAGTGGTCTCTGCTTGCCTTTCTGTAAAGTCACATGCCACTGACACAATGATTTATCAGCAACACTACTTTATATGTTAGTAGGTAACAAAATAACATAACAATAACTATGCTGATGATAGGTTAAAAAGCCAACTCTTCATAAAATTATTCCAAATTTATTTATATAAGCCCGGAATTAATTAATGGATGGTCCAAACAAAAACAGTATTTCCCATGAACTCCACAAAACTCCTGTTGAACCTGTTCTTTAAATTATGATTTTTGTTGTTGAGTGTGTTGCTGGTGACTAAACTGTAGGTTATGAAGTTGATTCAGTCTATGACAATGTCAAGCAAAGTACTTAAATATTCTTATTATTAACAACTTTGACTCAAAACGAGCATTAAACTGATCCTACCGATGAATGATGAATAGTAGCTTATAACTCTGTTACAGTCAGAAACCTTACTGTCCACATAGTGGGGAACAGTCTTTCATCATGTAAAAATATGTAATCTGTCACTGAATACAGTTCCCAACAGGTGCACAATTCCTGAAAATAGTAGCCACAGACAGGATAAGGACACTATTGGTACTTCTGACTTGCCGTACTAATAAAAACAGCATTGTGTCCGAGCACGCCATGTTGGATTCAACAACCCAAGCAGTTTGAACGTAAAGCAGGCAAAAAAATTCATCCATCACTTATGTTAAGATGTCTGAAGCAGGTGAGGTACCACGCTATTTTAATTTTGTCCAAGTATTTTTCCCCTCTTAGATCTCAATTGTTAAAAAAACAGAGCAGCTAAATATGGAAATACTTGTATATTATCAATGTCCACTGTCTGTGAATATGAGATATAAACAAATCTATATTCACCTCAACTTACTGCAAAAATATACTGCAAATATATACTATCCATTTTTAGTTACTTAATTTGTGTCTGTTCAGTGATCTATGTTCTCCAGCTTGTTACTTCCACAGGGTTTGTTTACAATCCACTGACCCCTGAGCCCACAGCAAGGCAAAGCACAAGGTCAGCTAGGAGTCCTCCCACTGTAAAAGAGAAACACCCACAGTTCCTCCACATATATGAGCCGACATGGATCTTTGTGGCTCTGCTGATTAAGTAATGTGAGAGAACAGAGGTAAGGCCTGATACAGGAACCCTTCCAAAAGGACGCAGAGTTCTCCGGTCCCAGCACAGCAACATCTTTTTTCTGTGTCTCTCAGGTGATGACAGAGATAGCATTGGGGTAGATTAAGAGGTAGATTAAACTGTCACTGTCGGGAACACAGGAAATCAAGGCAGTTAGCACATGTTAGACAGTCTTTATGGAGCAGCCATCTTCTGCACTCTGTGTCAGTCCTTTCAGTTTTTCTGCTGTTTGGCACGAAAGGTTAAAAACAAATGCAGTGATTCGGAAGAAAAGCAGCATCCTATTTCATTCTGTTTTCATTTTAGAGGTACAAGTGGATTCACATTATAGGCAGAACCAAGCAGCAATCTACAAGGCTAATAAATAAAGCCAAGACATAAACTGCAGTTCTTCAAATAACCACTTGAAGCCGACTCCAAAAATGAGTCAACCCCTTCGATTCTTATGTTAAAAATGCTCAACTTTACAGCAAAAATAAGCTCCACGGTACAAAAAACTAGTCTTATTAAAGATACAAGTAAGAAGACCAAATGTTTGGATTGCTTCGTGTAAGCCTCTCGTCCAAATATGGCCCCTTGTTGGCTCCAACAGAAACAAGATGGCAACAGCCAAAATGCTAAAATTAAGACTTCAAAAAGGGACATTGTAAACCAATGCTTGTGCCTTAATGATTATATCCATCCTTATATAAACTCTGTTGGCAGAACATCAAGTGTATTCCTTCATTCTAATGTAACAGTTTTATATCCCAGTGGTGGACGAAATATATAATTTAACTGCAATGTAAGCTGATCAAAAATGGTTCAAGATTTTACTGTATGTTTTAACTATCTCACTTTATGTTCTACCTCCAGCTTGTGTACTGTAAAGCAGCTCATGAAAGCATAATTAAAAATGAACAAAAACATTGCAGTGGCAGGTCCTGAGACATGTCCAGGCTAATCCTTTAACTGCCTCAGTGCTGTTTTTAACATAATATTTGTATTCTAGTTACTGCAGTACCAGAAGGCATATATTGTGTTATTATTGTTTGATTTATCAGTGTAGCTGCCAAATGACATTACACTAATAAATAACACATTTGCATACATAAAGATTGATTAAAAGACTTATCTTAGTTATCAAAACTACGTGTACTAGGTATCACCAAATACGACAAATATTGTTATTAAAGGAGACATTAAATTTTAACAGGTTTGCAAAGTTTTCTGCACAAATACAAATAATTGTTATGTGTGTACCTATGGATTACACCTACAGGTGCCACTCTGCCACAGAAACTCCCGGCACACAGTTTTTGTGTTGATGTCAACGCCAGCGCCGATTTGGGGCTCTGAGTCAGCAGAAAGTTGGCAACTTCATGGTCTGCTGCTCTGTGGGTGAGTTATTAAATGTGGTTCCTAAATTCCTTCTCTCACCCCAACCGGTCGCAGCAGATGGCCCCGCCCCTCCCTGAGCCTGGTTCAGCCGGAGGTTTCTTCCTGTTAAAAGGGAGTTTTTCCTTCCCACTGTCGCCAAAGTGCTTGCTCATAGGGGTCATATGACTGTCGCGTTTTTCTCTGTATGTATTATTGTAGGGTCTAGCTTACAATATGTTGTTGTGATTTTGCACTGTTTAAATAAATGATTTGCCGCACCATCCATCCATTCGCTTCCGCTTATCCTTTCCAGGGTCGCGGGGGGCGCTGGAGCCTATCCCAGCTGTCATAGAGCGAGAGGCGGGGTACACCCTGGACAGGTCGCCAGTCTGTCGCAGGGCCAACACACAGGGACAGACAACCATTCACGCTCACATTCACACCTAGTGACAATTTGGATTATCCAATTAACCTATCCCCTCAAAACTGCATGTCTTTGGACGGTGGGAGGAAGCCGGAGTACCCGGAGGGAACCCACGCAAACACGGGGAGAACATGCAAACTCCACACAGAAAGACCCCGGCCTGATGGTGGAATTGAACTCAGGACCTTCTTGCTGTGCGGCAACAGTGCTAACCACCGTGCCACCCCGATTTGCCGCACCATTAACAGTTAATAATGAATTCTCAAATTAAGTGCTTGAATTCAGTGAATTCACTTAATTCAATGCCCCATTCTTTCAGGCTGCATGGCTAGATGCTTGATTTTATACACCTGTGGAAATGGGACTGAAAACACCTGAATTCAAAGATTAAGAGGTGTGGCAGAAAGGCGTTTGCCTTCCAGAAGCTGGAACCATCCACTATTAGCTAGAAACACTGACTTAAACCCACTAAGTCAAGATTGAATGTACAGTTTTGGCAGAACAACACTGTTAACCTTTGCTGTATTTTTCACAGTAAAATACCACAAAATGCCCAGTAACTTACCTGAAAACATTTCTACAGTTAATTACTGTAATTTGCTATGCATTATGGGTATATTAAGGTTATTTACAGTAACTTACTGTATTTTTTAAAATTGCGGTAGTAGTTATACCTACCGTTAACACATTAGCAGTAGTGCTACTGTATTATGTGATTTGAATGGTTCATCATACTGTTTGTGTATTTTTACTCTTTCAGTGGTTGGTTGCAATAGTGCATTACATTTTAACTCTTTCACTGCTAACCATTTCCAGATTTTCCTCCAACCTATGCCATTTGTCAGTATGATACCAGTGAAAGTATTATGGTTTTGACTTTTTAGGGGACTTGATTTCACTTAGGCTGTTGCTGCTGTCTGTTTTTGTTTAATTTTGTACTTGTGACAAGTAGTGAAGAATATTGTAATAATTTGGCGGAGGCTTCTCAGTCGAGCAGTAACTGAATTGCTCATTTACTGAACGTGCAACATGTACAGAACTCTTCTGGGAACTAGTCAACCCAACTTAGTGAAACACACACTGAATGCATGCTGGCCCCGCCCACCCACCCACCTACCTACCTACCTCTACCAACCATATCCTGACTGACATGACCTGTGATCCAGTGATTGACAGGAGAGGAAAGACAGGCCAACTTTGTTAGCTGTTCGTTAGGATATGCTCGAGAGGACAAAAGATTTTGCACCTCGTTATTGTTGGACCTCTGTGTGGAAACTGCAAACGGACGTCATAAGGTAATGCAAACGACTCTCCTACCTAACATACTTGTTTATTCATTTTAAGAGCATATATATTTTTGTGTGTGTGTGGGGGGCTTAAACTCGGTGTTAGCTTGGTCGAAATAGCACATTAGCTGAATTATTCTGGAAAAAATAGGTTGTGTGTGTTTTTTTCTTTTCTTATTTAAATATATATTTAGATATATATTTTCCACGGGAGAGGCGAGGAACACAGGCGCAACACAGTCTTTGTCTTTTTCCACGCCGAGTGTGGTGCATTGTCCTCCTGCGCTTCTGTTCTATGACTATTGAGAAGCTGGCCATGCTAACAGTGGCACATTTAGCTTCAGCTCTTTGGAAGACAAGACAAAGCAGCAGGTAAAAATACACATTTAATGAGAATAAAGAAAGACAACTTTTTTGGGAAATTTAGAGACTGCTAAAACAATCTTATCCAGTTTTGAGCTTGCTCATGTAGGTTAGCCTGCTTTATCTAATTTTGTGTGGGCTGCAGTACACAACATTAAATAGTTAATATAAGATTATGTTGGTGGCGTGAGGAACTCCAACCTAAGTTTAATATTTATTATTTTTTTTTAAGTGGGAAGGGGAGCATGTTTTTTTTCCTTTAATACAACGTCTTCCAGGGTCTTTTTCATAGGAAATCCATGTAACGTCTGTGTTAGGCTGGTCAAAAGAGCAATTAGATGAATTATTCTGGAAAAGATGGGTTGTGTGTTTTTTTTTCTTTTATTTACTTATGTAAATATATTTTTCAAGGGTTAAAGAAATGCAACATTAAATTAACAATTGTCTCTCTGTCTTTTCCCGCCCAGTGTGGTGCATTGCTGTCCTCCTGCCCTTGCTGGCCGCGCTGACATTGTGATGTAGCCTCAGTTCTTTGAGAGACAAGACAAAACAGCAGGTAAAAAGACATATTTAGTGAGAATAAAGTTAGACAACATTTTTTGGAAATTTAAAGACTGCTAAAACAATCTAACCCAGTTTTGAAGTTTCTCATGCAGGTTAGCCTGCTCTAATCTCAACTGTGGTTTATTGTTTCATAGGTTCCATTTAAAAAGCAAGACAGTGTAGTGGTCTGTAAATTAGTCGCAGTTAGTCGCAGTGCCATTGTTCAGGGTTTAACGTCAGCTTGACAGACCCTCCAAAATTTTTCCTCCAGTGTTTCAGGGTCTGCATGGTTTAAGTTAATAACATTGATCTATAGATAGTTTTTCTTTAACTTTTTCCCATTTTGATACAACCCAAGCAATGTAGATCCTTCTTTAATAATACAACAAACAGATAATAGATTGAGATGTTTTTCAGTCACTGTTGTGTTGTTGCCATGCTCTTTGCAAATTAAAGTTAAGTCAAATTCACACACATGCAGCCATGTACAGGTGTAAATTTTGTGGTGTTTGTAGTTCAGAATTAAGACAATTTTGTTATCATATGAAGAAACATCAGCACACAGCTAATTAACAGGGTTTGTCTGTTTTATATTGTATAAAAATAGAATACACACAGTTTGCTGCTGTTCCTCTTATTATTTATTATACACAATGACCAACAGGAAAAACAGCCTAACATTTCAGCACAGGCCAAAATGCCAAAACATTAGGCAGTTTTTTCCTGTAATTGATCATAATTTTCATTACATAATAAATAATAAGAGAAATAGGAGCAAACCGTGTGGATTCTATTTTTTACACAGTGTGAGGCCTGCTATCCAGCATTCTTGTGGAAACCTTATTTGTAAGGGTGAGCACATTGTCTTATTGGACTCTTGTCTGTTTTTAGGGAATAATTTTATGTCTGCAAGCCGCTGGATGATCAGTTTGGAGGGCAAGATATTTTATGAGCCTGAGCAGATGCACGACTTTGGCAGCACCCTTGCTGTCTTCTTTGCGCCATACTACATTTTCAACCTTGAGTATCAGGAGTCAGCGTCCATCACACTGGAGATGATACAGAGGTAAATACTTTACACCATTAAAGCTTACACCATTTAAGAATGAAATATATGTGATAGCTTGACTACAGTTGCAGAAACATGTAGGTGATTGCTGTAATGTATGTTTTAATTTTGAAATTAAAGCAGCCTTTTTTCCGTTAAAAGGTTCTTTGTGAGGATCCAGACATGGGAACAAAATGCCCTGCAAAACTTGGTACAAGCCGCAAGACAGGTCGTGTCGTAAAGAGGAAGGTTACAAGCATCAGCCCTCGGATCACCACCTTCCTCCAGCGGCTCTCTGGAGGACTTCCAACTAGGTAAGAATACAGAGATGATAATATCTTTTACATAGCTGATAATTATATACAGTTAAGCCCATAATTATTCATACCCCTGCCAAATTTTGACTTAAAATTACTTTTGTTCAACAAGCAAGTTATTTTTTGAGCAGAAATGACACAGGTGTCTCCCCAAAGATAATAAGACGATGTACAAGAGGCATTGTGGAAAAAAATATTTCTCAGGTTTTATTTATATTTTAGCAAAAAGTATCATGTCCAGAATTATTCATACCCTTTTCAATAATCAATAGAAAAAAAAAAAGCCTTTATTGGCTATTACAGCAATCAAACGCTTCCTATAATTGCAGACCAGCTTTTTGCATGTCTCCACAGGCATTTTTGCCCATTCATCTTTAGCAATGAGCTCCAGATCTTTCAGGTTGGAGGGTCTTCTTGCCATCACCCTGATCTTTAGCTCCCTCCACAGATTCTCAATTGGATTCAAGTCAGGACTCTGGCTAGGCCACTGCAAAACGTTAATGTTGTTGTCTGCTAACCATTTCTTCACCACGTTTGCTGTATGTTTTGGGTCATTGTCGTGCTAAAATGTCCACTGGTTCCCAAGGCCAAGTTTTCTGCAGACTGCCTGATGTTGTTGTTGAGAATCTTCATGTATTGCTCTTTTTCATGGTGCTGTTTACTGTGATTAGGTTCCCTGGTCCATTGGCTAAAAAACACCCCAAAGCATTAGGTTCCCACCACCATGTTTGACAGTGGGGATGGTGTTCTTTGGGTTGAAGCTTCTCCATTTTATGCCAAATGAAGGCAACATCATTGTGACCAAATAATTCAATTTTGTTTCATCTGACCATAACACTGAAGACCAGAAACCTTCTTCTTTGTCCAGATGAGCATTTGCAAAGGCCAAATGAGCTTTTGCATGCCTTAGAAGTGCCTGGAGAAGTGGCGTTTTCCTTGGTCTGCATCCGTGGAACCCAGCAGTGTCCGTTGGACTGTCTGCCTTGAGACATTGCCACCAGCAGAGCCCAGATTCACCAGAATGGCCTTGGTGGTGATCCTTGGATTCTTTTCACCTCTCTCACTATTCTCCTGGCCAGCACAGGTTTCACTTTTGGCTTCCGACAACGTCCTCTGAGATTTTCCACAGTGCGGAACATCTTGTATGTTTTAATAATACTTTGCACTGTAGCCACTGGAACTTGAAAACATTTGGATATGGCCTTGTAGCCCATTCCTCACTTGTGAGCAGCCACAATGCACAGCTGCAGGTCCTCACTGAGTTCCTTTGTCTTAGCCATGACTGTCCACAAACCACCTGCAGAGAGCTGCTGTTTTCACCTGTATAGTTGATCAAAACAGCTATTTCCAATTAATCAGGTTAATTAGGATGCTTTAGAACAGCTTTGACTATTTGGAATGGATGGAACTTTGGATTTTCCTAGAGACTGTGACAGTTTGTAAAGGGTATGAATAATTCTGGACATGATACTTTTTGCTCAAATGTAAATAAAAGCTGAGAAATATTTTTTTTTTCATAATGATGCGTCTTGTACATCATCTTATTATCTTTTGTGAGATGCCTGTGTCATTTCCAGTCAAAAAATAACTTGCTAGTTGAATAAAAAGTAACTTTAAGTCAAAATTTGCCAGGGGTATGAATAATTATGGGCTTAACTGTACATACTGTACACACATCCATACAACAGTATGAATGATCTCAGACAGATGTGAAAAAAGTGAATAACCTGAGCAAACATGAATATTGATGATGTGTCTTTGACAGGTGGTGATGAAGACTACGCTGACTACCATCCTGGTAACGGAAATCTAAATCCCATGTCACTTTCTATTTCCTGAGACCCACTGATAATTATTACATTTTGTAAATGATTTTTGTTTTACAATTGTAATAGTTTATTTAATGTTCATGCTGGTGGGTTTGTCCTGTTTTTAGTGGAATGAAAAACTGTTTTCCTTAAAAAAATCAGACACAGAAAGGTGAAGGACTGTGTAGTTTTCATGCACGCTTCTATTTATTTTGGTTATTGACATTGTTTTTATTCAGTTGAAAATGTTTTTCTTGTTAAAAAAAATTATCAACAATAAATGTTGGTTTAATTCACTATTCTGAGACTACTTTATTCAATTATATTGTTTTTTGTAAATGTTCTTATATTGAATATGAATGTTAATATTATTTTATATGCTGTAAAACACAATTACAGTCTAAACAAATTATACTGTACACAATTACAGTGTTATACCATAAACCACATTTGCAGTACAGTGATACTATAAAACTTAATCACGGTAAGTCTTTCTAACTGTAAACCACGTTTACAGTAACGCTGCATTACCACAAACAACATTTACAGTAAAGCTGTTATACTGTAATATATGTTTACAGTAAAGTGGTTGAACTGTAAAACATCACAACAGTAAAGATACTGTAGATCAGTAATTACAGTAACTTACTGGCAATAGTGTTGCCAGTAAGTTACTGTAAAAATACAATAAAATGTCTAACAGTGAATATACAAACCAAAAAGGTAAATGTGAAGGTCCAACACAGGGTTTCTATGGGGAGATCTCAGTTATGCTGTAGCTGTCAACGTCTGTCTTGTAATCTGTTAAACAAATTTCTTTCTAATAAAGAGATACCACAACGACTCCTAAGTTGTATCTATTTGACAACATTAAGTCGTTTGAGTTGCGTTGTGACACTAATTGAGTCTTTCTGTAGAAACTTCTCAGGTGTTCTAATAAATTTTTACAGTAGTTCACTGCTCAACTGGTAATATCAGAAAAAATAGTGTCCTGCACTTCTACACCACAGTACATGACTGCTTGGATTCTCCAACTATCCCTGGGAACAAAAAGATGTCCACAGCATCAACAACATCTCCAAAAAGTCTGATTACTAGGAATGTAAGGCTATGTCCACACTAATGCGTTTTCGTTTGAAAACGCATCGTTTTCTCTTCGTTTTGGCCTCCCGTCCACACTGAGATGGCGTTTTCCTCAAGGAAAAACGCAGCGTTTTGAAAACGCTCTTGAAAACGCTCTTGAAAACGCATACATTTCGAAACGGAGCTGTCCCATCGCAGTGTAGACAATCGAAAACGCAAACTTTCTAAAACAATGACGCATTTTAGTTGTGATGCAGTCATGTGACCAATTAAACAAAGATAGCGGAGGGCATTATACAGCAGTTGTTTTGATTGCTCTCAATTTTGACAGCAATAAAAAAGTTTAATATCAGTCTGTACATGCTCCAGATAGCTTTTCTTCAAATTCTTTAATTCTCACTTGCTTTTGCGCATGTGCAGGACGGGAATGTAACCGTTTTGGGCCGTTTCAATGTGGACGCGCAACTCTGTGAAAACGACTGAAAACGCTAGTGTGGACGCAAAGCGTTTTCAGACAAAAATGCCGTTTTCAAATCTATCCGGGCTAGTGTGGACGTAGCCTAAGTCGTAGTATGTTTTTGTTAGTTTACATCATTATTGAACTACGCTAAGGTGTCTGTCTCAGTCTGAGGGTCTAGACTATAGCACAATGAACCTTAAAATGCATTTCACACATGGACAACCAAGATGGCTAATGAGGATTTCCTCATTATACCATTGTAAGATTTGTCTGCAAGGGCTGTGCTTATAATTGATTACACTGTCACCCTATGAATATCTAATATTTCAGTATATCCTACAAAAAAGGTCTAATAATTAAAAAGCAATTAATTTCTTTATGCATTCAATAAAAATGAATGACTAAAATATATTGAAATGTAAATGTCTGAATTTCTCTTATTTATTTATTTCTACTGCAGATGACTATATTCACATAATCCGATAGAAGCAACTCATCTGTTTCTTCCTTTCAAATTTAGGTGTGGACATCAAATAGTCAAAAACATTGCTGCCAGAACACCCGTTACACAATAAGAGACAAAGTAATGATGGTTTTTGTATGATAAGAAATGAGAAATCCACTCATTAATCTTCCTTTTTTTTCAGAATATGGAAAAAATAGTGATTAAAGTACTTAAAATGGAGCCCTTAGAAGACTGCAGCAGTTTCTGGATGACATTTTGCTGATGTTCATATGATGCTTGAGGGACAAACTACTGCCTGATTCAACCAGTTCACAGCGTTTGTGGATCGTCATCAGTCTGAATGCATTAAATGACATCACTACACATGCACAGTCCATATGGAGTCAGAGTCAATAAAATCATTTAAGTATCAAACAGTGTTATACTGTAGTCAAGACAAAAACTGCACCTAAAATATGTGCAAAACTACAGTTTATTCAAACTTTTTTGTATTTACTGCTAACATTTGAAATGTCATATATAATGTACCGGTGGCTTAAACCAGCAGATTTCAATGTGCTATTGGGAAAAATAATGTACAGGGCTAGAGCCCATCTAAGCTGAAAAACATTGTGTATGGATGGGATGTTGCTCTGTCAGGATTTCAGGGAAGCAAAGCATTATGGGAAAGCAGAGCAACAAAAAAAAAATGATGTGAACTGACCCTATATCACTTGTGTCACATAAAATTAGTACATACAAGGAAGTTACAGTGTCTGCACTTTCTGCATGTGTATCCATAACTGCTGCACATGTTTAAATGTCCTCTGTATGATTCACTGTAACCTCCATAACTGAGCAGGCTGGTCAAACGTCTGCATCAAGAGGCAAAAGAACCACAGGGATCACACCACCTGTGAATCTGAAAACAGCACAGCTACTATAGCAATGTAACCTTGACAATGTAATTCAGGATGTCCCCAAGCTGAGTGATGACATGTCACCCACTTTCACCTATTCGATTTTACTGCCACCACACCCACCATCAACACTGTTTCTTTGTCACGTGCTCTCTTTGGCTCACGTGCTCTGCCTCTTTGACCTCCCCATCCCTCCCCCACTTTTCCACAAACAGCCCTCGATCACCTCCACTCACCTGTTCTATCTTGGCCAGCCATTCTTTATTGCGGGCCAGTTCTGCCATAAAGGCCTGGTGCTTCAGCCACTTCCTGTGTAGCTTTTGAGCTTCATCCCGCGCTGTGTCTCGGGCCATAAGCATCTTCTCTTCCACCCGCTGTCCCAATCACTGAACTATAGGAGACAAAAATAGCCACTATCAGGAGCCCAATGCTCGAGCCAGCCCTTCTTCCCCCCTTTTCCACAGGACGTCCTGCCTACCTCCTCTACGTAAGAGCCACCCGCTCTGCTCTGCAGGGGCCTAGGTACCTGTGCTGTCACCACCCACCCCAGCCCCCACCAGGCACACTTTTCTGGGAAAAAAAATCAAGATAAGCACCTCAGCAGCAATGGTAGCAATGGAAACACTCAAGCCCTTCCTTCGGGTTGCCCCTGGGTCCTCATGCCCTACCGATTCATGGTGTTGCGGTCCTGATGCTGCAGTGCCTGCTAGCCAGTCTCAGAGATGGCAAAAACAACCGGCTAAAAAGAAGAAATGCGCCAATTACAACACTGGTAAAGAATGACACGCACATCCAAGATTCCTCGCAGGTAGCGTGTTATCGTCTAGCTCCAAATGTCAGTTACAATCCAACCATCAGTGATATGTGTGTAGCATAGCAGAATCCTTCAGCCGGGGCAAAACCTGACCATCCACCACTCGCCAGTCCCGGTCAATCTGTAGTCCTGTCTAATGATGCTGTAGACACAAGGAGGAGGAAGAGTTGGAGTGGGAGGAGCAGGGTGAATGGGATGCAGAGGCAGTGCAGAGGAGGCCGGATAACATAAGGTGTCCGCTCTTGAAACGCATCGTTCCTACCGCTGCAAAGATGCACACGCAGGCTGGTGTGAGATAGTCCACTATTTTCTCTCCTCACTTCTCCTTCCTCAAGTCCCTGAGCAGCTCAGCCGTGGTTGGTGCATGCTGCTGCAGTCCTTGCCTCTCAGCTACGCTTCTGTGTGTGTGCGTGCGTGAATGAGTGTGTGTGTGTGTGTGTGTGAGTGTCTGTGCAATCACAATCAGCACTGCAGTGCCGGAGCAGAGAGAGAGAGAGAGAGAGAGAGCCAGAATGAGAGAGAGGGAGGAGGAGAGGCAGGAGGAAAGGGAGACAGTAAGAGGAAATGGAGAAAGAGGGAGCGCCAGAGCAAAAAAAAAAAAAAAGCATGGGAGAGCGAGTCAAAAGAGGAAAAAGATGATGTTAGTGGGGGGGAGAGGTGAAACAGAAAGAAGAGAGAGCCTGCGTCATCCCTCTGTGTCACCAGGGACATTTCTCTGCACTAGAAATGACTGCACTCGGAGCGGGAGCAGGGTTTGGGAAGGAGGGGGGAGGTGTCGTTTTAAAACAGCTGAATGAGAGGAAAGGAAGACGCATGCACACATGGTCCACGGTGCAGCTGACTGATTCCCATCACTGTTCATTTACTATCTGCAAGAGCACCTACATGCAAAACTTACCCTGCAAATATGTTATTTAAATGCAAAGGGTTCACTCTTAAGCTAATATTACAGCCCCAGCTCTGAATTATAGATAGCTACATGCTATCAAAATTACAGTTCATCTTTGCTGCAGCATTAAATTTCTTTTTAATGTTATTTAAAGATACAATTTACAATGGCATCCAGTGGCATTTAAAATTTCATGAGTGGAGGCTGAACTGGAGTACTGCCCTAATCCACCAAGTTCTGTGGTTCAGCTGGCATTTTGTTTTTGTGTTTAGTTTAATGGATTGTCTTCATGTTCTTGAATTGACTGACTGGGAACATTTCATAACTAGTACATGCAAAATACTACAACACAATGTATGAAGACAAGAACCAATGTTTTTAAAGCAAACTTCATCATATCAGACCACACAAAATTAGAAGAACTTTACTTGTGAAACTTGCATTTACAAACCTTACTGATGTATCGCTGTATTTTGCATGGCGATATAGTATCGATACAGTTATTTGGTCTGACTGCAATCAAATTGTTGATGGTTTGCAAATAACTACAATCTAATTTATAAATCCAGACAGATGGCTAACAATCAACAGTCTGAATTAGGTTTTGTCAACGAGCACAATTCACAGAAGTTAACCTAACTGACTGCTAGCCAGTAATAATTAAATGTGAACTTCTGTCTATGTAGACAGCAACATTTAAGCAACATTTGGTGATTTATCACAGCTAATTGCTGTATTATCTGAAACATACTGCATGTAATTGCCAACTTGACCCCATTTAATTGCAGACAGATATCAGACTGATAGCAGACTGACTTCTGGAAACATATATGGCAGGTTTTAGTAGCAGTGTTGATATGCTTGACAATCTCATTTTGCTGCAAAATAAATTTGCCATTAAAAAAGGTGATAAATTACAATATACAGTATGTTATTACAATACTCTAAATATCACAAAATTGTTAAAAATCCCATCCTCTAACAGTATCTTTAAAAAAACAGTTTAAGGAAGGTGCACGATCTGATATCTCTGTGTTGGTGTTGTTCCAACACCATTGTAACATTGTTGGTCCAGGATCAACACTGCAACTGACCAATTACATAAGCTGTGTCCCAGAACCTAGGCCCCATCCTTCGGAGGACCCGGCCTTCGCAGTCTATGTGGACCGGGTCCTTCGAAGACCGAGAAGGCCGGAAGTGCGAGGCGGTAAAATGGGACAATCTAGCCTTCAGATTTGGGTTACCATTGTCTCAGTGGAGTTTAATAAACTCAGCCGTGTGCTCGTTGCTATCTAAAATATTACAGGACACTGGCGTAAATTCTTGACCATCTCACACTTCTGTTTAATCAGTTTTCTGTTTGACGTTTATTCAGCTGTGTAAAAACCCCAGACGAACCCACCCAATAAAGTTTTATTTAATCTAATCTAATCTAATCTAATCTAATAACTTTAATCTCAGCCAAACCGATTTACTCACGAACAAGTAAAACACTGAAAAAAGCCAAACAATAACATTTATCTAAGTGACTTATATATCATGTTTAACCTGAGTAGTGAAAGACTGCGGGAGGTCTGAAAACAATGTGCCTGGAATCCGCTGTTCTCGCCGGCTCTAGTGACCCTTGAAGCTATCGATCTGGTGGGTAACAGACATCTCTGAAAATGTCGGAGCACTTTTCCAAATATGTGATGTCTTGATAAACTGAGCAGATTTTTGAAGTTTACACAGCTACATTGTAGCCTGAAAATATCTTTATTTTATTTTGTTTATTTTGTGAACCAGAAAGCATAATAAGAGCATTATTAAAACTAAGTAGCTGCCGCCATTGTTGGAAACTGGAATTGGCTGGGAAGGCGAAGGATACACCCGACCCATCCTTCAAATTCGGGGAAATGAAGGACGCATTTGTCGTCCGTGTTTGGAGCAGCCTTCAAATTGGGACAGCCTTCATCGCCTGGCTGTGACGTAATTGGTCTACAAATGGGGCCTCCGAAGGATGCAGCCTAGGTTTTTGGACACAGCTATTGACTGAGCATTTAGTTAGCATTAGCCAAGAAGTTAACCAATGTTATTGCAAACTATCACAAGCAAACCAATATGAGTAACCTAAATTTGTCATGGTCCTTCAGTCCTTCTTGGCTTGTTTGTTTGTCTCTGTGTTCGAGAGCGGGACTCATCATGGGTTCTTGCCTCTGGCCGAACACATCTGTGCTAACCAACCACCTGTTCCTGATAATCTCATGTAGATCATCTGGATCACTAAGCTACTGAGTTAGTTGTAATGCTGTGTTTTTGCTCTGCTTCTGATGGTCTGGATTTTGACCATGTGTTTTCTGCGCATAGATCACTGGATTCCCTTTCCTGGTGTGGTGAACCTAACACTGAACTGAGAAAGTGTAATCTGTAAATACTGGATGTGTGGATTCCCTTCCTCCCAGGAACCCCCCTGGAACCATTCCCCCTTTTCCACTCTGATTATCGTAAATATATTTTCTTATTGTAAATAAACGCACTGAACTGTGATCTCTGAGAGTCCTGCGCTTGAGTCCGCCTGTCAATTAGCCTTGACAAAATTTGACAAACTGCTCTTGATAATATATTTATTATATTGGATAACAATTTAAAATGCTTACCATTTGTTCCAGAAAAAGGTTTTATGTAAACAAAGGCATTTTTTCCCCTTAACATTCCAAAGCTATGACATCACAACATGACTGGTTAGTTGTACTGCTGATCCTGGGCCTGATAACGCAGGAACAAAACCAACATGTGGATATCAGATACATATATGGCAAAATAAAAACCTACTTTTAAAACTAAAATTAGGATTAAATCTCAAAGTGTTTTATTTCTTGTAGCTGCAATGGAATCTATATGAAAACACCACATGAACAAGTTAAGGCTGTTACACACTCAAAACGTTGTGTAAAAATGGCACGAAATTCTGAATTTTACAGATCTAAATTGCCGTGTAATTTACATACACACTGAACGCGTTGTGTGTATGTACGGCACAAAACTCAGCTGTCAATCTATATCTAAAGGACAAAGGTCATGCTTTCAAGGATGCCAATGTTCACATTTTAGACAGAGAAGACAGATGGTTTGAAAGAGGAGTCAAAGAAGCTATCTATGTCCACTGTGAACGACCATCTTTGAACAGAGGCCGTGGCTTACGACACCAACTGTCTACCATCTATAATCAAGTTTTGAGAGCCTTCCCAGATGCCTTAACGTCCACTCACAATCCTCGGCCATTTGACCTCAGTAAATCACATAATAGGGTGGGGCTAGGTTTCACATAGGGTTCACCCAAAACCTTGGCTGATTGTGGCCCACACCCATTTTCACACCTTGGGTAGTAGAGGTAGAGGATCAATAGGGGGTCCATGACCCTCTTGGGGACACTCCCATAGAGATCGACAGACCACGTGACTTTCGCGCGTTGCATTGTAGGTATGAGTGGCAGCAAAATGAAAAAAAAAATGCATCAAGCGCTAGCATTTCCAGCATTGGTAACCATTAATTCTGCAGTTTTAATCCATAGGTAGGTGCACAGTATTGCTTAACCAGAAAGACTATCATGAGAAGATCTTGTCACTACTCAGTGATGAAAATACTTATGAGCCCCTGAAACGAGACCCAGGAAGTGGCTACAGGAAGAGGGTCATAGACTGTCTGAAGCAGTTAGAACAAGACAAGACTATCGACCGGACCTCATACCACAGGCTGTACCCAGGGGAGTCTACACCAAGTCTGTATGGTTTACCGAAAATACATAAGCAGGGTACACCTTTAAGACCAATTGTCTGCATGATCAACTCGGTCACCTATAACATCTCCAAGTTTCTGGCTTTGATCCTCAACCCGCTGGTGGGCAGCTCTGAACACCACATCCAGAACACCCTGGATTTTGTTGAGAAGGTGAGAGATGTCATTATGAAGGCAGATGAAACCATGGTCTCGTACGACGTTACATCTCTCTTCACTTGCATCCCAGTCACGGAAGCATTGGAGGTAGTCCGTAAGAGATTACAGGATGACACCAACCTCAGCAACAGGACCACTCTCAGCATCGACCAAGTGTGTTTGCTTTTGGAACTGTGTCTTCATTCCACCTACTTCACATACAAGGGTCAGTTCTACAGGCAGAAACATGGGTGTGCCATGGGCTCCCAGTTTCACCCATCGTGGCCAATTTGTACATGGAAGAAGTGGAAAAGAGGGCGTTGCTATCCTACCCTGGAACACCACCAAGCCATTGGTTCAGATATGTGGATGACACCTGGGTGAAAATCAAATCTCAGGACGTACTACATTTCACGGATCACATTAACTCGGTGGACCGACACATCAAATTCATCAGGGAGGATATGAAAAGTGGCAGGTTAGCGTTCTTAGACTGTGAGATTTCCATCAGTAATGGGGACATCTAAAAGCTGGCGTGTACCGTAAACTACGCATACGGATCAGTATCTAAGGTTTGACTCTCATCATCCACTGGAGCACAAACTGGGTGTCATCAGGACGCTACAACACAGAGCAAACACCATCCCCACTGACACAGCGGCCAGGGAGGCAGAAGAACAGCACATCAAGAAGGCCCTGAGTAAATGTGGTTATCCCAGCTGGACTTTTGTCAAAGCTGGGAAGGCACCTAAAGAAAGCTCCAGTCGATCCAGGAGAGAAGGGCAACCCCTGCCCAGGCGAAAACCTGTAGTGATCCCGTATGTGTCAGGAGTATCGGAACAGTTGAGACGCATTTTTTCTAAACACCGGGTCTCTGTGGCTTTTAAACCCCAAAATACGCTGCGCCAAAAACTGATCCACCCCAAGGATCGGGTCCCCCGACACAAACAGAGTAACATAATGTACGCTGTTAAGTGCAGGAGGATTGCCAGGATTTATACATCGGGGAAACCAAACAACCTCTAGCGAAGCGGATGGCACAACACAGAAGAGCTACCTCGTCAGGCCAGGACTCTGCAGTTTATTTACACCTACAGGCCAGTGGACACTCTTTCAACAATGAGGATGTACACATCCTGGACAGGGAAGAACGCTGGTTTGAGCGCGGAGTCAAGGAGGCCATTTACGTGAAAAGGGTAAGACCATCTCTGAATCGAGGAGGGGGCCTAAGGGTACATCTTTCGCCATCTTACAATGCTGTGATTGCAGCCATTCCCCAACTCTCTGTGAATGGTACTCATGGCCATTGATCAGTGTTCTTTGATCAGTGGGTTTTGGTCAGTGATTGTTGATCAATGGTCATGGGAATTTGCATAATTATGATTAAGGAACTGACCTCACAGCCCATTGTTCCTTCAGTGGGCTGGTTTCAGTCATTATGCAAATGTACTGTTTATAAGGTTTGGGGAAACCTGCAGTCAGCTGAGACTGAAGAAGTCACTTGGATGAGTGACGAAACGTTTCTCCCACAAAATGCTACGTCCAGATGAACAGATTCAACTTTTGGAGATTTACTTTCCTGGATGATTGAGAATGCATCAAGACGTTTTAATCCATACTTGCATTTTATTTGCCCCCAGAAAAGTTATGTACAAAACGACAGAGAACACGGCAGGTCCGTACAAAGACAGACTTGACAAAAGGCAAAAAAAAAAAGTACGAGGAAAAAATCAATGGAGTGAAAGGGTCAGACCCGTACGAGCATACAGAGTGGAGTGAGGACATTAGCGTGCTGCCCAACTTTCATCATGGACATATTTATTATTATATGGTCCTAAGTGTGAGTGCATACACTCACAAAATGTTTAGTAACTTCAGACCTGCAACAAGCCCAGGTCCAGTTTACTTTGGTGATTTGGACTATTCCATTTCACAGCTGTTGTTAATTTTTTTTCCCTTTATCTCCTGTACAGGCCAACGCAATCTATTTGTCGTTTCAGGTTGTAGTATTACACAACATTTTCAGATCTAATAGAAATAAAAATAAGTGTTTCGTAATTCATTCAATTTATTGTCTTTATTTATAACTGGCGTTATTGTTTCATTCTATTATAGAATCTTACAAGAAAGAGGCAAAATTGTATTCCATTGTGCTTTATTAGCTGCTTCGGTGAAAACCAAATCAACAATGCAAAAAAAATAAATAAATAACCATATCAAAACAACGTACTGGAAAACAGTTATTCATCACTTGATTGCTTCAGTACAGACATGGCACATATATGCGGGACTTTTTGTGGCTGTTTTGATCTCGCGCTCTCTCTTAACTGATCAAATCTCGCTGTGGTAGCAGCTTTAAACTCGGTGTGACCCAGGTTGATAGAGGTGCCCAGTCTGGATCACATTCCAGCATTTTGTAGGCTGGTTTTCCTACAAAACACAACAAACATTAGCCCGCAAAGTAACAGTGAACAAAGCAGCATAGCACAACGAATTCAATTCAAATCAATATAAGACTTATTTGTAACCTGCATCAACAATTATGTTATGATAAATTACGTAATAACTACAACAGAAGACTTACCTTTGTGGAAATGCTTGGAGCAGACTAACGTGAGCTGGAGTGTGCTGGAACGTTATATTTGGTCTTCCAATGGCTGCAATCCAGGCCATCCGTCGGCTCTTTGTTACTTCGGAAACATGGCTTGAACAATTTCTCTTCCACGACGGAATCCGATAAAAACCGATCTCTTTACCTGTCGGCTTCCCGTGGCTGTCATGCGACCAGCTATTGCAGTTAATAATACAACAGCTTTTTGCCATTCTTTGAGGGGTTTTTTATTGCTGAGTGGCTGTTTTTTTGTGAAAGCCTGCGTGCGCTAGTACCACTTGCCACTCCTACCTACAATCCTTGACGTCACATTTTCGATCTCTGTAGGGTTTAAATCTGGGACTCTTAACCAAGTCTAGACGCTTTTCAAGCTCCTTAGACTACAATGACTTGGATGACTGAGAACCTTCATAGACATCTTTCTTGTCGGAGGTCATTTTTGACAAAAAAACCAAAAACCCCCCCAAAAAACAACGGCCGACAGCACTGTACACAACGGTAGACTGGTGCGTAATAAGCAAGTAAATAATGCAGAAAACGGAGATTTGAGATGATAAACTGGTCTTGAAGTACACTGAGAGAGAGAGAGCTGTGCAGGAAGTGTGATTTTATCATGGTGGAAACAAAACAGCAAACGTAAGAGGGAATTAATGACAATGTTTTGCAATCGTGAAGTGTAGTTTGGATCTTCTTTTGCTGCTGGTTCAGATAATTTTGGTCGGAGAGTGACGAAACCTGCAGCTGGACATGATCATTTGTTCTATAGGGAGTGTCAAACTAGCTTCCTACCAGTGATTTTTGGAAAAGGCTTCAAGATTATGTCCCTCAGGCAACAAACAGTTCTACCAATCTTCATTATACTTTGGCACAAGAAAAGTTTCAACCATGGTAATCTCTGTATAAGATAAGATATACTCTATTTATTCTGAATTTAGAAAATTCATTTGCTGCAGCAGTTAAAAATGCAACTAAATTAAAAACAAAAATATTATATATTAATATCCATCCATCCATCCATCCATCTTCTTGCACCTATCCGGGGCCAGGTTGCAGGGGCAGTAGCCTAAGCAGAGAAGCCCAGACCTCCCTGTTCCTGGCCACCTCCTCCAGCTTGTCTGGGGGAATACTAAGGCGTTCCCAGGCCAGCCGAGAGATATAATCTCTCCAGCATGTCCTGGGTCTGCCCCGGGGCCGCCTCTCAGTGGGACATATCCAGAACACCTCACCCGGGAGGCACCCAGAGGGCATTCTTATCAGATGCCCGAATCACCTACTGGCTCCTTTCGATCTGGAGGAACAGCAGCTCTACTCTGAGCCCCTCTTGGCCTGACAGTACCTATCAGTGGCCTCTGAACTCCTACAGGCTAACTAAGCCTGATAGACCTCCTTCTTCAGCCTGGTGGCTCCCTTCACCTCTGGTGTCCACCATTTTGGCTTGCGGGTTACCAGCATGACAGGCACCAACCTTCCGGCCTCATGACCATAGGTGAGGGTAGGGACGTAGATCGATCGATAAATTGAGAGATTCGCTTTTACAGTCAGCTCTCTCTTTACCACGATGGACCGGTACAGTGACCGCATCACTACAGCAGCAGCACCAAGCCTTCTGTCGATCTCCCTTCTCCCGTCACTCGTGAACAAGGCCCTGAGGTACTTGAACTCCTCCACTTGGGGCAGGAACTTGTCAGGCATAGACTTTCCCAGGGAGGATGAGGAGTGTGATCCCCCTATACTGTAGTTGGAACACACCCTCTGGTCCACTTTCTTAAAGATAGAAACTACCATCCCGGTTTGCCAATCCACAGGTACCGCCCCTGATCTCCACGCAACACTGCAGAGGCGGGTCAATCAAGACAGCCCTACAACATCCTGGCCTAACGGTACCTATTAGTGGCCTCCGAACTCCTATAGGCTAACTAAGCTTGATAGGCCTCCTTTTTCAGCCTGGTGGGCAATTTTACCTCTGGTGTCCACCATTTGGTTTGGGGGTTACCACCACGACAGGCACCAACCACCTTGCGGCCGCTGCTCAGTGCAGTGGCTTCGGCAATGGAGGTGCAGAACATGGTCCATTCGGACTCAATGTCCCCACTCTCCATCGGAATGCTGTTAAAGATCTTGCGGACTGGGGCCTCTGCCACGCGTTCCCAGCGCTCCGTCACTATACGTTTGGGTGCGCCAGGTCTGTCCAGTATCTTCCTCCACCACCTGATCCAACTCACCACCAGGTGGTTATCAGTTGACAGCTCAGCCCCTCTCTTTACATGAGTCTCCAGAACATATGGCTGCACGTCTGGTGATACGATTACAAAATTTATCATCGACTTGCGGCCTAGGGTGGCCTGATGCCACATGCACTTATGGACACTCTTATGTTTGAACATGGTGTTCGTTATGGACAAACTGTGGTTTGCACAGAAGTCCAACAACAAAACACAACTCAGGTTCAGATCAGGGAGGCCGTTCCTCCCAATCACGCCCCTCCAGGTCTCACTGTCGTTGCCCACATGAGCGTTGAAGTCTTAGAGTAGGACAATAGAGTCCCCAGGTGGAGTACCCTCAAGCACCCCACCCAGGAGCTCCAAAAAGGCTGGTACTCTGAACCACCACTCGGCGCATAAGCGCAGACGACAGTCAGGACCCATTCCCTGACCCGAAGGCACAGGGAACAAACCCTCTCATTCACCAGGAGAAACCCCAACGTACAGGCAGCAAGCCGAGGGGAACCTACGATACCCACCCCAGCCTGCTGCCTCTCACCAAGGGGAACTCCAGACTGAGACCAGCCCCTCTCCAGGAGAATGGTTCCAGAGCCCAAGCCATGTTTGAGGTGAGCCTGACTGTATCTAGTCGGTACCTCTCAGCCTTATGCACTAACTCAGCTCCTTCCCCCACCAGAGAGGTGACGTTTCATGTCAGAATTGCTAGTCTTGGTAGCCGGGGATCAGTCCACCAGGGCCTCCGCTCCTGGTTGCCGCCCGGCACACATTGCACCCAACCCCTACGGCACCTCCTCCAGGTGGTGGGCCTGCAGGAGGATTGGCCCATGTCCCTCTTTCAGGCTGTCCCCAGCCGGGCCCTATGGACCACCAGATGTTTGGGCACGCTGCCCGGACCTGCCCGGACCTGGCGCCAGCGCGGGGCCCCGGTAACCCTATCCCAGGCAAAGTGAACTGTTCCCTTGGTCTTTCACTCATTGGGGTTTTCTGAATTGCTCTTTATCTGGTCCCTCACCCAGGACCAATTTGCCATGGGAGACCCTATCAGGGGGAAAAAGCCCCTGGACACCATAGCTCCTGGACACCATAGCTATCAATCTCTCAATCCTTTCCGTGTCCGGGCCAGGTGAGGTTTCCCGTGTTGAGTCAAATTAAACCGCAGGCTCCACTCCTGGGATCCCAGGGATACCACATTGATTCGCGGAGGGGATTAATATTATATATTAATATATCATGTCTGGTTGTACTGATGTGTGATACAAAAAGTAAACATAAGAACAACAAAGCACATAAGTAAACATAAGAATTCATCCTTAGTGAAAAGAGTCTGGAAATTCGAAACTGTCCTCATCAGACCTCAATGATTAACTGAGAATAAAAAAATGATTCTTGTTAGTAGTTGAGGTTGTATGAGAGGCAAAAAGTCTCATCACTTCAAAAAGCACAACACTATTTTAGGTCCACCAATAGAAACAGTAACAGTCAAAAATTTCGATCAGGTATCAAGAACTAAAAAACAAAAAAACAACATACAAACAAACAAACAAAAAAAGTTTACAAGGCAGAGAGAGCTCTTTAACTACCTATATTTAACATCCTTCATGTGACAGGTGGTTACAGAGTTCCAAACTTTATTTCTGTAGTCGTTGTGTGTTTTGTGGTTATTTTACCTCCCCGGTCTTGTTATCACTGATTACTTTCACCAGTTTCTTGTTAACTGGCCTTTCCACTCCCCTAATTAGCCCTCGGTGTATTTTAGTTACCTTGTATTTAGGACTTTATCAGCGAATAAATGGCTCGACTTTTGTTTCAAACTCCATCTTTCAGTGTATCTGCATTTGGGTTCTCACTTTAACACACACTCTGCAACATGACAATTGAACCAGCATTATAGATAAGCCTTGAAGCTTCCACCTTAGTGTTTTGGCCAACATCATGTTTTTAATTATTTATTTGTTTTTTGTAAGTTACTTTTTATGGAAGAAAACATGCTAGTTTATCAGCTAGCTTAGTTAGAAAGCTGCATTCCTAACACACAGCTAATTAGTGCTAAGTAACGGGCTACTAAAACGCTAAAACTTTACTCACCAAAAGTGATTCAAAGTCTGTATCACATAGCAGACCACAATATTCATCAGATAATGAGGCAAAAACACTCCAAACTATCCACAGAGGTCAATTTTATATTAATGTTATTTTTTAATGGTGCAAAGTTGGAGCTGATTCATGTGCAAGTGTGCAGGCTTATTTTAAATTTAAAAAAAAAAAAAAACGTTTTTGTGAATTTTTTTGAAACTGAAAAAAGTGTTTAGTACTCACCTATCTGACCATCTTCATCAGTCTACTTTCACACAGGGTGTGTCTTCTCTCATTCTTTCACGATAGATGCCCCCCCCCCCCAACTTTGACGTCATCTCTCCCTCACTTATTCTGAGGCGATTGTTTCACAATTCTGCTGCTTTTTAATTAATTAATCAGTCAGGTTAAAGGTAATGTTTGAGCTTTATCTGACGGTTTAAGTGCAGACAGGATTTATCCACATTTTGGATCAGAGGAGCAGCTACTTTATTATAACAGCTGACGGTGTAACAGCTGACACATCGGGTGATGTGTAGAGAAGAACACCAAAACAACGTATACCGTCAGATCCTGACCCGCCCAGGCATGTAAGTTACACATTAACTATTTTTCCTTTCTGTATAGTATGCAGTCCTGATTCATTTAGACATGCTCCAGTGTTGTATACCTCTGAGAGGAGAAGAATAACACACTACATGAAAGTGATGTGTGAGCTGTATGATTGGTCTTGTGTTCATTATGGATTGATTTCTATAATTTGACTAAAAATGTTAAACACAGCAAACTCATTCAGCTCACTTTGAAATATATCTCGATTGTCTCCATGCATCTTGTGTTGTTTAAGGGTCTGAAAGGGAAACTCCTACAAATACATATTTAATGAGGTCAGCTGCAAAAATAACTGTATCCATGGGCCAACAAGCTGCACCAGAGGAAAACCCTATTTTGGCATTAATAAGCTGCTGTTGGGATTTAATGAAGATGCTCATTGTCAGTTTGTCCATGACAGGCGTGGACAATGCAGATATTTTGGTACCTGACCTTATTACATATGGCTACTTAACACAGAATATATTTAAAAAAACAGACAATGTAAACTGCAAAATAAAAGTTTAATAAGAAGTAAAATACACGTTTATACAGACACACAGAACACTCAGCTACTGGGTGTAGGCCTGTGAGATAAAAAGTTATATTTATTTTTGAGTGTAGACACAGTTTTAGCTGACCTCAGGTCAGCAGGTGGCTGCTCCAAAGACCTGGACTCTTATTTCATCTAATTCTTGGGACAATTAAATGATCTGCACTTGATGACCTGAGAGGTCTGACTGGGTCATAGACACTGAGCAAGTCAGAGATGTACTGGGAGACCAAACCACTGAGAGCTGTATGAACTAATAAAAGGATTTTAAAGGCAATTTTGGAATTGAAGTGGGAGCCAATTAAGTGACTACTGCATATTTTTTGTCAGTAAACTAAGATGTAATGCTAAATTTTACCTGAAAAAATTATTTTTATTTTATTTGTGAGAGTGTGTAACTATGATGGCTCAAAGCTCAGCGCTTAACCTGTTACTTTGTCCCGTAAAGCTGGTTTTATGGTCCTACAAACGTGTCCCGCCTGAGTAAAGTTGAAGTTCTCCAACATCCTCACTATGCATCAGTGGAACGTAAGTATCTGATGAATGGTGACTGGTTCACAATCACTGGGAACGGGAATACTGCAAAACAAAAAAGCTCAACATGAAAAGCACAGATGTTCCATTTACGCTGCAGCAGACACTTTTCATTGTTTTTAATGTTTCACTTCAGCTCTTTGTATGTTATAACTTTGCTCTTCTCTGTGATTTGCTCTCACCACCAACAGCAAAGGTAAGAGTGGCCCACAGACCAGCTGTACAGCATGCTTTGTGCATCCAGCTGACAGCAGAGCTTTTTGCAGGCTGATGGGCCAGTGAGTGCACTGCCTCTGCTACACCATAAAACTCATTTGACTCTTCACTCATCCTTCGGATCTGAGCCACTTTCCCCTCTTCAGTAATAAACTACTTTCAGCTGCTGACCACAGTGGGTAGCTCTGCATGTTTGATTTGGCAGAGATTTACATAGGAGGCCCTTCCTGACGCAACTCCAAAGGGGATTTGTCTCATTTATTGAAATCGAGTGAAACTGAACTGGGACATATATTGAAATATATCAAAATACAGCTGTTAATGTGACTGTGTTAGTATGTCTGAACCTGAAAATATCTAATATAAAAATATAAATAAATAGTCTTTTGTTTGTCCTTTAAGCAAGAGGCCCAAGAGGCTCATGCAGTATCTTTGCTGTTCCTAGGACGGCACTCTTCTGGACAGAGATCTTGGATGTTGTTGCTTGGATCTGCTGGAACCACCTGCCCAGTTTGGGAGACCCAGAGTGCTTCGATTACCTCAGGGACTTCCTTCACCCTCCACATCTTCTCTAACTACTCTCTTAGCCCTTGGTATTTGTAAAGCTTCTTTTCTTCCTTCTTCCTGATGTTGCTGTCACTTGACATTGCTCCCCATCACTGGGGCCTTCTTCCTCAGCTTAACTTTGCCAGTTTGTCTGTTTGTATCTGGAAGTTACAATGAATCTTAGGCTGGTCATTCTCATCGACCCTAGGGGGTGTGTCCCATTTTGACCTTAGGCCATAGTCATCACAGATGTTCCTGCATACTATGCCACTTGGTTATGGCGTTCCATGTATGCGCTGCCCGCTAGCATCTTACTGTAAGATTACAGTTTTCAGTGATAGTCTGACAGTTTCCTTCGCAGTTTGTAACACGTTTGCAATACGTTACTATACTAAATTGTATAATTACATTACAGGTACAAATATGTTGTTACTTGCGTTATAAAGGTTCTTAAGTTATCTTAACAGCTGCTGGATAGAAAGAAAAAATAACATTAAGTGAACACGTTTTTTCTTCCTGCGCACTTCACTGTCAATCTGCTCATTTTAATTCATGTGTAGGAGAAAGAAAATGCTGGAACAGTGCAGCAACACAGCTTTTCAGGAAAGGAGATATAGACTTTGCACACTCATTTACATTTAAGGAAAGTAATGTGTTTATATATATATATAGAAACAGAGGTGTTAGAGTTTAATCTAAAAATGGGATGAAATTTCAAGGCAGATCAAAACCCAAGTGGTAGAATGTAACTGAGTATGTTTATCCAAGTACTTTCCTTATGTATTTGAAGTACTTGTGTCTTTCTTTTCATGCCACTTTCTTCTTCTGTACTCTGCTCGATCTTAGAGTGAAATATTGTCATTTTGACTTCACTAGATTTACCTAAAAAGCTTTAGTTAATTTAGATTTGCACACAAACCACATAAAGAAACAAGATGTTAAAGGATTAGTTGACAGAAAATTAGCAACTATTTTATTTAAAGTACATGTGGGAGCATTTCTCTTTTCAGAATTTAGAATAGTACATGTTACTGTTTTTAGTGAGTAATTCCAAGTAAAGTAAAGTAGGTCAAAGCAGTGATTTTAGTTTGTTACCTGGTTGTTGGTACCAAACTATAATTCTAAGACTTCATGCTCAGTGCAGTCTTTTTGCCACTAGAGGGCAAACTTTGTTTAAAAGTTAATGGGTAAATGAAGTGTTCAATATAAAAGAGAGGAGTGTCTGCAATGACAAGGATCTCAGCTCCTGACTGCATGTAGATATTTATATATTAAAGTAAAATTTTCAGACATATATGGGATGTTGCCTGGTCTGTAGACTGTTACAAGTCAAGGTTCTGTGTTTTGACATTTACTTCAGAAAACAGAAAAATGTATAAATGTAGAGATAACTTCATACTCTTCCCAATTCAAACCTCTTGTTCCTGTCAAATATAAGGATGTGGTGTATGTAGACAAGTACAAGTGCTCTCCACATCTAATATACACATTCATGGTACTTGAGGGCCCGGTGGCGCCAGTGTCCGGGAGCCTCGCCTCTGTCAGTGCGCCCCAGGGTGGCTGTGGCTACAATGTAGCTTGCCATCACCAGTGTGTGAATGGGTGTGTGAATGGGTGGATGACTGGATATGTAAAGTGCTTTGGGGTCCTTAGGGACTAGTAAAGCGCTATATAAATACAGGCCATTTACTTAATATTTAACTCATGAAACAGCTGGACAGACTTTATTTTTTGCAAATAAACAAAATATGTGTGTGACACAGAATTTCCCATTCTTTCTAACAACATGGTGAAAGTGTATTTATTCTTCATTTTCACTAATGATCCCTTCCTGGTGACCCTTTAGAAAACAATTCTCACTTCTCCCCACTTCATTTTAGTGTCACTGTGGATTTTTGCCACAATTACTTACAGCAAGCAGATTCTATTTGAATGTTCAAATGAACATCTGATTATTGTTATAAGATCCAAAATGTTTCATTTGCTTACATTAAAGAAATCTTTTAAACTACTGGTAAGAATTTGTTTTCAAGATTGGAAAAAAAAGAGAGACTTGTAGTGTATGTAGCGTCTTTTTCCACTGAGTGATTTACAGCCAGAGGTGAGACAAGGTTATGACCTCTGCAGGGCTGAAGTGAAGGGCAGGGCCGCAAGGCTGCAATTACCAGTGACCACATAATGACAAAACTCTGAGGTCTAGATAACTTTCCTTTACTCTTAAACACGCACAATCTCTGCCAACAAGACAGCTGTTGTGCATTTGTTTTTAGATTTGTATGTCAATTATTTTCACTTTGCCATAACAGATCATCTGCCGCTCTATCTCTAGCATCCTCTTCGTTCACACCAACCCACTGCATGTCTTCTTAAACTACATCCATGAACCTCCTCTGACATCTTTCTCTTTTCCTCCTGCCCAGGAACTCCATATTCAGCATCTTTTGCTCAATACATCCACCCTCCCTCCTCTGCGCATGTCCAAACCATCTCTAACTTTGCTCCACCTGAGCTGTCCCTCTGATGTACTCATTTCTAATCCTGTCCATCCTGCTCACTCCCAGTGACAATCTAATCGTCTTCATCTCTGCCAACCCCAGCTTGGCCTCCTGTCTGTTTGTCAGTGCCACTGGTTTCTTAACCATACATCACAGCAGGTGTCACTATCATCTTGTAAAGCTGAACTTTCAGTCTTGCTGTTGACCCTCTTTCACAAATCACCTGGACACTTCTCCCCACCCACTCCACCCTACCTACCCTCTCTTCTTCGTCTCTCTTGTATACCTCACGTGCACCCTGTCTTTTTTCAACCAGCTTATATTTCTTATCTCTCTAAAGCATACCTCCAGACTCTCTCCTCTCACTGTAGATCACATTGTCATCTGCAAACATCATAGCCCGCGGAAACTCCTACTTGACCTCATCCGTCAACCTGTCCGTCACCATCACCAAGAAGATCCCTGATGTAATCTAACCCCCACTTTGAATCCATCTGTCACTCCTACCACACCGCTGCCTCACTGCCCTTATACATGTCCTGCACCACCCTCACATACTTCTCTGCCACTCCTGACTTCCTCATGCAGCACCACCGTTCCTCTCTTGGTACCCATATACTCTCTCTAGAGCCACAAAGACACAGTGCACCTCTGTCTGACCTCTATAATCAAAGCAAACATCACATCTGTAATGCTCACTGATCGTCACCTCTCTTCTTAACCTAGCTCCAACAACTTATTGTGCTTTCATACTGTGCCTTGTCAGCTTTACCACTTGATTACATTGATGAGCCATACCACTATAATTCTTCATTCCTCAGACACACTCGCACTCTTAAACAGTCTGGTCAAAAAAATGCCACTCCCGTCTCTCATAGACATTTTCATAGTTCAACAGGTAGGTCATTTGGACCAGCGATCTTTCCAGTCCTCTTCCTCTTCATAGAGGTGAATACTCTCACATCTTCTCATTCCATTTTCTTCGCTTGTTATTACATTTCCTTGTTTCCATTTCTGTCTTTAATCACTTTAACCTGCTGCACATCCTTTCAATGCACAGGAATGCATTTCTTCACCACTTAACATTTAAAGAAGAAAGGGATGGGCCAAATCTGACCGTGCAACCAAGCTACTCTCAGCGTCAAAAGATTCCACCTTTAACCTAAAGAAACACCTGGAAGTAAATTCTTTTTTAAAAACTAACGTTAGCCTACTGCAACTACCTTGCTTTAGTTGCGGCAGCTACAGAGTTATCTGCCACTTCGATATCTTTGATGTACTATAGCTGATGTCCACCCACTGTTACTCATTTATATTAAGATTTAAAAATCTAGTTGGTTTTGCTTTCAGAACTGCACATGATTGTTTGCAGCCAGCAGGTTGTTAATGCTGTCCATCGAGTCTAACAGTACCTCAGCTAATGCCAGCTAACAAAGTTAGCTAGGTAATAGTAATAAATTACACAGCAATAGTACATTACATAGTTCAAAGCATGACAATATATCAAGTAATCCAAAGTATTCAGAATACGTTACTCACATTAAGTAACTTAACAGAATACATTCCAAGCTACATTTTGGGGGCATGTATTCTGTAATCTGTAGTGGAATACATTTTAAAAGTAACCTTCCCAACAGGAAGGAATGTCTTAAAGACATAAAGACCTGGATGGCCGCTAACTTTCTGCTTCTTAATTCAGATCAAACTGAGGTTATTGTACTCGGCCCTGAAAATCTTAGAAATATGGTATCTAAGCAGATTCTTACTCTGGATGGCATTACCTTGGCCTCCAGTAACACTGTGAGGAACCTTGGGTCATTTTGACCAGGACATGTCCTTCAACGCACATATTAAACAAATATGTAAGACTGCTTTCTTCCATTTGTGCAACATCTCTAAAATTAGAAATATCCTGTCTCAGAGTGACGCTGAAAAACTAGTTCATGCATTTATTACTTCCAGGCTGGACTACTGTAATTCTTTATTATCAGGATGTCCTAAAAACTCGCTGAAAAGCCTTCAGCTGATCCAAAATGCTGCAGCAAGAGTCCTGACAGGGACTAGAAAGAAACATATTTCTCCTGTTTTGGCTTCCCTTCATTGGCTTCCTGTTAAATCCAGAATTGAATTCAAAATCCTGCTCCTCACATACAAGGTCTTAAATAATCAGGCCCCATCATATCTTAATGACCTTGTAGTACCATATCACCCTATTAGAGCACTTAGCTCTCACACTGCAGGCCTACTTGTTGTTCCTAGAGTATTTAAAAGTAGAATGGGAGGCAGAGCCTTCAGTTTTCAGGCCCCTCTTCTGTGGAACCAGCTTCCAGTTTGGATTCGGAGACAGACACTATCTCTACTTTCAAGATTAGGCTTAAAACTTTCCTTTTTGCTAAAGCATATAGTTAGGGCTGGACCAGGTGACCCTGAATCCTCCCTTAGTTATGCTGCAATAGAGCGTGAGGCTGCGAGATTCCCATGATGCATTGAGTTTTCCTTTCCAGCCACTCACTATGTGTTAATAGACCTCTCTGCATCGAATCATATCTGTTATTAATTTCTGTCTCTCTTCCACAGCATGTCTTTCATCCTGTTTTCCTTCTTCACCCCAACCGGTCGCAGCAGATGGCCCGCCCTCCCTGAGCCTGGTTCTGCGGAGGTTTCTTCCTGTTAAAGGGAGTTTTTCCTTCCCACTGTCGCCAAAGTGCTTGCTCATAGGGGTCATATGATTGTTGGGTTTTCTCTGTATTTATTATTGTGCGATCTACTGTACAATATAAAGCGCCTTGAGGCGACTTTTGTTGTGATTTGGCGCTATATAAATAAAATTGAATTGAATTGAATTGAACACTGCATACAACTCACTATAGACCTTTTCATCTGGCCTCTCATCTCTTTGGTATACACCTTGCATCCTAACACTCCTGTCTACTTTCTTCATTTCCCTAACTCTTCAGTTCTTTGTTGACTTCTTCCTTTGCATACTTTCATACTTTTGTACTTACCATGCCACCATCAAGTCTCTTCTCTTCTGTCTTCTTTTCCCTGCCCAGAGGATACACCAAGCACTTTGGCTGTTTCTCAACTCTCAGCTCTTACCTGAAAACTAAGCAACAGTCTTCTACCGGCTTTCTTCCAGCACCCTGTATAGTCAACAGCATTAGAGAGGGTCATTGTTAACCCAGACCTATCCAGTATGGAAATCTTATTGTTTGTGAATCACATGTTTGATTTAGCTTTTAGTTTTTTCACCCGATGCGCTGTCTGATGCAACCTTCCCATTTCATCTGGGCTTGGGACAGGCAGTAGAAGTACACTGGCTTGCGCCCCCTCATCACTGGGTTGATTATGATTCATACTATCAGTCTGGTGAATTCACCTATGCTCTCTGGGAACTCTTATCCAAGTCTTGTAAAGTTCAACTCGTTAGCTATAGTAATGCTCTGTGGTCAGAGAGCCTCACTTTAACTGCTGTGGGTTGTGTGGGAACTATCCTTCAGACTCTTAACTTTGACCACATGTTCCAACACTCCAAGTGGACCCTATAATGATAACCCAGCATAATGACTGACTTCTTGTTAGAAGGAATGCTCTATGAACATACGCCGCTGCTTTTTCTTTTTTCTTTTTTTAAACCTGGAATCTTTGTTTTGTGCAAAAAAAACTACTAACACTAAGGAACATGAATCATGGTTAAGTGTAGAGTTTAGTGCCCTCTGTCCTGTAAAATAACATTTTTTGTAGCAATTTATGTAATTTGTATTACAGCTCCATTTCAAATGCAGCTGGCATGCTGCATAAAACATAAACTGAGCAAACTGAAGGGTAAATCAGGTAAATCAAATCAATCTTTATTTCAATGAAAACAGTATAAAGAAATCGATAATTTTGCTGTGATTTCCAGGCCTGTAGACCGGGGGCCTGCACTAATAACGGACAAAATTCAACAGTAGAAATCATTGCATGAGCTCAGGAACACTGCTGAAACCTATCATGGACTGTGGTGAAGTGGTTAGTATCACTTGTTTTGACATATCCAAATTTGAAAATGACTCTGGAAATCATGGACGATGTGTTTAATAGGCTAAAGAGGAGAGTAAGCATTAGCACACAGTTCAGTCATTCATTCATGATGGAAATGCACACTTGTGTGTACTCCATGAATAACTTCTACATCCGTCAAGGTCCCATTATTGCTGAGCAACATATGCAGGCTTTGAAGTAAGGCTTTCAGCAAGACAATGCCTGCCAAACAAAACACTGCAGAAATTTCACCAGCATGGCAGAAGAGTGAAAGATTCCTGGTCCAGACCTGTCACTCACTGACAACAGTTTGCACATATGAAATATGCAACAAAGAACGTATCGTACTGTTGAGCAGCTGAAATCTTAAAGCAAGCAAAAACAGCAAATTGGTCTCCTCGGCTCAAAAACACTTAAGAGTGCGTTTCAAAGAAGCAGCAACTCAACATGCAGCGGACTTTCTCATGAAAATAAGTTAACAGAAAAAAAAATCCAATGATTTCATTGCATTGTGTTTTTTAATCAGTGTTTTACACCGAGGCCGGTGATTCATATTATGATTCAAGGAAAAGGGGAGGAAGTGTTCCTACATTCCTGTGCGAAGGAAACTGTTAGACATGTCATGACATCAGTACTGACAGATCTGCAAGGTTTTGTTACATGACATAAATCACTGAGGGAAGGTTATAGAAATGTTCTGCTTATGGCTAAATTAGAGAGTGCATGTTTTTTAGTGGCCCAAACATTACACGTGCTGGCATGGCAACCAGCCTGCCTTTCTGACCCGACTCTAACAAAAACAACTCAATCGGCTGCTGCTCGTCTCTCAGAGGCAGGCCAAACACTCGCCAAATGTGAACTTGATCACGTCTATATCTGCACGATGATAACTAAGTAAGTAACTGCTCAGATCTTTTACTCATTTTTCAGCTGTTATGAATAACTGCACTGAAAAGTGATGACAACATATTTATTAACCCCGGTTACTACGCACTCTTCTCCATAAGCAACCTTCTATTTTATGAGGGTTATTTTTCCGCCACATAAATCAAAACACTTTCAAGTTTTCAGAGAGAGATAAACCACTGGAAACGTCTCTAATGTTGCAGAGTAAACTTCAACATGGCTCTATGATTTATAGCCAACACTGTGACAGATATCCAGTGAATAACACTTTCAATGGTGAGCTGTGCGTGCTGAAATACGCAGAACCCGAACCCGTTTCAACCCGACGACTGAGATTTTATAGCAGATGTGTATGCTGAAAGGGATTACCGCACCCCATTACACGTAACTGCCAGTAATTTCAGACAGAGTGATTCACAATTGTTGTGTCATTTGGTTTACTGTTTGTAACATATTTGAAAAAAAAGTCTTTAATGCAGGCCCCCGTCTCATCACATCAGCAAAGGATGTGTGTTTCACGCAGGTATGTTTCTTCAGCGTGTGCCGACAGATTATACCACAGGTCAGGCTGGAGCTCGGACTACAGCTCTTTTTTCTCTTTTCTTTTTCTTAAAGACGTCACTTTGTGACTCTAAGCAGGCTGAATATCTCCTTTAGCAGTGGGCAAAAATGACAAAGATATCCTGATCAGCATAAAAAAAATATATATAAATACATCCATCCATCCATCCATTCGCTTCCGCTTACCCTTTCCAGGGTCGCGGGGGGCGTTGGAGCCTATCTCAGCTGTCATAGGGCGAGAGGCGGGGTACACCCTGGACAGGTCGCCAGTCTGTCGCAGGGCCAACACACAGGGACAGACAACCATTCACACTCAGTGGCAATTTGGATTATCCAATTAACCTATCCCCACAAATTGCATGTCTTTGGACGGTGGGAGGAAGCTGGAGTACCCGGAGGGAACCCACGCAAACACGGGGAGAACATGCAAACTCTAAAAACTGAGCTGCTGGTTTTCATGTTGTGCAGCTGCACAACATGAAAACCATTGAGAAGTGAAGTGAATAATATTGATCTCTTTGCTATAATGTGCTGTTCTTTTGGCGAACCTGACTTCTTAGCCTTTATGTGCATGTTACTTTGCTATATTCCTTCCATCTAAAATCTATTGTTCAAACCAATAAAACCCACCTGTACAACAATATGCTTGGATTATGAGTTATATTACTTGGTTAATTTGTGTTTAAAATATAATGAGATGTTACTGCAAAGGATAAGTTGATAGGTGTGTATTTCTGGTACAGTTATTTAAAATTAATGTTTCCAATTTCTAATATTTCCTTACCAAATTGTGGAAGGAAAGGAATCCAAAGGATTGCAGCATTTTTGCAATAAAGGGGATTAGTGTGTGGCAAATGAAATTACCGCCACGAATGACCACAGATTGGCAGTAAACAGCTGATCACACTGATTTTCAGACAAATGAGGTATCCTTAAAGGAATAGTGGTGTGAGAAATAGCGGAGGGGCCGAGATAACCACAAAGTTATTATCTGAGAGGAGGCTTTTTATTGAGGTGAGAAAATTCCGTGGCAGACACCAAAAACATGCATTAACATACCACTGCAAAGCCAAGGTTAGCGAGCCTGGACTTTACTCACTTATTACCCCTAACTATCCCTTAGGAAATATACATCTATAATGTTTGGCACACAGACCTCTAATAACAAATGGCTAACAACCAGTCATTATGGGGGTTTGAGCAAGAGATTTACAAATCTCAGGTTCAGCAGCGTTGGACTGGTTCCCCCTGCTTGAAAATTGTTATTCTATCAAGGGCACGGCGAGCTGCGTGATAAAATCTTGTGATTTATTCTCGGCGGCTGATAATTACTGGTGTCTTGTCACCTGTCAAAAATGAATGGACGGGGAGAGTCCGAGGCTGTAGTCTTCATGCTCTTTACACCACAGCAGTAAATCTGACATGTTTGTGAAGCCATAAATCAATGCCTGCGATAAAGCCTGTGCGCTTTTTGGAGCTGAGCAGTAATGGGCTGAACTTTTCAAACCATTTAAGCTATGGAGGTATGCAGGGTTATTTGAAAGGTGTGGTAAGTACAGTGGTTTGAGTGGTTACTTTATAACTTCACAGGAATGGTCAATTGCAAACCAAGGTAGAAAAAAGTTTGCAAAGTTACAAGTCTGCTGTGCAAAAATCTTAAGATCTACACAATGCTGTTAAAACATGCAAGTGAGAAGGATTTTTAAAATGAAGCATGGACATGTGAAATGCAAACTATACATAAAAACATCTATGTATGCAAACTGTACAAAGAAAAGCTTCTGGACTTCTTTAAGTTGCTGTCAAGACGCATTTCTTTCCTCTCCTTAGACTACGATGACCTGGATGACTGAGAGCTTTCATTTTGCATTGCACAGTCACAGTGTGGGCACATTATAAAGTAACACAGTCTGTAATACAGTAATGTACTGCACAGCTCCTAGTACGTCTGTATCCATGTTACTGTTCACATTGATAGATGGTACATACTGTATGCTTCTTCCCTGTTATTGAAATGATTTGTGGTGATACGTGGGTATAAAATATGTGAGATTTAATATTATATTGTTAACTGGCAATTATGTATGTATGTATATTCCAAAGTAACCAGTGATTTAGCCCTTTAACGGATGGTAGTGGATGTATTTGTGTAAGTTGACTTTAAAGTCGTCAAAGAAAATGCATTCTTATTTTCCACATACTTAGTTTAAAATGGGTTTGGTGTAAAGACTCAACAGTGTTTTTGAGACTTTTAAAAATGTCTATGTTTTACTTGTTTTTAGCAAATTGTGCAGAAAAAAATGTAATCAATGTATATCAAAACTTTTTTCATGTTACCATACATGCAGGTTTATGTAATCAATTATATTCAGTGAAAAAAACATATTAACCAAACATAACCCAGCTGAATAGAAAATACTGTTTTAAGTGATATTTTAATTAATATTTTTATATTAGATGACCTCTAAGTTGCTACTTCTAAATAAAGACAAAACTGAGGTTTTTGTGCTTTGCCCTAAAAATCTTAAAAACATGGTGTCTTATCAGATAGTTATTTTAGATTATATTACCTTGGCCTCTGTGAGGAATCCTTTTGACCAGGATATTTTCCTCACTGTGCACATTCAACAAATATGCAGGACTGCCGTCTTGCATTTCTGCAAAAGCTCTAAAACTAGGATCATCCTTAGAGTAATGCTGAAAAAGTAGTTCATGCATTTATTACTTCTAGGCTCGACTATTGTAATTCATATTCATTAGGTTGTTCTAAACGTTCCTTAAAAAGCCCTCCGTTGATCCATATTGGTCCAGCGAGAGTACTGGTTGGGCTAGAAAGACAGAGCACATTTCTCCCTCATTTGCTTCTGTTCACTGATTCTGTGTTAAATCCAGAATTGAATTTGAAATCCTTCTGCTCACATAAAATGTCTTGAATAATCAGGCCCCATCATATATTAAATACCTCATAGTACCATAGTGTCCCAGTAGAGCTCTTAGCTCTCAGACTGCAGGCTTACTTGTGGAACAGGCTCCCAGTTTGGATTTGGGAGACATACTCTCATGTCTGGGATTAGATTTAAAACCTTCCTCTTTGATAAAGCTCATAGTAACTTCTGGATCAGGTGACTCTGAACCATCCCTTAGCTATGCTGCAATAGGGGTAAGCTGCTGGGGGCAGTGTTTCTTCTTCACCCACTTTGTCACTGTCGCTATTGTACCACTAATAATTTTTAAAATCTAGCTCTCTCCCGTCTATGTTTTTTGTCCTATTTCCCTCTGCGCTCTTCTCTTTTCCTTCATCTTCAACTGGCAGTGGCAGAAAACCACCCCTCCCCAAGCACAGTTACGCTGGTTTCTTCCTGTTAAAAGGACGTTTTTCCTTCTTACCATCACCAAGTGCTTTCTTACAGGTGGGTCGTCTGATTGTTGGGGTTTTCTGTCTATGTAAAGGAAATTAATGTGGGGAAAAAAATGTATCAAAACCTACGTGACTGTATGTGACGAAGTCATTTCCAAGTCTGGAAAGTCTGGATCTGATTGAGATCCTCTGGCATGAGCTTAAATGGTTTTTTTCTGCTCAAAAACCTTCCAGTGTATCTGAATTAAGACAATTCTGCAAAGAAGAGTGGGCCAAAACTGAAAGACTCAGTAATGAGTGAAAGTCACTGCTAATGATCACATAAACGCTTGACTGTATTCCTGCTGCCAAGGATATCACAACCAAGTACTGGGTTTAGGAGCAAAGGGTTTGGGTCGCTTTCTTTCCCTTAATTAATTACATTTTAATTCTAAAACTGCCTTTTGGGTTATCTTTGTCAAATATTAACATTTATTTGACGATCTGAGGTAAAATAAATCAAGATGGGGCAAATACTTTTTTACAGCACTATAATTAGATGTCCTTCTTCTGTGCTGTGATGGTTTTAAAGGTCGCTACCTCAGAGCTTCCCAGTGACCCTCGGTGAGTGTTTTGCTACTAGGGTCTATTCTTTAGTTACATGGCCCATTGCACTTGGCTCAAAGCGTAACTATGACCTTACTATCCACTCTAAAATCTGACATAAAGAATGAAATGAAAGGAAAACAGGAAATCTGCAGTACTCCTCAGGATTGATTGCCAAGGTCTCTGTTACTATGTTGAAGGAATGGAGTACTATTCTTTCAAAGGATTTTCTTTCATTTGGTATCTAATACACTGGCTTTAAATCAGACCGCGTAAAAATGAGAAATGCAAAGTATTCACTGAGGCTTCATGTCCAGTGGATGGAACAACACCACTGATGATAGAAACATTTCATCACAGCATAACTGTGAATAACTGTGTTGTATTAATTTGCAGCGAGGGAACATCCACCCCTTTGAACATACAAGCATGTATGTTCTTTATTTAAATACTCAGGGAAAGAAAAGCAAGAGGGAATCAGAAACGAGACACAAACCACTGTCTTTGTCCATTACCTCGAACAATAAATCATACATTATAATCATTTTGCAAACTGCAGTAAGATTGCCGTATTTAATATTAAATTGCATTACAGCATTGCATCTGACTTTAAATGGATCCCCATCTTCACTCACAAAAGACTGAAAGATCGATAGCCTAAGCCGGCACCAATTGCAGGTTCTGATTGTAAAATATTTGCCCCCTTTTTCCCCCTCTGTCTTTGAAGTCTCAGGCTCTCTCTGCTCTTGTCCTCCAGTGCTGCCCAGGCCTGATTTATGAGGACAAGTTCCAGGGAAGCTACTCTAAATTACATGGCCCTTAAGCCTGAGCAGAGAGATACAGAGAGAAGGAGAATCGCCACTCTAGAGACGGCTAATTGCAAGCTTGAATCTAACCCAAGGTAGATAAGAAGGTTGCTTACTTCCCAGGCTTGACACAAGGGGAAGCGCATATAAGAGGTAAATGTGCAATTTGTCATGAAGGTCTGTGAGACTAATTTGATAGAAGATGTATTTAAATGAATAATGAATATGCCTTCATTAGTAAATAATGTAAAATTACATATTGTACAGGGCAGAGAAAGAAGTCATTGTGGGGAACAATCAGACTGAGCGTGCTGTTGTTTGTAAAGGTGAAAGACCGAGTGACTGAAGGCCTGTGATTAAAGAAGAGTGAATTACAGCTGAATGAAATGAGCCAGGATGTTGATACTGAACTAATTAAATAAAGTAAAAATAAAAACTAGACTCTTGAAAACATTTTTAACCAACTGAAATTATTTTGCGACCTTGGAAAATGAATTTATTGTCAGTAAGTTAGTTATTTATTAGTTCGGTAAAATTTTATGACAGTTTGTCTGATGAGGCATCGATGGACGTGCTTATTGAGACGCTGCATGTCTACAAGACTGTGAGTCAACTGCTTTCACAAAGTTCTGTGTTTTTATTGTACTAATTTTCCTAAATATAACCTCTGACATATGCTCCATACAGTAAAAATTTTAAAGTCTAAGAGTAATACTGAAGCTGGTAGAAACTAAGACAAAGTTAAAAGTTTCAAACAGTAAAACTTAAACTAAACTGCCTTGAAAACAAAACGTCAAAATTGAAATAAAAAACAATCAGAAAATGCAAAACTATAACAACTCTGGTATGAAGCAAACTTCCATTTCCAAACTGCAGCATTTCGCTTTTATTTTACAAAGAAGTGTTGAAACTCTCCCGTGTGGGAGAGTCAGAGTAGAAGGAGGAGGACGTGTCAGTGCCATTTGCCTTGAGGGTGCCCATAAACCTGAAGAGGGAGAGAGAGTGCATCATTCTTTACAGGTGAGTGTACCATGTGACCTCAAGATCTTTAAAAAGCAGGTAAACCTGTCTTGTTGAGGCACAAGTTATCACACAGCACCAGGGGACTCAGAGCAGGAGAATACACGGGCTGTCGGCACAGCAGCGAACACCGACAGCCCCACAAAAGAAGCCGAGGCACCTCAGCGAGCGCGCGGCGGAGTGCTGGAACCCTGCGCTCACAGCCCGTTGTGCTGACCACATCTTAACAACAAAGGATCTTCGCTGCAATTGCACTACAAGAAGGAAGATTTTACGTTGTCTCGTCTGGTGTGCACACTACCGACACAATGAGCTGCAGCAGCGTTGCGAGCTCCGAGTTCTCTGAGGAAGAGCTTGAACTTGGCGGGCTGGTCCAATGCGAAGATGAAGGAAGTCCCAAGGCATCATTCCAAGACGAGAGTTCAACCAGCAGCCCAAGTGAAGCAGAAGAAGGCCAAACCAAGAAGCGCAACCGACCGGTTCGCTCAAAAGCTCGAAGAATGGCCGCTAATGTCCGCGAGCGAAAACGCATTATGGACTACAACCAGGCGTTCAATGCCCTCCGTGTTGCCCTGAACCATGACCTCAGTGGCAAACGGCTGTCCAAGATTGCCACACTACAGCGAGCCATCAACCGCATCTCTGCTCTCTCAGTATTCCTGAGCTCTCATCCACCCAGTAAGCCCTGCACCCACCGTGAGTGCAACAGGTCATCAGTGGGACCTGCAGTGATGGGGGCGTCACGGCTTGAGCAGACCAGGTTAACAGTTCCTTGTCCGGAGCATCAGAGCTACATCCCCTGGCACGCATCCATCTCTCAACAGATGCAGCCACAGCCAGCGCCTCACATGCACAGACCTCATGCCTACATAGACAACACAGTGCCATCATGTCCCCCATCACCACACTACCCTTGTTATCCCACTGAGGGACAGTTTTATGTCTCGCACGGACACTGTGGCACCCCCTGTGATCATCCACCCAGCCCTCTGAGATACCCTCAGGTGGATGAGGGGTTGGGATACCAGCCGGGGATGTGGGTCTCCTGCACTCAGGGATACATGGACACCTTTGCAGAGCCATCTGCTACTCTGGGACTTCCATGGCAGGTGAGCTACCTGCAGGAGCCGGAGAGCAGCTTCCCCCTGTGCTCTGATATACTGTAACAAGCTGCACAAGTACTGTGAAGTCCTGAAAACTGAAGAACCCTGATGGACTTTTTAAGGGTTCGAGGGAGTAACCTTGTGCTCTTACTGTTGCTGTTATTGAAACTTACAGGAAGACTGTCATTGTAGAGCAAACTACAGTCCTGCAAGCTGAACGCAGATAAATAAAGGAGTAATGGCAATCTAGACTGCAGAATGTTACATATGTTAGATATTTTGTTTTGCTGTTCAATTTGAAAATGTTAATTCTAAAGAATGTTTTGCGATCTACAGGAGATAATTCACATCATTATATTTTTGCTGTGCTAAATTGTCCCCTTTTTTGGCCTTCTGCAAAGGATGAATTATTGGAGTTGCATTAGTAAATGTAAGATAATAAAAATGGGTGTGTCGGTAATCAAAACAGACAGACTAGCGTAAAAAACAGTGCTATGTAACTATGCATACAGCGTGCTAGCTTTCAAGTAGTACAAAGTGCTCTGAAAGAAAATGTGACTAAGATCTGGTGCCAAAGTTCAACACGCTAATGTATTTATTCTCTGACTTTAAAAAATTACAGTCTGTTTGTGTTGTAAAGACGCTGCTTTTCCTTTGCTTTTTCTAAGCTTGAAAATTAAATGTTTAAAATGATATGACTCTTTTTATGGCTCCTTTCATAACAAAACAGGAAATGCATATGGTTCCCAGGGCTACAACACTGCACTAACACAAAGCTTGCATTAAGTGTGTGCATCAGTGTGTGCATGCATGCCTGTGGGAGTGTGTTTGATTACAGCCTAAGGCTGCTAGCCTCTGCCATTCAGAGTGTGAGATGACAGAGGTCCTTCACTCAGATGAGAAACGTCCGTACAAGCCCATTCTTGCCATTCTTCTTGGAGGAGAGAACTCACTGTGTTATTTACTCACAGCACAATAAAAACACGAGTAGAAGGCAAGAATGGCGAAGCAACAAAAGCACATAAAAATCAGGCAATACTGGGTGAAAACTGTATGCACTGCCTCTTGAAAAGAATTAGCTTCTTATATTGTACCTTTCAGTTCAAACACTGAGAGGTCAGCTGATCTTCTTTGAAATCAGAAACAGTGAATAGTAACCACAAGTCATCCTTCTATACCGGCTCATATTAGTCAATAACAGCTTTCCCTCCCCTGCTGAGCAGCATATCATGGAAAACAGCTTTAATGTTAGACCATAGGACGAAGCCCACCGACAGATTTATATGGGTTCAGGAAGGAAGAGTGTTCCCCGTCATCAGCAAGGTGAAATCCCCTTTTGGGCTGCACCGGCCTGCAGGTACAGCTGGGTGTGTTCAGGGCTGTTTTTTTTGAACGTCCTGGAGGTCTCCCAACAGGAGCCTCGAGACGCTGCTGAAAATTGGTGGCCTGGGGAGAACTACTGTGGGCTCGGTGGAGAAATAAATGGTGTGGTGCAGCAACAATTAGCAGACAGGAAGGAAAGGGAATGTGGACAAAGAGATGAATGGAGAGTGAAATAATAGGAAGAGGAGGATATAGGTGGTGAGAAAAAGGGGGAGAGTCACTACACTTTGAGCCTGTCGTTCAGCTTCTGTGCAGACGTGAATCACTGGAAAACCTTGAGTCACCAGTGAGAGACGAGTGTGGCTGATAGCACTCGATGACGGCATGTCTCTTCCTCCTCCCTTTTTGGCACAAATGCGGATCTTTGCTTAACTCATTGCCAGGGTACCTACTTGTCTGGGTCCTCAAGAGACTACCAAGTGAAAGTGGGCTGATAGTCTTTACCACAGCTTGTCACTGATCCGTTACAGAATCAAAATCACAGAAAGTCATTATCCGGATAGGCAAATAAAAGTGCTGTTCAAAAGAGCGATGATCGAAATAGATTTTCATCTTGCCAAAGCCTGGGACAGCACATCCTCTGCTAAGGTCAATGCTTTATATTGTTATGGGTTCTGTTTTTGCCTATGTTCATAAAATTTTAGTTTAGTAGTTTTTGTGTTGTCGACAGACAACTGTAAACAACAAAAGGACACAGCAAAACTCACAAAACCCCGCCATAAAAAATACTGGCAGCCCCCTCAGCCTTCTAATAGATAATATCAATGGTATTATTCCTGGTACTAGTCCAAGAGCTTTAGTAGATGCATCTATGGTAAGAATATCTAATTTCATTGCCTCGTTATTAATTTATCGCATTCACAAACTTGGGTGTCCACACTGCAGGGTGACGACAATACCCTATCAATCTTTTACAGCTGAGGGGTAAAAACCTCACAAAACACAAGTGTTTCTGTGGAGACACGAACTTGATGAAACAGCTGCAGAAGTGGCAAGCTAACCATGAATGGCTAATAGCAAACATGTATCTACAGTAGTATATGATGCATGCGATACAAACACACAACATTCGCATCTTTGTCGCTGTGAAATTCTTTGCATGTTTTGGTTTCTGTTGCTGTTCTCTAACATTTATGTCTCCTCAAAAACACTTTGTGTGTTTTTTGTGTTTTTATCAACTTCCATTGTGAATTTTTTTCTATTCCTGCTGTAAGTTTTCATTTTCAACTTCTATTGTGTTTTGTGTGTTTAGCGTCAATTTTCTGTTTGCTGCTGTTTTCTTACATTGGAGTGCGTTTGACCTCTCAGGGCCACCGTACAAATTACTCTGGAAAACTATGTTACAATGTGGTGCTGTCGATGCAAAAATTGCATAAAAACGATCTGAAAATGATCATTGAATATTCTACCAATGGAAATGAACAATCAGTGTTGCTATTATTCGTTATGAAAACAAACCAAATATTTATCTGCTTTGTACTTTTGTGGCAGAAATGGCAGAAAACTCTGAGGACGTGTTTGTGGATGAAAGAGTTAAACATATAATGAACAGTATAAGTGACCACGCGCTGTGGCCTAGTGTTACACGTCTTGTGGGAAACAACAGACTCCAACAGACTTTAAAAAAAAGCAATAACAAGTTAGCATTTCATGTTTACTTGTGACTCACCTGTGCATTTACCTCACTTCTTCACCATGTGAGCCTGCCAGTGATGCATCTTTTTTTAAGACCGATCCACCTCCGTGATACCTTCTGCTGCCAGACTGATGGAAAGGAAAACAAGCAAACACAGAAGAAATGATGCCAAGACTTGAGGGTGTGTTTGCGTGACATATAGGGATGAGTCAGCCTTCGGAGAGAAGATACATGTTGATGCTCTACATACTGCGCACACCTCTGCTCCCTGAGCACAAACAGGTGCGCGCACACAAACACAACACACGCACACAACACACGCACACAGCGCTATGACATCAGTGGTACAAGGTGAAGGAAGTGAAGGTGCCAGAAGACAAGAGAATGTGCATGCCGCCGGCAAGATTTAGGAAAATCAGTGTAGGTATTGGGCAACATGTTGGCACTGCTGTTAGTGTCATCTTTGTGTAGAGTTAGCGTGTTCTCCCCGTGTCTGTGTGGGTTCTCTTTGGGTAATTAAGAGTGCTCCCACAGTTTTCCAAACTAACAAATACTAAAACTATATATTGTTTAAAAAATTATTTCATATAACGCCAAATCACAACAACCATCATGTCAAGGGAAATACTTGTATTGTAAGGTAAAGACCCTATACCTACAATAATACAGAGAAAACCCCAACCATCAGATGATCCCTGCACTTGGTTACAGTGGGAATGAAAAACTCCTTTTTAACAGGAAGAAACCTCCAGCAGAGCCAGCCTCAGGGAGTCAGGGGTTAGGGTTAGTCTCTGCTGTGACTGGATAGGGATGAGGGGAGGGACACAGGACAACAGACTCTGTGGAAGAGAGGCAGAGATTAATAATAACTAGTCATCGCAGAGAGTGAAAAGAGGTAAGTGAAGAAGAAGTGCATCATGGGAAGCAATCGGAAGTAGGTCAGTATTTTACCAGCTCATGGATAACAGCTGATCAGGGCTGAAACTACGGATGTCCGGCTCAAACCCTTTGGGCTTAACTACTCTGAGGCCTTCAGGGGTTGAAACTAATCTCATACCCAAACAACACATCAGAACATTTACCTCACCAGTCCAGAGTAAACATACTCACCACTAACGCTCGGCGGAGATGGAAACTCCATTTCTCATCAGTGTAGAGGAATAGCTTGTATCCTGTGTGTGCTCTAAGTGTTACACCGTCGACCCCGAGCGTCTGCTGAGTCAGAGAGGCTGCACATCTCTCCTGTGCCTTCCCTCAGCCTCAGGCTGTCTCACCACGTTCATCAACACTAGTGCTTCAGACTGCTAGACAGCAGTCTGTAGCACAAACAATGTTCCCTCTGATAGCACTTGAGACAGGTGTCTTGGTCATACTGCTCTACTCTGGAGCCATCTCCTCCTCTGGCAGGAACTTGATTCAGTCACAGTAGCTTGGAAACATTGGTACATGGTCAGAGCAACTATGTAGAGCTTTTTTTCCCATTTTCTCCTCCTCCTTCTTTCTCGCCCTGAGGTTGTTTTCAACATGAATGACTTGTTGTCTGACCTTACACGGGGCTGTTATGGCCTCTCTCTATGTCCACTCATGATCTTATCTGCAGACATCTCATGTAGGATGTTTACCAGAAGTTTTTGTGTGGTAAAAAACTTGTAAAGGTCATGACCTCTTTAATCTGAGTTTCTGACCAAGGTCAAAAGTAGTCGAGGCTCAGATTAACTGGGGCCCACCACTTCAGCTAAGGGCATCTGAGGGGCAGTTGGAGGGTCTGCACTTTGCTGTGTGTTGTGGTGAGCTATAAAAGAAAGCTCTGATGTGGAGGGGCTCGTGCTTTCTGATGAGTTGGCTCATTGATGTCAAACCTCTGGTGCTGGGCTCAGTAATGGACTGGAGAGTCTGCTAACCCCTTGTGCTAAGGAGAGATACAAAAGATTCATCTGTTTTGTGGTGCCTTTCTTTTACAAAAGAAAAGAAAAGAAAAGAAAAAATTCAGCATTTCAGAAAAAGAACATCAAATCTCAAACACGGTGGTTGTACTTTGATGGTCTGGGGCTACTTTGGACATAATTGATGGAAACATGAATTCTTCTGTCTAACATCAAATCCTGACAGACAGTGTCTGGCCATCTGTTTGTGCCCTGAAGCTCAAACACACTTGCGCTATGCAGCAGGACAACGATGTGAATCATACCAAGAACTCCACCTCTGAATAGCTGAAAGAAACAAAAACAAAATGGATGTTTTTGAGTGGCCTAGTATAAATAGACTTAAAGCCGATGAAGGTCATTCTGAAACATCTCAAACAGCATGAACAGACCGTTAGGAGGAGGGAGCGGGACTATGGCCAGACACAGGCCAACAAATCCACAAATGATATTCAAATGAGGGAGGCGTTTTCTCTGTCATGCCAGTGAGACAAGTGCATTGCACTCCACTCACAAAATGCCTTATAAAATGAGAACCGAATGTGATATTGATGTGCTTTAAAAACTGTGAGCATCCAGACAAGTTGCTCTTCACATGTGCGGATTTTGGTGTGTGTGGTGTTTAAACCGAGGTCAGGAGCTTGAGTTAAAATCTGAGGTTATTTTCTTTCTCTCCAAAACCGGTTGGAAAAATTGAACAGGGAGTGAGTAGAAGCACATGATGCAAATGGCTTCAAGTTAACAATGTATACATCTGTAGGCAAGCGAAGCTACATTTTGAGGGTAAAATGAAGGCCGTAGGGTGAAAATTGTGGTCACAGCAGCAGGTTAAAGAGAATTATTTTAGGCAAGGTTTTCAGCATGTCTCACTCTAACCTCACTCCACCTCTCCAATACACATAAATAGGGAGGGATTTGAGAGAATTTTTTTGTGACATTTTTGAAAGTACTTGAAAAACCATAGAAGGTACAGTGAAAAGCATCCGTTTGTAGGGCAAAGGGTTTGGGAGAAAATTAGCCCAAAGGAAGGAGAGTCACAGCAGACAAGTGAGAGAGGCTGGTCTCTCCATTCAAAGTCAACATTGCTTTATACTTCTAATAATAAAGAAAATGGCCACTGACGATAACATATACTGAATAATGACTCATTGTTATTCCAAACACTTGACTGCAGTTATGGTAAATGGGCTGATTCTGCTCAAGGTGCTTTTTTTTTCATGTGCTATGTGCAGGTGTTTTTTTTCTGTTCTCAAACTGATCTCCCTGTTGGAGCTCAGTCTGGGAGGAGTTATTTTTTTTCTCCTTATCTTTCCTCATGTGGTGCATTTTCCATTGTTATACCTCTCTGACCTGTCTTCCCCATGTGATGTTTTTGTGTAATGTATGTATGGTCGGAGGGTAGGATGGCGCCGCCATTGCGTGCAATAGGTCGGCAGCCTTATGACATTTCCCCTTGTGGGACTAATAAAGGTATATCAAATCAAAATCAAAATACTACTTCACACAAACCTTCCATATGTCCACATGTCACAAAACCCCAGGGGCGGTCATTGTTACCCTGGGCCCATAGCTGGACTGGCCATCGGGCATACTGGGCATTTGCCCGGTGGGCCGCTCGTGATTTTTTGTTTTTATGGGCCAATGGGGTTTTCTTTCTTTCTTTTTTTTTTCAACGGTATAAATGAATAGTGGTGTATTGGCCAGTTGGTCATCATGGATTGGGCTGGACCAATTACAGCCGAGGAGGTCGAACTTTAAAGTTGAGGTGAAAAGCAACGCGATTTGTCCTGATCAGCTGATCAATGATCAATGATCAGCTGATCGGCTTTTCTCTCTGCGTCAGAAAGAGCAAACCAGCGGAGGTCGCGTTAAACAACAGAAGCACCTTTAAATTTGATGAGCTGTTGTTAGAATTTATTTAATATTAATTTCTAGTATCAGCTGATGTTTGCTGGAGGGATGAAGGGTTGACGGGAAGTTATGAACTGTTTCTGGGAGACAAATAACAGCAGGATCCTTTTCTAAGTAGCTGACAGCTGGTAACTGTGCAGGGGCGGGTCTTGCAAAGTTTTGCCAGGGGGCCAGGTAGGGCATTAACAGGGAAAGGGGGGCACAAAAAACACGTTTCTTTCTTAATCTCATTTAAAATTTCTAGCTTTTAACAAATAATTATCTGAATCATACAACCAAAGTTTTCATCTGATGTCAAATGTATAGAAATCCATTATTGTACATAGTAATTTTTTTCAGGGTCCCAACATAATTTCTTCAGGAGTAAGTACTGTATATGATGCCAGTATTTTCCCACATTTTCTAGATACTGTACCAGTACTGTGTGTAAAATACCATCAAAATTAAGTTTTGATGGTAAGTTTTGAGTGAGGAAGTTTTATTCTTTCTCACCTTTCTTTCTGTCTCCTTTCACTTTTTAAAGGTTGCCATGTTAGAAAAAATATTTTGCCCTGCCATGCTGTTTATTGATGTAGTAAATAAATAGTTTATGAAAATATCACTAAATCTGTCATGTATTATTTTTAATATTCAGTAATGGTCATGTCTCACCTCTAGTCTTCTCTGTCTTAATTTCAAGTTTCCACGATATGTTGTAGATAGTTCAGGAGGTAAACCAAGCAGTCTTTGGGTTTCGGCTAAGTACTGTTTAGAATACCAGAATAGGGAGGATGGTGTAGGTTTAAGTTAAGTTCTAGATTGATACATATATACCAACAAGACAGTGTACATCACTGTCACAACGACGTTTGTTTTCATTCAAAGGCTTTATGGTTTTTCCCTTAATACCTGGTGGGCCAGTCTCTAGTCAAAATGCCCGGGCTGAACTCCAGCTTTGTGTCTTTTTTTTTATTAGTTTTGCTGAAGTTCGGGACAAATCACGTTCCTTTACACCTAAATACGGAACTTTAAAGTTCGACCTCATCGGCTGTAATTGGTCCAGCCCAGAGTCGATCATGACCAATTGGCCAATCCACCATTTTTCATTGTTTATACCGTTACAAAAAAACTAACAAACAAAAAACCATCGGCCCACCGGGCGAATGCCCCGTATGCCCAATGGCCAGTCCAGCTATGGTTGCAGCTCTAGGGATGACTCTTTCTGAAGCCTCCAGCTGACTGTTTCCTCTCAGCTGTAAAAGGTTGATGATTTACAAAACAGACACCACGTCGTTTAAATAGATGAGACTTAAAATAAGAGATACTTTACTCTCTGAACATTGTTCCTAGTTTCCATTCATCCATTTAGTTTACTCTGGTCTTAATCAAGATCTTAAGAAGAGATATTGTTAGAACCTAGAAAGAGGAGGAGCAATTCAGACTTTAAGTTTGGAATATGCATTGCTGGACAGAAGAAAGTTAAAAGCTTACAAGACAAGATGCTGAAACGTTACATACTGTGTATGTGTGTGTGTGTGTAAGAGAGAGAGCAGAGAGAGAGCTTGAGAGAAGCTGAGCTTTATTCAAAGTGATTTGAAACACACTGCAGCAATAAGGGCAAACTAGTGCACAGTTATGTTTACATGAGCGTTATTTTGTATGCATTTGTACAGTTCGATAACTGTGAGAGTACATTGATAGCATTTAGCTCTAGTAACAGGCATTTGTACCAGTGAGCATGAAAAAGTAGGGGAAAGAACTAGTATGTAAGCACTGACTGGTACTGTACAGTGTGTGTGTGTGTGTGTGTGTGTGTGTGTGTTTTTATGCTCGAGTGTATGAATAAACGAGTCAGTTTTAAACAGTAGCAATTTAAACAGCAGAAGAGTAGCACTATATTTATATATATTTATAAAGAATTACAAACAACAATGCTCAAATTAATTAATTAATATCCAATTTATTTCCAATTAGTTCCGAATTCATCTTGAATTCAATTCAATTCAATTTTATTGATATAGCAGCAAATCACACCACCAGTCACTTCAAGGCTGTATGTATTATTGTAAGGTAGACCCTACAATAATACATACAGAAAACAACAATCATATGACCCCGTATGTATTATTGTAAGGTAGACCCTACAATAATACATACAGAGAACCCAACAATCATATGACCCCCGTATGTATTATTGTAAGGTAGACCCTACAATAATACATACAGAGAACCCAACAATCATATGACCCCCTATGAGCAAGCACGTTGGCGATAGTGGGGAGGAAAAACTCCCTTTTAACAGGAAGAGACCTCCAGCAGAACCAGGCTCAGGGAGGGGCGGCCATCTGCTGCGACCGGTTGGGGTGAGAGAAGGAAGACAGTTGTTGTAGGTCTGATTGAAGGACTGATGTGATGGTAAGTTGACTGCTGCTCCATGAGATTAATCAATGGAATTTAAGCCAAATTGTGCCTAAGTTTAAGACCATATTCATTGGTTGTTTTTGTTGTTGTTATTATTTTGGGCTTTTTTTCAAAAGAATTGCTAGCTTCCCTAGAGTTGTGGCAACCCAAACAATCAGATGATTGCTGAGAAAGCACAAGGTTTCATACCCCTGTGCTATTCATGTCAGTGCAGGATGGTCTCCTTGAGAGGCCAGGGTTGAAAAAAGGGATGCTTCAGAACCTCCGAGGGTGTTATGCGCTGATTTGCATCCAAGGCCAACATCTGTTTGATTAGCCTGACAAATAATGGTTGGCCATTTTCAGGTCCTCGCCTTACCTTCAGTAGTTGTTCGAGGTCATCGAGACGCTTAAGTTTTATATATCGAGTTTCCTTGGATTGATAATTTGTCTCGTATTGAAATTGTTCTTTGGTCTTAAATGTCCAGCGCTGTTCGTAGTAGTTATCTTCGATGAAATAGCAATCAGTGTACAAGCCAGACTCTAGAAGATGATCTGGTAGCTGACCCTGAGTTTCAATTATGAATTTCAAAACATCATAATCGTCTTCCCCAGGATAGAGAGGCACCCCTGTAGCAAGCTCCACAGCTACCAGCCCCAGAGCCCACATGTCAATTGCTTCATCATATGGAATGCCAAGCATAACCTCGGGTGCACAATAACCAACCGTCCCCACACGGTCACCAGGAATCACTGCAGAAGCGCGACATGCGAGGCCAAAGTCTATAAGTTTGACTTTGATGGGAGACTCATGGCGATTCACAACCATTATGTTGGCAGGTTTGAGGTCAGCATGCACTATTCCCACAGAACCCAGGTGGAACAGAGCATTTGCGATCTGATGCAAAATTGGCCTGAGTTCTCTTATTGGGAGACCCTGGTTATTCCAGCCCCTATGTAGTCCCACAGGCTTTGATCGAGGAGTTCAAAATTTAAGCAAATCGTTCTCCATCGAGGAAATAGCCGTGCCATTCAACAATGTTGCACCTGTCTGGATCCAAGCGTTGCAGCTGCTCCAGGATGAAAATTTCCTGTTTTGCCTGTTGCAGAATTTCAGGGTCGCTCTTGTTGACTTTAATAGCCACAATTTGGTTGTTTTTGTATTGCGACACCTGGTTACAACACGAAGCCTCCTTCTCCAAGGAAAGACTCTACCATGTGGTGATCTCCCAAAATGGTCCCTTCAAATATTTCAAGATCATCTTCAGAGGAAGATGGGTTGGCTGAGGTGTTGACGTGTCCTTTTTGAGGATATTCAACTGAGTTTTGGAAACTGCAGTTGAATTTTTGCGATCCTTGACTTTTCCAGCTTGAAGGCTGCTGAGAGACCACAAGGTTTTCTCCCCTGTGCTATTCATGTCAGTACAGGGGCACTCCTTGAGAGGCCAGTGTTGAAAAGGGATGCTTCAGAACCTCCGAGGGTGTTATCGCGCTGATTTGCATCCAAGGCCAACATCTGTTTGATTAGCCTGACAAATAATGGTTGGCCATTTTCAGGTCCTCGCCTTACCTTCAGTAGTTGTTCGAGGTCATCGAGGCGCTTAAGTTTTATATATCGAGTTTCCTTGGATTGATAATTTGTCTCGTATTGAAATTGTTCTTTGGTCTTAAATGTCCAGCGCTGTTCGTAGTAGTTATCTTCGATGAAATAGCAATCAGTGTACAAGCCAGACTCTAGAAGATGATCTGGTAGCTGACCCTGAGTTTCAATTATGAATTTCAAAACATCATAATCGTCTTCCCCAGGATAGAGAGGCACCCCTATAGCAAGCTCCACAGCTACCAGCCCCAGAGCCCACATGTCAATTGCTTCATCATATGGAATGCCAAGCATAACCTCGGGTGCACAATAACCAACCGTCCCCACACGGTCACCAGGAATCACTGCAGAAGCGCGACATGCGAGGCCAAAGTCTATAAGTTTGACTTTGATGGGAGACTCATGGCGATTCACAACCATTATGTTGGCAGGTTTGAGGTCAGCATGCACTATTCCCACAGAACCCAGGTGGAACAGAGCATTTGCGATCTGATGCAAAATTGGCCTGAGTTCTCTTATTGGGAGACCCTGGTTATTCCAGCCCCTATGTAGTCCCACAGGCTTTGATCGAGGAGTTCAAAATTTAAGCAAATACGCTCTCCATCGAGGAAATAGCCGTGCCATTCAACAATGTTGCACCTGTCTGGATCCAAGTGTTGCAGCTGCTCCAGGATGAAAATTTCCTGTTTTGCCTGTTGCAGAATTTCAGGGTCGCTCTTGTTGACTTTAATAGCCACAATTTGGTTGTTTTTGTATTGCGACACCTGGTTACAACACGAAGCCTCCTTCTCCAAGGAAAGACTCTACCATGTGGTGATCTCCCAAAATGGTCCCTTCAGATATTTCAAGATCATCTTCAGAGGAAGATGGGTTGGCTGAGGTGTTGACGTGTCCTTTTGAGGATATTCAACTGAGTTTTGGAAACTGGAGTTGAATTTTTGCGATCCTTGACTTTTCCAGCTTGAAGGCTGCTGAGAGACCACACGGTTTTCTCCCCCTGTGCTATTCATGTCAGTACAGGGGGCACTCCTTGAGAGGCCAGTGTTGAAAAAGGGATGCTTCAGAACCTCCGAGGGTGTTATCGCGCTGATTTGCATCCAAGGCCAACATCTGTTTGATTAGCCTGACAAATAATGGTTGGCCATTTTCAGGTCCTCGCCTTACCTTCAGTAGTTGTTCGAGGTCATCGAGGCGCTTAAGTTTTATATATCGAGTTTCCTTGGATTGATAATTTGTCTCGTATTGAAATTGTTCTTTGGTCTTAAATGTCCAGCGCTGTTCGTAGTAGTTATCTTCGATGAAATAGCAATCAGTGTACAAGCCAGACTCTAGAAGATGATCTGGTAGCTGACCCTGAGTTTCAATTATGAATTTCAAAACATCATAATCGTCTTCCCCAGGATAGAGAGGCACCCCCGTAGCAAGCTCCACAGCTACCAGCCCCAGAGCCCACATGTCAATTGCTTCATCATATGGAATGCCAAGCATAACCTCGGGTGCACAATAACCAACCGTCCCAACACGGTAACCAGGAATCACTGCAGAAGCGCGACATGCGAGGCCAAAGTCTATAAGTTTGACTTTGATGGGAGACTCATGGCGATTCACAACCATTATGTTGGCAGGTTTGAGGTCAGCATGCACTATTCCCACAGAACCCAGGTGGAACAGAGCATTTGCAATCTGATGCAAAATTGGCCTGAGTTCTCTTATTGGGAGACCCTGGTTATTCCAGCCCCCTATGTAGTCCCACAGGCTTTGATCGAGGAGTTCAAAATTTAAGCAAATACGCTCTCCATCGAGGAAATAGCCGTTCCATTCAACAATGTTGCACCTGTCTGGATCCAAGTGTTGCAGCTGCTCCAGGATGAAAATTTCCTGTTTTGCCTGTTGCAGAATTTCAGGGTCGCTCTTGTTGACTTTAATAGCCACAATTTGGTTGTTTTTGTATTGCGACACCTGGTTACAACACGAAGCCTCCTTCTCCAAGGAAAGACTCTACCATGTGGTGATCTCCCAAAATGGTCCCTTCAGATATTTCAAGATCATCTTCAGAGGAAGATGGGTTGGCTGAGGTGTTGACGTGTCCTTTTTGAGGATATTCAACTGAGTTTTGGAAACTGGAGTTGAATTTTTGCGATCCTTGACTTTTCCAGCTTGAAGGCTGCTGAGAGACCACAAGGTTTTCTCCCCCTGTGCTATTCATGTCAGTACAGGGGCACTCCTTGAGAGGCCAGTGTTGAAAAGGGATGCTTCAGAACCTCCGAGGGTGTTATGCGCTGATTTGCATCCAAGGCCAACATCTGTTTGATTAGCCTGACAAATAATGGTTGGCCATTTTCAGGTCCTCGCCTTACCTTCAGTAGTTGTTCGAGGTCATCGAGACGCTTAAGTTTTATATATCGAGTTTCCTTGGATTGATAATTTGTCTCGTATTGAAATTGTTCTTTGGTCTTAAATGTCCAGCGCTGTTCGTAGTAGTTATCTTCGATGAAATAGCAATCAGTGTACAAGCCAGACTCTAGAAGATGATCTGGTAGCTGACCCTGAGTTTCAATTATGAATTTCAAAACATCATAATCGTCTTCCCAGGATAGAGAGCACCCCGTAGCAAGCTCCACAGCTACCAGCCCCAGAGCCCACATGTCAATTGCTTCATCATATGGAATGCCAAGCATAACCTCGGGTGCACAATAACCAACCGTCCCCAACACGGTCACCAGGAATCACTGCAGAAGCGCGACATGCGAGGCCAAAGTCTATAAGTTTGACTTTGATGGGAGACTCATGGCGATTCACAACCATTATGTTGGCAGGTTTGAGGTCAGCATGCACTATTCCCACAGAACCCAGGTGGAACAGAGCATTTGCAATCTGATGCAAAATTGGCCTGAGTTCTCTTATTGGGAGACCCTGGTTATTCCAGCCCCTATGTAGTCCCACAGGCTTTGATCGAGGAGTTCAAAATTTAAGCAAATACGCTCTCCATCGAGGAAATAGCCGTTCCATTCAACAATGTTGCACCTGTCTGGATCCAAGTGTTGCAGCTGCTCCAGGATGAAAATTTCCTGTTTTGCCTGTTGCAGAATTTCAGGGTCGCTCTTGTTGACTTTAATAGCCACAATTTGGTTGTTTTTGTATTGCGACACCTGGTTACAACACGAAGCCTCCTTCTCCAAGGAAAGACTCTACCATGTGGTGATCTCCCAAAATGGTCCCTTCAGATATTTCAAGATCATCTTCAGAGGAAGATGGGTTGGCTGAGGTGTTGACATGTCCTTTTGAGGATATTCAACTGAGTTTTGGAAACTGGAGTTGAATTTTGCGATCCTTGACTTTTCCAGCTTGAAGGCTGCTGAGAGACCACAAGGTTTCTCCCCTGTGCTATTCATGTCAGTACAGGGGCACTCCTTGAGAGGCCAGTGTTGAAAAAGGGATGCTTCAGAACCTCCAAGGGTGTTATGCGCTGATTTGCATCCAAGGCCAACATCTGTTTGATTAGCCTGACAAATAATGGTTGGCCATTTTCAGGTCCTCGCCTTACCTTCAGTAGTTGTTCGAGGTCATCGAGAGGCTTTAAGTTTTATATATCGAGTTTCCTTGGATTGATAATTTGTCTCGTATTGAAATTGTTCTTTGGTCTTAAATGTCCAGCGCTGTTCGTTGTAGTTATCTTCGATGAAGTAGCAATTAGTGTACAAGCCAGACTCTAGAAGATGATCTGGTAGCTGACCCTGGGTTTCAATTATGAATTTCAAAACATCATAATCGTCTTCCCCAGGATAGAGAGGCACCCTGTAGCAAGCTCCACAGCTACCAGCCCCAGAGACCACATGTCAATTGCTTCATCATATGGAGTGCCAAGCATAATCTCAGGTGCACAATAACCAATTGTCCCCACAGTCCCACCAGTAATCACTGCAGAAGTGTTACATGCGATGCCAAAGTCTATAAGTTTGACTTTAACAGGAGACTCATGGCGATTCACAACCATTATGTTGGCAGGTTTGAGGTCACCATGCACTATTCCCACAGAACCCAGGTGGAACAGAGCATTTGCGAGCTGATGCAAAATTGGCCTCAGTTCTCTTATTGGGAGACCCTGGTTATTCCGGTCCCCTATGTAGTCCCACAGGCTTTGATCGAGGAGTTCAAAATTTAAGCAAATACGCTCTCCATCGAGGAAATAGCCGTTCCATTCAACAATGTTGCACCTGTCTGGATCCAAGCGTTGCAGCTGCTCCAGGATGAAAATTTCCTGTTTTGCCTGTTGCAGAATTTCAGGGTCGCTCTTGTTGACTTTAATAGCCACAATTTGGTTGTTTTTGTATTAGCGACACCTGGTTACAACACGAAGCCTCCTTCTCCAAGGAAAGACTCTACCATGTGGTGATCTCCCAAAATGGTCCCTTCAGATATTTTACGCTCATCTGAGCCGAAGGATGGGTTGGCTGACATGGTGTAATGTGTCTGTTTGTTTTCTGAATTGGTTTAGAAACAAAACTGAACTTGTTTTGGTTTCTGTCAGAAAATGCTCTCAAAACTTCTCGAAAGAGTTTTAGTTGCTGTCAGGTCAATGTCAAGCCATAAAGTATAATAGTTGAGCGCTCCTATTTATGGGTTTTGGGATCAAAGCAAAGTTGCCACGTCTGGAAGGATCAAAGCAAAGTTACCGCATCACAAGGGATCGAGACGTTCGAATATGTGCGCGCATGCGCACACACGTGGTTGTTTGTGTAATGTTGTTCACACTAAGAATTTTAAAAGGAAACTGACAGTTACAAAACTTTTTGTTCGTTTATTTGTATTTGGGGGTTTTTGTTGTTGTTTTCTGCATACCATGTCAAGCTTTTCTGTATAAAGTAATGAAAAATCTTGGATTTTAATATTGTAGTTCGTGGATTTCGGATTTGGTGCTTAAAACTTCGTGAAACTGTAACCGTATTTCATTCACCACAAATAACTATCTGATTGAATAGTTTTCTTATCAGATAGAGAAATAAAACGAGTCGCAAAGTCTAAAAGCAACATTTCTCTGCCTGGGCTGCCTTGTACCTCTGCACGTCAGTCTGTTTCAATGTGTGACTAACGTGCCTGGAAGCATAGCTGGACTGGCCACATAGCTGGACTGGCCATCGGGCATCACCATCCTGATGGTGATTTTTCGTTTTTATGGGCTGATGTTTTTTTTTTTTTTTTTTTTCCCCGTAACGGTATAAACACTGAAAGGTGGTGGATTGGCCAGATGCTGGGAGACGTGTAAAAATAACTCAATTGGCAGGAGGAGCAGAAACACGAGGCGGTGAACTGAACTTCAGGTAAGAAGTTATGACCTGCAGTCTATCTGGGTCAGATATAAACCAAGTTTAGGTGGAGTTTATTTTCGTTATGCTGACTTTTTACAGTCAGTCACAATAACTCGTACTGCGTGCTAGCTAGCATGACGGAGTTTATATACTGCTGGGCGGGTACTATGATTTTATTGATGCTGAACTTGTTTTATCTTATTTATAAGGTTAGTTATTAGAGTTTCCAACCGTCCCGTAAAAACGGAATCGTCTCGTATTCAGAGAAAATATTGCGCGTTTCGTATTGAGGGGAAAAGGAACACAGTTTGTCCCGGACTTCAGCTACAATGAAAAAGACACAAAGCTGGAGTTATTCTGTCTTTGCTGCACAGCTGCCTCTTCTCCTCTCATTCTCTCCCCCTCCATTAACAGGGAAAGGAGGGCACAAAGAAATACTTTTCTTTCTTATTCTCATTTAAAATGTCTAGCTTTTATTAAATAATTATCTGAATCTTACAACAAACGTTTTCATCTGATGTAAAATGTATAGAAATCCATTTTTGTACGTAGTAATTTTTTTTCAGGGTCCCATCATAATTTCTTCAGAAGTAGCTAAGTACTGTATATGATGCCACTATTTTCCCACATTTTCTAGATTCTGTACCAGTACTGTGTGTAAAATGCCATCAAAAAGTCGATGAAGTTTTATTCTTTCTCACCTCTTTCTGTCTCCTTTCACTTTTTAAAGGTTGCCATGTTAGAAAAAATATTTTGCCCTGCCATGCTGTTTATTGATGTGGCAAATGAATGGTTTATGAAAATATATCTAAATCTGTCATCAGTAATCAGTAATGATCATGTCTCACCTCTAGTCTTCTCTGTCTTAATTTCGGGTTCTCACCATGTGTTGTAGATAGTTCAGGAGGTTAACTCGACCAAGCAGTCTACTTTCGGGTACTGTTTAGAATACCAGAATAGGGAGGATGGTGTGGTTTTAAGTTCATTAGACTGATACATATATACCAACAAGACGGTGTACATCACTGTGACAACAGAGTTTGTTTTCATTCAAAGGCTTTATGGTTTTTCCTATAATACCTGGTGGGCCGGTCTCTAGTCAAAATGCCCGGGCCGATTTTTTGTCCCAGTCCAGCCCTGCCTGGGCCCCAGCACATCCACTATGGAAATTATTAATGGTCCACATGTTTGATTTGACAAAGGCCACATGCCCTTTCTCATGCAAATCTCCCCATTTGTCCTGGTGTGGGACCGGCACTATGGATACAATGACTTGTTGTCCTGTCACAGTACATTTTACAAGAAGAAACATATAATTTATGTATAAAGTTCCAAAGAAGAAAAAAGCTGTTGGATTACAAAGATTTCTTTACTATTATTATAAAACCAAATAAAATGTTAAGCAGCATTTACTCACTGGTTTGGAGCAGCTAGCAGTTTCACTTCTGAACACTAGATGGAGGCAAGACAACGATGCTGTGATTTATCCTGTGCCAGGGAAAGAAACCAAGTGCTAGAACTTCACAAGTATTTAATAAGTTACATTAATAACAGCACTAAATATGTTTTGAGTTAAACAAAATAAAGAAATGTGTCAGAAGAAATAAACCATTTATAGACAATGATCTATTATTACTGCTGGAAGAAAGCACACAGCTTCAGGTTTATTTTTAAAAAGGTCTCATGGAGAGATCTAACAGCTTATGAGATATGAACAGCATATTTAATGTTACAGCTCAATATGTGGGCAGAAAACTCTCCAGTTCAGCTTTTGTCTGCCACTACCTAATACAGTACAGGAGCAAAGGAGTGTTTGAACGGTTTCCCTTCACATCCGTATTCTAAAGCATTCATGGCTCTGCTGACGCCACACTGATTCTTATCTAAGCAATCTTTACTCCTGTTGGCTAAGGAAGGTGAGCTTATTGATGCCATGTAACCACTGTGTGTGGAAACAGTTTGCTATTAGCTACCCTGCTCTCCCCAAAGCTGACTCTCATGTATACTGCAGAAGCCTACAGAGTTTGTGTATATGCAACTACTGAATTCCCCCTCCTTCCTTCCATCTCCTGCTCCACAGCTTGCTTACAGCTGTAAATGCTGTGAGACCGAACTGTACCCACCAGCTTCCAGCAGATTTATCGTGCATCACCACAGACATACAACCTGACCTTACAACATTTCCCATTTAGCCAGCACACGCATGTCATGCAAACATGAAAAAATAAATGGTGTTTTTGTAAAGAGCTGCAGTGTAAACCCAAAAAGAGAGAGCAGGCCTGGTGTCATGGTAAATGGACTGATTCTTATATAGCGCTTTTCTACTCTCACAGAGTACTCAAAGCGCTCTATACAACATATCGCATTCACCCAATCACACCCATTCTCACAAGCACTTTATCTACACGTAGTGCTTACTAAGTACATTCACACACATTCATACTCCGATGGACGCATCGGAGAGCAAGTTGGGGTTAGTATCTTGCCCAAGGATACTTGACATGCAGACTGGAGGAGCCAGGGATCGAACCACCAACCTTCCGATCAGTAGGTGACCTGCTCTACCTCCTGAGCTACAGCCAGCCACATCAGTGCAGCTTGCATTTGTGTGGGTTTGCAAATAATTAGTCTGCGTTTTTTAAGGTCTGCTCTGAGGAGCCATGTTGGACACGTGGTTTGCTTATAATGGTGCCTGTAAATATGAGTATACATAAAGTGTAAGTGACTGTATAATGTGACACCAGAACATGTTGATTGTATTCCATTGAAGTCCACCTTTAGTTCGTTTTAAGGTCACCAAAGAAGTCTGTTTGTTAGATTTTGCCAGATTAAACAAGTCTGTTCTAAAGTATCTGTTTTCATAGGTTGTGCTAAAATATATAATTACTGCATACTTCATAACACTTTTCAATCAGAGTATAGCATCAAGTCTGGGTTATTGATCTGGTTTTGCATTTGGCGAGGGTCAGTGTCACTACTCGTAGCATGAGGCGATACCTGGAGCCTACAGAGACTGCACAGGGAGTCCAACTCCTCCAGGATGGCACATTGATACGTGTCATTGCCAGGACAGTCTTAAGAGCAGAGAGCTGGACAGGGCCACAGGATGAGCACTGCCAGGACTACAAACTAACCTCTAGCAGGCCACTGGTGTGCATGTCTCTGACCAAACACTCAGAAACAGACAGATGAGCTTGGACTGACATCCTTTTGAGGGCCCTGTGCTCATTGCCTGGCACTACAGAGCCCAGGTAGCATGCCTGTTGTTCAGCATGACTGGTTTGGTCTTAGGTCTGTGATGGCCTGGGGAGGCATATCCACGGACCTCTACAGGCTAAACAAGCTAGCCTACCACGTCAGTTCTTGCAGGTATCAGGATGAAGTCCTTGGAGCCTTTGTCAGACCCTACACTGGTTCAGTGAGTCCTGGGTTCCTCTGGGTGCATAAAATGCCTGGCCTTATTTGCCAAGAGCATGAAGGAACTTCCTGGAGGATGAAAGAACCGATACCTGGGGTGGCTGGAGCTCAGGTGGTAGAGCAGGTCAGCCACTATTGATCCCAGTCTGCTCCAGTCTGTTTGCCAAAAATCCTTGGGCAAGATACTAACCCCATGTTGCTCTCCGATGCATCCATCGTGTGAATGTGTATGAATGTTAGATAGAGCAAGTGAGCTTAGAAGAAGTGCTTGTGTGATTGGGTGAATGAATTAGTTGTATAAAGCACTTTGAGTGCTAAGACAGAGTAGAAAAGCGCTATATAAGAACCAGTCCATTTACCATACCACTGACTCACCCTCACCACAAATGACCTTAATCCAACAGAACACATCTGGGACATTATGTTTAGGTCCATCTGATGCCAGCAGGTTGCACCTCCGACTCTTCAGGAGCTCAATGATACTCAGTAATGGGAGACGATCCCCCAGGATGCCATTTGTACCATTTTGTGGTGCATTGCTGGAATTCAGTATAGATATTCAGCATGATTTAAAAAAAAAAGAGATCTGATGTGTTTTTTTCAAAGTGTTCCTCCTTTTATTTTATTTTTTTGAGCAGTGTATTTCATGCTGAATATCAGAATATTATTACATGACCAACAGAAAAACAGTTTGAGTTGGAATCCCCCAAAAAGCCATTTGTGCATTCCTGGAGGAGAAAGTGTGTCCCAGGTGCAAAAATACAAATCAAAGGGAAAGAAAGCTTGCATTTGAGGATTTCTCTCAGTGTAATAATCATCACAGAACTGACACTATAAGCTAATGAGCTGCAATACTTCAGAGGCTGAAAACTGTATGTTAAGTGATTAAAGTCACTCTGTCAGGTGAACATTTACACACTGAAGCAAAGACTCAGACTGTATATAACAGGTGCACTGCAGGTGTCTCACACCTGGATTCTTTCTAATAGCTTTGAGAAGACTATTCCATTGGTTACAATACGAAGTCTGGTTGTATAGACGTTTATGGAAAAATGCCCCTCCCCTGCTTTCCTTTATGACCTCAGTAAACCTTTTCCTGGTGTATTTATGGTTTCAGTAGTTGTCTTGCTGTATTCAACATGATTTTCATCTTTTAAAAAATAGTCCCCATTAGAATCAAGGAAGGTAAAGCCGGGAACTCCTGATCTTAGCTTTAATTAACTGTGTTACTTCAACAGAAATACTGCATTAGCTGTTTTGTTTTAAAATATATTAAAAGTTGATTTTCTGAGGGTCAGAAGTAATTGCCTCACAAACAGTGTTATTTCATGAGAAATTAAGCAGACTAAAGATTTGGAGCTGTGTCCAAATGTTCAGCTTGCATTTGGTAGCCTTTCTCTGGAACTCTCAATATGAGGGAAGCTTATATGATGATATGATGATTATGCTAAAAACAAAAATAAACCTGTTAGATAGATGGCACAAACTTTAGAAGTGGCCATAAATGAAAGGAAGGAATACACTGGCCAGCTCAGCAACACCAAAAGGTCTTGAAAACCACAGGAGTCAATCAAAAATACAACAGAATTATTCCCATGGTTAGGAAAACCAACATTACAAAAGTGTACAGGGTTGTACTCTCTGCTCAGATTCAGCAAAATGGAATTAGGGCACTATGCACAAAAATAGCCATCAGTTTGTGCAATAAATGTAGCAAACTCTTTGAATAAAGCTGAAAGTCTGCACTTTAATCACATATTGACTGTTTGATTTAAAACCCAGCCTGCTGATATACATAAAAAAAGAAAAATGTGTCTGTCCAAAGACCTGTGGAGCTAACTGTACAGTACATGCACACTCCAGTAATCAAACACAAATGAAAGGTCTGTTATCATTGGTTCAAAAAGAAAAGGTGTGAAGAGAACACAGATGACCCCGGTGACACCTAATGCCTCAAACACAACTGCAGCAGCTGAGCGAGGAGAGCACAAAGGTGTCACTCTGATGAGATGACACATCTCCTAATCCACTGTGCATAACCTGCTTGGCAGGCATCGAGGCTACGGAGACACGGGAATAAGATGAAAATGGGGGGTGGCAGGTTCTAGCCCTGCAATCAGAGGGGCTGTATCTATCATCAATGAGAAGAGACCTTTGGTTTATGAATTTGAAAAACTAAATAAATAAATAAAGCCTATCTATAATGTAGTTTGTAGACTTTAATTTTGCAGCTTTGCCTTTTCAATAAATCCAGCCTGCCTTCATTTGCTACTACACTACAAGTTGCTTATCTGCTTTGAGATGGAGGAGAGCGTTCAGTCTTCTGTTGATGTACAGCAGGAAATAACCAGGGAATGGGAAATTTAATGACATTTACTATTCCTGCTACTATTGATCTAAAATATCACATAAACACAAACAGAAGAGCATGCTGTGTTATGTGTTCTCTCTTTATTCAGTCGTGGCAATGTATTTTTATACAGTATGTAAACAACTCTTCATTCACTCTTTTCTTCTTTCTGCCTGCTCCCTTCATCTTGGCCATTGATTCGTCTTTACATTCGGCTCTGAGGACAGTCTGTTCCAATTAAGACTGCATCATAGATGCAAGAAGGGACTCAGACTGTATGAAAAACATCTGGGGCATCGTTCAAAACGTTCTGTGTCCAGACTGGAACTCCTTAGATCTCTGTGCCGAGCTCTCTCAGCAAACGCCGGAACTGCTTGAACTATATAAGAAATCTGTTACTCATACCTGTCAGCGATAACGGCTACACGGAAATGGCTACAGTGGGAAAATTCAATAATCAAACACAAAACTGCATCGGCCCTGAGAGCTCGACGTGCTGCACCAGAAAACATGCAAATGACGAAAAACGCATTTCAGAAATGGAACATCACATTCACAGAGTTACAAAAACAAACAAACAAACAGGCAGGTTGACAGACACATCCACAAAACTGAAAACGCACATGCTGCAACATCAGAACGCACAAATAAGACAGTAGCTCTGACATTGTTTATATACCAACGTCTCTAAATGTTAGCTTCTGCTTCCTGTATTCAAGCTTGTTGTCTGTATTCAAAGAGATGATTTGTTTATTTGACCAATGACAATCTCATACAACAAAATGAATGATGCCACAGTATGTTCATCATTCCAAATCCTAAATTTGTAATCAACAAATCTGGGATTTGCAACTTTGTTAAATAAACAATGTTAAATAACATGTTTTGAAGCAACATTCCATTGTTTGATACACGAGTTGTTTTTGAAAAACAAACAAACAAAAAATTATAAAATAAATAAAAGTTGGCTGAAAACTGGAGTTTGTTTTCACCAAAAATCTACTTTTAACAAAAACATAAACTGGATATCTTTTAACGATTAAAAAAGAAAACATAAACAAACAAACAAATAAATAAATAAAAGCACAGCAGTGCAGCATGAATACATATGTACTGTGTGCCATTACAGTTTGGTTTCATTCATATCTATACAATTCCCAAAATGCTGAAGTCACCTTTTCAGCCTTTTACATGCAGCCTCTGCTGTCTACAGAATATTCAGTCCTCTCTGCTCTGACATGTCCAAGTTAAAAGTAAAAACAGTCTAACCCAAGAGGCCTTGGTTCCACTGTGACCTGAGCCCCTTTGCTCGCTGTCTTCCCCATTGTCCTCCCTGCCTTCCTCACTCCTCTTTATTCAAAGCTTTCTAACAGAGGCAACAACAATTTAAAAACAAGAAAAGATATAAACAGTGGAAACAGCTTCTTTGTCTGAACAATGACACCCGAGCAAAAGTGCTGATTCCCCTCCTCTAATTTTTTCCCCAAGTTTTCCTTCTTCATTTTTCATGATATTCTCCCAAACTGCAGTCTAAGAGCAATAAAGCAGGGTGTGTTTTGAGTCAGATTACTTGAGAAGTTGTTACTGTATCAGGCTGCAGTCAAACTGTTGCTATGCAACTCAACAACCCTCTACTTTAAGATGGCACTTCACAACCAGACAGTGAAGTGGTTATGTCCAACCTCTATATACAGTCTTTGATATTAACCTTTCGATTATGCTGCTTGGAGCTCCAGGTCTTTATTGCGCTGGCTTGAAGGTTGAAGTTGTCAAAATGCTGAAGTGAAAAGCACAAGTCCTAAAAACAACCTTTCAGTGGTCAGACCTGAGACTCACAGTGTCATCAACAGCCCTTCAGAAAACATGAATCATTGGGTCAATTAAAACCCTCCGCTTTCTGCTTTTTGGTGTCTTCTTCTTGTCATTTGACGACACTCGTCTCTGTTGATTAGATGATTAGTGGCGTAGCTCCATGAAGGTGTGCTTTTATTGAAAACCATTCAAGTCTCACCATAAACATTTATGGTGACACACTGCTGTGTTTTTATTAGCCTAATGATACCACTATAGTCCGTCACAGGCTGGTGGATGATTATTACAGACATTCACAAATTCTCAGCTGCTGTCTTTGAGAGAATTCCACAAAAGCTAAGATGATGTTAGAAGTGTATCCAAAACCTCCTGGTGCTCAGTTTCTCATCTTTGTTCACATCCAAACTTACAGCAGTCCAACACTTTTTTTTCCTTTTTACAAAAGCCTATGCCAGCACATGACACATCGTTTGTAGAAGTCAGTGTTCTTGCCAGTTTTCTGCTAACATGTAACTCAGTTAATCCTCATGAATCCTTTTTTCATGCTTGTACAGAGCTTTGACTTTCTCATCAAAAAGAACAGCCCGGCTGATAATTTTATTGGAGTTAAACATATTCGGAGACTTTTTTAATAACTCGGTCATGCTTCTGTGTTCACTTTTTTTAGGGATCTGAAGGGGCTTGGATGGGGAAATAACTAATTATGACTTACCAAGCATGCTGATGGAACTGAGCTGGTTTCACTGAGTGCACAGTAAGTAGAGAAAACCTCAGCTATCTGGCCTGAAACTTCAAGCTTCAGTGTTGGTGTCATGCTGTGGTTTGTCTGTGTTGGCCTGTGCTCTGTTCATTAGGCTTTGATTTGTCCATGTCCCTGTTGGCTTGAGCTGTGTTCACTTGGCTTCAATTACACTTGGTACAAAGAGGCTGTTAAGCCTCTGATTGGACTTCAAAGCCTGTGGTGTTTATATTGTGACATAAAGCAAATATCTTAACAAGATATATGTGTTGTTCTAATATTGGTGCTGTATGCTCATTCTTGTTATGTTGGAATTGGATTTTTTTGTTCTTCTAACAGAACTTTTATCATTTTAATTTTCTAATGAAGCAAGTACTAACGATGTAGTCTGATGTAGGCTGCTTGCCTTACAGACAGACATGTGTGGACAACATAACAAAATGATTTCTCGATCTCACCTCAAAGATTTCAAGATGCATGTCAATTCTCCAGGTCCCCACTAACATCATTAGTCGGGTTGCCAGGCAGAATAGATGGGTAATGCCACTGACACAAATATTTCTCTCGATCCCCTTTCAGGAGACATGTATTGCAGAGCTCTCGGGGGACTATGTAATCTGTCTTTCGACACCTGTTTAAAGAACAGTACCTGTGATGAATGAATACATCAAGCCGGGGATTCTCGATTCATTTCAACACACCGTAATTTCCCCCTCTGTGGTTTAAACATATTGTAATGTGTGCAGCAGCTTGTAGATTTTGTAAAGGACCCAATGCTACAACAGAGTGAGAATAATTCAGCAGACAGCTTGTCCAAGTCCACTGTCTGTTTACTCAAAGGTCAATAAATGCACGCCTTCACTGAATGGGTTTTGAGATGCTGTCAGCTGCTGGCATTTACTTTCATTTTATTCAATTAACTTCAGTGATATCATTTGCTCTCACAGATGTCAGACCGCCTGCCATATCTTAATTGTCTTATAATTAAACTAATCTTTATCTGTGGGGCAGTATTCAAAGCCATATACACACACATAACAAATTTCCTGAGAAAAAAGCACTTTTGGTTTATCAAACTGAGAAAGTTACTTTTACTTACCTAATTTAAAGTTGGGGCTAATTTATGTCAAAGGTAAGACATTTTTCCAATATGTCTACTTCAAGGTAAACTCATTGGCATGCTGTGTGGCCCTTAGCCTTAACAGTTTAAGGAGGACATGGAGGCTGGATCACTTAAAGTTGGTAATTTAGTTAATAGAGTGGGTCTAAATAATTGTGAAAATAAATTGGTCTTTTAAAAGGTTATCTGTATCCTGACACATGGCCACCTTTCAGGAATATAAAACGACACCTTGTTAAGTGATTAGACAGGCTCATTTCAGCAGCTATTTTCACTGCTTCTCCCTTAATTATTTCATTTTCTCCTCTTCTCAGAATCCACCTCTGAACGATTGATTTTTTTTTTTCAGGGAAATTGGTTTATAAAACCTCTATAAGAAGAGAAGGTGGCAGGTAAGCATGAGACGACCGGGGAGCGAGCTGAGGAGGAGGCGAGCGTTTGATGGATAGTGCCGGTGAAGACGTGAGGGGGAGATGCGCCGTGTGGTAAATAAAATCTGTGTTTGTGCCTTAACAGGCTTTCCTTGCAATTACAGTCTCTTGCAATTACAGCAATTACAGTCTCTTGTATTCCATAAGCTGCCTCCAGCCATTTGTTTGAAGCCAATTCATCACGGTACAAGAAAGAAAATTAACATTACTGATTGAACTTCAGCACGCTGAAGTCAAATGAGGATGGGACGTGAGCTTCTGTCTTCCGGGGCAATGCAGATTTTCATCCACAGTTTCAACAGTGTCGCTGAAATTAGCATCTTCTATGAGAAGGTTCAGCTGTAATGAGAATACTACAGGAGTTGTGCCATTAGTCGCATACAAAGATACATCATATAACCGACTTATTTGGCCTCTGGGGTTTTACTGTAGTTTTCTTTGACTGAGGTTTTCTTTTTTCTCTGCTGTGCCGCCGAGACTCACAATTTAATCAATTCCTCTCTCTGAGCATGAGAAAGGGAAAGAAAAGGCAATTACTGAAGGAGAAAATATGATAAGGGTAAAGAATTGAACCCTGACTGTCAAAAGAAGATGGATTAGTTGTGTTTGGTTAGGTAAGTCAAACAGGCTTAATATTTACTGTGTGGTGAGAGAAAATGAAGCCTAAACATCATAACATCAAGGTTTGACTTACTTGCATAGAGCTGTACTCTAATGACAATTCATTTATGACTGTGCGGGCCAATCAGCCAACTCAATAACCTTATGTAAATGTACACAGACGGACGAGTGACTGTAATAATAAGAACAGCTCAATAACAGCAGACAAGTTTAATTAAGACCACCCATCGTAGGCTTTCACTAAGGTCCCTAAATACTTTTGATTAGTTACAGAAAGGGGAAGCTTTGTTAATGTCGAACATTTTAATTATTACAACGCATGTTTTGTTTGCTCTTTGATCTTTGTATGTTTTTTCTTTTCTGTCTCATTTTAAGGCTTTTTAAAATTTAATGTGTTTAAAGCCAACAAAAGTAGAAAAACTGATAAAAGAAGAAAAATATAAACACAAAGAGCCAAAGTTAAATCCCTTTAAAATATTTGTTTCTTCTAGATTTTATTCTTGAGTCATCTTCTCAGTAGAGATGATTACATTTTCAGTGATTATTATTATTATCATTACTGTTACTGATAGCTAGCTTACCGTAGGTATCCCTTAAATTTATTTGCTTACTACAGCTGTGACACATTTACACATTTACTAAGTTCTTCTTTTCACGCTGTCGCCGTGCCGCAGACCACGCCCCCCACAGCTCTGCAGTCAAAAACAGGCTCACTGCAGCCACTAAGAGTGAATAGTATTAAACCATATTTTTCATCTCTGTTCACAAGTTTCTGGATTTCTTTTTTATTAGACTAAGACTGAACTTTATTTTTCCATGTCTGGCAATGTTCACATTCTCTTTAACTTGTTGCTTTTTTGAGGAAGTGGTGCAGACTAATGAAGCAGTCTAGTGACAAAAGTTAGAAATAGTTGTTTGAAATAAAAGGTGTTTGTGTAAAGCAAAAATTAATGAAGGATTCATTGTGAATGAGTTTATTATCCTAATAAAGTTGAAGCTAGGCTTTTCTGTCATTGCTGTGTTTAGATGGGGCGTATAAATATTTCTTCCTGCCATGTGGGAAATGATGTAAAAAGTTTGAGACCCACTGCTCTAGTGGTTTTGCTCCTAATATGAGTAGCAGCAGGTATAATGAGGAAATTCTAGTTAAGCGGTGGTAGCATGTTGGTACCAATTCTCTCTGTCTGGAGAGACCATCTGGTGCTAAATGGGGGCAGTTTCAAAATTATGTGATGCATCTGTCTGTGGGCCACTCTTGCTGATACTGTTGTTGGTCCATCACCCAACGACTGAAAAGAGCGAAGCTACAACACTAAGTGAAAGTAAAGAGTGTTATAAAGAATAGAAAGTGTTCTTTGCACCCACTGCCTGTGCCGATATAATTTGGGGTAATAGCCAGAGTACCCTCAGACAAGTATATTGCAGGGCTAACACAGAGAAACAGACGTCATTAGTTCCTATGACCAATTCAGCATCACCAATGAACCTAAGCTTCGGCATGCCTTTGGACTGTGGGCGATAAACCATACAAGCACAGGCCCCAGCTTCCTAGTGTACTTGAACCCACAGGACCTTCTTGCTGCGAGGGACCTGTGCTAACCACTGAACCACCATGTGAAAAGAAAGCCACTGTTTACTGCCTTGTGCTATGGCTGTGTAGACACCTGTCAGTACAGTACCTGCTGGAACCAGACTGCAGACCAGAGAGAACTCCAAAAGTTATAGCAAGCAACTAACTATACACTCCTGCACAGAGCAGCCCTTTATAAAGCAGACTGAAGAACAGCTCTACCAAAGTGCCTTATAGAACCAAGGCACACATCCATGAGTAATTTAATTCTTAATTCAGTTCAGTTTAGTTTTATTTATATAGTGCCAAATCCCAACAACAGTCGCTGCTTATATATCCCATGCTGGGTCTTGGCGCACCCCATCAGCTTATCCTGTGTCTGAAACAAGCTGTGAGCCTCGTTTCTTTGGAAATATCAGTAGTAATGTTCTTAACTTAACCCCTGGTTGCTCAGAGGAGCTGTTTAGCACTGAAGACTGATCATTATGCTGTACATAAAACTTGTCAGGGATTGGTGTTAATTGTATGAGCTACAGTACTTCTAGGAACCATATTTTTGCAATTATTTGGGAAATATGTTGTTACAGTTTGGCTATAGCCATTCCAAGCCATTTTGCTGATCTATTGCAGGGTTAACACAGAAAAACTGATAACCATTCACTCTCACAGCCGATTTAGAATCACCAGTGAAGACAACTTTCATGCCTTTGAACTATGGGAGGAGGGAATCCACACAGACACTGGGAGGACACTGGAACGCCACACAGAAAAGCCCCAGCCAGAAAATTCAAACCCACGAGTTTCTTGCTGTGAGGCAGTGGCGCTCACCACCATATCACCATTCCACATACATATCCTTTCACTAGATGTGTTGTTGATGGAGGTGGAAAGCACCATCTAACATGAAGACTGCAACGACCTTAGCACAGGATTCACATTAAATTTGTGCTCATTGGAGCACTTAGTCTCATTACTTTGGTTCCTGGAAGTTTCCGCTTCCACCAGGCTTCCAAAACCTGGGCTTTGCAGACAAACTTTGTAATCATTAATAGCAACAGAACAAGTGGGTTAAAGCATGCCAGCAAAATGCACCCCAAACCTACAGCAACACCACTACTGAAACACCACCTTGAGTTGGCTGTAACTCACGAAGTGGAGCAGGTCGTCTGATATTTGGAAGGTTGATGGTGCGATCCCTGATTCCTCTTCTCTGCATGCCAAAGTATCCTTGGCAGCATACTAACCTCAAGTTGTTCTACAAAAGCATTTAGGTAGAAAAAAGTGATTGTGTGTATGAGGCATGTAGTATACAGTTCTCTGACTGTTTGAGTAGAAAAGCCCTATATAAGAACCAGTTCATTTACCTCATTATGGTGGTGTGGTGTTCAGGTGTACCTCTCTGCACATGTTAACAACTGCATTTCAGAACTTCATAACGATGATTTATCTGTTTGTATTCAGTGAACCAGGAAAAGTGTGGAATGATGAAGCAGAAAATGTGTAGGAACCTGCATGCAGGTTCCACATAATGCTGAAATACTGAACTGCTGGTTTGTGGGACTATCACTCAGTTTCAGATAAAGAAACTAAAAGCTGAACCTGTGTCAAACAAAATAAAATGTAATCTGTCTTCAGTTTACTCGTTATTCACAGCCTCTTGGATCTGCCCGGAGCTGTAGCATTTCTCTGTGTTTCTCACACTCAGAATTATTCTCATTGAAACAACAATGCACTGTGCATTTCCATATGTTGTTCTGTATTTGCTGCATTTGGACCCAGGGGCTTATGCATAACCGAAGAAGTAGAAAAGCAAGAAATCCCTTCAAAAGGGTGATAAATAGTAACTTTACAAAGAACAACACTCCAGCAAACATCTGTAACCTGAATACTGATTCTAAAACAAAAAGCCCAGAGAGATTCATATGATATCCTGTTATTCTCAGCGGGGTAATATACATCAGATAGGACTTAATTTCACTCAAAATAAATGATTCACTTGAGATTCTTAGAAAAACAACAGCAACAGTATGTGTTTGGAGCAGTACACAGTGTCCTGTTAAAATGTGTCTTTTATATTTAAACATATATGTGAGTAAGTATGATCTGTTCACAGAAGTGGAATCAACCGTTTCTTAATCGAGACATGTCATCAGGTGGTCACTGGTTTATCATCCGTGATAACTCCAACCCTAAATTGGAACCCTAACCCTTGCACTACTTTTTAAAGAAATTTTTCATTATTCTCAGTTTAAAAACCAGCACCTGAATAATGATTCACAATCAGCATAGCTGGACGTGAAACTGGGTCAAAATGGAATTACTGTCATGGCACAGTGGCCCGTGAAGTGGAATGGACTCAAGGCTTGAAGTGAGATTTAACAAAAGAATCTTTATTTACAATGTCTGTAATAATAAGCAAACTTGGCCTATGGCTAGATTTAGCGTGAAACATAAATGGGTAAGGCTAAGGCAATAACTAAACCAATAACAGGTCACTGTGATGGCTGTGTGCGGGGACTGGACAGGGGGAAACTATGGCAGGGAAGGGGCATTAGCATATCACATCAGAATGAAGCCAACGTGTCTAAGCAATCCAAACTTAGACACAATTCTCAGAGGGTCAGAATCAGGCAAAAATCATAAAGAGCACATTATCTAAGCTGCTTTGCTTACCCACAGTTGGGTACAGCCACTTTGCAACCCACCTTAATGCCAACTCTTCTTTATACTCAATTTGCTCTGCAGTTGCACATGTGCACATGGAACTATGGTGAGATATAATATACTGCAAACAGAAATAACTGGGTGAATAGTCCTTCAGACAGTACACTTTTTTGCACATTCAATCTGTTTTCCCCAAAAGATTTACTTGCTCCTCCTGTGTTGGCTATTGCTAAACCTTCTTTTCGCCTGGCATTCCATCACAAGACATCCGGAGGTGCTGTCAGTTCAAATTAGTTTTAATCAGCCTTTTATATGCTCAGTGTCTTTTATGTGTCACACATGACTTAATATAACACAACTTCAGGAATGTTCTCAGATATGTACAGTCCATGTGTTTTTCAATATATCTGCCGAGGACGAAGTGCACTGTTGCACAGGTGTTTCTCTGAACACTTAAATTAGAACCTGATGATGACTGGTTGTGTCTGAGCCGGATTATGTTGTTTATTTCTCTAAGCTGCTTGTTTAATCCATCAGGAAGGTCTGTTTATGGAGCTTTCTGACAGCGGACATCTTTCCTTGTCAAACACAGCTGCATCTTAATATGATAAATGGGTATTTTCCTTTCAGGTGTGCCAGATCCAGGGACCAGGGATGGTTCGTGTTGGCTTACTGGGACATTTAAATGGAACAGCACCATTTTTAACATTATTAATTACACCTGTTCTTACTCTCTATGACAATTTCAAACGTGTGCTGTGAGAAACAATCGCTTCAGTGCTCTGACATACAATGCTGTAAAAAAGTATTTACCCCCTTTCCTGGTTTCTTATCTTTTTGTGTATTTGTGAAACTTTGATTAAAACTGATTATTAGATAAAAAAAAAAATAACCCAAATGAACAAAAGTTATTGAAACAAAAATGTTATTTAAGTGAGAGAACTGTGGCTCTGTCTGAAGAAGTTAATCATTGTTAAATCATGAATCATTTGCGGTTGATTAGACGATATGTAACCACTGCAGAAATACGATCATTACTTAAATAGAGATTTTACATAGGCAGAAATAATAGCAACTCTGTTTGACAGAAAACAAAGATGCACCTCGACTGCAATTATTGCTGCCAAACATTTGTTAGGTTTAGGGGGCAATTACTTTTGCACATAGGGCCATGTAGGTTTGGAAAGCTGTTTTCCCTTAATAATCGAAATCCTGGTTTAAAAATAGGGGGAAAAAACTGCAAGTGTTCCCTTTTGTTTTGTATTTGAGAAATATTAACGTGTTATTGTTTCATAAGTTTTTACACATTCAGACTTCAATAATATGATAGATTTACAGCTGTGATCAGAAGTTGTCGTGGTAATTCTGGGCTGTTAATGATTTCATTGAACTGTTCTTTATCCAGGGTGGAATGATTGTACAGCAAACATCTTTCATGTTAGTGGATGTGGATAAATTCATATTTGTTGAAGCCTGTTTATTTTATTAACCTCTGTTTGAGCCTGTCTGTATTAGAGAAAATCCAAAAGAAATCGAATTACTGTTGTTTTTCAAGCCTGAACAGACTGTACAATCATTACACTCTGGAAAAAGAACAGTTCAGAGAAATCATTAAAAGCCCCGAATTAGCATGACATTCATGCCCATTGTGAGAGTATATAAACTTCTGACCATAACTGCAACATTTCAAATGGAAAAAATGATGGTGCGCCATCATTTACTTTTCGCCTCTGTTCTGTAATTGCCAGTGAAAGTATGCGTGCTGCAGAGCTAATGTGCTTTGCTTGCATGATTCTATTGAAATGTCAAACTGTTTTCTTGTAGAAAGAGTGAGCTTGCTGGTCAATGGCCCTGAAAGACAATTCATATGAACTGCTGAGTAAAAGGATTGCTTCAGGCTTTCTCTTTGAAAAGAGGATTCTGCTTTTGAAAACAGTGTGTCCAAAAAATTAAACACCATAAAGTCTGCTTCCAGAGATGTCTTTTTTTAAACAAGAGAAATACTAAGAAGAGTATTTGATTAATTTTTGAAATTGTTTTTGCTCATATACCACAAGCACTTGCCACATTCCTCATTTTCTGCAGTCTGACAGCTCAATATCTTGCTTCTGCTTAGCCTTGGTTTACAATTAAACATGGTGTGTAATTATAATGCTGGAACATTGGCATTGAATTGGAGAGTGCACATCCAGAGTGCAATTAGCCTCATATAACCCCTATATCCTGACTGAAGTGAAGAGAATAAAGATAAAATATTACAAAAGGGTAAAGACCATTTTCTGATTCTGAAAATGTGCATTTAACATTAAAACACTGGAAGACTTTGAAAACCTGTGCTTTAAATATAATCTAAAAAGATGGAGTTAAAATATAATATTAAAAGACTTTTATATGGGGGTCAATTAAACTGAGTGCCACAGAGGGGCACCAATAACAAGCCAGGGGCAGAATACATCGTTGGTTTAGTCTAGAGAAGTAAGGAACAAGTAAGGAAGTAAGGATTCCTGCACTATTGTTTCAAGTTGATCTTTTGCAAAGTGAAGGCGGAAATGTGGGCAGTTCACTAAAGCACTGTGAGGCATGCTGTTGTGGTCAGAAATTTACATTCACTCATCTTGGGATTGAATGTCATGGTAATTTTGGGGTTTTTAATAATTTTGTTGAACTGTTCTTTTTCCAGGAGGATCATACAACACACATCTTTAATGAGTTAATGACACTCAAATACTCAAAAATACACTCAGAAGGTTCTAATTTCAAGATCATAGGTTCAAAACATTTGTACAAAAGTACACGCTATTTACGTGAGAGGCAGTTGGTTAGATTGTTCAAGAAGTACCCAGGAACCACCAAGACTCAAGCCTGCCTTGAGCTGGAAACTACTGGAACACCAGCATCACTGTCAACTGTGAAACAAGCTTTACATCACCATGGACCGAGGAGGGGTTGGTGACTAGGAAAGAAGCCCCTGCTCTGAAATTGACACCTTTCAATTTGACTTAAAGTTGCAGCTGCTTACATGGACAAGCCAAATGTTCTCTAGTGAAAGGTTTTACGGTCACATCAGACAAAGATGGAGCTATTTGGCCACAATGACAAGACACATGTTTGGAGGAGTAAAGGTGAGGCTTTCAAACCTAAGGACATTAAACCAATGTCGAGCATGGCGGTACTATGCAAAAGGAAGAAGAAAAAAAAGGAGGATAATTCTTCAACTTCACCTCAAATTAACAGCTAGATGGTTCAAACTAGGAAACAAGTGGGTGCTCCAACAGGACAATGACTACACATCAAAAGCAGTTTTGCAATGCGTATAGTGGGCTAACATTAAGGTTCTGGAATACCTTTCAGCCCCAACATCACCCCCAATGAAAATTTGTGGCTCAGTCAGTGCCAGGAACATAGTTTAAATGAACTCTGCCAATTCTGCTAAGAAGAATGGTCAAATATCCAGCCAAATTATGCCTGAAGCTTGTTGATCCCTACCAAAATAGTGTAGTGGATTTTTAACTAAATATTATTGGGGTGTATGTGAATTTAAATATTTGAGCCTGTATGTATAATTATTACCCTGTGTGGATCAGAGAAAATACAAAATACATCTTTTTTTTAACTCATTAAAGATGCATGCTGTACAATCATTACATGCTGTAAAAAGTTCAACAGTTCCAAGAATTAAAAGCCCCAAATTACCACGATATTACTACAGCTATTTTATTTCCACTTGTATTTGGACATGTCAGTAAATCACTGCACCTATTTATCATTTTCCTAGCAAAATATATGGAAATAAAAGGTCACACAGTAGTGCACATTATTGAGTTATATTGTAAAACATCAGTCACTTTTCAAGAGCTATGTTGGGGGTAAACTTAGCTTTCCAACATCTTCAAATAGCTGTTTAGATGCTTGTATTGCCGAGGTATTAATTCAACCTCTAAATAAGTATAACACAAAATGCCTACATCACCTCTGTGAAACAGTCCTTTTCCTATGTTCAGTCTGAATTCTGCTATACAAAGCACAAGCCCCTAATGAGGATGCTGACAGCTCTGCAGATAATAGATTGTTCATGACAATATAGCACATAACTGGCTCATTAAGACAAGAGCAATTTACTGTGTTATCAGCCACTGCAAGCTTCATCTGGCTTAAAATAGCACATTAACTCATGTCAGTGAAGTAACACCCTTTGATAAATGTCTGAAAAGAGAGCAAACTGAAAACACTACAAGACACGACAGCGTAGAAAAGGTCAGCCATCCGGCAGTACGTATCGATAAACCTGCCAGATTTCAGGAGAACAACACAGATGTTAGATGGATTTGTGAATGCACTCATCCATAATGAAACAGGCTCCTAAATGATGTCCATGGAGTCCAGGAATATGCTAGAAATTATAGAGAGAATTTTTTGTACAGTGCCAAAATGTGTTAAACGACAATAACGGTGGGCAGAAATGACAATGATCCCATTTAAAAGTGTCACAAGCAAGAAGCCACACATTCGTCTCATTCGCTCAAAGTCTACTTCGTACCTATCCACCAGTACACTGAGCTGGGAACAACAGTGAGAGTAAAGGCTGCAAACAGGCATGCAGCTTATTGGAATTGCACCGTATGATTCATGGAAGTAGGAATCAAATCGGTAAAGCGCTTTCTGCTCTCGGTGCTGTTTTCAGGCCGTGGATGAACGAGGTTGCCCGGCGCAGCTTTGAAGAGATTAATCTTACACTTAATCTAATAAATGGAATGCTATCAAGTACACATGCTGCAGCACTATAATGACTGATTTGTCTGATGAGAAAGGAGAAAAAAGCATAGTAGAGTCAGAGACATCAATAAATTCATTATGATTCACGTGTGCGAAAATAAGTTTATCATGGGAAAGATCGGATAGACAACGAAACAACAGTTAGTGCAGGTCCGATTTCATCAGATGGACATTGCCATGACATGAAGACAACTCATCTGTAGTGTAAACACTGAAGGGGTATTTATTCTTTTTATACATGTTTTTTATTCTATTAATAAATATCAAAACATGCTTTCTTTTGTTAAAATCCCCCTCGAAAAATTGAATTTTTCCTTTTTTTTTCAAAGTATATGATGAATCAGAAATTAGACAGCCTGAGCCTAACGTACTGATCCCAGTATCAAAGGCAATTTAATGATCCTATTATGTGCTCTTTCACACTTTAAAGCTGCTACAATAAACTTTTTCTATTAACAATCGATCACAGCTAACAGCATGCCAAGGTCTCAGCTGACTGTCTGTCAGGTCTGCACAGCTTTAGTGTGTAGACCTGGTCTCAGTTCTACAGTTTTAAAATCAGCTCAGCACCCAAAAACCCACAATGTCGACAAAATGCACACTGAGAACAAATAAAGAGCTAAAGTGAAAGTAAAGATATTGGACTACAATAGTGTAACAAGCAGAAACATGACTGCAAATTATTTATGACATGTCAATTTTTAACAGAGTGACTCACCAGGTGAAACTTTGGGAACATTTTATTGTTCTATAGTTTTTTTCTGCTTCTCTTAAGTGCTTAGAAAAATCAGGAGAAGTCAAAACAACATCAGAAATTCAGTAAGTAAATTTAGTTGAAATCATAACTGCAGAAACTATCTGTGCAATACATGACATATGCACCAACTTTGTTAAATTATATTAGTATATTAAAATGTATCCAAGTCATCATTTCCTTGCAGTTATTTTAGCTTATTTCCATAGAAATGCAGTTTATTTTGTAAAGTTTGATGTGTACAGTGTATGCATGCTGTGAAAATGACATTTAAAACAGAGACAAATGCAAACAAATGAAGCAATAAATTAATACACCATTTATTTATGGAATATCATAAAATCACCTTTATATGACTTTGACTTCACAGAGAACATCCTGCTGCAGTCTGGCAAGAAGCTAAAGTTTATATACAGGACGCTGGTTACATGTTAAAGAATACCCTAAGCCGTCACAGACACGGCCGACACAGCGACCTGATGTAAAACCTTCCCAGAACAGCAACAAAAATTGGAGTAATGCAGGCGATGGCAACAGTGACCGATGAATATTTATTAGTTGCGAGTAAAACATGAACAGCTCAGTTTCACTTGATGCAGCAATGCAGACACACCAGCAGAGAGGTGTGAATACAAACAGTAGCGTGACCCACTGTGGGCTCTACACTGGGCTTTTAGAGTATGAAGAACAACCAGCTATTTTGTGATCATTTGTTGGTTTATTCTCAGGCTTTGGGGTAACTTTCTGTTGTATTTTCAGATAATATTCTTGCTCCTATAAGCTGCAATGAAGCACTCTAAGAGGATTCATAGTTTCAGGCATCGCACAGCGTTTATTTGAACTATTTCAAATAAGCAGCAACACAAGTGCTTGATTTAAACACTGCCTACAAAAAAACAATCTTTGTTTTCTTCATCCATAATGCAGAGCTTGAGGTGAATCAGAAGTAATGCATTTTGATTTAGCAATTAAGTTTGAGTTTCTTTTCTCCCCCCTTTAGACTACAATTAACAATAATAATTAATAAATAATTAGTCACAGCTTTCAAATGAGAGTGTATCCCCTAGCCAAGAAGCAGATTAAATTTTAAAAAGGACAACAGCTTCAGAAAGTTTGAGAGCCACAAAACCCCTTTAAATGTGCTGGCTGCAGACTGCTTGGCTAGCCTTAAAATCAGACCCTAAGGAGCTGTCCCGTTACAAGGATGTTCCAAAGTGGTGGAGACAACACCCACAGGGGTGAAAGAGAATTTGCTGTCGTTTCTGGCAAGTTAAAAGTTAACCTTCACTCAAAAAACTCCCCCATAAGTCTAAACAGCCAGCGAGAGAGGCTGGCCTCTATCAGCCCCCACATTTGGAGAACTGTCACCGTGGAATAGTTGATCTTCCAGGAGCAGGAAAGGGGATTGGTTCTTCTTTAAAGATGAATGGAACATCCAAAGGTTCATTATAACAAGATAGTTCCTCCAAACTACATTATTGCTGTTTAATATGCAGACTGAAGGAGTGCAGGGTAATGTGATGCACTGTAGCAAGCATAGGGACAGGAAAGTCACTGCAGTGAATGGGAACCTCAAGGGGACAGCCAGAAGGGACCACGGGCCCCTTCCTAAAAATCATCCATCTCGTGCACCCGTCCGCTGCCCTTTTCTTTTTTCTTTTTTTTCCTTTTTTTTTTAAAGTACCCTTTAAAGGTCTGATAGAAATTCAAACACAGGCTCTGAAGTGCTGGCAGTGAAAAAGAGACCACGCTTCAGTTCAGGAAGCACAATCTGATCTGCCCTCAAAATGTCCACCAGCAAATTTAATCTGCAATAGTGCATTGTAATCAACTAAGGGCTGTCATGTTCTTTAAAAGGATGGCTCAGATACATTCAAGTTATAGCTTAAGGACTTAAGTAACAAAATTAAAAGTGAAAAATGCCAGTCATTAGAAGAAGATCAAAACAAAAAAGTCCAGCTATAACAAACTAAGGGTCACATTGTTTTCTAGCACCTTAGAAAGTCATCAAGTCTACAGAATCCATTAGTGTTGGATGGCTCCAAAATGCAGGAAGTACTTCTGCCAGTTCTCATTGTAAAAGCAGTTTTGTATACGTCACACTAATGAGCCGAATAATTAGTTGCGTTTTGACCCAACCAATTATAATAACCTTTTTATCCATCATAACAGAGTGAATTAGATGATGTGCTCGTGAGTAAACTTCATGTAATAATGTAATATATCCCTTTGTGAGACAAAAATTTGTAAAACTTGAAACAATAAAGACAATTCAGGCTTCTTTGTGTGTGTTTCCGGGTGCTGGAGGATATAACTGCATGTGAAAAAAGCTTTTCTGTCTCCAGTGAGAGCAGCACATTATCTGATACTTGTCCTCCAGTCATGTTACTTGATTCAGTGTCAGCCAAGTTTGAGAAAAAACATGTTTGAAAATGAAAAATATCTGCGAGTGTGGCGTTAATGCTGCAGTACACTTGTCACTTCTACACTGGGGGTGGCTATAGGGTTGCCAGCTGTTACACAGGTGGGACATCCGGGTTATTGACCGTTACCTGCAATGTCACATACTGTGTGTATTTACACTATGTGCACCTGGTTGTGCATTGAGGCACACCAGAGTGTCCCTAATGTGATAGCTATCATTGGGTGGCTGTCAGTCAAGAGGTAGAGCAGGTCATCTACTATACTATATCTACTATTCAATTCAATTCAGTTTTATTTATACAGAAAATCACAACAACAGTCGCCTCAAGGTGCTTTATACTGTAAGGTAGAACCTACTGTAAAGGAGCCTATCCCTCAGTCATGTTATTGTCATGATGCTAGTTACCTAATGAGTTGAGAAACATACTCAATATCATGTAACTCCCTATTTCAGTGCTCTAAAGGTGCCCTAACCTGAAGTTCAGAAATGCTGTAACCCTTTCACTGACCACATTGGGATTTTTTTCCTAATCTCATCTGGCTTCAGCTAAACATTTTCTTAAAGCACCGCTGATTGCACTCTTAGTCAGCGAGCAACATGACAGAGTGTTATCACAAGAGGTCTAGGTACATAATTAGTACGAGTGTGGAGGCTTGAGTGAGGCTTAACAAGCTAATGTTATATAAAGGGAGGAGGAGAAGAGGAATCACACAAGATTTTATAACTGCATGTGAAGTGAAAACCAGTCAGTTAAACAGACATAAATATACCAAGCATCAATGTAATTTGGTGGATTTTAATGTTAATTTGGTGGACGACTGCTCATCAGTACTGCCTGCATCTCATTACTCCTCGCAGTGAAGCTGGATTAGGAAACATGGGGTTTTACTACCAAGTGGAATGGACGTGATTCAGATTTACTTTGGTAGGGAGAAACAAACACCGCTGTAATGAAAGTACATAAAGCCGAGTTCACTTCTGCTGCATTTCATACGGAGCTGTGTTTGTTTGATCACATAATAATTTCAGTTGGTGGATCTTTGCGGCAGTGTGCAAGTTAAAGGTGCAAACAAGTCTGCTATAAATGTAGCTCCAGTTATATATATATATATATATATATATATGTATATATATATATATATATATATATATATATATATATATATATATATATATATATATATATTATTGAACAGTCTCTATAGGAATCGTCATACAGATCAGACTTGAAGCAACACAGCTGCACTTCCTTCCAATTTTGGACACAATATCTGCAGAAATTGAGTTCAAATTGCAGGAAAAATATTAACAAGATTAAACTGTGTTTATTATCCTGCAACCGAGTCAGAGAAGCAGAAACGAAGAGCAAGCAGCCTTCTCCCTTGTAATTAAGGGCATTGATCATGTTTGCTGTGGAAAAATCCCCATGACTGATTTCTTGGAGGGAGAAATGGAAAATGAGACAGGGCAGTTAATTAATGGGCAACATGAGCTCACACAAAGAAAGAGCCTTTCTGTGTGCTACATAATGTAGGAGGAGCATGTGCTGTTTTATATATGGTTCCTGCTTCTGTATGCACACTAATGAAGAAGGGCAACAAACACAGGAGTAGATTCAGGTCCCACTTTTCATGAGACACAGTGGGAAGATTTGTGAGATTTGTTAGTGGCTGAAGGATCTCAGAGTGCAGACAGTGCATTGCATGCGAAAAGCGAAGGTTATAGTATTTGGATTTGGTTTCCTCTCACATGAGGTAATATGTGGAGAGGAGGACAGTGGCAGAGCAGAATAAGGAATAATGGCACCTGCCCACACCCTGAATCAAGGTGCTTGCCAAAATGACAAAGTGTGCGGAAGACATACAGTTTTAATAAACTCCCCTTCCAACGTGATCAGATGCGCTTTATTAAATACGGCCTGGAACCCACTGAAGTTATTTACGATCAGGAGACGACATTAAAACAGAATTCAATTTGTGTGTTGAGACTCTGGAGAGTGAGCTCTGCCTCTGCACCCGCCTGCACATATACTTACCCTGATGAGCAGGCTAAGAGACTGAGATGACTGTGGGTCAATGGAGATTGCTGTCTGAGAGGGTATCCATTAGTTGAACATTAGTTCAGCCCAACAACAAGCCTCATTAGAAGATGGGTTTCAAAATTGAAAGCTCGTTTGAAAATTGGGCTCCCTTTTGTTAGCCTATCTGGTGATTCTTATCACAGAGTGCAGGCAGATAGAGAACGCAGCACATCCAGGGAATGGAACTCGCAGCTAATCTATTTAATTTGCTCCTAATGCACATAATGACCAGCGCACTTATGCTCTCAGAGCGTCATTGATGATTTTTTTTTCATGCCAGAGATTTCACTATTGATATCTGAAAAAAAAATCCTCTGCCCATAAATATGCGACGCTGATTTGCTTCTCTGTTTAAAATCACTCTAACATTTCCATATAAATGTCATATAGCCAATCTATATGCATTCCTACTCATGAAAGCTTTGACATTTGCAAGTGCTTTAATTATATCTGGTAAAATATGCAGATGCATAGGAGTCAGTTTTAGGTCCAGGTTTATTTGGAGGGTGTTCAGTGGAAAGACTGACAACTGTAACACGGAGTTACTTTGTGTAAAACATGCAAGGAAATGCTAGTTTGCTCACACTAATACTGTTGTGTAATACTGTAGTGTTACAAATAGTCCAGATACTTAGTTTGCACTGAAAAATAGCAAAAGTGGAAACAACACTTTTATCACTTTTAAATGACAGAATGGAAATAACCTAATATACTATATAAAGTTTGTTTACACCTCAACCTCATGTCTGGATTATATAGCTGGGTTGACTGGAGGTTGCTCAGCGTTCCCTTGTAAGAGCTGGAGGAGGTCGCCAGAGAATGGGAGGTTTGTGTATCAGCCCCATAAAATGGACTTGTTGCTGGTTATGACAACAACAACAACAACAATACAAATACTACTACTTAGCTGTGGGGGTTTTTGTTAGTGCAGTGCAATGGATTTCTTTTTAAATACACAGCTTTGGAGCTTCTATTTTTTATTTTTTTACCTTTATGCGTGTGTGGAATCAGGAATCGCAACCTACACATGTTCCTGTGAACACTGCTAGCTCACATATGTGAAGGAAAAACCATCAAATTAATTATTCATACATGCATGAATAAGCAGTTAACACGTTTAACTAGGTGGAAAAAAGCTCTTGAAAATGTAGCACAGCCAAATACACAGAGGCCTTATGTGAAATGCATTTGAGGATGACTGTGGCATGTTATTAGTGCACAAAAAAGACAGAAAGATGTATGTACTCATGTATTATGTATTATGAGTTTTATTTGTGTCACATTTGCATCTGGCTGAAAATGTGTTGTTCAGTTTGTTTAAGTTTCAGGAAAAATAAAAATCACACTGATGTAGAAGTCTCAAAAACTTTAAAAAAAAAACCCTAATTTATCAAATATGATATGCTAGGTGTTACGGGTTAAATAACCAGCATTTAAAACAACAAACAAACAAACAAACAAACAAAAAACCCAGATACATCATATACAGCAGAGGCTGGAGGTCTGTGAACTACCTGACCTCAGGAACAGTCAGATCTAACAGAACACAGAAATTGGGAAACACAGAGATGGGCTGCATCCAAAATGCAAAGGTTTTGTTTTCAACCATTTTCCATTGTGACAAAAAATTCAAACTTAAAATAACCTGGATACAAAATGTCTTTAAATTGCAGAGATGCAGAAATGTCTGCATGCACCACAGAGCCATGGCTGAACTAATAGATGTCTAAATGAGTCTCAGACACCTGAATGTGCGCTTGAAGCCATTTCTACTCCTTAACTTGTCTGAGCTGGTGCTCACCACAAACAAACACAAGCAGACATTTTCAACTTTTAACTGTATTTTCATAAGTTTTACAGCTTTTCCTACTAATAAAAATCTCATTTATGGCCATTCATATTACACAAAGTAATTCAGACAATGACAGAAAGGGGACAGAAAAGCTTCACTTGTCCAGCCAAGGCAGCAGAGGAGCCTTCAGCTATCAGGCCCCTCTGCTGTGGAACCAGCTGCCAGTTTGGATTGAGGAGGCATTCCCAGGATGCGCTGAGGATTTCTTCTTCACTTGCCTCCTTTCACTATATATGTTTATACACTACTAGTGTATTTAATCATTAGCAGTTATTAAACTCTCTTTCCCATAGTTTACCTTTTGTCCTCAGCTCTCTACTCTTTCCTTTCATCCCTAACCAGTGGTGACAGATGGCTGCCTCTCCCTGAGCCTGAGGTTTCTTCGTGTTAAAAGGAAGTTTTTCCTTCCCACTTTTCTCATAGACAGTGATTGTTAGTGTTTCTTTCTGCGTCTTTAATTTACAACATGAAGATGACTGTTGTTGAAAATTAATTAATAGAATTAAAATAATACGTCTAGAAAATGCACTTTCAGTTCAATTCAATTTTATTTATACAGCGCCAAATCACAACAACAGTCGCCTCAAGCGGCTTTATTTTGTAAGGTAGACCCTACAATAATACATACAGAGAAAAACCCAACAATCATATGACCCCCTATGAGCAAGCACTTTGGCGACAGTGGGAAGGAAAAACTCCCTTTTAACAGGAAGAAACCTCCGGCAGAACCAGGCTCAGGGAGGGGCGGGGCCATCTGCTGCGACCGGTTGGGGTGAGAGAAGGAAGACAGGATAAAGACATGCTGTGGAAGAAAGACAGAGATTAATAACAAGTACGATTTAATGCAGAGAGGTCTGTTAACACATAGTGAGTGAGAAAGCTGACTGAAAGGGAAAAACTCAATGCATCATGGGAATCCCCGGCAGCCTACGTCTATTGCAGCATAACTAAGGGAGGATTCAGGGTCACCTAGTCCAGCCCTAACTATATGCTTTAGCAAAACAGGAATGTTTTAAGCCTAAAATTAGAGATAGTGTCTGTGTCCTGAATCTAAACTGGAAGCTGGTTCCACAGACGAGGGGCCTCTTTGTCTTTTGAAGGAAACACCACTGAAGTATCTACGATCTGCTTACCTCAAGATGGAGCGTTTTCTCAGCAACTGACTGTAGACTTCAACTAGTAAATGATTACACATAACAAGTTATAGGTGTAAGACCTTTTACATCACCAGTGATCAGCTCTCACTGAAAAAAATATGGCACTGTCAATAATTTTGATGTTGTGAGAGTCTCACCCACCAGCGTACTGCGTGCAACACTTTTGACTCTCTTTTCCTGCCAAGCAAGGGGTGAGAACTTTCCACTCTCCCCCATTAAGATGACAAGGTGTCCTCCCTTCAGAGCACTGTCACTGTCTGAGTTTTAAAGTTCAAAACAACTTTTTGGATTTTAGTTTGCACAAAATGAGCCACATATACTAAATGGGGAAAACTAGCATGTGAGTGCAATCCCGAAATAGCGCTGAAAGGTGTGTTTAGTTTTGCGGATGATTTCTAAAAACAGGAGCAATCATTTCATTTCAATATGACATGGTCAATCTGCCAAAAGCCATGGCATTTAGATTAAGGCTTCCAACTAGGAGATGAGATAAGATATTGAGCTGTGGGTAATTTACTAACAGACAGTTTGTTAATTATAATCAGAAATATGGGTCACACATGTGAAAGTTAAATGTAGGCCTATGGTGGCAGACTGACAGAGAGTCTGGAAACAGGCTTCAGTAACCGACAGACTCTAATGTATGCTGAAAAGAACTGGACGCTGATGTTTTGTGGCCGCTGGACTCCTTTAGGTTGGACGTCCCAGGTTCTATCTCTGAGCTTATTGAAAAAATTCAGAAGTAGGTGGCTCTGTAATCTACACATTTTTATTCTTTGCCTGGCATTCTAAATCGGAAATTTCCACCCTTCTAGCACACACTCTTAAATCTCAGGATAAATCTGCAGGAAACGCCATGTTGCAAACATTAGTAAATCAGTTTGTGCATTTGATTTAAATAGTTACCTCCCCATGTCTTGCACCTTAGGAAATTTTCCAGAAATGCATATTTGTTCACACCGTTTATATGTAATCTTCTCATGCTCTCTTTGTTAAAACTGACAGTACTTTGTATCCTTCTTTGAATCAAGTATAATATTTGCTAATACAATGTTTCGTCTTGCTTCCCGAGATAAAATCTTAGACCCAGGTAGATCTTGTCCTTCTCACAAAAGGGGTAAATCTTGTTCCATAGCTCTTGAAGGATCCAAATGTATGGGTTGCATATGCTGAATGCAGCTTTCACCTTTTTAACGATTAACGATTATTGTTAATCCCTGGCTCTCTTCTACAGTGTGTCCTTTGTCCCGTCTCCTTCCTCGCACCTCCAGGTGCGAGCAGTAGATGGCCGCCCCTCCCTGAGCCTGGTTCTGCTGGAGATTCTTCTTGTTAGAGTTGAGTTTTTCCTTCCCACTGTCGCCAAGTGCTTGCTCACTGTTAAGGTTTTCTCTCTGTTATTGTAGGGTCTTTATCTTACAATATAAAACACAATGAGTTGACTGTTGTTGTGATTTGGCACTATGTGAATTGGACTGAATGGAAGTGAATTGAATTTATTCTCCCACTTTGTGGTCGTTCCTGTGGGCTCTGTTTGCCTCAACCCTTACTCTACGTCAGCTGTAATGTTTTCTCCTCTCTCTGTGCTTTCACCCAGATGTCTTTGCTCAGTGTATTTTTCCATATCACCATTTACTACTGGTTCTACATTGTCCGTGGTTACTTTCTCAGCCTTAGATAACGTTCTCTAATGCAAATTTCTCCACGTCTCATGAACTCTACACCTTTGTCTTGGCCTTTCCACTCATGGCAGTCCTTACTTGTAATACAGCTTGTGTCTGCTCTACTCTCTGCCCGTCTCACCACTATGGGCAAACCAAGCTTTCGGCCGCTCTGCTCCCCCAACTTTGAAATTCACTTCCTCCTGATATCAGGAATACTGGCTCTCCTCCCTTATTCAAGTCAAAACTCAAAACCAATCATTGACTCCAACTGTTGTCTAATGCTTTCTTTCATTGTTTTACTGTTTCACCTTTTATGCTTTGTACGGTGACGTTGGGTTTTAGGAAGGAAATAAAATAAAATGTATTATTATTATTATTGTTATTATTATCATTACTCTTGAATTTCACATCTCTGTGAAAGGTTTGTCCACAGTGCTGTGCTTCTGTAAAAGCCTTTCTCGATGCTGTAAAGCAGAGATGTGTCTTGCTACTCACTCTCTCCTTGTTCTGTCCTGTAAGGCAGATGGTTTTTTTCAGTTAGCACAGAAGGCAGATTGGATTTTATCCAAAACCAATTGATGAGATCTGCAGCCATGAACATTTTGCATTCTGTTCTTTGCCATGAGAGCCCAATCCATTTCAATGTTCAATGTTCCATTTGCAACAGTTACTTGCTTTCACCTTCATCATAATTTCGCTAAGTGTTTTGGTTTGTTGCTTAGCAGTCCATTCCTCAGTGGACTGTATGCAGCCACTGTCTTTATCTCTTTGGTGATGTTCCCTGCCATGTCTCTCTCTTACTTGTTGTTAAATTCTCCCTTTGTCACTGAACTTCTAGGTGGGCCAAGTACACGTATTTAGTTATTGACTAGTGTTCAAATATTCCAGAAAATGTCTTTGTGTATAGAAGGCTCCCTGTACTAAACCAAGTGAAGTAATCAATAATGTGGCGATATTACACTCTCAGTTCAAGTTCGTGCACTTGAACTGGCTACATACAGCTATATCTCACAGTATACCAGTGGCAGGTCAACAGCAGGCTTAGACATAGTTCTAAGCCTGCTGTTGCCTTTGTACTGTGTATAATGTGACATATTTCACATTCACCCGCAATTTTCTGTAGGCTTGAAAGGCATTCTGTATCATTGTGCCCTGAGCGCTTTAAAAGTCTTTGTAACCTTTCAGCAGGAGCTTGGCCAAATTATTTATGCAGCTTCGGTAAGATTCTTTGTTTCGTGACTGAGTTCATTTCCTCCGAGACTGTCAGTATTTCATGCTCATTGCATATTTCTTCATGCCCATTTTGCTTTTCTTTTCTAAGTGCCTTCTTTAGTATTTACCAATGCCTGTTCGTCTAACTGAATGCTCTTATATTGTTATAGTGTTTACACAGTGATGGTCGGAGCTTGTACAGTCAATCTTTACAGGTTTGTTGAACATCACTGCTGTGTCATTTTCTATATCCAGGGAACTCTTTGCTCAAAAGCAGGGGAACGTCTGCTGGAACCACATCACTTTCAATGTCAAAATTGGTCTCTACAATTTTTGCTGGAATTTTTACCTTTTTTATATAATATATACCATTATATAGAATTTGAATATACCAATTTTTCATCTTCAAATTTAAAAGATTGATGACTGGATGTTTCGTGGTCCCTAGGTTTTGAGTTTGAGGGATGTTTGGGTTTTTTCTCGTTGGTTTTTGGTATCTTTGTATTATAGTTCTGTTACAGGTTTTTTTTGGTTCATTCTAGGTAAAGATGTGTTTTGGGTTGGAGCTCGATAGTCTTCTGTTTGTTTTTTCCTAATGCCTTTGAGTTTCAATATCTCTGTTTGTGGCTCATAGTTTCTTGTTTGTTTATGTTAGTTTACTGAGTCAATCGTGTCTTTGTGTTTATTCTCCTGTTGCTCCGTCAAGTTCACACATCTTAGTTGTGTTCTCAGTGTTTGTACTAACTGTCTTATTTTGTTAGTCTACCATCTTGTGTGTATGATGTTCAGCTTTTCTTCATCTGTCTCATCAGTCAGATTAGTGTCAGCTGTGTTCCCACTTGTGGTCTGTTCCCTCGTTAACCTCTGTGTGTATACATCGTCTGAGTCTGTTCTTTGTTGCATTTAGTGTTCAAATAATTTTAACACTACAACATTGGAAAAACATGGCCTGTTCTCATGAGTTTCTGCTGTGACATTCAGATGGGTCAGAAACAATGCCAACCTCCGTTTTTTTCGAAGCTGAGTTCAGGCCTAATTACTGCCAGACATGTTAAACAAAGAACCAAGAAGACTTAATAAAACCTGTCTGACAAAATGAACAACAAAGTCATTAATGTCTATCAGACTGGAAAGGGTTACAGAGCTTTTTCTTAGGCATTGGGACTCCAGAGTACCATAGTGAGCCATTATCTACAAACAGAGAAAACTTGAAATAATGGTGAACTTTTTCAGAGCGGCCAGCCTACCAAAATTACTCTAAGAGCTATTGACAATTCATCTAGGAGCTCACAAAGAACCCAGAACAACATCTAAAGAACAGCTGGCCTCACTTGTCCCAGTTATGGTTGGTGCTCTTGATTCAACAGTAAGAAAAAAGACTGAACAAAGATAGCACCCACGGGAGAGACCCAGGAGGTAAAACACTGCTTACCAGAAAGAACAAAAAGCTTGTCTCACATTTGCCAAAGGACATCTTGATGATCCCCAAGATTTCTAGGATAGTATTGAATTTTGGTACAGTGGTACAAAGGTAAGTGGTGAACTGCCAGAGGTTAATAAAAAGTAAGGTTACCCAAAACTGAAACATAATGTACATTTCAGAATTATACAAAAAGGCTTTCAGGGAACACAACATGGGTTAACAATTTAAAGCTGTTCTGCAGTTTTTCTGGATTACTTACAAACCCCTCTGTCTGCATAATTGCAGTGTTGGAACACGGTGTGGTACCATACCCTCGGTGTGGTACCATACCCTCGTGAGCATCAGTTGAACAGTATTGTAGTGTGTTGCCACAAAAATAGTGAGTAAAAGGCAATTAACAATGGAAGACAGACAGACCATCATAACACTTAAAAATGTAGGTCTTTCCTACAGAGAAATTTCAACGAAAGTCAAGGTGTCAGTGAGCACAGTTTCCTTCACCATGAAAAGGCACTCAGAAACAAACTGTGACAGGAAGAGGTCTGGCAGACCCAAAGCCACAACTGAATCAGAGGACAAGTTTCTGAGAGTTAACAGCTTGTGTGGTAGGCGGCTCACAGGACAACAGCTTCAAGCACAGCTTAATAGTGGTCGTAGTAAGTAAGTCTCAGTTTCAACTGTGAAGAGAAGACTTCGAGCTGCAGGTTTGACAGGACAATGCTAAGAAATCAGAATAGGACAAAGAGGCTCGCCTGGGCCATGAAACACGGCCATTGGACTACTGAAGACCTACCTACTGAAGACGTCCATAATACCTTCGTATTATGGACGGATTAATCAAAATTTGAAATCTTTGGTTCACAAGCAGGATCTTTGTACGCTGTCGAGTAGGTGAAAGGACGGTTCCACAGTGTGTGGCATCAACTGTCAAACATGTAAGAGGAAGTGTGATGGTTTAGGGCTGTTTTGCTGGATTCTTGTCGGTGACTTGTAGAAAATGAGAGGCACCAAAACGGCTACCACAGCATTCTGCAGCGCCACACAATACCCTCATGTAGTTGGTCAGGGGTTCATCCTACAGCGAGATAATGACCCAAAACAAAAGTCCAAGCTGTGCCAGAACTACCTCAGGAAAATAGAACAAGATGGTGAGCTTGAAAACATGGGGTGGCGACAATCTTTAGGTCAATACAATGTATCAAAGTAGCATCCATATGAATGCCAGGACCTCAAGGTCTCCCAGCATAGCATTGCACCTTGATTGACATTATTCAGGTTATTTGTCAATTGAGGATGCAGTGCATGCTTTTGCAACCCTGTACAACTGTGCCTGGTTGCAAATCCTCTTTTTCATTCCAACTTGACCTTCAGGCCTGGTTTATTCCTACAATTATGAACTTTTTAAATCAGTTAAAAAAAACCTTTACAGCTTCTAGCAGTACTTGATGTCACATCTTTTCATTAGCGTTCACTGCTTTGCCATTACAAATTGAGCCTTAAAGGCTCTTTATCAAAAGAAACTTTCCAAAAGAAAAGCCGCAGTACTCTTAATCTGGCTCATTTTGCCTCTTTGTTTCCTGGATATATGCTTAGTAATAATTTGTTGCCCTCCTTTTTGTTAAAAATAGAGGTCATCATTAAAGAAAAGGCTGGGGCTGCTCCACAGAACCACTCCAGGACCATTTGCCTCCCACTGGATTGAAATCACTTAACTGACCATTTGTCACTTCAGAAATTAGCTTGCCCTCCTGTCATTACATTGAACTCCTGAAAGGTAATCAATCTGCAGGTGATGCCCAAGCAAAGGCAGAGCTGAGTGATTGATGCAGGAATCTAACAAGACATTACAAAAGGTGGAATTGGAGGAGGGCAAATAAACATGTGAGCCAAAGAAAGTGTTCTGTGGGAGGGTAGATTCATTGCTGTTTGTTAAAAGAAAGAAATCTCAGCATTTTGCATCTCACGTCTGTGTAAAAAGAGCAAAGAGAATACAGAACAAACAGTTTTTTGGCTGTCTTGTCTAGCGCAGGAGGCAGGATGAGACTTGGAAAGATGAGCCCATTGTGTGATATGAAAGTGAAACCAGCCAAAAGATATGCACACAGTCTGCGCAGCTCCAGCTCCGGCTCCGGCTCCAAATCTGGTCCTCTGGGATCGGAAACCCATCTTTGAAGCTGGCAGGTGGAATATCAGTTTTACTAAGTGTCAATGCAGACGAACAGACTGAATCAGAGCAGAAAATGAAAGTAGGAAGAAGTTGGTGGTCTACATGGAGAGTAAAATTTGAAACCCCTCGTAATATCAAGTGAGTGACTGTTGGTTTACTCCAGCTATATTTTTCCATGCCATAAAGATTTCAGCTTCTATGCTTTCCTCCTGGGTTAAGAGCAGTCAACCTCCAAATTGCCTGCCCTGAGGATCTGCTATTACCACCAGCGGTCTGGCTTTTTCCCTCCACATCATGACATCAATTACATCCTGAAAAGAATGACCCTGGAATATAAACTGTAGCACACACATACACTTCCAGCAAAGTGATTTTTCTTTGCTAAAGCAGGAGCTGCATTTGATCTCCCTTCTGGAACTGAAATAACATTTTGCCAATCTGTCCTTGAGCAAGGCACTGAGCCCTATTTGGACTGGTTTTTGAATCTCTTCCTGAATAGCCACACACTGTGTGCATGTGCACTAAATGATAAAATGTTCTACCGCAGTGACATATCATTTTAAAGGCACCTGTGAGAGCAGATGAGATAAGTTTTCCTGCAGTCTTTGTATTCCGATGAGCGAGTGCAACACTGGTGAAGGGATGACCTTTGAAAGTGCCAGGAGGAGCCGTGGATGGTGAATCATTACATCCTTGAATGACAAGTAACGCACTATACATTTGCACAGGAATATTCAGCCCAAGGTTGAAGAAAACACCCAGCGAATACATGAAAGGTTTCTCAGTGGATTACAGCAAGTCTTTTTCCTAAGTGCCTATAGTAACAAGAATGCCTCCATTGTCATTCAAAATGAAATTCTTCAGTTGAATTCTTCAAATTCAAATGAAAGCCTCAGCCTCAATATTGGCTCTTATGAATTGCAGCAGTCTAGCATACTGATACCAAGTGGCTCTACTGGAGAAAATACTTTAATAGTGAGCACCGACCTCTACATTTGTCTCCAGGATTTCTCACAGGAGCCTGATTTAATCCAACAGACATTTCAGTTAAGTTCTGCGATAGCACAAGATTGTGTTCTGATTTGGCGATAACTTCAGAAATTTTTCTGAAGTTATTGCCTGGGCTATTACGTCCTGGGCTGAATTTCAGCCCAGGACGTAATAATTCGCTGGAAAGAATAGACTTCATGCGTTTCCTACTTCTTCACACTAGCGCTGTTTCTCTGCTCATGGTTCTGTTCCTCACTACCAGGGAACCTCCAGCCAAAAGGAAGGCAGTTTTGAGTAGCATTAACAACTGCATGACTTTATTCTTATGGGGGACCAGTTATGGTCATTTTCAGTGGCGTATTCTTGATATACGTACTTTGTATGATACACAATTCAACTAATACTGGGCTCTCTCTGACATCATACAAAGACAAAAAGCCAGACTCTTGACTTTACACAGGATTCAAATCAAAGGGAAATCCCTGTATTCAACCCACTGGACCACTGAATCTTACTTCTGCTTTGGACTTGTTTTGTATCACTCCCCTGTGACTAGCTCCTCTGTCACAGGCTCGTTTTTTTAAGGCTTGAGAACAGCCCAAAGAAGGCTCCCTCTCAAAGCATTTGAATTTCAATATGCTGAAATATTATTAAGGCTGTTTTGTCAAATGACACCAAATCCATGTTACCTTCCCCAGCTTTAATGTCTTTTTAGCCTGCAGCTACTTTTCAACCAAACACACAAAGAAGTCTGGAAAACATAATAGCTTTTAATCATCTGCTTGCAAAGCAAAGGATATCAATCAGTTTGCATTGTGCTCTGGAAGGATGCACAATAATAAATCTTTTGTGCCCCACAATGATTCACTAAATCATCCGAATATCATCTTCGTGTTTCTGACCCTCAGCTTGAATCAGACTGCTGATTTAAAAGACCTCAATAACTGCTCAGGTCATGGCCCCATCAGGTATATCATCTGCTATTCAAGACAGGAAACCAACAGATAAAAATAGCCAGGCTCAAATCATGCGCATGCACCACACGCAGGTGTGAGGGCAATGTGTGTTAGGACAAATGATGGCAAATAGTGACAAAAGTGACATAAAAATGGAGGAAATTTGAGCTCTGTTTCTCTCAGTGTGTCAGGGGAAATTCAGGATGTGTGTGTATTTTTTTAAAGACATAATAATACAAATCTGATGTTAGACAGAAAAGTAAAGGAACTGCTGTGCTGTGAGTTAAAAAAAAATGTTCAGGAAATGAAACGTTGGAACAAATATCCGTCTTTCCATTTGTCTGGTGGCCACTAGCTCTTTGGTTTCAAAGCTTTATGATAAGTCTTTGCTGTTATTGAATTGTAAATGAAGTCAACAAAAATACACAAAAACACTTTAAAACTATTAAAACAATCTAGAAAATAAAGACAATTTTTAGGTAGGTGTAGACAATTAGTTTTTACAACTTTTTTAAGGAAATGAAAGTGTGAGTGTGTGTGTGGGGGGCGGGGGGGGCAGCTAGGAGGGCAAGGCTCTACAGAAGTTGCCCCCCTCTGTAGATTGGTGGGGTCTTCTCTCTAATATTGAAGGGGCTGTACCATAAAAAGCTTCTTGGACAAACAGTTGTTGTGATTTGTTGCTATGCAGACTGAATGGAATTAAATTGAATGTTGTAGAATAGATGGAGGCTAAGCCAGATCATTATATAAGTCAGACATATAAAGATGACACACTGTCCTGCAAAGACTCCTACATAAAGACCTACAGGAGAACAAAGGTAAAATAAGTGTAACTTCTAGTGTAAGATAATTTTCAAACTTTTTTTAATGAGGTATTTTTGATTGTATAGATACAGTTTTTATGTCCAGGTTACCACTGGCATTAAATGAATACAGATGGATTTTTTAATGGCTGCTTGTAGAGGCCTTTTAGAATATCTAGAGCTTTACCCTTCAGGTCAAACTATTAAGACATCTCAACATATCTCACGCTGATTTTCTTTAAATACAGTTTTATTTGATTTATTCCTCAATGAGAAAAATGAATGTGCTTAATTCAAAGAGAATAACAACACAAAAGGCCTTTGACAATGGACCCTGATGCATTTGCTTTCCAAATCTGAACCTTCCTCTTAAGACTGACTGTAAGTGCACCAATCACTATATATAATAAATACTGTATGTCTTTGTGGCAACATGCTACTCATCCAAACAGCTTATTATGATAATTATTAAATTATATAACACTGAGGAGTGTAAGAATGATGCTTCCTGCAGAGCATTACTAATTTTTCCATCAGAGGTCTCATTAAGCTCTCTGCAAGAGGGATTGCAATTAATCACACTGTATTTTTGGTAAACAAACATGTCAGATGGAACAGATATGGCCCCAAAATAAGATGAATCACTTTCTTAGTCTTCTTATTTTCTCATGCTTAAAAACAACTTGAAAATGGCTTATCTGTGATAAGCAGATCCAGATTGCAATGGCTCAGACTAATATTGACACTCTTTTCATTATATGCCTGACATTAAAATTGCTGGTGTGCAAATAGTCAAATGGAGCAGCAGCATATGGCTGTATGCTTCTAACCTAGAGGGAATGTGTATTTGTCACTTATGTTTTCAATACCAGTAGAAAGAAATGACATTTTACAATATCAAAATATCACAGCTTCAAGTTTTAAAGGCTTTTAAATACTTTTTTCATTAAAACAAGTTTGACTCTTAAACATAAAAAATCACAAGGAAAGAACAATACAGTATCCACATCTGAACCAAAGAGTAAAACAGTGAAATGTGGATTATTAAATATTAGGTCTCTCTCCTCCAAGTCTCTGTTAGTACATGACTTAATAATTGATCAACAAATCGATTTACTCTGCCTTACAGAAACCTGGTTGCAGCAGAATGATTATGTTAGTTTAAATGAATCAACACCCCGAGTCATTCTAACTACCAGAAACCTCGAAGCACAGGCCGAGGGGCGGTGTGGCAGCAATTTTTCACACCAGCCTATTAATTAACGAAAGACCAAGACAGACTTTTAATTCATTTGAAAGCCTGATGCTTAGCCTCGTCCACCCCAGCTGTGAAACTCAGAAACCAGTCTTACTTGTTATCATCTATCGTCCACCTGGGCCTTACACAGAGTTTCTCTCTGATTTCTCAGACTTTTATCTGATTTAGTGCTCAGCTCAGATAAAATAATTATTGTGGGTGATTTTAACATCCATGTAGATGCTAAAATGACAGCCTCAACATGGCATTTAATCTGTTATTAGACTCAATTGGCTTCTCTCAAAATGTAAAAGAACCCACCCACCACTTTAATCACACTCTAGATCTTGTTTTAACATATGGCATAGAAACTGAACATTTAACAGTGTTTCCTGAAAACCCTCTGCTGTCTGATCATTTCCTGATAACATTTACATTTACAATAATTGATTACACAGCAGTGGAGAGTAGACTTTATCACAGTAGATGTCTTTCTGAAAGTGCTGTAACTAAGTTTAAGAATATAATCCACCCACTGTTATCATCTTCAATGCCCTGTACCAACATAGAGCAGAGCAGCTATCTGAACGCTACTCCAACAGAGGTCGATTATCTTGTTAGTAATTTTACCTCCTCACTACGTACGACTCTGGATACTGTAGCTCCTGTGAAAACTAAGGTCTCAAATCAAAGTACCTGACTCCGTGGTATAATTCTCAAACACGTAGCCTAAAGCAGATAACTCGTAAGCTGGAGAGGAAATGGCGTGTCACAAATTTAGAGGATCATCATTTAGCCTGTAGAAATAGTTTGTTGCTTTATAAGAAAGCCCTCCATAAAGCCAGAACATCTTACTATTCATCACTGATTGAAGAAAATAAGAACAACCCCAGGTTTCTCTTCAGCACTGTAGCCAGGCTGACAAACAGTCAGAGCTCTACTGAGCCAACAATCCCTTTAACGTTAACTAGTAATGACTTCATGAACTTCTTCACTAATAAAATTTTTATCATTAGAGAAATTACCAATAATCATCCCACAGATGTAATATTATCTACAGCTACTTTTAGTACCATTGATGTTAAGTTAGACTCTTTTTCTCCAATTGATCTTTCTGAGTTAACTTCAATAATTACTTCCTCCAAACCATCAACGTGTCTTTTAGACCCCATTCCTACAAAACTGCTCAAAGAAGTCCTGCCATTAATTAATGCTTCAATCTTAAATATGATCAACCTATCTCTAATAATCAGCTATGTACCACAGGCCTTCAAGGTGGCTGTAGTTAAACCTTTACTCAAAAAGCCATCTCTAGACCCAGCTGGCTTAGCTAATTATAGGCCAATCTCCAACCTTCCTTTCATATCAAACATCCTTGAAAGAGTAGTTGTCAAACAGCTAACAGATCATCTGCAGAGGAATGGCTTATTTGAAGAGTTTCAGTCAGGTTTCAGAGCTCATCACAGCACAGAAACAGCTTTAGTGAAGGTTACAAATGATCTTCTTATGGCCTCTGACAGTGGACTCATCTCTGTGCTTGTCCTGCTAGACCTCAGTGCTGCGTTCGATACTGTTGATCATAATATCCTATTAGAGCGATTAGAACATGCTGTAGGTATTACAGGTACTGCACTGCAGTGGTTTGTATCATATCTATCTAATAGACTCCAATTTGTACATGTAAATGGAGAGTCCTCTTCACACACTAAGGTCAATTATGGTGTTCCACAGGGTTCAGTGCTAGGACCAATTCTATTTACATTATACATGCTTCCTTTAGGCAGCATCATTAGAAGACATAGCATAAATTTTCACTGCTATGCAGATGACACGCAGCTCTATCTATCCATGAAGCCAGGTAACACACACCAATTAGTTAAACTGCAGGAATGTCTTAAAGACATAAAGACCTGGATGGCCGCTTAACTTTCTGCTTCTTAATTCAGATCAAACTGAGGTTATTGTACTCGGCCCTGAAAATCTTAGAAATATGGTATCTAAGCAGATTCTTACTCTGGATGGCATTACCTTGGCCTCCAGTAATGCTGTGAGGAACCTTGAGTCATTTTGACCAGGACATGTCCTTCAATGCACATATTAAACAAATATGTAAGACTGCTTTCTTCCATTTGTGCAACATCTCTAAAATTAGAAATATCCTGTCTCAGAGTGATGCTGAAAAACTAGTTCATGCATTTATTACTTCCAGGCTGGACTACTGTAATTCATTATTATCAGGATGTCCTAAAACTCCCTGAAAAGCCTTCAGCTGATCCAAAATGCTGCAGCAAGAGTCCTGACAGGGACTAGAAAGAGAGAGCAGATTTCTCCTGTTTTGGCTTCCTTCATTGGCTTCCTGTTAAATCCAGAATTGAATTCAAAATCCTGCTCCTCACATACAAGGTCTTAAATAATCAGGCCCCATCTTATCTTAATGACCTTGTAGTGCCACATCACCCTATTAGAGCACTTCGCTCTCGCTCTGCAGGCCTACCTGTTGTTCCTAGAGTATTTAAAAGTAGAATGGGAGGCAGAGCCTTCAGTTTTCAGGCCCCTCTTCTGTGGAACCAGCTTCCAGTTTGGATTCAGGAGACAGACACTATCTCTACTTTCAAGATTAGGCTTAAAACTTTCCTTTTTGCTAAACCATATAGTTAGGGCTGGACCAGGTGACCCTAAATCCTCCCTTAGTTATGCTGCAATAGACGTAGGCTGCCGGGGGATTCCCATAATGCATTGAGTTTTTCCTTCCAGTCTCACTCACTATGTGTTAATAGACCTCTCTGCATTGAATCATATCTGTTATTAATCTCTGTCTCTCTTCCACAGCATGTCTTTATCCTGTTTTCCTTCTTTCACCCCAACCAGTCGCAGCAGATGGCCCCGCCCCTCCCTGAGCCTGGTTCTGCCGGAGGTTTCTTCCTGTTAAAAGGGAGTTTTTCCTTCCCACTGTCGCCAAAGTGCTTGCTCATAGGGGGTCGTATGATTGTTGGGTTTTTCTCTGTACCTATGAAGCACCTTGAGGCGACTTTTGCTGTGAATTGGCGCTATATAAATAAAATTGAATTGAATTGAATTTGTCAGGTAATTTAACGTTTCTTCCTCCTCAACAAATATCAGCAAACACACAAACTTTATATATGCAGTTTCTGTCTACTGGCTAAAGGCACAGCTGCTGTATTTCCCAGGGAGAGAAAAGAATGAGAGCTAACTTCATTCAGAGATGGAGAAAGATAAGAAAGACAGGACAGGAGAGGATTGCTCAGTGATGTTTGAAAATGTAAAGTTCACATGAAAGTTCTCATTCTTTAAATCAGATATCATATCTGTGTATGGTGTGAGGTTATGTTTTATTTCATGTTATGAAACATCTTCCAAAACAAACCGAGGTGTCTAACTTTGTGTTATTTAAAGGTTGCATGAAAATACTCTGCAGCTTCGTGCAGGATAAACAGGTTGGTTTGCGGTGCTGTGATGAATTTAAAGCAAAGACTGGTGCACAGTGGCTGTGGTGTTCCTGGACCTGGATATAAGTTGCATAAAGGCTAGCAGAGATGAATTTGAATTTAAGCGTATTTTGCTTAGATTCAGTCACTAAATTACACCTTCATACAAAATTTATACTGTCTAGTATAAAGATAGTATAAACAGTATGCTTTCGGTGTAGAGGACAACTAATGAAACACCTGCTTCCATCTTGTTGAATTCAGCTGTATAAATCCCCAAAGAGCAGTAAACCTCAGAGCAGCATCAGCACAGGTTAGATGATCACAGCCTGTACTCTACTGGAGCTCACAATAGAAATTGCTGTGAGTTTTGACTCTTTTCCCCACACTGAGCCACTAAGGTGATTCTAGGGTTTCTCCACCAGCTGAATCCCAATTTAACCTCTGACTATAGCCGTTGTCCTGGTTATGTGTGGAGACAAAGTCTCCACCAGAAAATGAGGCTATTTTGTTTTTGTTTTTTTAACTCCCTGTTGTTTTCTATACTTTCTATGAGTCAAGCTGAGTAAATTCACTAGGATTAAAATTTTGAGTGAAATAAAGTTTATATTCCCATGTAGTGATAGAATTTTACTACATTATTTTATTACATTGTTATAGCACAAGGTTCAGTTTGCACAAAAATACCCAGTAGAAACATCCTCAAAAGAGCTTTTTACTATCTTACTTTGAGTACATTTCAGAGCCTGTACTTTTTCACTTTTCCCTGATTCAAGAAGTTGAATCAATTATTCAGCTAATACAAGTATCTGTACTTCTACTTAAGTGGAGAATGTCTGTACTTATGCCATCTCTAGAAATTACTTGTAAAATAAAGAAGAAATGTGAATTTGATTAAAACAGGTTAGTGGAATTGACCCTGTTAACTTTGTACAAGGTTCAGATTTCATTGGGCTTTTTCCGTCCACTGAAGCAGTGCTTACATGATGATCAGGTACATTTGATTAACTCCTAAGAAGCTTGTTCATTTAAATGAACCTTCAGCCACCTCCACCCTAACCGCAGACAGGTAATACTCCATTCTTCAGAATATGTTCCTCCCCCTGGTTTACACATTTGAGGAGAAGGACTCATACTGCAGCAGAATAATGAGCCTAAACATGTGCAAAGCTGTGATGAACTAATTAAAGACCAAAGAACTTAAAAGTATGTCCTGGTCATGAACTTTTTTCAGAGTCACCTAAACCCAGTGGTAATGGTAGTCACAGTGCCATTGCCTAACCTGTAGAGGTCTGTATCTCCCTCCATGGACATGCCTTCCGAGTCCAGTGCAGACCCAACACCACACCGGTCACCCTGAATGATATTACAGTGATACTGTACTGTGTGTGTTACTGTGATAAGCACATGGTACTTGAATAGGCAGGTCCACCACTGGCATTCTATGGCAAATGGGTAATCAGGCTACATGATGCCAGGCAGTGAGCACATGACCCACTGCAGGACGTCAGCCACCCTCACTCACACCAGTGGGCTGCAGGAAGTCTTTTTGCAGGCTCCGGCAGTCCTTATCCCGTTCATCCTTGCACAAAACAGCAGATACTGCTGATGGGTTAAGGACCCATCAGCAAGACCTAGAGTACTGCCTGTCTCCTGGAATCTCCCACACGCTCTTGAGCGTGTGGTATAAGACACAGCAAACCTTCTGGTAATGATACTTATTGATGTGCTATCCTGTGGTAATCGGACTACCTGTGCAACCGCTGTGGGGTCCAGGTATTGCCCAGTGCTACCAGTAGTGACACTGACCCAAGCCAAATCCAAAGGTAGGCCTGCACCTGAAAACCACTCCTGTTTTGGGGGCTTGTCTCATTGTTGCCTCTGTAGAGCACCAGTTGTTGATTGAAACTGATTCACATCCCCCCTCTGCTACTTAACTGACCAACTAAGTTGATGCTCTTTAAAAAGTTTATTAATTTTTTCTGAGCAGCATCTATAAACTAGAGATGGCTCGATACCACTTTTTTTTATGTCTGATACCGATATCATAAATTTGGATATCTGCCGATACCGATATGAATCCGATATAGTGTTTTTTAATCAATAAAACTGTTTTTTAATATCTTGCTGCATTTTGTATAAGTTCATACTCAAGTTTAAATAAACAACAACACTAAAGCTATTCTGTTATACCTGTATGTAAAAAAACTACACTGCGCCCAAAATATTTCATAGTTCAGCAACACTGATCAATCTAATAAACTTAAACCTGCTCCATCCTCCCTATTCTGGTATTTTAAAGAGTACTTAGCAGAAATATTAAGCAACCTAACTAATAGGGTTGCAAACTCCCAGCAAAAAAAAAAATAGGAAACCACCCCACCCTCCACCTCATGATGCTTAATCGATGTAATCAACTTTAATTTGATGCAGGGTGAAAAAATGCACAGAAATAAATTATTTTTCAAGAATAATTAAATAGATTCAACATCTTTCTTCAACAGAATTGCAGACTGCACAGATGGTATCTTCCCAAAGGAAAAAGTACTATAGCTTACTAGGGTATATTAGACTTAACAGTTACTATATACAGTAATGGACTTCTATACATTTTACATCAGATTAAAACTTTGGGTGTAAGATTCAGATAATTATTTATTAAAAGCTAGACATTTTAAATGAGAATAAGAAAGAAAAGTATGTCTTTGTGCCCCCTTTTCCCTGTTCATGCCCTATCGGCCCCCCTGGCCAAACTTTGCTAGATCCGCCCCTGCACAGTTACCAGCTGTCAGCTACGTAGAAAAGGATCCTGGTGTAGAAAGTAATATTAAATAAATTCTAACAACAGCTTATCAAGCTTAAACGTGCTGCTGTTGTCCAGCCGCTGGTTTCCTCTTTCTGGTGCAAAGTGGGCCAAAAACAAAGAAGAGAGATGGACTCGCGACAGAAAAGCCGATCAGCTGATCATTAATCAGTTTCATGAAGTAGCAGCAGGAGAGGGAGAGAGAGAGAGAGGCAGTCGCTCCATATATCGGTTGTTAAGCTTAACGTGGGAATGCGTTATAAACATTCAGAGATGAACTTACACACTTGCTTTACTTCTCTCTGGGATAACTTCCTCGGAGCTGAAATGCTGGTTTGGTAGCGAGGCTACAAATACACACAGCCGCTCTATCACGTGATGCATACTGCTCAGACGTGCTACGGTTATGAGCAAAGTTACACCGTGTCGCAAGTTTTGTGAGGTGCTTTTTTGATATTTAATGGATCGGATTACATTTTTTATTTCTAGCCGATATCCGATCCAGTAATTTAGGTCAGTATCGGACCGATACCTACCTAATATCGGATCGGTCCATCTCTACTATAAACATCATTAAATCGTTCATATTCAAAGGTATATCAGGCATATAGCAAAGGATAGTAGTTAAATGTTAAGCAGCTAACAACAGACTCTCAGCTATTTGCTGGTTGGTTGCTGGTGAGTGAGTGGTTGGATGTGTCTGCCTAATGATAACAAACATGAACCAGCTGTTTTATCAGTTATGCTCTGCTAAACAAATTACTGATAAAGTAAGGACGCCACATTTTGACTATCTATTCGGAGAAAATGCAACCACAAATATTAATACTGACAACTAGAACATTTCAACAATGGTTTACTGACTTTTGTAAATAGGAACAGGAATCTTCACTGTCACCTATGGTCTGCATTGCTTTTGTCTAACCAGCTAGATGTGCTGTTGTTAAACCGCATTAACAGCTGTTTTACATTAGTGTCACCTTCTGGTGGTATAGTAGTGCACTGCATACTGCTGGAAACCAGTGAAAAGAACAGATAAGACATAATTGCATAAACTATTTTATTTTTAAAAATTCATAACTGAAAATATTTGAAAATGTGAAAATCATGAGCATTCCTAATTGAGCTGTAAATAAATGTATAAAAATCTTATTCTGCAACCATGTCAGAAATCAGCAGGTCACCTACACACAAATGTATTTACACAAACTCAAACAGCATAGGGTGAGAAGGGTTTGCTTTCACTTCCACGGGGTTCCCAGAGGTTCCCAGGTTTAAGTGAACACAGTGTGAAGGGCTGTGCTCGCAAGATTAAAAGGTTAGAGAAGACACAACAGCTGAAGTGATACAGACTGCTACACTCACTCAGTGTGAGTCCCAAAGATGAATAAAGAACAGCCTCTTCATGTATAAGTCATGCCGTATGACACGTAAACACTGAAGGCTATCACTGCAGCTCAAGAGAGCACGAGAGTCTGGCTGAGGAGAATAGTGAAGCAAGCAAAAAAGAGCAAAGGCCTTACAGAGAGAGACGTTATAATGTGCTTCAAAACATGTCCTTCAGCATTCCTCATCCCAAGAGGTCAAGGCACGATTCTGAAAGCCAAACAGGCTCCCCTGCCATTGTTTCAAAAAGACTTGGTGAAATACCTGGCAGCTCACAGAACAGCTGAAAGCTGATCTGATTAAAGTCTCACAGTCAAAGTAAATATTAATTAATTACTAATTAATAATACTAATTAATTAAACCAATAAAGGATAGTGTGGGTTTGTAGTTTGTTTTCTTTATAGGAGCTCATATACCCTCAAAAAAATCCTTCTTTTAAATAGTAGTGCAGGCACTACGATATATGAGAGCTGAACATAAAACCATGATTGCATAGATAAGCAGGTATGCAGTAGGCATACTGCATAAGTAGTTGCTGATAAAGTATGCCAGAATGTATTTGGTTTTAGTAGCTGGATAATTAGAATAATCTATTACCAGTAAAGGCTCTGCTGTCATGGTCTCGGGGCTTTTCTGCTTTTTGTGCTATTTGTTTATTCCGAGATTCTTTGGATTTTAATTTTGAGTTTCTTATACAAGTTTTCTAGATTTCCCCAATGTTTACCTTAGTGTTTAGGCGTGTTTCTAAGATTTGAAATTGTTAGTTACGATCTCTTTTATTTTGGTCGTCTTTAGTCCCTTTTGTCTTTTATTTTGTTTCACTTCCCCTTGTCTCATTACCTTGATTGTTTGCACATGTCTGTTTTCTGCTTGTGTGTCCACTTCCTCTAATTATTCCTGTGTGTATATGCAGCTTTCAAGTTTTCCTTTCATTCCTTGTCAGACTGTGAGCCTTCCCTGTGTTTTCCTGTCACTGCATTGCTGTGGATTTCCTTTAGTCTTCCCTTTTGCACTTTTTGTTTTGCTTTCCCCTTTGGGCACTTTTGCAACAGCCTAATAAAAAGACTTCCCTTGTGTCAAATCCTGTCTCTTTTCTGTGTCTGCATTTGGGTCCTCAATCTCACACTCCATGCATAATCTGCAGTTTGTGAGGTGTGCTCCAAAAATCAAAGTAAAAATGTACTTGAAATATCTTTTCATTGTAAAAATGGAACTTTGTATTATGACGTTATGTCAGGTAGTATCACGACGCATCTTTGTATATGCTATTTGTCAAAAAAATCATTTGAGTTGCAGTACTTTGTAAAGAACTGTTATAAATTGCAAGTATTATGTTGGTTAGAATTAATTAAATACCAGAGGGTGGCTGTTATCAGCTCATAAAGACTGCTCTTAGGCACTCTGGGGCTAAAAGCTAATATCAGCACATTTTACTCACAGTTACTTCACTTGAAGGTAAAGCCACATTGAGGTACCCTGGGCCCTGGGATCCAAGTTTTTCAGAAGCCCCTTCATTCTCTAACAGAGCTCATTGCATGACCAATGTGGACCCAGGTCCAATTTACTGATACAGAAGTCTACACATACATAAATATACACAGCTATCTTGCTTTGAGATGCTCATTGAGATATCCTGTAAGAATGCAGACAGACTTCTTCAAACAGCATAAATTTTCTGTCAATCCAAAGATTTTCAGACATCATATTAGTCTGCAAAGATGTTTTAATTAATTGTAGCAAAGTGTAAAGTTGTAAGTAGTCCCTTAATTTTGTGCTTTGTGTTTGTGTGTGGGTTTTTTTGTTTTGAGGAGGAGGAGGAGGAGGAGGAGGAAGAGGAGGAGGATCAACTTTATTTTGATCCAAAGATCTATCTTTCTAGATTCAGTGTCATTAATCTTTTAGATTCAGTGTCATTCAGCTTCATTCTCTTCAATACTCTTTGTAAAGCACTGTGAAGTAAAGCATACAAGGCAAGACTTGATATACATAAACAGTGTTCTGTAATTTTGGAGAGCTCTGTGTGAGTGCCTCTGGCAAAGGCAACCGTTCCTATTACATCTCTTTTTTTTTCCATAAAGGAGGGATTCCTCTTGCTTGGTGTGAGATTAGTATTTCTCGCCATCCTGTGTCAGTTTATCTGCACACTTTAGAATAATCCTAACTTTTCTGAGTATCTGGGTAAATTATTCAGCTTGAATGATTCCATTTCTCAGTTATGATTTAATCATTCACAACTGCACTACAGACCACGTTTCCATCGATTGTTAATTAAGCCATGGATGTTTGGGAGGAAATATAAATTACACAACTACATGATTCAAAAAAAGGAGTTAAAATATAACTGGTATGAGCATCTCAGTGTCAGCACCTAACAATATGATAGCACTGGAGGATGGTTCAAGGTGCAGGTCTTAAAACAGTCAATACCCTGAAAGAACCCTGTGTTATGGAATACAGTTAAAATAGTAAATAATATCTTTGTGAAGCAATCCATCGTTATTGAATGCATGTGTTTTCTTTCTTTGTGTATGAGTGGATTAATTAAAGCAGTCTGCTGTAATGTCTGATGGAAGGGCATCAAGTGTTGACACGAAACTTCATGACTGATATTTCATTGGAGCCATTTATATCTGGTCATTATTGTGAGTACAAGCATGTTTGACATGAGGAGACACGTGTGAGCAGCAGAGAAGAAAATGGGTCACCACTGGGAAGAAAATATTGTTGCAGCATACACGCACAAGGACGGGGGAAAGAGCCATGGGGCATCCTCTTGTATGAAAATGCTTCTGCACTTTTAATGACTGGTTTATATACTATGGATACTTTGGATCCCAGTAGGAATACAAGATAAGATACAGGATAATTACATTCAGACAGCTTAGTCAAACAGCTTTGCCATGACCAGAAGTGGTTGCATAGACAATATATATGTGAATACTGCAACTACCTATATGGTAACTGGGTATGTTTAGTGTTCATGATTCAACAATAAAACAGATATTTCAGACCTTTTTTTGAAGATGTTCCACCTCTCATCATAGAGGCTTCTTTGGCTCTAAAACCAAAAGGTGGAGGTAGAGTGCAGGTATTTAAACCTTAGTGGAGGTTGAGGAGGAGGTGATCACTGACACACTATTAATCATGCTTGTCATTCCATGGCAGTTGTGAGGCCTGAGAAGGAATCTCAAGACTGTATTGTATGTGGCAGACAGTTGGTGTCGTATGCCACCACCTCTGTTCACAGTGGCCTATTTTATTCTTCTTTCACACCATCTGTCTTCTCAGTCCAAAATGTGAACACTTCAGGTGCAGATGTACATTTGAGTCTTGTCCCGTCAAGGTGGCTCTTCTATGTTGTGCCATGCATTTATGGAGAGGCTGTTTGGTTTCTCCACTGTAGAGGTCCAACATAGTTTATGTTTTACAGGTCTGCACTGCACAGCATAAATTATGATCCTAGCTTGTCTTTGATAGAGCATGAGCAAAAATTGAATTAATGGAATGGTTCCAAGGCAGAAACTGCTGACCAAAAAGAACACAAAAGATTGTCTTACATTTTCCAACATGATGATCCCTGCGACTTTTGGGAAAACATTTTGTGGAGTGATGGACTTTCTGGAAGGTTTGCATCCTATGACATCCTATGTGGCGTAAAACTAACGGAGCATTTCAAGTTCAACAGTCAAACATGGTGGTGGTAGTGTGACGGTCTGGGGCTGCTTTTCTGCTTTAGATTTCAGGACCTGGATGGATTACTATGATTGATGGAACCATGGAGAATGTATTACCATAAGTTCATTCCTTGAAGCTCAAGTGCATTTCTATTATGCAGCAGTGCAATGATGCAAGTCCACCTCTAAATGGCTCAAAAACAAATAAAATGTGGATTTTGTAGGGGCCTAGAAAAAGTCTGGGTTTAATCCAAGTAAGATGCTTTGATATCAGCTTAAACAAAGTCCTTCATGCTCACTGGTAGCTACAGTTATAGCTGTTTTGTATATATCCCTCTTTATTGAATATATTTCTCCTGTTTGCTATTTATCCCTGCTGTCTACTATTTATATTTTACTCTGGCACAGTTGTTGTGGAGCACCCACAATTTCGTTGTACATGAACAATAACAACGGCTATTCTATTCTATTCTATTCTATTCTATTCTATTCTATTCTATTCTATTCTATTCTATTCTATTCTATTAAAAAAAACTCCCTTTTTCTTTGTTACCATACCATAGCAGCTTTATAAAGCACTTTAACACAACAAAGTGCTGTACATATACAAATAGCATAAGCAAAATAAAATAAAATAAAATAAAATAAAATAAAATAAAATAAAATTGCATTATTTCAAAAATGCGACAAAGAAAAATGGGTCAAAATTTGACAATAATGATGTGAAAGACGTGTTATTGGAAATCTTAATTGTAGTTCTTGCTGCCAAGGGTGGGACAACCAGTTATTAGGTTAAGGGTGACAATTAGGTTTTGACACAGGGCCAGGTGGGTCTGGGTAGGTTTTTTCCCTTAATAAATGAAAACATTTGAAGTATTTGTATTGAAGTACTTACTCTGGTTGTCTTTGTCTAATATTACAATTTATGATGTGAAACATTTAAGTGTGACAAATATGCAGGACAAAAAAACTAAAACTATAAAGAAAGAAAAACATTTTTACTGCACTCTAAATACTACAGGGGTTAAAATATTCCATTCAGGTATGATCAGCACACTTTCAGGCCCTGGAAGACTCAGATGCACTTTATGTTACATGCAATATTTACATAATGAGAGAAAGATTTTGAGAGTAATGGTGTCTTAGAATATCACCTTTAATATTTATATTAACGGAGTGTCATGATGCTCTTGGTTCAACGCACGTATGTCCATATGAGATGTATGAGAGGGATCATATTTTGCTGCTGCTTTGCTCTCTGGGGGTTTCCATTTGTGCCACGATTCCTTGCAGATGATAGAAAAATGCGAGGCATGTAGAGACACGCTGATTGTGTTTGCCATTTCTAAAGCTTTAACAGCACGGCTCTTCCAGTACCTTAATCCAGTTTATCCCTCTGAGGCACAAACAGTGAGCTTGCTCATAGTCAATCTCTTGATTGTTCTGTGACCTTGAACAAGCAAATAATAAGAGTGCTTGGTTAGCATGGACCATTCTTTGGCAGAGCCATGTCAAAGAGATGGAGACCTGAGAGGGGAAAATGACTGCCTCATTAAAAGTAAAACCTGTAGATTAAATCAGAGAGGATGTAGAAATTAGCAGGAGCCAGAGTATCTGTGCTATCCAAAAGCAGCATGAATAGAGAAAACAAAAACAAAACGGCAGCAAATACATTTTTTTCATAAGTAGCCATTTTTAACTACTTGGGAAGTCACATGGTTAATCAGTGGGCCCAACACGCGAGTAAAAAATGAAGATCATCAAAAAGGGTGACACGTGACATGATTCTCAGAAAAAAGTGATTCAGAAAACCCTTTAATGAAAGGAAAAAAAATAAATGGACCATATTACCCAGAATAGGGTTACCAGGGCCCGACCCTGGAGCCAGGCACATGGGACCCGGCCAGGCTTGCCCTCCTGTAGGCTCACACCTGCAGGTGATGCCACAGAAGTCAGGAACAATGTGTGTCGGCCGGCAATCAAGGGTGGGAATCAAGGCCCTAGTGGTCCGATCATTAGCTGTTGAGAAGGGCTACTGTGACATGGAACATCACCACTCTAGTAGAGAAAGAGTCTAAGCTGGTGCATGAAAGTTAGATACAGTCAGGCTCAGCTTAACGCACAGCGTGAGCTCTGGAGCCACAGAGGGGCTGGATTCTGTTCCAGTCTGAAGTTGCCCTCAGTGAGAGGAGGCGGATATTTGTGAGTATCCATGTATCCCCCCAGCTTATTGCCTGTATGTGGGGTTTTTACCAGTGGATGAGGGTGTTGCAAAGCAATAATGTTACCAACAGTGAGACCTGGTGGGGCATAAATGGGAGGAATAGTCCGTCTGATCTGAGCCCAAGCGATGTTCTGTTATTGGACTTTAGCGCAAATTAAGTGAGCACCATGTTCAAACATAAGGGTGTAGGTCATCAGGAGATCCTAGAAGGCAGGCCGATGATTGATTTTAGAATTGCATCATCAGATCAGTGGCCCTATGTTCTGAACACGTGGTGGTTAGCTGGATCAGATGGTAGGAGCGGATGCTTACAGGTCTGGTGCTGCTGACTTCAGCTGAGGATATAGATGGGTGGGGGAAGGAAAACTTCAAGGACCTCTGTACTGACACGTCTTTTGTAGAGAAAGCAGGATCTGGGGACACAGGCGACAACTCGTCCATCACTGGGGGCAAGGTCACTGAGGTAGTTCCTTGTTGACGTGGCATCTGGGGTGGAGAATATTTGCCTTGAGTTTGTAAAGTCCAGGATGTTGCAGGTCATCTTGGTTGACATGTCACGTGGAGATCTGGGGAGGTGCTTCTAGATTGGCAGACTGGGTGGCATTGCTTACTAAAAGGAATTTTATCAATGTGGAAAGGAGATCCCACTGTGGGACCATTTGAAAACGCATTGCTGGTGGAATTGCGAGTGCTAACTTGATTGGGTGGTGAAGGCCAGAGGGGAATCCTATTGTGTTCTATGAAGTACGTAACTATTAAAATGTCACAGTAAATGGCATAGCTGTGGATTCAAACAGATGGACCACAGACAGCTGTTACTGATTATGACTGAGACCAGGCCCTGCAGGTCTGGCACTCTCCACTAGTAATACAGAGCGAGAACTGCGGTAACCCTGGACAGGTTGCAAGTCAACTTTTCTTACAGCAAATCATAAAATAGTGATTTCATCATACATAGTGCTGTGATGCATTTTTAATCATGCAGAAAGGGTTAATAAAACAGAAAATATTATGAAGGAGTGGTGAAATACGAAGAACAGCTAGATAGTAATGCTTATATAGTTGTTAAATCGTGAGAAAATCAAATTCCTTTGTCATTGTCTTGTTATCGTTCATAGGAAAGAAGAGTTCTTGGCACCACGAACAGTGGATAGATGGGGAACCATCTGCATGAAGAATCTGCCAGTACTGGTTTATCTTCATAGAGACACATTCTGCCCACAAATAAGAATGCCAATGCAAGTTGTACCAGAGAGGCTCAAAAGAGATGCTGGCATGGTTATGAGTGTGAGAATAAAAAGTAGTGCAAACTGTTTCATCTCTTTGCTTTATTTCTTTGTGTACTGGTGTAACACAATTTTTGTCCCTTGTGTTTTTTTAACATAAACTTGCTTCTTTCAACCCCAGAATAAAAAACATGAAATAATATTCTTTGTGGTGACATTTGAATGACCAAATATGACCACTAGATTCTGTGATTTATTCTTTTCTTATTCAACTTTAACTCACAGAATATATTTGATAGGTGAAACATTGGTGAGGGATAATTATTCTAAAATTAGTCTGCAGGTTTAAAGGCACAGCATGCCACTGTTTATTCTCTCTTGTGAATTCAAGCTTTAGCATCCGTTCATCTCTTGGCAGAAACTACTGTGAGGCCCTTATGAGGGAGTCAGGGCAGATGGCAGCATTTCTTCCTGCCCAGCTATAACCAAGCTTGTAGAGGACAGTGCTTGCGAAACATTAAGCCAGTGAATTCAGCTGTTTCTGCATTCACCATGTGTACCTAAAATATAACAGGAAAGAAGACAGGCAGATGTTTCGGTTTTTGAAATCATGATAAGACTGCAAACCGTGTGTTTTGCTTCCCTACACTGTATATAAAACATATGGGTGTTCACTGATATAAGGCAGAGCAAGTTAACTTAGCTTATGTCAGGCGTGTCGTGTGTGGAGGTGAGGAAGAGATGACCCAAACGCTGGACTCACGGTGCAGGATAATGGTGTTTTATTGTAGGTAGGCTGGATGAACAGAACATGAACTGAAATGACTGACTGGGTGACTGAACTAACGGGCTGACTGGACCGACTGACTGACTGACTGACTGAACTGAACATACATGCGAAGAGACGACATCAACATCAACATCAACATCAATGACACGACAAAGAACTGGTGAAACTGAGGAACTTAAATACACAGGTTGAATGATGACAATGATTGGAAACAGGTGAGTACAGGGCTGAACATAGTCTGACTAATGACACAAGCTGACACGGGAAAAAACAGGAAGTGAGAACGTAAATGTGGCAAACTAAACTGAACATGAACAAACTGAAATCACTGGGTCAACGACCCAGGAACCCTGACAGCTTAGCATGAGGACTGAAAACAGAGGGAAACATGTAACACTTCACAAAAGAAACTGGATCATATTGACTTTTCTCCAGTCTGTAATTATGCAGAGTAATTTGAGAGAAAAATGCACTATACTGATTTTGTATTAAAGATGTCAGGCTGTATTTTAATGTGCATCAGTCTGTTTCTAATCTTCTAAAAAAAAGCAATTATATGAAAAAGAGATTAGAGATAAGATTTTCCTTGTTTTCAGTGGTATATACACCTATGCAGGTAAGAATTGTGCAATTCCAATTCTTTTACCAATATCACAATTTGATTCCAACGATCAAATCAACCCAACGATCAATTTTCGTTGGGTTCTAATTGGTTCCGCTTTGAGAGTTACCATCATTGTTAAGCAGCATATCAAAGACTTTACATTCATGCAAAGTAATTGCATAAATGGTCAAATGTTTGTGCATTTTAAAGGAATTTCCCCTGTTTGTTGTGATCAGTTTAAGGCTTGCAGCTTTGCTTGTGAGCACAGAAGCCCCACCAACCTGCTGTTCACATCTTTGGTTTGTGATTCAGCCAATCAGATAAAAGCTGGCTTAAAAGGAAAAGAGCTGAAACAGCTTCTTTTAGATAAAGGATGAATTGAGGGGCCACACCAAACCACCTAATATAAAGTAAATAAGAATGACTTTGACCTGTGAAATATCTGGTCTAAGAATAAAAACACGTCAATAGAAAGGATCAGACTAGGTTTTATTTTAAAGACTAGGAGGGAGAATATACCCCTCATGTCATACAAGTGATTTATGGAACACTGTCCAGTGATTTATGACTTAGGAAGTAATAAATGTTTAAGACATATCATAATTTTTATGAAAATCATAAAATTATGATATGTCATAACTCGGTAATAATCAATAATCACATGCCCAAACACGTGTGTGTGTGTAAGAGTGGACGGGTATTAACATCTTCATGGGGACCAAAAATTCGTAGTTTACTATACTTGTGGGGACCAAAATCCATGCATATCTAATGTTCACATTTATTTTCTCACAATTTTTCTAAAAGTACCATACTAGCATAATAGTTAGAATTCACAAGTCAGTCATACAACACATGCTTCAGTAACTCAAATTCTGGTGAAATTTATTATTTAATATATAAAAATCAAGTAAATGTTACTTTTTTTGGTTAAAAAATATTTTTAGCCCTTCAACTGTGCTACAGATAGTTTGTGTATCAGTTATTCTATACACATTCCTCACTTTGCTACTGGCTTTGTTTGGATTCAGCATTACAGTTCTCTTGCTGGCTATACTTAATATACTGGAAAGTCAGTGGCTGATTAAACATTCGTCAGTAGGTCAGGCAGCTAAACATGAAACTGCTGCAGCATTTCATGTCAGTGAAAAGGTAAAGGAGAAGCGGGGTTGGTAGAGGAAGATGTAGAAAGTATTTTCTGAGTTCATTCTAATTTGGAAATGAAAAGATACAGACGCTCAGAGACAGTCAGGACCTGAATATACTTTCTTTTAGCATACCTCAAGGTAATTATTCCATTAAGCTTAGATGCTTCCCGCAGTGGAAATGGCCTCACCAGCATCCATGAGGAACAACAAAGCTGCTTTGTATAATAAAATTTGCAGTGTTATATGAAAATCCAACTTTTCATTAATGTTTACTAGTCCTCGCTGGCTTGCCTCAAGCCCCATGTTAATGAGCTCTGGAAACAAATCTATACTGTTCAATTTATATTCGTGCTGTCTGAAAGATCTGGCTGCAGTGGAAACTAGATGTATAATGTTAAAGCTTGAGCTCAACCCACACATTGATATTCATGTTGGCTGACTGTTGAGGTATAGAGAATTAGAAGAAAGAAACATAGGGGAGGAAAAAAAAACAAGTCTCACATGAATCATTTTAAAGCAAAGAGAGCGAGCTCTGATGCAGATACACGAGGAAGATGAGGGGGAAAGGTGGATGTGCAACGCTTCAGTGGGATAGAGTTTTCAGTTCAGACTTGGAGATAGGGAGCAACTATGTAGTCCTGTCAGGGGTGGAGAGGTCATTGCGCTACTGGGAACACAGGGAAAAGAGAGCCGAGGTGCTGAATTCAAATTGAGGAACCGTGGAGACAGTGAGCGGGGGCTGAAATGGAAGAATTTAGTGTGGATTAAAATGAGACAGGCTGCAGCCTTCTGTATGAGTTGTAGAGGCTGGAGAAAGGTCGGCCGGGAGCCCAGCCAGGAGGGAATTGTCGTCACGCAGACGAGCAGTGGTTGCACAGTGTGTGAGTTCACACCAAGATTATTGCTAGTCTGAGCAGAAGAGAGTGTGGAGCTGTCAGTGAAACGGCGGTCTTGTATAGGGATTTTAAAAAAATTGTCTTGGATTGATGTGTCTGGCAGATATCCAGCAGTAGATGTTCACCAAGCAGAGGTGCAAGCCTTAAGATGTGTGTTGATAGGAGAAAAGAAGAATGTTCTTATCATGCTGTCAGCTATAAACGTAACATATTTCGTTTTGCCATGTTTTCTCTGTCATGTACTGTTACAGTTTTAGATCCATCCATCCATCTATCCATCTTCTGCTTATCCTGGGCAGGGTCCCAGGGGCAGCAGCCTAAGCAGAGAAGCCCAGACCTCCCTCTCTCCGGTCCACCTCCTCCAGATAGTCCAGGGGAACACCGAGCCGTTTCCAGTGCAGCTGAGAGATATAATCTCTCCAGCGTGTGCTGGATCTGCCCCAGGGCTCCTACCGGTGGGACACCATGAACACCTCACCCAAGAGGCATCCTTGTCAGAAGACTGAAATACCTCAACTGTCCAAATTCTGTCCATGAAAATTATGAACAGAGAATTGACAAAGGGCAGCCCTGGCATGCTGGTTATGTGGACCAAGCTCTTGCAACTGTTATATAGGGCTCGAATGGCTTGTAGCAATGGGCCAGACCCTCCATATTCCTGAAGTACCTCCCACAGGACACTCTGAGGAACATGGTCGAATGCCTTCTTAAGTCCTCAAAACGCTAGTTGGTAAACTCCCATGCACCCTCACGTATCCTCGAGTGGCTGATGAGCTGGTCCAGTGTTTCGTGACGAGGACAAAAACTGTTTTGTTCCATAACATATACCACAGACTTCTGCTGTAGCCATTGTTACTGTTGATCTTTCTGCTGTCAGTACTCATAAGTACTCAAAAAATGTGAAATTGACATGTAAACAAAACAGCATTTAAATGGTTTGCTGGTTATTTTTAATGGCAATTTGTGTAGTATCCAAACATTTTGGAAACAGGACTGTATTTCTGTTTGAGACAAGTGCATGAGCTGTGCTCAAAAGCACATGCTGTTGCAGGATTTCTCAAATCCTGCCAATTAAAAGAAACCGAGCTTTTACCGAAAGGGTGGCCTTAAGAAGTCCAAGGGTAATATTGCCTCTTTTAGACTGAACTGAGTAAGATTTGTAAGGAAGGAGTCGTAGAATTGAAAAGTACAGAGCTGAAGGTGAGCTTACTAATTCCGTTTGCAATTTTATGTGATAGTGGAGTCAAGGAGAAGATGAATGCGAGTGGATTCTACAGCCCTGGGAAAATGTGTGAAAACATAGACCCTGGTGAGGGCAGATTAGGAAAATCAATCGAAAAAGATTCTTCGGAGAGCAAACATGAAAAGGGACACTTGAGGTTAATATGGTTCAAAGCAAAAACAGCCTGAGCTGAGGTCAATTCTACAAGACATACTTCTCTTACGTAGACAGATTTATGCTCCAACTTGCAGATAACATTTTCTTCAGACCTGCAAACCTGATGAGGTGGAGGTCTACTGCTGAAAGCAACAGTAGGGGAGACTGGGTGGAATAGTAAGAGGGGGAAATTGTAACACACTCTATTTGTCTGTGACCTTTGCACTTTCAGTTTTTTATTGAATATTTCTGTTTTGAGTCTTGTACCTTTTTTTTAGATAAGATTTTTTTAGGGTTGGTTTCTTCATATTTATATCCTGAGGTTTTACTTTAGTTGTAGTTATCTGGGTTATTTTCATGGTTGTACGGCTGTATTGTGTTCCTTGCTTCAGTGTATTTTAGGTTTCCTGTGTTACTGGTGTCAAGTCTGTTTCTGTGTCCCATGTTTGGTTACTTCCTGTTTTATTTTGCTAGTCTCTAGTCTTGTGTGCTTTGTTTACATTTGTTTCCCCTCTGTCTCATGAGTTTGATTTGGTTCACCTGTGTCTTGTTTTACTCAGATGTGTTCTCGCTCCCTAATTGCCCTGTGTGTGTATTTAAGCCCTCCGTTTGCTTTGGGTCTTTGTTGTGTCATACTACTTGTTCTTCATGTGCTCCCTGAGTAGTCGGTGTTTTCACTCGGTGCCTGGCTTTTCTGTTGTGCCAAATAAAGGTTCGTTTTTCCTTTTCTTGCTCTTAGCGTATGCGTTTGGTTCCATCTGCCACACTGCGCAGAAACAAACTTGAGTGATTACATGTCATCAGAAGATGCTCAGGATTCTTTCTCTGCTTATGGAAAAGTGCAGTTTCTTCACTTCTGCAGAAAGTCTCAAGGTCAAAACAGACATTAACTTTTTCAGCAGTTTGAGCTGCAATAGCTCATCTTTTGCGTTGGACCACAGAGGCCAGCCTTCGCTCCCCACATGCATCAGTGAACCTTGGCCGCCCATGACTCTGTCACTGGTTCACCACTGTTCCTTCCTTGGACCGCTTTTGATAGCTACTGACCACTATAGACCAGGAACAGCCCACAAGACCTGCAGTTTTGGAGATGCTCTGTCCCATTCTAGATAACCCAGTTTATCAAACTCAAATCCTTACTCTTGCCCTTTTTTACCTGCTTCTAACATCAACTTTGAAGACAAACTGCTCACTTGCTACCTAATCTATTCCACGCACTAGCAGACGCCATGATGAAGAGACAGTCGGTATTCTTCACCTGTCAGTGGTCATAATGTTATGCCTTGAACGCACAGCTTGCAGTACCTGACATTTGAACAAATCTGTAAGAACATGAGACAACTTTTTCTTTTAAAGTTGCATTATTAGTGACAACTGAAGTAATGTGATTACTTTGGAGATTGCTCCAAAGTAGATTAGTATGATTGATACTCTGTATTTTTAATTTCAGTGTTATGATTGCTCTCATTGGTGGGAGCAACTGCAAAACTGTCTTTTTGCATTAAAACGATTATAGCATTCTCCTCAGTAGTAAAAAGATAATAAGTCGTTATTAGTTTGTGTAGATATGTCCCTTTTCACAAAAGAGAATTAGTACATTTTTAGCATTTTGAGATTTTTTTTTTAAGGAAAATGTTACAATGTTGCTCCTGGTCCCGCCTTAAGTAAGATCCATTAATAAGCTTATCTTTTACTAGAGATGCATTGATTGATCAGCTAGCAACAGGAACTAGTCTGTCCAGATTATGATCAGCTGATCAGCCTCTGATATTTCTGAGCAACTTCAGAAAACTAACCAATCATGGTGATGTAGACCATGGCAACTGCCCTCCAGCATGATGAAGAGAAGAGGTTTCTTTGGATCGATTTATACTCCTCCACACTTTTCTCACCATAACTCACATCTGTCCTGGTCTCCCCCACCCCCAGAGTTCTTTAGCCTATTTACATATTTTTTTTTTGCAAACTGGAATCTGATCATCCAGCATATAACTACAGCTCTGGAATCAAAGGTGATACAAAGATAAGTAGCAAGCCTAGGATTTTTTTTCATTTCTCTAATTTGTCTCTCCTCATCTCCTCTGTCCTCCTCTTTCCTGCCTGATGACCTGGAAATCAATTTCTGTGCCATATCTTAAATGATTTCCTAAAATGGACAGGAGAGAGGAATGAGGAGGCTCGCTGGAGGACAGAAAACGCACAGCTGTTTTAGTCCTCTGTAAGTTGTTTTGGTTGTTTACTGCATGATTAGACATTTCATTCAATGTAAATGTGAATATATTAGTGTCACAAACACTGTTATGCTCACCTCATATCTAGGATCATAAAATACAGCATTAGGCTGTAACAGAAGAGGTGATAGTTTTAACAAATGTCATATGTCATTGACATGGTTTCAAAATGACAGCTCGGGAACAAGGATATGTCATTTTGTAAAATTGTAAAATACCTGCTGCCTTGTCTACTATCTCCTCGTGTCTCTTCCTCGCTCCAACCACTTGCATATGTGGAAGGATGGACTAATACATGTGGAGAGGCACTGAGGATGCATGAGCTGAGAAATGAGAAGGTAGGCTATAGCTCTCTTGTGCTGATGCTAATGAAGCAATTCAACACACCTAAATAATCGCCACACAAATTTCCCAAACATCATGGTGCCATGAGAGAGGGGGAGACTATAAGATGCTGTAATTTTCTCCTTGCTATACAAAAACATCAACAAATTGCTTTTCGTAAAATTTTACTAGTGGATTTTAACAAGAGCGAATTGTCTGTTTACCAAATGAAAGCTGTGAAGCACAAAGGCAAATAAAGGGCATAAAAATCAAATTGTTTCTCCCAAACAATCTAGAGGGCACTGTTGATAAGTGTTAGAGCTCCAGATGATGTTTGAACTGATTTTACATCATCTCACACTGAGTTGAACCTTAATGGAAAAGAAGCAGATGGGCAGTGTTTGTCTGAAGGGCTGGATGAGGTCAAGAGTGGACGTGTTTCCCCCGACAGTAGAATGAGATTTCAAAACCTTATAGCGGATGAGGAAAGATTGAGATCGGCACTGAAACATTCTGAATCACCGGGGTCAGAGGAGGATACAAGGATGGAGGAGAAAAGAACCCCCAGATGTAACGCATACATAATCCTTTGCCGTGTAAGAGCGGGGCAGAGTGCATAAAGGAGGAGATGGAGGCAAGTTTCCACAGAAATGCTGTTTAGTTTTTTTAGGTTTTTTTTTTTGTGCTGAAAATTTCCGCTGAGCCAAGCTTTTTTGCCTCTTTGTGACAGCAGCTGGGAGGCTTTTACAATTAATTTTGCAAGGTTTTCAGACAGCCAAGCTTCAGGAAGGAAATCATGACAGTGAAGGTCAAAAGAAGAACAGAGGACGGCTAATGAAGGAGGAGTGCAGTCTGTGGAGGAGTTCTACAGCCTGCAGATTCTGCTAAGAAGAAGTGCTGTGAAGTAAAGCCAGATTAAAATTGTAAGTTGACACAGGAAGTGGTGGCAAACTGCTGAATTCAATGTCAGATGATATTTTTAATATTAATAGAAAGATGATCAAATCAAAGATGAAAAATTAAAGACTGTGGTAAAGATGAGACAGAATGTTCAATAAATGATGGCAAAGTAGTACTATAATACGTATTCATGTATTATTTACAATATATTCATTATTGTTTTTATCCCTTCACCAAGCAGTAGCTGAGGCTGAGGTGGAGAGATGCCTAAAGTCCTGTTTGCATGTCTCTGTGCCTTTCTATGAGCAAGATCATACAACAAGGCTGAATTTCATAAAACAAAAATACAAAAACTTAAAAACTGGGCATGAGAAACACATGGAAAAGGAACACTCATCAGAGCAAAGGCCACAACTGTTAATGAAAGTGTACCTGAATGTGGCACATATGACTTAAGCTATACATATATATGAACATTCATTTTTATGCTGGTCATTAATTCTTGTAATAAGTACCGTTGTAAATAAACAACAACTCAGGCACAGGAGAAACATTCGAAAAGTGGGTTTTCTTGCACCTCAAACAAACAAAAATAATAACCTGCCCAAGGAAGAGAGAACTCAGTGGTGCAAAACCTTATAAACACGAAGGGAAAAACACCACAAGGACAAGAAAGTCAGCACAAAGAAACTCATTCCCCCATGCTGTCGCAGCAGATGGTTCAGTCCATTTCTCTGCATTTCAACCAGCTCCACCTTAACCTCCTCTTATATTAATCCAGGATGGACTGATGTAGCAGACGGGTAACTCAAAAGACAGACAAAAAGTAACTGTTTATATCCATCAATGACATAATGGTGTAAACCAAATATGTGCCACCATTATTTAGCAAACCTATATGTCTGATTTATGTGCATGTAGAGGGTGGATGAATATCATTAATTTGTTATTACAGGTTTGTGATTGTAGATACACAACAATGTAATAAAAATGCAAAAATGTAACTGTTCAAAGTAAAGCTGACTAATCCAAGTCACAGAGACTGCACAGAATAATGGACTGTGTTCAAATGCTGCTTGTTTATGGACCTACTGAAAAACTAAAACTATATTTTCAAAGTGGAAAACACAAGTAGAAAATCCACCATTCAGACATATGACATCGGTTTACTGATCCTAAAACCCTTCTTGCTGAATCATCTGAAATACTCAAACCCTCCATTAAAGGCAGACACTAATCCATACTAAAACCTAAATATTTACTATGCATATGTGCACATTTTATCCTGTTCTGTAAGCTACAGCAAAACCATTTGCATACACAAATGCTTGCCTGCAAGGCTCTGTCTCAAGTACCTGTAGGAAAAAAACAAAGATTCCATGATTGTAAAGCAACAGCTTCAAATTAAGACTTAACACTGCTGTCTGTTTGAAAAAGAGGAATGGCAGTGTTCTAGAACAGAGAGCCAGAATTATAGGATAGAGCAGAGACTGAGGCATTGTGCTGCAGAGAGACAGCAGCAAGTGTTTCTGTCTTGTCTGAGGTGATCAATGCCTGTGAGGCAGCACAGAAAGGCAGAGATGAGGGAGATGAGCTCCGCTGTCTGGACTGCTGACTGACAGCTCCACCATCCTGTCTCTGTGATGGTCTGAGTGAAAGCGAGCTGACCTTAAGGGTTGAATAAGGTTAAATCGACTGCAATGTTGGGGACAGATGGCCCTGTGTCTCAGAAAAAGCAAGCAGGGGCTGGGAGAAGAGACGGATGAGGATAGTGAAAGGGAAAAAAATAATGAAAACAAGCAGGCAGACTGCCGTGGATTTACTCTGTCCTTCCTCAACAGACTCCTGTGGATAAGCTCCCATGTTTTTTGTTTTTTTTTGTGGGTTTTTTTGTGCAGCTGGCCATGCAAAGAGGACGAGTTGCACAAGTCTGCAGCTCAACAGCAGCTATAACCACAGGGGGAAAGCCTGAGATCAAGCAATATTAATGCTGATTGGAATAATAACAGGAGTGCCTGGCTCAGTGGGGGAGGCACTGTCGCTCTTTATAAAGTGGATGCGCAACAAACCTCCAGCAAAGCACCTGACAACTCAGGGTAACAGCAAGCTAACGGCTTTCTACAGCTTTTTCCCACTAGAGAACATACCAAGCAAACAGCACGCAGTAGTTTGAAGTCAAATCAATGAAATTTTACTTATATAACACATTTAATTTGCAGTCAGCTCGATGTGCTTTACAACCAAGCGCATACAAACTGGAGCATGAGAATTTATTTAAATGACTACAAGAACAAACACCACAAATAACAACATCCTCTACAAGACACTGATAAACCGCATGGAGATAGACTTTATCTTGGATCAGACAAATAGTCAGACTCCAGCATTTGTTTAAATCCATCTGTTACACAAAGTAGGATTAAATTTAAAAAAGTAAGAAAAACAGCTGAACAAGATAGACCTGCTCTGTCAAATAATTCAGCTCCATTCAGTCCATCATAATTCTTTTGCTTTCTGGATGAGAGCAGCTATTACATTTTACTGGGAAAATTGTTTAAGAGGTGTGACATTACATATGGTAAATGGTAAATGGCCTGTATTTGTATAGCGCTTTTATTAGTCCCTAAGGACCCCAAAGCGCGTTACACAACCTGTCATCCACCCATTCACACACTGGTGATGGCAAGCTACATTGTAGCCACAGCCACCCTGGGGCGCACTGACAGAGGCGAGGCTGCCGGACACTGGCGCCACCGGGCCCTCTGACCACCACCAGTAGGCAACGGGTGAAGTGTCTTGCCCAAGGACACAACAACCGAGACTGTCCAAGCCGGGGCTCGAACCGGCAACCTTCCGATTACAAGGCGAACTCCCAACTCTTGAGCCACGATCGCCCCTTGCATTACATATATCTCCAATATATGTAATGCAGTGCACTGCAAAATATTCTTCATCGTGTTAGAGGCCTCATTATACCTTGATGACAACAGTGTCTCCACAACTTGATGTTTCCGAAATATACAATACTGCTCTTTCGACAAACAACCCATGACTGTGTGGATGATTTGTCTTCTACAAGCTGTTATAACTCATATGTTACCAGCACTCTCATGACTGAAGTATCCACCATTGTGTGATGGTTTGGGTGGGGCAGAGCGTAGAGTAGACCATATCAAAATTACCCAATGGTTTGTGAAGTGGGCAGCATTGGAGGCGTAGTGGTTAGCACTGTTGCCTCACTGCAACAAGATCCTGGGTTCACAGGAATCACAGGTTTCAATGCACCATCAGGCCTGGGCCTTTCTGTGTGGGTTTACATAATCTCTCTGGGTAATTAAGTGATTTGATGCGTTTTAATTGGCTGTAGGTGAGAATGGATTTCTGTCTCTCTGCGTTAGCCCTATAATAGACTGTCACATGGCTAGGGTGTAGCTTGCCTCTTGCCCTATAACAGTTAGAGATCGCCTCCCAAATTAGACAAGTGGAAGACAATTGATGTCTGATTTGTAAAGCCCCATTTCAAAGATTTAAAGATGACCATTTGTTGCTCTCATGTTGGTCCCCATAAGTAATCATATTTGGGTGAGACGGTGCAATGCTAAGTTATTAGCTAAAGCTAGCCAGCCAGGTTTTCAAGCTGCATTCATGACCGTCTATATCAGGGGTCGGGAAACTGTCCTGCAGGTTTTAGATATGTCCTTGATCCAACACAGCTGATTTAAATGACTTGAGGTTGTCCAGATTCCTGGTAATGAACTAATCATTTGATTCAGGTGTGTTGAACCAGGGTGAGATCTAAAACCTGCAGGACACCGGCCCTTGAGGCCTGGAGTTCCCCTGGTCTAAATGCATAACAGACTGCATTGTAACTGCAAAAAATATGATCTAGAAAAAAACAATCGCACAACCGGCAAATCATAGAGGTACTATAAAGCCAGCAAAGCTAGCAACTACAGACACCAGCATCCACCTGTTACTTAAAGGATTTCTTAACAAACACACCTCCTTCCAGTTGAAGAAGAAGGTGATGTAGAACATAAATGATCTCGACAGAAAAACCATTTCATAAACATAAACATAATATGATGGAAGACAAGTACGAAAAAAGTATTTATTATTTCATTTATTAATTTATTAGTTCATTTAGGAATTTATGTATTAATAATTCTTCTATTTATTGTCAATTAAATGATCAAATAATGAATTAGCCTACTTTATTAATGAGTAGATAACAAAAGAAAAGGTCATTTGTAAATGAAATTACATATGCATATTTTATTGCATAATTCATTATTAAATCACGTAGCTTTCCACTATGTGATCATTTTGACCCAACTTTACTAACTTACTCGGTAACTTCACGGGTAAGTGTGGTTGTTTTCTTTACCTTCAGTCGTGAACACAGCCACCGTGGCATTTAAGTACTGCTTTGCTCTGCATTGTTGGTGGCAGGAACGCGGAGGCCAGGCTCTGACTGTGCTGCTGTAGTGCTAGGACGTCATCCACGCTTGACTGACGCGTGAGTCACGGCAGTTCATTAAGTGCTTCAACGAGCCTAACCTGTAGGGCCACACGCGCGGGAACCACTGCATGATTTGTGCTCTGGATCTTTGACCAATGCTGATATTGTCAGATTCAGTCCTACTTTATTTATTTAGACGTGGATCTGATTATTCTGTGGCGTTCTCATAAACGTCCTTCAAATGGCTCACGGGTGGGGTTTTATTAGCCCGCCGCCCTCTGCATTGTACTTCAATACATCGTGCACTGTGGGCATGGAGCTCAGTGTATAGAGATGGGCTTCGGCATAGCCTTTGCACGCTTTTGAAGGCCCTCCTTATGTGCAGTAAAGCCTGTGGACTGCTGGACACGACTCTCCCGTTTGCACGGTGGAGGAGCTGTGACGCGTCCACATCACCAATGCAAATGAGACTGACTACCCCTCCTTCTCGTCCCCATCACCTCCTCTTTCTGTATCTCTCTCTCTCTCTGACACACACAGACACACACGCACATACACACGTACTGCCTGCGCTTTATATCGCCGTGCCAGCCTTTCGGGGCGACGGAAAGCAGCACTGGCTGGCTGAGAAAAAGCGAGAGAGAGAGAGAAAGAGAGAGGGAGAGCGAGCTTATATAACAGCTCTGGGAAACGCCGAGGACACACTCGGTGCACAATAAAGCGAGGAAAACAGCGATCTTAACGGCTATAAACTGATAAGTGATCGCGCAGTGGAAGGATGCCGCGCCGCTCCGGTACTGAAGGTAAGCCGCGCGGTCCAACATTCAATACTGTAAATGGTGGAGGCACAGTGAGGGGCTTTTAAGATGGAAGACCTCGGCTTCTTAAATAGGTGATGCGTGTTTACTCTCGCTTGTGATTCATTTGTCTTTCAACCTCCCATCCCGTTCCACTAAATCAATTCAGCCACGCGTCTTTGTTTTTCACCTCGAATGCACAACCGCGAGTTATTTTACGCGTAAAAACGTGGAGTTGAACATAACTTGGGCACTCGGACATGATCGGAGACTGTTCACTGAGCAAACTGTTGCTTCTATCATAGGGAGCATCACCGCACCCCTACTTTTTTTTGAAGGGGGGGGTGGAGTGTGTCTTAGAAGGCCTGAGATGAAAAGTAGAGCTGAAGGGCATGACGGTGTGTGACGGCCACCGAGACAACGAGGCATTAATGGATCTCATCGGATGTTCACTTCACTGCTCCACTCTTCAGTCAAAGTGTCAGGCTTCAGAGAACACTGCGAACACCACAGTGTTTTTAGCCTACACATTCAGCGATCCTCAACATCTCATCTTTGCATGTTTTTTCCCCCACTCATCACTTATTCATCTCTCCACGGATGAGGCAAGAGTTTGTCTGCGCACACTGCTATGATAATCCCCATTTCATAAGCACCCATAATGCGCTCTCCAGACAGTTTTTATCACATGATAGTTTTTTCAGTGAGATAGTTGAGATTTGGAAGCTGGGAGATAAGGTCAAGAATACACATTTCAAAATCAGGAATCACAACTTTGGGCAGCAATATGATATAAAAACAAATGCCAACAGTGGAAGCAGTGGAGCAGCACCATGGGATTTGCTGCAAGACGCTGCAAGACAGAAACACAAGCCGATATGTCAACATAAGCCGTGAATCTAATTCACCAGTCGGGCACATCTTTTCCTTTTCATTGTGCTGACATATAGAGAAATACACTTGCATTAAATCTAGCTGCTGCTATTTTTTCTGTTTTCTCCCCCCAGCTTACACCCAAGGATCCCCTTGGAGTCACTGACCACAGCATTGGATATTAAATCTTTCTGGTGTGACACATCCTTTGTTCCACTGCTGATCTCACACTCTGTGGCTCCAAAAGGACCAAGACAATGTGTGCACCTCTGCTAGATCCTGCAGGTCTTGTCATTGTTATGAAGTTCTAAGTAGGTTACAGATCTGCTCTCTCTCCTTACTCATCAAATGGCCTTCCACTGAGCTGCGAGACAGTAAACGGTATAGGAATGGTGGCACCCTTCTACAAGCTGCACTGCCTCTTGAAGCGGGCTCAAATGCTGCTGCTCTGCTTGGGTATCGCCTATCTGATGGCAGGCAGCATCCTGCTTCTACAGCGCTCCAGCATCAGAGTGGCTCAGCCAAACCTAGCCAGCCTGCCCCCCCTGTGGTCCCTCTCTGCACCTCCTACTGCCCTCAGGACTGCAGGCTTGGGCATGAGGGCACGCTCCAGATGGGTTGCCATTCAGGCTGCGTCTGGAGGGGGAGCCAAGGCAGGAGGGCGACACTGGACTGCTTCCCGAAGCCTGGGGGTCCAACACTTGCATCATCGCTGGTTTCACAGTCTGCTGCCAGAGAGTCCAGAGCAAAGAGTCTCCGTCCAGAGAAGCAGCAGGCACAAAGGTAAATAACTGTGCAGAGCTGTGTATTTGTCTGCACATTGAGCTGACGCTGTCCTGCCTCTGTCACTTGTGACTTGACAAGCTTCACTCCTGTTTTCTGTATAGCTAACTAGCCAGCAGACAAAACAAGCACTGGCCACTGCGTCGCCCTATTTACATGTATTAGTGTGCCAGTGAAGTGTTAATGCCATCAACATGCATCATGACAAATGCACGATTCTTTACGTGGAAAAAGATCTTCTCCAATGACTTCTGCTGAGAATGTAAAGCTGAGATTTTAAACATGCTAACACGTTTTAGATCTGCTTTTCTAAAACACCGGGACCTCTGCTATGTCACTGACTTGCACCTGTGTGGCCTTCTCACAAAAGCAAGCATGTCCGTGGTCAAGCTGAGACACCTCTTCTGCCATTGAATTAAAAACACATATTACAAAGTCCATGACAGCACTCTGGGGAAAAAAGTGACTGAAATACCTTATGAGCGTATTAAGCCGACGGATTTCCCCGTGAACAACATATCAGGAGCACATATGCATGTTTATTTTCTATTTTTGGGCTTTCTTTTTTGTTCAGATGGCCAGGGGCTGGGGAACCGCACTCTCTGCACAGGACTCACATAGTGCACTCACAACAAGCTTCATTCGACATTTATGAACAGATAATCATGACCTTAGAACATTTAGAAGAGCTTCATTATACATTTATATAACATTTTACATTTGGTTGCTTCAGATCTTGTAGATGAAAGATAGAGCTCACTGATCCTCTCGAAACCAGAAGAGTATAAAAAAAAGGCAGGCGAGCACTAAAGTAGCTTCCAGAAAATAAATTAGTAATTATGAAGCTAGAAAAACGATATAATTTCTTACTTGCGCTCTCTGCTAAGGAGCCCTCACCATTACTTGAGTACTTTGAGATATCCATGGAGATTTACTCTATTGTTTAACTGTGCCTGTCAGCGCCTTTGCCATTTTGCTGAAATGATAAATACATTGGAATTACCTTCGGTGGAACATTTGTTCTTTCAGCCCATTCTTGAAAAGCATCCTGCAAAAGCTCTTAATCCTTTTTTTAAACAGACACTACATGACCATTCAGTCACTAAGTAGGGTAATACAGATGAAAAATGTTTGAGGCAAGAAAGGGATCAGTTTCAGTAACAGCCATCTGGCAAAGGGTCTTTTTTAAAAAGTATTACCCAGGACACAGAATTCAATTACCCAAGTCTATTGTGCCACAGGCCCTGTGAAAGTAGCCGGTTGAAGGGCTTAGAAAAAAGCGTATTTTTGACACCGTTCCTAAACCAAGTATGTGCATTATTTCAGGATATCAGTCCAGTTAATAATGAAACAATCACTCGAATTCCACAACATGTATTTGACACTGAAATAAAATCATTTTCATGTAAATACAATATTAAATAAATACATTTAAATTAAATTGTCTTTATATTGCATTAAATCATAACAACAGTCACTTTAAGGTGCTTTATTATGCAAGGAAGAGATCCTCCAATAACACGGAGAAAACCCCACAATCAGACAACCCCCTATGAACAAGCACTTGGTGACAGTAGGAAGGAAAAATTCCTCTTAACAGGAAGAAACCTCCAGCACAACCAGGCTCGTGGATGGACAGCCGTCTGCCGCAGTCACTTCCCACCATGACAAACACATTTTTAGCCTAGCTTAGCATAAAAACCAGACGCTGTTGGGTCCTGTCAGCAGCTTCCAGCTGCTGTTGCTGGACTTTGAGGGAAGAAATATCTTACTGAACCTCTAGTGGCCTGATTCCAAGAAATCACTGCTTCTGATCAAAAAGCATTTCTGTAAATAGCACCCCACAAAGTCACCGTTCAGTTTTTGTGTTAAGCAAACAAACTCCACCATGATGGCAGATTCACACACACAGAAAGGTGAAAAATGTTAACTGGAGACTTTACTGATAGGTGGCCTTTTTAGCTCAAACGCGAACCAAAGCAGCAATCTCCAGGCTAGCTGTTTTTACACACTTTTACTGGTTCCAGCTCCTCAAATGAGATGTGATTGCTGCTATTGTGAATATTTGTGTACTGGACTACTTGCTGAATAAAGACTGGCTCTGAAAACCTATGACAGTTAATTGACTTGGTAGCAAATGAGTTAATCAAAAGATCAAATTATAATGAAAATAGGTACAGTCTTAGAGACAGTGTTACATCAATATCAGTTGCAGCACCATGTCTAAAATAATTTAAAAAGCGCTTTCCTATTTAGTAGAATAGGCAGTGTAATGGAGAGGGGAAATGCTGCTACTCACTGTGAGTCAAGCAGTAATAAGAAGCTAAATCAGGACTATCATAAGGTGGTTCAGCCAAGGTAGGCTGCCATTAAACAGCTCTTACCCATCCAAAACAGTCTCGTTATCCAAATTTCACAGCTTAAATCTCTGGACTGAAGCCCAAAAGCTTCAGGCCAGCACACATTATCTGAATTTTAAAAATGTGATCATGAGTTACCGTCCCCTGTTTGTATTAATCACATAATGAAAACAAATACCTACAATAAGAATCCTTTAAAAGAGATTTTTTTATTTTAAAAACAAATGTGAGGACAAGACACTGCGTGTAGGTGGTTAAACACATCTCTCTATGGTAGTTCATTTATTGGCTGTGGTCTGCTGACATATCAGTCCCGCTCCGCTCTGGACTTCCAAAACGGTACAAAATCCCAAAAGGTATTTTCATGATTTTAGTCTTTATCCCATCTTTATTCAGTGGCTACTCTCACACAGAGGGCGTAGCAGTAATAACATCACACAGCCAGATGGAGAAGTTTGCACATGCATTTTCAGTTTCATATATTCATGGATTCAGGAGCTCTACCTGTTCAAACATTTTATAATAAAAGTCAGCGATGTATAATACTTTGTATCTGCTGCTGGAAGCCCTACACATTGCAGGAATGAGTGACAAATGTATTTATATGTAAAGTACAAATAAGGAGAGATGTGTAGATGGAGATATTACACAGTATTTGAAGTTTCACTCAGTGCTGTAAGTGATTTGTACACACAGGTGGCAGTAGTGCAGTGGTCTGTATGGAGTTTGCGTGTCTGTACTCATGCTTCCGTGTCCTCCCAAAGCCCAAAGACACACGTGAGTCTGAACGTAACGTTGTCTGTGAAGGTTCTCAGTCATCCAGGTCATCGTAGTCAAAGGATTTTGCAAAGAAAAGCGTCTGGACTTCTTTAAGTTGCTTGAAGATGTTTCACCTCTCATCCGAGAAGCTTCTTCAGTTCTAAGGTCAAATGGCCGAGAGTCCCAGATTTAAACCCAGTGGGAGTATCCCCCCAAGGAGGGACAAAGGACCCCCTGGTGATCCTCTAATCACATGCGCCAAGGTGTGAAAGCGTGAACGTAAACCTGAACGTAACGTTCAGACTCACAGCAAATAGGTTGCCTGAACTTAATAGGTCTCTGCATTAACTCTGTGATGTGACTGGCAACTCTGAACTTCAGACAAAGAAGAAAAGTGATTTCCATCCGCAGTAATTTCTATTTTGCACCATGGCTCTTTCCTGGAGCCTTCCATGCGGGTATGTGAAATGCTCAAGTTAGGCAGAGGAGCAGTTCATTACAGGGCAGGCGTCAGTAACAGATATGACACTGAATAAGTCAGAAACAGAAACAGGAGATTAAGTCAGAAAAAGAGGAGCTGGGCAGGAGGTCGGTTACAAGGTGGGTTTGCAGATAAGGAGCTTAAATAGCATGCCCTCTATGAAATAACCATTTGGATATGTGGAAGTGTATCGGATGTGTGCTGCTACTGAAATCAGTTAATCTGCAGCTGAGCTTGACTTTGTGGCTTCCCTGAATTAACGCTGCGCTTGATTTTGTCCTTGTTAAATGCTTCCTCACTACTGCAAACACTCGGTTTGGTTCAGGCGAGCAGTGGCGGCTGTATAGAGCGTGCATCATTCTCACACACAGCTCCTCCGCATAATGTCTAGACAAGTTCAGGGCTGCAGTGTGTGTGTGAAAAAGTCTTAACAGTCTTAGGAGTGTTGTGTTTTTCAGCATCCGACACCCCGTTGAGATGATCCTCCTCTCATCCTGTCTCAGGTCAGCCTGTAATGCATCGAAACCCTCTTTGTTGTCCTTTTTTTATGACGCTGCTCACACTTGTGAGGCTTTTAGTATGTAGATCCAGCAGCGAGGCTATGAACCCCCTTCAGCAGACTTTAATGGACACACACAGTTGCTACCCGTGCCAGCAGCACATGTCCTCATTCTTGGCCATCCTGTCATTAGCCTCCTCCATCCAATCCTGCGGGGAAGAATCAGCTCCAGCTCAGCCATCTGTCTTGGTGTTTAAGAAAGCGGCACAATGGCAAGCCAAAAGTGCAGTCGTTTCTATCATGTCTGGGAATTCAGGCTGATTCCCTCCATTAACCCTCAGCTGCTATTGCCTGGGGCCTCTTCCTCACTTTGATTAAAACAATGACCTGCACCGCCGGGTGGCTGAGAGGCATGGGGGGGGCCTCACCTTGGGTGATGCCATTTGAGTTTCTTCTTTGGTAGTCCCAGCCTTTTAGTACTTTGAGGCAGCAGCTACCGGTGTACTCCTGCATTTGTTTCTCGGGTGCCGGCGGCTGGTGACTCAGCCTGACTCCAGCACAACAGGCTGGACGAGCTTCAGAAGACATTGCAGACTGATTGAATCACAAATTCGATACGGTGATGCTTGGCCTGCCAGAGATTTCACAGCCCATTGCGTGCTTCTGTCTTGTCTGCTCACCTTGCTGCACATTCCGTCAGTCCCCGTCACATGCACCTCTAACACTTATTAAATCCTCTCTTTGACCAGCTGGCATCGGCCTATTTTGCCGCTGGTAGTAAAGCGAGAACAGAAAGCCAAGCCCTTCGTGTCCTTGAAACCTATAAACATCGATACACGTAAATTCATTTTAAGGATTGCAAAATAAACCTAAAAGCCAAGTATGTGCACGCATTCCATCCACCAAAAACTCAGTTCCTGAAGGACTAACAACATCTAGCATGTGGCCTCAAAACATAATAGTGTCAGACTCGAGGAGGAAGATGGAAATTAAATATGCACACAAAGAAATGCATCAGCTCCCTGGCACGCTGAAAATGAAATTTATAAAGAAAACTTTAATGTGTCAGCTGAGCAGAGTTTGATGTTGCAATGTGGCAAAGACAGGGATTACATCAAAGACTGAATCTGGGTTACATCTTATATGGTGCCTTAATCTTGTCAGCACATCATAATAGTCTGCCGTAGCCTATTATGCGTTACATCCTTCTTTCTGCACGGGTGATTTTTATTCTAGTGGAAGTAAATAGGTTCACAGTAATGTAGAAATACGAATCATCTACATTGCTGGATAAATCAAGCCTTGCCATGTTATAATTTAGTTGGATGTTATGGCTCACGATACGTGCTGCTGTGCATAATAACTGTGAGTAAGTGATGACGCAAAGGCTGTTTTGGCTCTGCCACTCTTGGAGAATGTGTCCAGAGCCAAACCGAAGATGCCATATCAAGTCGCAGAGGAGTGTGTCGACATGTGTGTGTGCAACATGGACCAAAGGACATACACAATTTGTCTCATTTCTGTTTGATTTTAAAAAACAAATGTGTTCTAAATTTGCGACGCAGGACATTATTTAGTTTGCCGGTGGTGCTAATGGTGATTATTTTTATGCCTTATGAGTCTGTCACTCAGTTTAATTTGGCCAATAAAGGATGCAAGGTGAAAATTAAGGGAAACTCCAAGGTCAAATAAAAGAAAAAAGAAATGCGTTGCTGGAAATCCGTCCTATTCTTGAATGACAAATAACCGATTCCTGTTTTATTATTAGATTTGACCATAAATGTACACTTTCCATTCAGCCACCTTGGTTTTGTGATTGCGCACGCTGAGTGCCACCACAGGACTTTTCTGCCTGAATGAATTTTAATTTCACATTTCTTTTCTTCATATAGGAACCTACATCGGATGCTTCCTTCACAACGCCAGCGATCGAGCCCTGGGAGGGACCATGCTTTACGACCTGCGCAAAATGACCAGCTCTTTGTGTCAAGACACCTGCTCGGAAAGGTAATGCGTTCACAGCGGGCTCCTGTGAAGGGACCACAGAAAGCTCGCTGTGTGAGTAAATGCTTTGGATCTCAGTCTCCTCCATGAATGCCTCCTGTGTTTTGAGCTATAGCGGAGAGCCAGGTGGCTGGATGACAGTAAAAGATGAGGGGGTGAGGAGTGAGAGAGGGGAGAATGAAGAGCAGGCCAGGACAGAAGGCTCGATCTGTTGCAGAAAAAGGAAGAAGGGAGGTGTTTGTGTGTGTGTTATAGAACGCTTAATGAGCTGAGTCCAGCAGTCGGTGAATAAATCAGTGGTTAGATATGTGCTTTTCCTGTGGACGTGCTGTGGTGTGAAAGTCTCTGACTGGGTCAGCATGAGCCGAATAATCAGCACTGCCACATCCTCAACAAACCTGTTATTAAACATGTAGAGACAGGTGGAATTTTCAAACACAACTCAAGGAATGACCTGCTTGAATTATTCCTTTTTATATGTTAGCAGCCAGGAAGCAGAGCATCCCCAGTGAAACGGGAATAGCCGAGGACAGATGGATGCTGCCAGGCGGATAGCTGGCGCTTCCATCTCAAACGCAAACCCGCCCTCTGCCTGTCCACATGGAAGGCAGTCTCGTTACCTGAGCGAGCCAATTACCGCAATGAGCAAAAGTAAAAAGTCAAGGCAATTTATGAGCAAGCTTCAAAGGACATACATGAAAAGGTCAATTTTGATGAGGTCTCTGTCTTTCCCAAGGAGCCTGGATAAAGGAAGAGGAAAGGGGGATGAGTCACAAGAGCCTTGATATGTAAAGTACAGATCAGAGGTGACTGCAGTGCAGCCAGAAGAAGGCATTACACAGTCAGGAGAGTGCAGAATGAAAAGCACTGATGGCTATCACGGGGAAACTGTACGTGCAAGCCCGGAAACTTTGAGTTAAATGATAAGTTTGAAATGTTATCGAAAATCCTGTGGGAAAGCATAGCCAAAGGGCAATAGCTTCAGGTTATGGATTGCCATTGGCTAGGGCAATAACTATCAGTGTGTGTGTGTGTGTGTGTGTGTGTGTGTGTGTGTGTGTGTGTGTAGTGGTTACCAGTTTGCAGGTCTGGAGTACGGAGCCGAGTGCCACTGCGGGAATCGGATTAGCAGCCCTCGGGCTCCAGAAGAGGATTGTAGTCTGGTGTGTCGGGGTGAGAGGGGGTCTCCCTGTGGCGGCGTAGGCCGTCTCTCCATATACAAGGTGGAGGAGCAGCTGCCAGGTCACAGAAAATGTGAGTCGACTTCCCTCAGGGAGGACACGGCACGGTTTACTATTTATACCCTACACGGGCTCTGCAGACGAGTGAAGAAATGACTGAAGTTAAATTCTCAAAACACAACAACACAGAAAACTTAAAGCTATGCACTCCCCACACCAGCATCTATAACGCTGCCACATGCCGCTGTGCAACCAAAGCCTTATACATATAGCACATTTGATTCCTCTTACCAGGAACTAACTTACAGAAAGCGCCGACAATCAGGTGACTGGTATGGATAGCAGTTGTGTTATTGTAACGTCTTTACCTTACCACATAAAGGACCTTGTTGTGATTTGGCGCTGTATGAATAAAACAGAGTTTAAATTGAATTGAATTTAGTACCACAGGATCCAAAGTTTCTACTGTCTCAGCTCAACATTTTCTTCTTTGGTGAATCCATCGTTTCAGAGGTTTACTGCCATCACTTTTTGTTGTTTTCTTTTCTCTAGTGCATAGGGTGTCCAACTCCCACACAGCTGAATCAAATGGTTGGATTACCTCTTCAGCATGCCATCAAGTTTGGCAAAGGCCTGGTAACAAGCCATTCATTTGATTCAGGTGTGTGGGAACAAGGATGTGTCTAAAAGCTGCAGGACAGTAGCTCTCGAGGACCTGAGTTGGACACCCCTGCTCTAGTGATGTTGTCAAGTTGGTCAGCGTGTCACTTTCACGGTGCATTATTCATATTTTGTTGGTCAGTAAAGCTGTGTTGTAGATGCAATGAGGGATGATTGTTTTGGACACACAACCAGAGAAGCATCTTTCACATTCGTCATCTTTTGTCTGGAACCACCCAACGTTACTCAGTTTTTGAAGGTTTTACAGTCATTTACTTCCAAATGTGTCTACATATACTTAACCATAACTTTGCCCTGTCTAACCCAGTGTTGGCCAATTACTTGAATAAAGTGCTTAGTCACTAATTAATGATTACTTCTCCAAGAAAATAATCCCATTACTTTACTGGTTGTTTATTTTCAAAAGTAATTAGTTACTTTATTACTTAGTTACTTTTTAAAAACATGAACAACCTGAATAAGTAATAAAGCAACAGACCTTTCAGCCCAAATCTATTTTTTTCTGCATAATCCATCATATAAAATCGAATCAAATGAAAAATCCTCTGTTTAAAAATTGTTTTATTAGTTTTAAACTTTTGTGCATCAAGCAAAAATTTAATTATATGCAACAGTCTCTGACAGCATAAATATGATTTTTCGCTGTTGCTGCCACGGACGTCGCACGCCATTGTCATGAGACACTTTCACAAACAAAATCACGGTTTTGTAGCACAGTAATGCAGCGTGCTTACTAGGAAATAACAGCAATCTAATTACTTTATTGCAATAGTAATCCCTTACTTTACTCGTTACTTAAAAAAAGTAGTTGCATTACAGTAACGTGTAGTAGTATTAATGCGTTACTGCCCATCTCTGGTCTAACCTAACCACCCCGGAAAAAATTTAAAAGTTTGATATGACTGATGTGAACCAAAGAATCAGATAACTTTTGGGATTCACAGCTCGGAGCAAAGAAGAAAGTTAAGTGAATAACAATGAAAAGCACAGCAGGATAGGATAAGGATTTGTCTTAGTGCATAGTATTACAGAAGGAAAGGAGAAGGTGTGTGAAACGGTGGGGGCTTTATTCATAAAGGATTATCATAAAAAGGTATTTATCAGCCCGTACATCAACACACACACACACACACACACACACACACACACACACACACACACACACACACAGCTTGACCTGATTTGCATAAATGAACCGATGCCACTTGTGACTAGAATGATGCATTGTATTAGGTTTACACCTAATACAAAATAAATTAAGTAATAAATGGAGCAACAGCGAGCACATATTTAAACCATGAATAAATAATGAGCAAACATTTAATATGCTACTAACAAAAAGAAATGCACTGAACTCCTTCCATAAGAAAATGTAAGCATGTAATAGTGTTTACTCTCCACGCTAAACGTCCTTGTCTGAGTCATCTCAGACTGTGTGACAGACTGGCTGAGATGTGTCAGCATTTCTTTGGCTGATGTTTAAATTGACAAATCCTTCCATCGCCGTTCCTGCGGTCATCATATTTGTCTGATGCACACCTAGAAAGCGGGCTGCATTGCTGCGACAGCCATCTGCGAGCTGTCATCTGTTGATCCTCAGACATGCATGAGTGACAAATCCTGTTGGTTCTGGTATTGTTGTAGTATTTGTAATGCAAAATAATAAGAAAGATATAACACAGCAATGTCCTGTTCTTTGTTATCTTTCATGCCATTGCTTCCTCTCGGAAGATGGTCTTGACAAAATTGTCTTACTGTGTAACTGGCAACTGTGCTTTGTTGTTATTCCACTCCTTTGCTTCTTTGCAGTATTATGCCAAGTGTAGCTTTAAATTTGACTGGTGATATTTGTTTTGGAGTCAAGTCCCCTCACTGGGTTTGTCAGCCCCAAACACGCATCTTTTCATTGTGGCCAAATAGCTAAATTTTTGTTTGATCTGACCATAATAGCTTATCTCTGTGATCATCTGCAAATTTCAGTTTGAAGAAGCAGGGATTTCTTTCCTGGTCAACACCGTGTTAGATCATGGCAATGTAAATCTTGCTTCACTGTAGACAGTGACGCTGGTGTTCCAGCAGTTTCCAGTTCATGGCAGGTTTGAGCGTTGGTGGTTACTGAATACACCCGTCTGATTTCCTCTCATATTCCCACATAGAAAAATTGGTATGGCCCAGATCTGGCCCACACAGTGTGCTTACACATGGCCAAAATACCGCAAAGAATGACGGCCCTTTGTTGGCCCAGATCTGGTTTGCCAGAGGTGGCCCACACATTGGCCAGCACAAGGCCAGTTGCAGACACACTGCTGGCCCTGTGCTGGCCCAGAACAGTTTCAGCTCTGGCCCCAGATGTCAGCCTAATCTGTACCTTAATCAAGCCATGTAATAACAACATGTGCCGGAACATAGTAGTGCGAAAGTAACACGACGAAACTCTGTTCAGACAGTGAATGGACTGATTCTTACATAGCACTTTTCTCCTCTTGCAGATTACTCAAAGTGCTCTATACATCATGCCACATTCATCCAACCACACACACTTTCTCTAAACTGAGTGCCTTCTAACTACATTCATACACATTCACACTCTTGACATACAGACTGGAAGAGCCAGGGTTTGAACCACTAACCTTCCGATCAGTAGGTGACCTGCTCTAACTCCTGAGCTACAGCTACCCAGTGATGAACATGAGTAAAGCCTCACTAGGTTTTGGATAAAGTGTACACTCACAAACCTGTCAAACCTGCATTTGAAACATTGGCTACTATAGCAGTATAGTATTGCAACATGGCATTTTCCAACTAAAATAGGAAAAGAGGAAGATAAATAGTGCCATCATTGCCAGACCTGGGCCACATCTGGTTGACATACGCCCTGCCATGACACCAGTCAGTCAGAAGTGCCAGCTTGATGCCGGATGTAGGGAAGATCAGCTTTCTATGAGCCTGGGCCACATAAACCAAACCATGATATGGCATGCCATCACATAAACAGTGCCATCTATGCCAGACCTGGCCCATATCTGGATGACATACCACTTACCATGCCAGATGTCAGCCAGCAGTGCCGGCCTGACACCAGATCCGGGCCAGACCTGTCTGCTATGTGGGTGAAGGTGACAGTTTAGGTCTTCTTCCATATCCTGGCAAAGTGGCGACACATTTATATATTTCATGTAACTTGTACTTACATAAAATTGTTTGAACTGATGATCTTGGAATGTGCAGTTATTTAGAAATGGTTGTAAGAGACCATGCTACTCATGTTGATCTACAGTTCCCCTTCTTGCTGTTATCGCTGTGAGTCTTGGTCAGTCCAGTCACGTCTGTCAAATTAAATCATTTTTGTGCTGGCAAAGAGAAACTACCAGTATAGTCTACCATGATTACTAGCAAAGAGTTAATTACATTGCTCTTGTTAAAAGTTAAAAATCAGCGTAGAACTTGTAGCACCACTTATTAAAATATTTAAGAGTATATATCTACGTACTTGAACCTGTATGTGTACTTTTGAGTCTATGTGCATTAGGGAAAATCCAAAATAAATGTAAACTTGTTTTTATAGTCATTAAAGACGTATCCTGTATTCCACCCTGAAAAACAAACAGTTCAAAGACATCATTAAAAGCTCCAAATTACCATGACATTCATGCCCATGATGAGTGTACATAAACCTCTGACTGTATATTATTTGCCATTCACATTTAGATAAATACTTAAAGTTGTATTATCTTAGCAGGATGTCGCACAAAGTTAATCTGCCACTTTTAAAATGTCAAGCTTTTAACCTGTGTTGCTGTTCTGGATGGTCCTTAATGCTTCATTTTCCTTTTAAACCCTTTTTGACAGCTCATTACTCTTCTTTGTTTTATGGCTAAACTCTTGACTGAACGAAACTAATTGTGTATTAGCCCCACAATGACCACGACACATCCAGCTATAATGATTATCTATAACTTTTTCTTATAAAAACTGTTTTCACTTGTGTAAAGATTTGCACTGTCTTCCTGTTGCAGTCAAGGGCGAATCTATTATATAAGCAGCTGATGATCATAAACAATATTAATATTCATGACTGGAAGCTTCGGCATCTCTGGAGATTTGCAGCTGACTTGTGAATGTATTACACTGTGTACCAGAATTCAGCCAAGTATGGAAAGATAATTATCGCAGAAACCCTTTGCATTTACATTTCTTTGAAAATCTGACATTTGCTACTTGTTTGTATAGAAATAAATGCTCCCTAATGTTGACCAAAGCAAGGCAAACCTTTCAAATGTGTTTTGCAGTCACTAGCAGAGAGCTATTCCTTATCATCCCCATGTGCGTTTTTCCTCCTTGCAGTCAGAAATGTGCACTACCGAGGTTGCTTCAAGTTGCTGAAAAGCATCATCGGCACCTTCCCCGTCTACTCCTTTCAGCCGAACCTAACCATGCAGTCCTGCATCGAGACGTGCACTGATAAGGTTTGAATTTCTCCTCTGCAAATTACAGAAATGATGATCAATTTATTGCACACTCTACTTGTGGTTCTCCACTCAGGGAGCTGTCTTCTCTTCCAGGAGAACACATGTAGGAGCACAGAGCTCTTTGGATTTTTGCTGAATATTTTAGATTTAATGTGTCTGTAATGAGATGTAGATACTCTGCATCCTGCACTGAGATCTTACTCTGTGCAGCTGTGTCTCCTCCAAAAAGACTGAAATATGGATGGTAGAAATATTGGCAGTGACTGCATTGTGATTAATTCTCACCGTGCGGTGTGTGTTTATGCATGCATATCATTTGCAAAAAAGTTTCGCTCCAGTGTCCTCGTGTTGTGACATTGAGCATTCTAACCTCCTGTTACCTGGCAGAGTGAGGAAAAATAAGGGAGTTGGGATGTTCTGCAGATTTTTTCAGCTGAGCTGAGATGACAGATCACCCTTGGCTAGATTAGAAGTCTTTGAAGAGAAAAATTGGCGTGATGAGTCATATGACAACCTGAAGAACATTTGTGCTTTTGGTTTGTAGGAGCTCCCACTGGCTGTGTTCAAGAAACCCCACTGTTTCTGTACATGGACGTCATCTCTTTTCAGTCTCAACCAGCAGTCAGACAACCAGCAGTGTGTGGGGAACCACACCATTGCCCCTGCACTCACAGCCTCCACACAGCCTGACCACTACCAAGTTTACCATACCCCTGTGCTTGGTGAGATATTTGTTACACAATGCAACAATGTGTCAGTCATCGACATGTGTTTTCTTTGTAAATGTATTATTTTGAGCCCATCCCATTTTGCCGTGTCAGTCATTTTTTGCAGACCATGCAGTGTAGGTAATGTTCCAGTCTTGCTTTAATTCTAAAAGGTTCCTAAAAGGAACAAAGTCCCAACTGAGAGACTTTCTGTGACTACTGTGTAGTTTTCTTGGGGTTAGATGCTTAGTAAAAATGAAAACAGTCTTCATCCCAAATTTCAGCTCTGATCTTTCCTACTGCAATTTGTGCCACGTAAAGAAAAAACTCCATTTCAGGCTCTCTGCTACAATACTTACTATATATTCTCATACATATTCTGATATTCTGCTGATATATTCTGATATTCTGCTGATATACAACAGCTGAAACAAACAAACAAAACAAAAAGAAAACTGTGCTTCTAGACTCCAGGTGCAAAGAGAGGATGTTTCTGCCTCAAAGATCCAGTTCCCTTGTGGCTCTCTCTAGTTTTCCCGGGGCAGGCAACACCTGGGTACGACACCTGATCGAGCTTGTGACCGGCTACTACACTGGCAGCTTCTATTTCGATGGCACGCTGTACAACAGAGGTGGGGAGAGCACAGTCCGTGTCCTGAAATGAGAGTTTAAGTGGGTGCTTGATGAAATATTGCCCTGCAGCTGACTGTTATCTATTCATTTATTCATTGGTACCAGGTTTCAAAGGCGAGAAGGACTACTGGAAGAGTGGCCGCAGCATTTGCGTAAAGACCCATGAAAGTGGGCAGAAAGAAATTGAGATGTTTGACTCTGCCATCCTGCTGATTCGCAACCCTTACCGCTCCTTAATGGCTGAATTCAACCGCAAGTGCGCCGGACACTTAGGACACGCCACAGATGCCCAGTGGAAGAGTCAAGGTGATGTAGTCCAATAGAATGGAGTGGTCTATGGCTCAGCTGAAGGTTGCTATAGTTACTGCTGCATAATGTCCTGCTGTTGATGATACAACAAGAGCAGACAAGAAATGAGCGTCATGAAGCACCTTTATATTTACAGGCCAGCACTCAGGACCCACTCCTGAGCACCAGACATCCACCCTTTAAGAAAAGTCAAAGTTTGTCTAAACTTTGTTCAAAAGTTGTCTTTTTAGTTTGTTCCACTAAACAATTATCTGTTGAGTAAAGTCTAAAAAATGGAATGTAGCATTCAGGCATAGCAGACATCAGATCACACCCTTCATTGTGTCTCATTGTGCGTTAGTTGAGCTTTTTGGGCGAGTCTCTGCACGGTCGTATTGTTCCCACATACTTGGGCGGTATAGCGAGATTTATGGTCGAGCATAGGTGATGTGTTCACTGTCCACTCCAGCCAGGGGACTGCTTTCCAAGCAGATGCTTACGTTACCTGTGACAATCAGAAGCAATGAGAATCTTGGAGGGCTGGATAGGAGTGGTTGAAACCGTAAACGTGTACGCAGACGGACCTTTGCGAGATCGTAAATCTCGTTATTGGCGCAGCCGCGGTTAGGGCCGTTCTTGATTGGATGTAGCTTTATGCTTTTCACTTTTTTTTAACAGATCTCAACGTCGTCTCTTTAATATCTCTCCTCGCAGGTTTTAATTCAACTTTTTTTTACAAGTCCCTTGAACTGAAATGAGTTTGCGTGGACTACATTCACTTTACTCACAGTATAGAAGACTACATATCTTATGATGGTCAATCCAATAAAAATTGAGGCCCCAGCTTTACCTACAGAAGAAAATAAGATATTTTAAAGGTTCTGTTCTTGCAAATGTGAAAGTCTTTTATCCCTTGCTGTAGTCACCTATTTAATAGATTTTATTTGCTCTGAGTTTTTAAATGTCTGCCTGTCTCCACTCCATACAGTGGGGTTAAAGAAGACAGCATTCATGCTGCTCACAGCACTGAAAATGTTTGATTTTCAAAAGACAGTGAAAAAGCAGTTTCTTGGTCCCACTGAAAGCTATTGACAGAGTGTTCTGTGGATAATGCAGAATACAGATGAGTGCGGACTGAAAGCTACTGCTGTGGCATCATGCTGCTAAACCATCACCATGCTGCATTACTTCTTGACAGTTTTTTCCTTTGTTTCCTACAAAATGTAACTACAATATCTCATGTATAGTTTAAGAACGTAATGAATGTCATTTAAAAAAAAGTTAAAATATCTCATTTCAGTCACAGTTGAGTTCCAAGTTTAAAAACACCTCGATGCTTTCATCAACCCTTGTATTTGGCTATTGGCTGCTCTTACACAAACAAACTAAAACGCCAGTTCCACAACCAGTTAGTGAGATCCAACAACGAGCCAGCCTGTCTATACCACAGGCATATACACACACATGCTGCCATCTGTATTGTCTCCTCTCTGCCTGCTTCCTGGCTGACATTCCAGTTTCACTTTTTTTTCCACACGATGATGAATGATGTTTATCATCTGATTGCAGTGCATGAAATCATTTGATTTATAGTCTTCACCTTGGGAGTAACTATGTTGAAGTTGTACAGCCGTTTGATATCCACACAGTGGAGCTCTCCACAATTTTTATGCATATTTTATTCCATAGTTTGTGTCATAACCAGTTGAGTCATTGTGTCTTCCACATTCACACAGATAAACATTCACTCAGATGATCATTTTGGACATGTAATTTTTTTTTACTTAGTTCCGCAGTCAGTTCCTTCAACACTGACACACACACAAAAAAAAGAAAATTCTGAGGAGCATGCAGACAAAAATCCAACATCTATGTGTGATTCCTGATCAAATTAGCTATAAATAATCCAACTGTACCCTCTTTCACTTGCAGAATGGCCTGAGTTTGTCTCCAGCTATGCCCCCTGGTGGGCATCTCATGCTGTGAGCTGGCTGAAGTTTGGCCGTCGCCTCCTGGTGGTGCATTATGAGGAGCTGCAGCGAGATCTCCTCCCCCAGCTCCGGCTCATCACAGCCTTTCTAAACGTCACTATGACAGAGGAGAGGTTTCTGTGTGCAGAGAGCAACCAAGACGGGCATTTCAAACGCTCAGGGGCTCAGCGGCCCTCTTTTGACCCATTCACTCCCGACATGAGACAGATGATTGACTCTCACATTCATGCTGTTGACCAGGCGCTGCAGAGCAGGAACTTTAGCGGACTTCCACAAGAATACCTCCCCAGATGATGATGTGAAAAGGTCATGAGGTAGTTCTTTAAATGACTGGTACAGCAGACGTGTGTGAGAGGAAAGGTTTCCACCAAGTGCTCTGTGGGGAGCAGACACACGCTGGCTAATGTAAGCGGCCCACCTGACTCTTTAATAAACCAGTCACACTGTGAATTCCCGTAGAATCACAGAAACTCTTTAGAGGTCACTGGAGAAAACATTTCAATTCATTGTGAAATTCTACAGAGAACAGGTATGAAAGCGTCAAGGCTAGGACTGCCTCTATGCAAGCAGCAAATATGATGACTACTCAGAAAGGATTTGTTAGCCAGCAGATCTGGATGTATCTGTATATCCTTCAGAGCTGCTGCATGCTGTTACATGAACATGAACTCAGAAATATGGTGATCACAATGAAAACTTCTCCAAACTGTATGAAATGTTTCTATTAGCATTTTATTTCATTAAATACGTTTACTTTGAGCTGGGTGCAGTTGTGTACACTGGCGTCACTTGAAACGTGTCTCACTTTATTGTTACCAGGTGAGGACAGGTGTGTCTCCATTTCAAGGGTGACATTGGGAGTGTTTGTGGATCTGCTGTTCGGTTTGTCACAAAGAAAGCAAACACGTGTGTGCGCTTGTAGATCTCTTAGCAAAGGACTCACATATTGCAGAAGTGCAGATGTTTTTTATTCGTTCCTGGAATAACCTGGGAGAACAGTGCCACCTGGTGGCTGAATTTGAAACAGCATCTATCAGTACCACGAACGCTGGTGTAAATTCTTTTCACTGCATTCACCATTACATTTTAATTTTTTATTTGAGTCATGTTGTTGTGTCTGATGTTAATATGAAATATATCAAGGACACATGAATTGAATGAATTGCACCATAGACTGCTTAGAAACTGTGGCACTGACAGGGGATTTCTTTAAATCACCCTGTAGTTCTTCAGCTGAGACACCTGAGTTAGAAAACACAAACACTGCAGTTGTCTTTACTCGCGAGGGCAGTCATGGACGCGAGACCTGCGTCTCATCACTGTCTGTGTGCTTTATTTATACTTTTCTTGTGTGTGTGTGTGTGTGTGTGTGTGTGTGTGTGTGTGTGTGTGTGTGTGTGTGTGTGTGTGTGTGTGTGTGTACAAAGATAACAGAGTTATTCTAAGAACTCTGAGCTGAGGTTCCCCTTTTCTAAATCTGTATGTTCTTACAGAAAGAGGAAGCTGTAAGTTGTTTATCACACAAAAGTACATGTCAAAAGTCATTTGCTTAGTGATAAATAAAAGAATACATTTCATGTAGCTGATCACATATACACAATTTTCTTTTAATATGCCCTCCTGTTTATCAGAGAAATGAAATGTACATGTTATCAGTAAGTAACTACTTGTCTTTCACATTTTCAGTTACTACACAATTAGTTGCACTTCATCATCATCTTACAAACAGGAAAAGAAGTCTTCATGATCGTCATTGGTTTCGGTATATCTGCGTATGCTGTGAGTGATAAACTTATCATCTGTGAAATTACAGCTTTTAAACAAGGAATAACTCAAATAAAGAAAAGCAAAAAATAAAACCAGGGAAACTCCAACGCCGATCAACAGTTCAGCACCTCTCTGACACTGGAAAAAAAACACATCTGAAAATGAAGGATTCATGCAGGGCTGCTGTCACTGTGTTCATTCACTGCAGCAGAGATGCAAACAACTGATCCCAGCAACGAGCTAAATGTTTGCCTCCTCTATGAGTAAGCTTTACTCCAAAATCCAGTCCCTGCTTCTATGAGCTCATTTTGGACTACTACCACTGCCCACCAACACCTATCTGATACAGTACGTCAGAACATACAGGTGAGTACAAAGAAAAGATTTGAGACAGTAGAAAGCTTCTGAAATTGGGCACAGAAAAAAGAGACAGAATGCAAGAAGGTGGACATGCTGCTGCTAACGAGGTGGTTTTACAGGGGAGATTCTCAGTCCAGGTGTTGCTCAGACAACACAAAGTACAGGCTCACACCATCACATGACAACAGAAACTTTGTGCGTTGTGCAATCATTCACATACATACTCATGAAAAAGAAGACCGACCAGTGTTCGGATTAGGATGATATACTTAACACCAGAAAGAAAATATGCTCTTTCAGGTGGATACATGCATATATATCCATCTTCTATGAAACAAATAAGTCCCCTTTGGCCACCGTGTGGCTTAAATATCAGCTAGTGTCTGAGATCAGTCTGCTGCAAGTCGTTTTAGAAATTTCATGCATGTGCTACATCTCTCTCCAAACCTCCAACAGTGTGATGGGTTTCAAATCTGCAGTTTGACTAAACCAGCCAATGAGTCTGCCTTCTTTCTGAACCAGTATTTTCAGTTTGCCTGGAGCATTGTCCTGTTAAACCCTCTACTTGTAGTCCAGCTTGGATAGCCTTTACCAGCCTGTTTTTCAAAGGATGTAGGGTTCATAGATGAATAACCAACTCTTGAGTCTCCAAGGCAGCAAAGCAAGAACATGTCTATGCTTCAAAGTTACTCTCCAGAATAGTTCCCCTTCATTTGTGCCAAACAAGACTGCTGTTATTGTGATCAAACAAATTTCTCTTTCATGTCCAGACTGCATTACTTCAAAAGGCCAGGTCTTTACCTCCATGTTCACAAAGTGTTATTCAGCTGCGTTGTTCCTGTTGGACAGCAAAGAAGTTTTCTGGGACACCTCTCCTGCATGATTGTGGACGCATGCATTCTGATACTAACAGTTACCTGATGGGGATCTTGGAGTCGTCTTTTCATATTAAACAGTACGCTAGTTAGCCTGAATTTGTTGGGCCATCCAGTCTCACACTAATTGGCAGTCATTTACAATCCACTTGTAGGTGATTGTCTTTACGGTGGAATTATTCATTTTAAATAATTTGCAGCTCTTTTTCGTATCCTTCGCCAGATGAACAGACAGGCTGAAGAGCTCTTCAGTCCTTGGCATGATGACACCAGACACTTCAAAATCAAAGAGGATAGCAGGTCATCAGTGCCAGATCTTTGAATATGTCATGTTTCTAACTCAAAGAAAGCTGTACACACTGGAAACTACTTTAAAAGTCATTATTTAAATAATATGGATTATAAAATGATTTGAAAAATCATGTGAAGTTGTTGAATATTGTGTGCCATTTGTTAGTATACCATCTTCACTGCTTTGTTTCAAAGAGGATCAAATGTTTATTTATTGAAATACAAAAAAAATCCAACAATCCTTTCGAAACAATCCATTTCATTTAGTGTTGTTAATTTTTTACATCACTTAGTGTTAATGTGTCCTAATTAGTAACAGTCAATGATGTTTTAATCAATATTTAGTGACTGGCAGATAGTTGACTTATAAAACAACTTTTCAGTAATTATCCTAATGATGTTCAGTATATGATACTTGTTTTGGGACAGCTTGCTGACACGGTGCCATGCTGCCTTGAAGCAAGAAGGTCCTGGGTTCATCATTCATCATTCCACATCATTGAAAAAGTCCTGGGAGTCTGTGGAGTTTGCATGTTCGGCAACTAGTAGTTCGGCTACTCCAACTTCCTTTAGCTGAAAATATCGTAAGAGCCGTTTTGTCGGCTGTCCAAAGGTTCAGCAGTAGTGCACCCTCAGCAGCTGTACTTCACAATCGCTGCAGCACATGTCCAGCGGTAGGCAAGAAGTGAAGAAGCTCATGGCGGTGAGAAGTGACCGTCAGGGGAGAGCAGACACAAGCTGACCACCAGTGTTGGTCAAGTTACTTGAAAAAAGTAATCAGTAACTAATTACTTCCCCAAAAAAGTAATCCCGTTACTTTACTGATTACTTATTTTCAAAATTAATTACTTAGTTACTTAGTTACTTTTTAAAAACACGATTTACAACCTGAATAGATAAAGCGATAGATCTTTCAGCCCAATTCTACTTTTTCTGCATAATCCATCATACAAAATGTAATCAAATGGAAAAGTCTCTTTTTAAAACTTTAAACCTTTTAACTTTATGCATCAAGCAAAAATTTAATTATATGCAACATTCTCTGACTGGAAGAAATTTGTTTAACATTTAAACCTATTTTCTGCACATTCCAGCACATAAAATAAAATATGTTTTTGTGTTTACACTCACTCTTTCAAATAGATGCAAGTAAAACACAGCAGAAAATAAATAAAATCAAAGACTAGCGGTCCTGTTGCTCTATTTTCACCTGTAAAGCAGGACTGGGTTAGGCGGAGGTTTACCCTGGTGCAGGTGTGCCGCAGCGGTCAGTGGAAGACTCCGCGAGTTTCTCTGTGAGTTTCCCATTACAGTCGTAGTACACTCGGTGCTTGCTTGGAAGTTTAGGGGGTTTTTTCGCTGTAAAAAGAAGTTTTCTTCCCACGCACAACGGACACTAATGTTTTTGTCACTTTTTATGGAATCAAACTCAAAATAAGGTCAGTACTTCCACGCTTTAAACGCTGCATGCTCATACTCTCTCCCGCACTCGATATATTATCCATTGTTGATCTGCACACAGCTGTTGTCACAAACGTCGCACTCGCTTACGTATGGGCTCAAAATGTGGTCATAAATATTTTGTACTTGTAAATCAGTTTTGTACTTGTAAATCAGGATTTGTATGTGTAAAAAGAATTTGTGCGTGCGTAAAAAAGATTTGTATGTGTAAAAAAGATTTGTGTGTGGACTTAGCCAAAACCCCCCCTGCAAGTTACAAGTACGAATTTTGACCCTATTTTTCTTCCTGTCATCTGATTGGTCAATGTCATGTCAATCACAAATGTAACAATCCAATCAGAGAACAGATGGGTTTGGCTGTCGGAGGGGCACTTTTTTGAACTGCAGGTCCTTGAAGGGTAATACAGTTTGAAGCTGGAGGATCTCTATATAAATATCCGATAGCAGCTAGGTCCCCTTACTTTCAGCAGCTGTTGAAAGGATAAAGTTGTGGTATGTCAGTGGTTAGAAATACCATTATTACTTTAGGATTAGTTTAACACAAAGTCAGGGCTGACCCGGGACCATTGCTGTGAGTCACAGTGCGCAGCATAAAGGTCCTTTCACATCGGACGCAGGATGTGCTGCTAATGCTAACTGCTAACTAAAAGCAAAGGATCCAGAATTTGTTGCGCTGGCTGCTGAGCTCTGTGGGTTTTGCAGCAGCTCTACCTGTACTAGATGCACCTGCTCCTTGTCGTTTCTATCTCTGACTTTATGTCCTCTACAACAGTTTCTGGTTTTTTTGCTAGTTCTTCAAATTATTGGCAGATATTGGCAGACTGCCCCCCCCCCCCGCGGTCCGCAGCGCTGTTGAAAAGGCTGTGGAAGTCCCTGTATAAAACACGTAGACCTGTGACACAAAAATCACCAAACTCGGACCACAGACTGTTTTCCTTCGTGGTGATAAAGGAAAACGCTGGGTTGGCATGTAAAGGGCATTTATTCCTTCAAGGACCTGCAGTTCAAAAAGTGCCCCTCCGACAGCCAAACCCATCTGTTCTCTGATTGGATTGTTACATTTGTGATTGACATGACATTGACCAATCAGATGACAGGAAGAAAAATAGGGTCAAAATTCGTACTTGTAACTTGCAGGGGGTTTTTGGCTAAGTCCACACACAAATCTTTTTACACATACAAATCTTTTTACGCACGCACAAATTCTTTTTACACATACAAATCTTTTTACACACACACAAATCTTTTACACATACAAATCTTTTTTATGCACGCACAAATTCTTTTTACACATACAAATCCTGATTTACAAGTACAAAACTGATTTACAAGTACAAAATATTTATGACCACATTTTGAGCCCATACTTACGTCACTGTCATGAGACATTCTCGCAAAAAATCACGGTTTTAGTAACGCAGTAACACAGCGTTCCTACGGGAAAGTAACAGTAATCTAATTACCGTTTTTGCAATAGTAATCCCTTACAGTACTCGTTACTTGAAAAAAGTAATCAGATTACAGTAACGCGTTACTGCCCATCTCTGCTGACCACTACCGGAACACTTTAGCACCAGAGGTTTTCGTAAAGCTTTTATTTTGGTATTTCTGTTGGCCCGTACAATAAATTTGCATGTTAGGTAAATATTTAGTTTCCTGTAAGGTTTAGATTTAACATTTAGATTTAAATATAATATTTAATTTAACATTTAAAATTGTGTTTTAAATATAAAAAGTTAGAAATATTTTAGTAAATGTTGTGAAAAATGACTCAAAAAAACATGTTTTTGTAAGGTTTTGAGCTAAATGTGGAAAAATGTTGCTGTTAATTTCAGCATGTTTCTGTTTAAAAACGGTGCCCTGTAGCGGTCTCACCCCTTAGGCTGGGATACACGTGTGAATTGGATAAGTGGAAGAGAATGGATGGATGGCTAATACTTAGTAGCATTTGTGTGCATGCATGACATTCAAAAAGTTTCAACGATTTATTGGTCAAAAACTATAGAAAATTATCTATGAGGATTTTAAATATCACATTACTTTGGACTTCTGGCCTCTTTTTCAAGGTCAAACTCAGGTCATATTTTGTCATATTATAATTACTTCCAAATATCATGCCACATTTGACCTCTGACCTCACTTTAACATTTTACATCACATTTCTTTCAAGATGACCCCAAAACATGTCCTATCTTTAAAGAAAGGGTTGTCAAGAAAAAGAGAATGAGCTGCCGAGTTAGTCATGCTACACTTTTTATTGCACCACAAACTTCTTACAGTACATCTAAAAATAACAGATGAAACAAAAGGAATATATAAAAAATAAAATAATCGTCCCTTAAAAGTAAACACTACCCAGAGAATGAGCTGCTGTGGTGGCAAGGCTCGCAAAATTTCAAAATCTCTGCTAGCCCTTCGGGCAGGCCCTCTTCAGTTTTTGGTAGCCCAAAATAAATTTAAGTAGCCCAAATAAAAAATAGAGCAATTTTTTAATGTTTTGTTCCTTTACAATATTATACATTAAAGTATAATATTGTAACGGAAACAAAAATTAATCAGAAAGTTGTTAAAATACAAATCACAACAACTGTATAAAAATTACAATCATCAACTCAAATACTTGTTTCTAATTGAACAGAAATTTCTATGAACTTGTAAGAACTGTGTAGAACATGAATCTGTGTCAGATCCTGAATCTGAAATTTCCACTGAATTCAAGGGTAAGAGGTAAGGGGAACCAAGATCGAGGCCATTTGCTTTTTGAAGTTTGCAAAGACTGCTAAATTTTGACAATGGTAGTTCACTCTTTGCAACATAGTACGCTTTTGAAAGATTTTTCAGGACTTCTTCTTGTGCTTGGTTTATTTTTAGTATGTTTTTTGCAATTGCTGTTTGTTCTGGGAAAGATACTGCAGACTGAGCAATAATGCATTTCTTGCATTTCTCATGGGTTCTGATGGGGTCTTTCTTCAAATTACTGGTCCCAGTTACAAAGGCGCTTGTCGACTCAAATGAAATGAAACTCACGACACACCCGGCAGAACATTATGTTATTTAGCTCGTCATATTCCAGCCACAGAAATTCTTTTGTCCATGAAACCAAAAAATCTGAGCTTTCTTTTTGCCTCATAGTCTGATTTGGCATAACTTTTCCGTTTTGTGGTAGGCTTTTATTTGGCTGTGCCTTCTTCACCCTGACCTGTCTTATTTGGCTCAGCAGAACTAAAATACCGGCGTAAATCCTGCTGCTTTTACACAGGTACTTACATAACGGTCAGCGATTCTCTGCGCAATCAACCTCTTACATGTTTAAGCTTGCTGTGGGAGATTTCACTTGTCACGTTTGAATAGTAAGCTAATGAGTGATAAGATGATGCCAGAGGAATTGGTGCGTAATTAATCGTCACTCACCAATCAGTGCTGCCGCTCTCTACACACCGTTCGCACGATCGCAAAGTGAAAGTGAAAGCAAAAAACAAGCACAAATTCAAACGCGATTTCAATATGTCGTATATTGACAGTGGCTCATCGATGCCAATGAGATAATTACTCAGCTACATTTTCGAAAGAATGCAAAAGCATTGACATATATTTTCCCTTCCTATGATAGCCCGACGGGCAGGGCTGAGATAGATTTTGGTAGCCCAACTGGAAAAATCGCTAGCCCCGGGACGTCGGGCTAGCGATTTTGCGAGCCCTGGGTGGAGGTCTGAGCTCTCTGAGTGCTTCTAGTTTTTGTGTTGCTGGACTCTGAAGTACACGGACATCTTTTAGAATCGTGAAATCCCACTTTGTTGTTTGCTACAGTGGTGTTAGTATCACCGCTTATCCACCATTTTTTGCCGAGATAATATTTGTGAAGTTATTTGATAAATATTTGAGATCCAGTCGCACACAGACATTAAATAAAGACTGTTTCTGGTGGGGAACCGAATCAGCTGCTAAACCTGAAGTAGTTCACTGGTGGTGAGTTGACAAGCCTCATCATGCTGATTGTCTGTAACAGTTGTGTTACTCCCAGAGGACTGAATGAGTTTGAAAGTTAGCTCAATTAGCGAAGCAATGCCATAAGGCCTCACAGTCAGGTGTCTGTCATAAACACTGCATGGACTGACAGCTAGACTGGGTTATATTAAGACATGCGGCAACATCTGCTTAAACAGTATGGGATGTCAGAAGTAGTTCCTTTATTGGCTTTTTCTCCTACTGATTTGCAGACATAAAAATCATTAAAAGTGCAAAAAAAGAGAAGATTTATTTCACTGAAAGCAGAACATTCCACAGGAAGAAGAAAATGAAGATGCAGCCAGACTGCAGATGCTGTTGCACTCAGTCCTGTCACACAGCCACGATCAGGCTGGTTACTTGACCAGCACAGACAGTGGGACGAGATAGTCCTGACAGCTCATGAGGGATCTCAAAGGACATGAAATGTCACTGTCAGTAAGGCTTCAGTGTAGTCACAAAGTACAGTGAGGAAAGAAGAGTTTCTGTGACAATAAAAAAGAGTTAATGCATAAAACCCCAAATACTGAAGCCCTAAAAGCCTTGTAGTCAGTGTGGGAAGTAGTGCCCTTTCTACTTCTACAGCATTCAGCAAGAGTAACTATTACATCCTTAAATACATTATACTTTCAAGTGATACTTTAGACGCAGTATTTTAACTCTATATTTTGTACAAGAAGCCGATCCTGATGTCAGTTATAGCTCATATGTAGGTGTGCTGTGGTATCTGCACCAACATGTTAGCAACAGATCCCTTAAGTCCTTTAAGTTGCAAGGTGGGGTCTCTATGGACCAAACTTGTTTGTCCAGCACTCACAGATGCTCAATTGGACTGAGATCTGTGGAATTTGGAGCCCAAGTCAACACCTCAAACTCACTGTTTCCAAACCATTCCTGAGCCATTTTTGCTTTTTAGGGGAGCGAATTATCCTGCTGAAAGAGGCCACAGTCATCAGGGAGGTGACTGATGGTCTGTAAATGGTCTACAACAATATTTAGGTACATTTTTCAGTAACGAGTAATCTAACTAATTACGACGTTACCGTTACTAACAAGAAAAGGTGGTGTGAACGCCTTAATATTTTTTAACACACAGACAGTTGAAGCTGTCTTCAGCTTGTTGGGAGCTGGGGGGGGGGGGGGTGACGTAGCAGCAAGATGCTACGCCCGAATTCTATCATCAGGTTTGCTGTCTAAGGACAGCGTAGCAAGCACTCTCTGCTTACAACCAAAAATAACCCAAAACCAAACAAAAAAACACCCCTTTCCTATTGGTGGCAAAATCCCAAAATGTACCATGTCAACCAATCAAAAAATGATATGGCAACATGGCATTTCCTTGTTTAGGAAGAGGGAGAAGTAATGGCGGGGTGAGAGAGAGCAAGTTTTCAGATGTGAGAGATTTGTGGTATTTAGCGTGTTTGGAGTGTGTAGTTAGTGTGTAGTGTAGACAATAGTTTTGTTTTGTGTCAGAACAATGAGGCGACTCCTGAATGTCACCAAAAATGCTGCCAAAAAGCCTCCAAAGGCAGACTGCAGTGTAAACGCTCTCTCCAGGTGGAAAACAGGAGAGTGATACACCTCCTGCTGTCAGGCCTGCAGGTATCAGGCTTGTGATGTGCTCCTCTGTCTTATGTGGAGAGAAATTATTTTTTGGAGTGGCACAAATAATTTGTGTGGCATCTTATTTGATCCAAAACATCTGATTATTCCAGAGGTTCCCAAAGTGTGGGGCCCGCCCCCTAGGGGGGGCGCAGAGCCATTGCAGGGGGGGCGCGGTATGAAAAGAAAAAAAAAAAAAAAAAAGAGCGCTTGGACACTGTGGACAGGTTTTTGACGGGGCTCCCACACAAACGCAAAGCAGGAGATGAAGCATCGCCAAATATGTTTCCAAACCAACTTCCTTCCAAGCCAAAGACTAGAAAATATGGTGAAGCATATCTTCCCTTTGGCTTCACCTGCACAAGTGCCAAGGTAGGTCTCCCCTGCACAATTAGTTTCCCTGCGTCGGGAGCAGCGCTGGGCTCTCCAAATCACGGACAAACAGGATCCCACATTCTTGATTTTTAGTTCACAAACACTTCTTGTAATAACTAACTACTCCTGACATTTTGGACATGTTAGCTCTTTATGCAGTAAAGTTACAGTGGGATACAAATAATATCAGGCTGATCCTGCCGTAATTTGTTCCCCCGGTTCAAATCACGGACAAACAGCATCCTACAGCTGTTTATGTGTTTAAACCCATTTTGCACAGAGAGGCATTTTTTGAAAAATGTATTGACAACAATGTTGAATATTATTACACAGGAAAAAAAACAAACAAACAACTACAAGTAAAATAATTACACCGTGACGCCTCTGCCTTTCTAAATGGAGGGACAGTAACTGCGTGTGTATATGTGAGCGTGTAAAACCTGAAGATCAGATTAACAGTAACAGTATTTTGTCTCTATCTGCCATTCTGCAATTCATCTCATGTAAACAATAACGTGGCGCACAGCGTGACATGAAAAGAGGCACATACCTTTGACGTTGCGTGACGAACTCTGTAATCCTGTCCACACTTAAACGCAAAAAAGGAGTTTTAAATAATCTCCGTTTTCGGTGAATCGCAACGCCGTTTACGTGTTGACGAAAGGCCCAAACGCATAGAAACAGCTGCGTTTTCAAAAATACCCGTGTAGGTGTGGATGTAGCGTAAAAGAGTTAGTAGTATATTTTATTACTACCTGTAATTTATTGCCGTTTACTTGTATTTGCTTAATTGTTTACTAAATGTTGGAGGTGTGAAATAAACCGCAATGGAGTTTGTAAACAAAATATGGGTGTGTGTGTTTGGAGGATGTGATTGGGGGGGGGGCGCGAACATTTTTCTTGTAAAAAAGGGGGGCCTGGCAAAAAAAGTTTGGGAACCACTGGATTATTCTGTAAATAGTTTGAAATGGTTATTTAAGAAATTCCTTGACTGCATTTTTAGGTAAATAGTTGGATATGACTTTGTTGTTTGGAAAACTTGTGCATAGGGTTTTAAAATTTACAATTTCTATTTGCATTTCAAGTTATGAAAACGATTCATTAAACACGATTGTGGTTGATACAGTAAAAAATATAACTTTTTTTCTACTCTGATTTTATGTTTTTGTCTGATTTTAGATCAATTGTGTTAATATAATATATCAACATGAAAAAATAACTGTAAATTCAGACGTGTGAGGTTGTGCTCAAAAAAATGATACCAAACAAGGCGAGGTAAATTAGGTTTTAAAGGTGAAATGTAGAGGTAAAACCAAAAGGAGTCAAAAATGGCCAATTCTACCCTGAACCTGCAAAGTAACACAATAGTTACTTTTCCTAATATTAGTTACTTTTATATTATTGTAACGCTGTTACTTTTTTGAAGAAGTAACTAGTAACTGTATCTAATTACTTTTTCAAAGTAATTTGCTCAACACTGAAAAGTTGTCACGGCGGTGGAGTGGACCCAAATGCAGGCAAAGAAAGAAAAACAGAAGTTTAACAAAAAGTTTGCCGTTTAATTGGCTGAATACCAAAAACAGAAAAACAAGGGCAAAACTAAACTAAAACCTAAACTGGGAAAGAACTAAACAAACTATGAAAACAATGACGTGAGACAAGAACGTGAAACTGAACAGGAACATGCAAAACACAAACATGAACCTGAGCATTAGTAAGAAAAACTCTCTGACCTGCCTTGATGCAAAGACAACAGACGACCTGACACTGAACAGAGGAAGACAGGACTTTAATACAAAGAAGGGTAATGGGGGAAGTGGAAACACCTGGAGAAACACAGCTGATACAAATGAACATGACGCTACAGGGGAAGTGAAACTAAACACACTGAACATGGAAAACACCAGACCTTTCAAAATAAAAACAGGAAACATAATGGGACGTAGACCTGACAACACGAGCTTGACAATAGAACATGGGAACACGCACACATGACAGACTGAGGAGGCAAAGAACACAAGGAGAGACACATGGAAACAGATAAGGGAGACGAAAGCATGGGGATAACTAAACGTTAAACATGGAGGACAAGACAGACTTACACAGAAGACAGGAAAAGACTCATAAACAGGGAGGCATGCATGAAACATAAACTTGAATAAATCAGTCAACTAAACCCAAACTAAAAAGCACAAGAACTTAACATTAATGCAATCTAACATAAGAAAAACAAAAATACAAAATAAACTCAAAGACCAACATCCACATGAATAACAGGACCCAAGGCTTCCCAGCAGAACACTGCCCAAAGCATCACACTGCTTCTACCGGCATCCATCAAACCAGAACACCTCCGTGGTCCAGCTCTGATGCTCACATGCCCATTGTTGGCTCTTTCTGTGTTATAAAAGCACATATTGGTCAACATGACACATGTTGCTTTTGTGCCCCCTCAACTCCATTCCTACTAAACACTGAAGACATAGTGATGTAAAACTGACATACTGCACATAACAGGCCAGAGCCACTGCTTCACAAAGGCAAAGAGCAGCAAACAACAGTTATAATAACTACCCTTAAATGCAAAAAACATTATGCTTGGATAGTGCATTTGGATGACTAAAACAGAGAAAATACAGTCTGGTTAAATAAACCACAATGGTTTCTCTTTTCCACTTTAATCCATATTCAGTTAAATTTGGAAGCTACATTGCATCATGCTTATTTAACAGGATGACGACGTGTGTTTAGGGTCTATGAGAGTGTGATGGCAGATGTTGCTGAGGTGTGTCTGCTGTGTTGAAAATACAACGTCAAACACTTTGAACCATTTATTTTTACCTGGCTGCTTTAAACAGACACACTAAAGGAGGTAATAAACAACATACCTCGCTAAGTGCTTAATGAATTTGTTTTTCTCTCTGCGACCCAGACATTTCACTCAGTTAGCTAGTTGACTGCAACCTATGTCTCTGTGTGTTCAGTAATTAATAATTGTTATGAGTAATTAACAATGGCATTACTCTGTGTTGTACATCTCTCACCTTGGAGGCGCAAATACGTAGTGTATGAAGCTGCAGGTATTCAATAAGCTCAAACAGCTGGAAGCACAAATACATCTTCAGATCCATGAATGTTTTCTCAAAGAAGGATTAGGCTCCATTCACTAGTGCGTGTCATTATTAATGAAATGTGAAAAAAGCTGATGTCAAGATTAAAAATGCTGCTTAACCACTGAAAAGGTGTGTGTCATGTTTTTGTCCCATGAGACTGGATTTGAGGCTGCTCTTTATTTCACATAAGAGCCATTCGGGTAGATTGTTGGAGGGTGTGACTGAAATTAAAGGCCTGCTCCTCGTGCTGGAAGCGCGACAGCTGGCAAATCTGGATACACATATCAATCACTCCAGGAGGCAGACTGTCATAACCAGCACAGCACAGCACGTTTAGGTCCATAAAGCTCATTAAAAAATCTCCCTAATTTTTCCAAATACTGTTTATTTTGCTGCTTCATTAAATCAACAATATTACTGGATTACAGTTGTGATTTCCACTTTGTCATTTGTTTTCTTTCCTGCGTTTGTCTCGAAACCCTAAAGAAAAAAGTTAGATCAGCCAACTGATCTGGCAGCACAGGCCAAATGACTCCCTGACACCCATTAGCTCAGCGTCAGTTGTTCCAGACGACAGTTTGAAATGTGTCTTGCTTGTACTGATGTTCAAAACATAATATAGTCTGTAAGTCATCCTGGCCCCTAACATCTGATTGGGTGGACGCACACTGAATACTCTCTTTTATTTTGCTGACTTGTTAATTCACTCTGTTCAGCTCGCTCTACAGTGACAACAAGTTTGACTTAATAAGAAACAGAGAATCAGTAAAAGCACAGCTCTTGAAATGAGTGCGAACAGCTGCTGATGACTCTGAGAAGTTTGTTATGGACTGTTATCAGTTGGAGATGAGAATTCCAGTTGAGGTTAATAAAGGAAAACTAAATTAGATGAATCTGAGGAACTGGTTCAATAATCAAAACAAATAATTAACAAGAAAATAAAACTAGATTTTAAATAGCAGCTTATTTCTAGGCTAGCATTGGATTGGATTATCGTAAAGGGGTTCCCCAACTAAAAAGTGACAGTGCTTATTGACCGGTTCAGTTTTCAGTTTCAGTTTTCAGTTTTATTTGTCATATGCAAGTTAGCACAGGGTCAACATCGCAATGAAATGTGTTTGACGAGCAGCGGTCTCTCAGCAGCATGATACAGTAGGAAAAAATATAATAAAATATAATATAATAAAATAAAATAACAGATAGAAAAATAGTAAAGAACAAAATATTAGAGACATGGTAAAAGAGAAAAGATGACTAAATATATATGTATCTATAAATATAAATATATGTACACTAGTGATTAAATAAGAAAATCTTGAAAAGAAATATGACGGGAGGGCAGATGGGATATTGCACAGGAATCAGCAGCAGAAATTTACAGTATTGCACTTTTTAAATATAAATTACAATAACAATAAAGTGAAGTGACCAGTGCAGATTAATCAGAGTACTTGTGAAGCTGCAGGGTAGCTTCTGAGTGCTGTGTTGTGTGTGTTTAAGTGTTGTGGTTGAGGTGTCGTATGGCTTGATGGTAGAAACTGTTTTTAAGTCTTGTAGTCCGAGCAGACAGACTCCTGTAACGTCTGCCAGATGGTAACAAGGAGAACAGCTGATGTGCTGGGTGGCTGTGGTCCTTGATGATGCTGTGTGCTTTACGGAGGCATCGCTGGTGATAAATGTCCTGAATGGCAGGAAGCCTCGTGCCAGTGATGTGCTCTGCTGCCTTCACCACCCTCTGTAGTGATCTCGGCTGCTGGCAGAGCAGCTTCCGTACCAAACTGTGATGCAGCTCGTCAGCAAGCTCTCAATTGCACACCTGTAGAAATTTGAGATGATGCTGGCGTTCATGCCAAACCTCCTCAGCCTCCTCAGGAAGTAAAGCCGCTGGCGAGCTTTCCTGATAGCAGTGTCTGTGTGAAGGGTCCAGGAGAAGTCCTCAGTGATGTTGACTCCAAGGAACTTGAAGCTGCTGACCCTTTCGACCTTGACACCGTTGATGTGGATGGGCTGGTGTTCCCTGACTGGTCGTTTCCGGTAGTCCACTATCATTTCTCTAGTTTTGCTGATGTTGAGAGTCAGGTTATTTTCCAGGCACCACTGTACAGTGCCATCACCTCCTCTCTATAGGCCGTCTCATCGTTGTCTGTGATGAGGCCTATGATGGTTGTGTCATCAGCAAACTTGATGATGATGTTGGACTCATGTTTAGCAACACAGTCGTGTGTGAACAGGGAATATAGGAGGGGCTAAGCACACAACCCTGGGGCGTACCTGTGTTAAGGATGAGTGATGAGGAAGTGTGCTTACCAACTCTCACCACCTGGGGCCTGTTTGTGAGGAAGTTTAGAATCCATCTGCAGATCGGTGTTCCCAGCCCAAGGTCGACGAGCTTCGTGGCAAGTTTTGAGGGATGATGGTGTTAAATGCCGAGCTGTAGTCGATGAAGAGCATTCTTGCATATGTATTCCCTTTCTCCAGGTGGGTGAGGGTGGTGTGTGTTGCCAGGGCGATGGCATCCTCTGTGGCTCTGTTTGTCCGATAGGCAAACTGAAGAGGGTCCAGTGTGTCAGGGAGGGAGGAGCAGATGTGACCTTTGACCAGCCGCTCCAGGCACTTCATGATGACGGATGTCAGTGCAACAGGACGGTAGTCATTCAGACAGGAGACCACTGATTTTTGGGAACGGGAATGATGGTGGATGCTTTGAGGGACGTGGGGACCACTGACTGCCTCAGGGAGAGGTTGAAGATGTTGGTGAACACCTCTGCCAGCTCGTCTGCACACACTCTGAGTAGCCGGCCTGGGATGCCGTCCGGTCCTGGAGCTTTGTGAGGATTGACCTTTTAAAGGTCCATCTCACAGCTTCTGTTTTCAGAGTTAAAGTTGCAGCCTCACTGTCCTCCTGAGGGTAGAGGATCTGCTCTCTGTTGTCTGCATCAAAACGCGAGCATAGAAGTTGTTAAGCTCGTCTGCGAGAGATGCAGTGGGCTGGACACTGACTGTGTTGACCTTCTTGTAGTCAGTGATGCAGCGCAGTCCATTCCACAGTCGCCTGGTGTCAAAGCTGTGGTAGCTGGACTCCATTTTGTCCCTGTAGTCCTTTCTGGCCTTTTTATGGACTTACGGAGGTCATACCTGGCTGCTTTATATGCATCAGCATCCCGGAGTTAAAGGCAGAGGTCCGCACTTTTAGCTTGGCGCGAACGTCTTTATTTACCCAGGGTTTCTGATTTGGGTATATGCGGACAGTGGTTTTGTGATGATATCATCCATGCACTTTCCAATATATCCAATGACAGAGTCTGTGAGTTCATTGATGTTGCCATCAGCTGCATCCACAAATATCTGCCAGTCAGTTGTCTGAAAGCAGTCCTGCAGGACCTCCTCAGCCTCACTGTCCCATTTGTAAATAACCCTGGAAGCTGGTTTTTCCTGTTTTAGTCTTTGTCTGTATGCAGGCAGCAGCAGAATGGAACAATGGTCTGCCTTACCAAAAGCTGGGCGGGGGGAGGGGTTTGTAGCACTCTTTGAATGGAGTGTAACAATGGTCCAGTGTTTGATCACCTCTTGTGGGGAAGGAGATGTGCTGATAGTATTTGGGGAGAACCTTCTTCATGTTGGCTCTGTTGAAGTCTCCCAGCACAATAAAGGCAGCTTCTGGATTTTTGTTCTCAAGTCCAGTGATGATGTCATACAGTTCGTCCATAGCCGTAGCTTTATCAGCGTGTGGTGGAATGTAAACAGCTGAGAGGAGAACTGAGCTGAACTCCCTCGGGAGGTAAAAGGCCTGACTTTAATGGTCAGCAGCTCGAGGCTCTGAGAGCAGTAAGTTTTAAGATACACACATCTCTAGCCCACAAGGAGTTAACCATAAAGCACACCCTCCTCCCTTTTCTTGCCTGAGTCCTTCGTTCGGTCTCCCCGGTAAACAGTGAATCCATCCGGCGTGATGGCGCAGTCGGGGACGCTGGGCTCCAGCCATGTCTCTGTGAAGGCCAGAACGCAGCAGTTCCTGATGTCTTGTTGGTGTTTAATCCGTGCACGCAGCTCGTCAAGTTTGTTGTCCAGAGACTGGAGATTCGCGAGCAGGATGCTGGGGAGAGGTGGCTTGCTGTTTCTCTGTCGCGTTCGGCACAAAACTCCGGCGCGTTTCCCCCTCTTTGTTTTCCCTCGACGTCGCGCGAGTAAACAAAGGATCCCAGGCAGCAGAGCGTCCACGGAGTCGAAACCTGCTGTAAAGTCCGAACTGGCTGACGAACGTAGCTCCAGAAGCGTTTGTCTGTCATACCGAGTGTATGATCGCGCTGTGCGCACAGTAATAGAAAGCAGAACAAAATAAATAATAACATTTTTGCTGAGATGACTGGGAGCTCTCGTTGGTGCAGCCATCTTACGGCGCAACCGGAAGTGTTTTACCGGTAGTGCTGGATATGCACTAAACACATATAACACATATAACATTTCACTAGCTGGGCCCGCATCCTCATTTTAGGTTTGACAGCGTTTTAGTAGGTAAAGGTGGATGCTTGGACATGAATTGAGCTGCGGTTTGGGGAAGGCCTCAAAGGGGACTGGCGACGGACGGCTCCCGGGCCTGGCAGATCCCCGTGCACTAAATAAAAGTGAAGAAGGGAGGGTGGGGCACGTAAACGAGAATGAACGGCTTGCAGAACTGGGGGAACCTATATAGATGACAATCGGAAGGAGCGTGTTTGATACATAATCTCCAATAAAAAAACGTTGTTACAATGGCACCTGTCAAGTGAACACCCAGTTCTTGAAGCTGATTTGCTGGAAGAGGAAAAAGACAACGACTGAATGATCCTGGCTCAGAGCATCATCAAAACAGCAGGTGTTCTGGACCCTTTATATGGTGGTTTGCATCTAAACCAGACTAAGGAAGAACAACTGGTGAGATGGTGACAGCACTGTGTGCATCCACACGAGTGAGGTTTGTTGATCTGATGTATCATTAGTCTTCACATGAGTGTAAGATTTGAAAAAGGAATCTCTCATAGTGATGAACCCACAGAAAACCTGCAGCTGATGATCAGAGATTTTTGGATGTGGTAAGCAGATTGATAGGCTCCATCTGGTTGATTCGTCTGCTCAACTCCATCGATGATCCACGCACATTAGATATTAATGGGATGAGGCTGAAGCAGCTGCACCTGACCAATGCGCCAAACGGTGCAGGAGGACCTAATTCTGAGTCTAAGTAACCAGATTGATAACAACAGCTCAATATTTTTGCTGTGTTAGTTATTGCACTGCTTTCAGACAAACATAAGCTCTGCTGCTATTTCACTAGATTCCAGCTAAATTGGTGGCATCTATATTTAAAGTCACTGACTGATTTGTTAACCCTAATTACATAAACATTAAAAGAGGAAAAATGGATGCATCTGCATTATTGCATCACATCAACATGACTCATTACTAATTAAGTACTATACATGTTTGTTGTTATGTTACAAGTCTCACCACTTCAATGTAACTCCAGATGTTTTCATGAATCATCTTTCCAGCATTTGCATATGAGCGTTTGTAATTGGTGACGTGGACAGCTGGGTAATTGCATGTCATTCACCCGAGGAGATGACAGCCAGATGCCCTGTGTGTAGAAGGCAAAACTGGGGCAGTGTGATGCTGTGGACATTGTGCGGCTGGGTTCTGGCACTGATGTGAAAGTTACTTTTACACGGGCTACTTTCACTGTTGCAGACCACGTACACGATTTCATGGCAGCAGTATTCCCTGTAGGAAGCGGCCTCTTTTAGCAGAATATTGCACCATGTTACACTGCAAAGCGTGCAGCTTACACAACCTAAATGCTGTGCTGCTAAACTCTAGGTGCCTTATCTCACAGACACTTTGAGAGATTTTGTACAGTTCGTGTCTCAATGAGTATGCAAAATAAATAATTATAACTCTGTGCAATTTTGCATTATTACATTACTTCTAATTAGAACACTGTGAATATTACACTTCATAAATGTCTTTTTCAGGTAAACCACATTTTGCACATAGTCCAGCAGCGTGACTCTGCAATGATGTAGTACACGTTTTGTAAAATAACATGTTTGGGGTCAAGGAACATGCACTTTAGCTCACTGGGTGAGGAGGTGACCATTACCACATGGCCAAAATGCAGCACCACAGCTTCAAGTTTGACCTACAGCCTTTTTCTGTGTATCTTTCCTTTTTCTCCCCACTGTTGAGTTTGTCTTGTCGGGTCAACTATCCAATAAAAAAAATAAAAACACCCAAATAATGGGAGCATCCTGAAGCTGCGGTAAAACTACAGCAGTTCCCCAGGTACAGACAAGACCTGCTAACTTGTCTACCTCATTCACGTGGCCACAAAATTAGATTTTATTGAAAGTCATAAATATGACTTTATTTATAAGCTTTTCACAGACCACCTTATTTTTAGACTTGACATTTGAAGTCTTAGTCAGTTTTAGTGTTTTGTCTGCTGTTCTCTTGGAAATTTGGAGCCAGAATAAGATGATCAGGTGACACTGACACACCTAGTTAGCATCCATCAACTATAAGGATGCAGTGTACAAAGACTACTGTGATGCACAAAGGCCATTGATCTTTGGTGTCAGGTTCTGTAAATGAGTCTGTTCATGCACTATCAAAGTCATGGAGAGTATTTGTGATTTATTATTGTTGACAGCATGTTGAGAATACCAATTTGTTTGTGTATAAACCACATTTTTACAGACAAATCTAGAGGTCTGCTTTGAAAAACACTGATGCGCCTTGTTCAGTCTGATCTCTCTATCGTCCTTTCAGAAACGAGCTACACCAGCTCCGTGGAGGAATGCACTTTTCAGAGAATCAGTATTAATGGACTGCATTGCATTTGCTCTCTTGACTGCCTGATGCTCAGAAAAACTTGAAACTTGATGTAGAATATTTGAAGGCCAAGAGCAGTGTCAAGTTTTAGGACAAACAGAGCCAGAGGCTGGTGAGAGATAATGGCCTGTTGTTTGTTGCCTTGTTTGCTGCCATATTCCCCAGCATCCCACCTCCCTCTTTATTGTTTCTTTTATGCGGGGGATAAAGCAGCAGGAGCTACGGGATGCACGAACAACAGAAGTAAACAAATAAATAAAATCTTCAGATTCTATCGGTGTAACTTCAAGTATAATCTTGCAGCTAGACTTGTAACACAACACTTTATGATAAAGTCTGAATCGTCACTCTGCTGTCCCAGTTTACTCTGGTAAAAAGGGGGGGGGAAAGCCAGAGAAGACACAAGCCCTTCTGCCTGAGTGCCCTTTTACTCTTAATTCCCATCAGCACTCCACCAGCATGAGTAAAAGGTTAGGATGACCTGCATTAGAGAAGAGGTACACCTGCATTACCAATGGAAAACCTTACACACAGACAAAAACAAGGTCAGTAGAAATTTAAGAGGTGCCACTTTAACTAAGTTTCAGGCATAAATCATGGTTAATGTTAAATTGCAGCATAGCATTATTCATCCTCACATTTCGACTTCCTGACTTGAAAAGTGCTTCAAAGTGACCTCTCTCCTGCAGCACTTTCTGAAAGGTTCTAAACAAATTTCTGCTCCGTGCAGACACCACAGATGGTGCTAGGAACATTTGGCTTCTTACCTCAGAAGGTAAATGATTAATTATTCATCTTAATAATGATGGCAGTGATGTAGTGCTCAAAGTTCAACAACCTGGCACTTACTCTAGTTGCTGCTCCAGTGCTGTAATTATCTGGGAGAAGTAATGGGTTCTTTGTGGAGTTTGAATTTAAAAAGTAGTCATTCCACGTTGTTGTAAATATGTAGTCCTAATCACTTCACACGTAACAAAAACAAATACTACTGTATATATAAAAGTATCCCCTTAAAAATTAGCTTGTTTTAGCTAACCTAAGTTTTAGCTTACCTTAGCAATGCAGCAGCACTTAAAGGAAAATGCCCCCAAAAAGAATGCTAAGATGCTGCTCTTCACATATCTTCACAATAGCTTAGTTTGTTAGCGTGCTAAAACTTCCTAGATGAAGGTGTTAGCATGCTAACTGTCTGAGTGAAAAACACAGGCATGCATATCTGTTTATTAATATAACTGTCTAACAAAAAATACCACTAAAATGCTTACCAACACAAAGCTGTATGGTCTGTACTTCACAGAAAACAACATTATTCATCACACAGTTCCATTAATAATTCAATTCGGTTTTATTTACAAAGTGTTAAATCACAACAACAGTTGCCTCATTGCACTTTGTGTCATAAGGTAAACACTCTACAAAGAAAAACAAAGCGTACAAAGACAATAAATAATAAAATAATAATCCAAAAGGTACCAACGAAACAAACATGGTTAAGAGGTCCACTAATCCAAGTTCCAGTTCCAAGTTCAGAATGATTGATTGGAAACCTGTAATTTTAAGCGTTATAGTTTAAAGTTGGTCGTTTGAACCCTATCCTACCAGATCTGTTTCATGCATGTTCTTCCCCATTACAATAAAAGTCTTTGACAGATATAATATATGCTAGGACTAAACAGGGTTTGTCTTTGATTTTACAAGTTATGAAAGCTTTTTCTTAATAAAAAGATACAAATTACTGGCAAAGAGTGTCAGTGTAACTGGTTCACAGTAGTTGCATAACGTAACTATAAAAATTAACAAAATTTGCACATTTAAAAAATAAATATACCATCTAAATGGATAGATGGTAAAATCATTATTCACTTTAAACACCAAATCTCCATCATTTCCAGAGTTACACAAAATGCTTAACAGTTACCAGGTGACATTGATGACATGCATGCACAGTGTGAAACATGGACGTAGCATCCAAGCTGGAAAAACTGAAACTAATGCAGAGGCACCTAAAAACCTGCATTCTGTGAAAGCCCACTACAAAAAGACACTGGGTCCTAAGTTCAAGGCTTTGCTGATACATGACTGCTAACACATGATGTTAAGTTGTCCACCATTTTGTCAGTGTTAGAATGTAAGATCAGGTATAGCGTTCAAAATTGTGCCTTTTGAAAGATGTTGGGTGCAGCACTGAGGCACAGCTTCTACTTCTCTCCTTGCATCGCACAGCTCAGCCAGCAGTGAGGGAGTGTTTACAGACAAACACGAGTTGGTTTACAGGCAACTGGTGCAAACTGCTAGTAACCAAAGCAATCACTGGGAGGTTTTTGTGCAGCAGCAGTCAGGGAACACATATATTTCCCTAGCAACCGATGGTTGTGTCTCATCCAATAAGGTGCACAACTCTAAAGCAGTGTGCGCATGATGTCACATGAACAGAAGTCTGTAGAGAAACAGCTTTCTGACTTGATCGCTCTAAACACATTCCCGCTGAGTTTATGGACTCACTCACTCTAGAAATTAGACAAAATGAGTTCATAAATCTAAGTCATACCATGTTTCAAAGTGGAGGATTATCTGTTCTATGAAACTGTATGCTTATTGGCTAATGAGTTATCAATGACGCGTAGGTGATTTCACACTCAGACCATTTTTTCCAGCTTTTGTTTTTTTTTTACAATCAAACAAACAGTGATGTCGTGGTAGCTCCATTCATCTTTTATACTCTCTATGGCATCGGTCCCAAACCTTATTTGCGCCACGTACCGGTTTATGTCCGACAATATTTTCACAGACCTGCCTTTAAGGTGTCACGGATAAATACAACAAAATAAAACCAGTACCGGTACCAAGAAAAAGAAGATTTATTCATAACACACAGGAAAAGACCCAGGGAAACCGAGTTAACGATAAAAACCCTGAAAACCATAAATTTCACACCCGAGCCTCAACTCTCACGGCCCGATACCAAACGACTCCAAACGTCCCCAGGACCACTGGTCTACGAGACCATAGCGGTGGCTGTAGGTTAGGAGGCAGAGCCATCAGGAGGTTGGTTATCAAAAGTATCCCCGAGTAAGATGCTGAAATCAGAGTTGCTCCCAATGTGCTCATCTGTGTGTCAATGTTATATAGAAAGCAGTCTGAGTGCTCGCAGAGTGGAAAGGCGGTCAAGCAAGAAGCAGTCCATTTACCCTGCTAAAATGTGTTTATGTGAGAAACTCATAGATGGCTTCTTTAATTTGTGGCTAATCCTACTGCTATTACAATCAAACAATGCATTTTTTTGACAAGGGACTCCAAGCACTGTCTGACTCACTGTATTTTACAGTTGAGTCCTTAGTGAGAACTGAGAGAGGTGACAGAAACACCAAAGAAGCATTACCCAGACTCTTAAATGGCGGGTTTTACTGCATCATGTTGGGGACAGAGGGAAAATCAGCAGGACTCAGTCAAACACCATGACAGGAAATGTTGGGCTTATCGTTGAATTCACTGGGATTCATCTTCTGAAATATTTCAGTCTCCATTATCTGTGCACACATTATTCTCATTCAGGCTTGCTGCAGATATCAGATGCACAGTATAACTTTCAGTGTGACTTCAGTGGAGTGATTCGGGATGTGCTCCAACTTTGAACAACTGTTCACTTTACTTCTTTGAGTAAATACTCAGTAATCTGCAAAGTGACGGCTCACTTCATTTTCTCCTTCTTCTTCACGGGGTGCTGTGCTGATTGAGCGCTGATTCCCAGACAGTCCCAGCACTCCCTGCTCTCGCAAACACATCAGTGATGAGACACAAAGTTAATGATATACATCTTTATAAGAGTATACACACCACATCAGACTGAAGAAGAGGGCGAGCTCTTTGGGAGGGTATTTGCATAAAGAGGCATACTGAACCCAGCTGCAGTGACAAACAAACCCATTGCAGTCGGTCACGATTTAAAAAGGTGCATTACCGTCACCTGCTGGTAGATCACTGTGAGGAAGAGCAATGACAGGCTAACAGCGTGGCAGCAAGAAGAGCTTGTTCTTCTTCTGAACTTGTAAACACAGCGGTTCTGCACATTAACTTCATTTACATCTTTAAGCTTTTTGTGGTCGCTCAATTCTTCCCACAGCTGGGAACAATCCCAGCATGCTTGTTTACTCTCTGCCACATTTAAAGCTAAAATGTGTTGCATGTCTTTTGTATGAACATCATAAAAGGAGCTGCAACAGCACCGCAAGTTGAATCGAGGAGGAGCACAGCGGGTTGACAAAACGGCTTTTGTCAACTTCTAAGTTAGAAGAGACCTGTCTAAAAGAGCCGAGTCTGCCTGGGCTGACAAGCTAAAATGACAAGCTGAAGCTCAGTGATGACTTCCCCCATACCTTAACCTTCTTCAAAGAAACAAAGAGAACCAAAAATCCTTCCGAACATCCAATAAAAGAAAACTAAGAAAAGTCCAACCAAAACACAGCAGGGGCCTGCGCTATTCAAGATCCTCATATTTATCTGGGTTAGCTTACCTTTATGTTTCATCCATCTATCCTCATTTGCTTATCCTTATCAGGATCACACGGAGGCTGGAGCCTATCCCAGCTATCATAGGGCGAGAGGCGGTTGCAGTTCTTCAGATGTTGTTCTTTTGTGACCTCCTGTAAGAGCAGTTGTTGTGCATCAACATCATTGTTATATTTGGAGTAATTTTTGAATCCCGGTCACTCCTGGGAAGTGAGTTTCACTGTTTTGGTCACTCCTCTGAGACAGTGGTGAACCAGGGAAGGTTCGCCACTGCTCTAAGTTTCCTTGTGGCTCCCAGTTTGGTTTACTGGAGGCTCAAAGTCTTAGAAATGGTTTGTAACCCTTGATCAATGCAAGAGAGATACATGCATAGTCATAGCTTGCTGTCTTCCACACCATGCATGAGGTTAGTTCAGGAAACAATGGCACCTGGACTGGTGTACGCTATGGTCTGTCTTATTCTGGAAAAACCTCCAAATTGAATGAAAGCATGACTGAGGACCTGTCATTTTAGGAGCTTGGCAGAGCAGTCTGTGCTCCCATTTGTCAGTTGTCATATGAGGCCAGTCTCCAATGTCTGGCATGTCCTCTATCAGCCATTTTTTCAGAACATTTCCCCTTCATACTCTGCTGCTGGTGTTGGATGTAGACAGGTTTAAATCATGGCAGACCTCTCATTTGCATAGCACGAACAAAATGCAGAAATAAACTGGACTGAGGACATAAACAAAGAAAAAAAGGAAAAGATAAATAAAACAATAACTAAGACAGAAAACTGAGAAACTAGAGAGTTTATATCATCCGTTCTTGTCCTGTCTTTGTGAGTGAATGTGGCGTTTTTAAGGTTACAGTAGTGTTGCTGGGTTTGAGCCTGTCATTATAAATCCTTATTACATAAATGAATCCTGTTCCTTTAAACTAGAGCATCTCCAGTTTAGTCATGTTAAATACAACTACTACTAATAATTATTATTATTGTTATTATTACAGTTTCTGCCTTGAAAAGTGCGCCACAAGATGGTGCCAGAGCTCCCTGCAGACAGCACTGCAGGTCTATCACTCAATCAGCTGGCAGTGCAATGTTCACAACACTCAGGCCTGAGAGATAACACCACTGACTGTGTTATGATACCGATGACCGCTATTTGAAGCTGAGGAACATCTGACGTGGAAATTTACCGCACCTGACAACTGAAATGCCTTCTGCGAGGTTTACAGACTATACACGTGTTCAGTGAGTACAGAGGTCTGCAGTGTGAGGAGCTGTCAGTCACATTCTCTGCCAGAGAAGACGTGATCATCTTCACACTGAATCTCCATGATAAAGCGCCTCCTTAACACACCGAGAACACAGCAGCTCTGTGTTATCTGTTCCAGCAGCTAATTCTGACACAAGTCTGTCCTCTCATTCAGTCGTTCACATCAGACGGAGCCGCAGTGCTGTACCCTCGGTCTCTGCACTGATGGATGAGCGTCTGACAGGCTGTAGTCTGAGAAGCAGCAGCAGCGCTGTGTGCAGGCACCAGTGAGCCTGTGAGGGACAGAAACATCTGTATATCCGAGCTTTCTACTCCTGCGGCGTGCTGCTCGCTGTGCGTGGCAGGACAGGAGGAGGTACACGCTCGCCTGGCTGCGTGGCGAGCCGTGGCCACCATCATTGTTGTGTGAGACTGTGAAATAAAGATGAATCAATACACTGCAGAGATACACTGTCTATAGAACATGCACATATAGGGATGTGACACATGTGGACATATTCATGTATATGTGTGTCTTTAGTGCAGAAGTCTGCAGGAGTTTGCTGGCCTAAAACAAATGCTGTGATTTTATTTTCCTCTGTGTTGTTGCAGTCGTGGTTTTCATGTCATTTTAAATCACAGGTCATTTTCCATCTTAGTAAAGCTGCCTTTTAGAGAGTGTGGCAGGAAAGAAAAGAATGGAAAAAAAACGAATGGATCAAATGGATTAAAATCAATTTTGTCGATTTATTTAAAAAAACAAAAATGGCCTCTATGAGGTGTCCCGTTCCTCCCTGGAGGCGCCTCAGTACCAGACTGTATACATACATGAATAAAAGATTGCTTACTGCAGCACAGGAGAGGCAGGCCAGTGTTACGACGATCAACGTGGAACAGTTGTTGCGCTTCATGACATTTTGTAGAGTTTGAAGGATGCTATTTATTCTGAATGTTATATGCTCTGATTTCAATATGCAGAAGTGAAAATGTCACTTTGCTGGACTTTTTCAGGTCTGGCTCTGACCTGCTGATGGGACGCAGAAAGCCTTCATTTCCACACGTGTCTGCTCCACAGAGCCCAGAGTGGCTCATTTTGGTTTCTGAACTCGGGAATGCCAGTCAAGCAGAAACTGCCTAAGGCTATGAGAAGCTATAATGTTGTTGTATAGTGTTCTTTATATCACAGTGTGAAAAAAGGCTTATTCAGTACAACCAAAAAAACACAATAATAATAATTTTAAAAAGTCATTTATTTTTATTTATGTATTTGTATTATACCTGCTAGCAGCTTTGTGAGGCTGTGTGCTGACAGTGTTCAGCAGGTATAATAATGTTGGCAGACGTTTGTTTGCATCTGATGTGTGTCATTAGACTTCTTTTCTCCATGTTTGCTTTATTTTTCTAATGCTTTATATTTTAGGTGAGACTAAATTTCTTACTCTTTAATATCTATTTGATACTGAAAGATTTATATACTGTATATATAGTATTTATGTTCAGTGTCGTTTAGCCTGTGGAATAAACGACACTAGATTACAAAAGCAGTGCTGTTTAAGAGCTGTTAGATGCTCCACCAGAGATACAACATCACTCAGTGGCTTCATTTTAAATAAAACTGATTGAGGCCCAAAGAGGTCAGCGTGGCTGATATTTCATATGAAAGCAGGAAGCTCCATGTCTGAAAAAATAAATAGAAATCTGAGTAGTAGAACTTTGTTTTTTTTCCTGCCTCATTAATCATCCTAATCACCACACAACCCCTCTGATTTACCCTGTGACCCGGAAATGGCACCAAACTACCTGTAAACATGGCTGCAGCGGTAACGTGCCCCTCACACACTGACACATCAGTACTAACAGTCTATTATGTGTCTCATGTGAAAGTCTCAGGTTTTCATGACGCTCGTGCTCTGTTGAAAGTTCATGAACATGGATAACTTCAAAATCTTATGCAGCTGTGCGTTTGTTAAGCTAATTCACTGAATATAATAAATGTCAACCATTTGCTTGGACCACAGGAAAACTGAGGGCTCACTAAAGTTAGTATGATTTGCACTCTGGGGAAGCTGTGGGGAGGCACGCTGAAAGCACTGCTACAAAAGTGGTACAAAGAAAGCTTTGAAATTGTCTTCCAGTGATTGTGGCAATAATTATATTATTTACAGGAGTTTTGTAGTCCCAGTCCTTAATGTGGAAATAACTGTGTAAATGAAAATAACAATAAAAATAAATACAAAGAGTCTGAGCAGTCACTTTGGATAAAATACACAAAAACTGAAAACCATCAGAAAACTATAAAAAACTGTAGGAATATGTACTTTTTCTGAAGAAAATGTTGTGCTGTTTACTCTGCTGCATTTTTTTGATCGCCTGACTTCTTTTTAAAAAAAAATCATAATTTTTCTCTTGGAAGAAACTGTGCCTTGTTTTAATTTATCCATCAGTGTGTTTTACACAAGTAGAGCTAAAAATGTGATTTAGGTTAGGTTCATGCAAAGGAAATTCCACCTTTTCAATTGTGATCATTGGATGTCCTTTCAATCATAATATTAGGATTTTTAAATATATATATATTGTAAATAAACTGTTACTGTTTAAAAAAAAAATATGTGCACTGTGTATCTTCTGTGGAAATGAGCCACCTGAATTGCTGCATCATCGCTTACTATTTCTCAGTCCTTCTCCCACCACTGTACAGTGGGTGGATTCATCATCTGAGCATAGACGCTCATGAATGTAGTTTTGCAAACGAAGAGTTTCTGTGGCTGAGTTTGTGTATTTTCGACCTCATTAGCAACATCTGAGAATTTTAACCCCTCAGTCTGAGTGTGAGAATCCCCGAGGCCACTTCCACAGACACAGTCAGCAGATTGTAATCGCATGTACAAGCATGTTTGTGTGACTCATCACAAATCAAAGTTGCGTTTGCGCTGAGCGGGCCTGAGCGGCGGATTCCCAGGCTCAGCTTTTCCGACCTGTGACCCGATCAGCATCGTGCACATGCAGAGGAGTGCTGCACACGAAGCGCCATCAACTCCACCCGTGACTGAGGAGATGGCTGGTCGGAATAAAGAGCACAGAGGAGCTGCTGTGAGGCTGCAGTGACGCGGTGATTGCAGCTGTGTGTAAAGTAAGCTCCTTCACATGTGCGCTTGATTAGGGAGTTCATGTTTTACAGCGAGCCAAACATAGAAATGTAAACCACAAATGACAAATCCAGAAAGCTCAATGCGCTCGTGTTTTTTCTCTCTCTTCATGTCAGGAAAAAAAGCAGAGAGAGAGAGACTGAGGTCATGCAGTTCTTTGGGTTTATTTTATTTTATGTGGATGTATCACTTCGCTCCCCCCACTTACCATATTTCATAGTTGCTGACACTCGGGAGGCGCAATCGACATGTATGACTGAAACTCATTTCCCATGAAGCATTTATGACCCAAAAGCACGAAGCTCTGATTTACTACTTAACCCTTAAGACGTGAATGCAGCATCTTTTTACCTGTGCTGTTTTTCATAGTTTATTAATAGAGAACCAGAAATTTATTTTACCCTAAAATTCTACTTAATAAGTGAATCATTAATAAAACAATAACGTATTTCCAAGATGATGTTATGGCTTTTTTGTTAAGTGCATTTATGTGTGTGCTGTTTCACACACTCAAAAAATGTTAAAATGATAAAAAACCATCAGCAAACAAATCAAAAATGATCAACAAATGTGTTTCAAACCTTGGAGGGCCACTTACCGTGCCAGATTTCTTCCTGGGCTTCCAGCTGCAGCTGCTGGCTTTCATCAGCCAGTGGAGTTTGTCCAGAGTATAAATGAGCACTTCATTACCACATGAAGTACAAACTGGTAAATGTCACTGAACACATATATTAGTGTTATTCTTTAACAACACTCACTATCTGTGTGAGTTACATCTGCCTGCAAACACACTGAGCGAGTTCTGAAAAATAAGAATGCAGGAGAGGGCGAGTCCTCTGTGTACCCTACAGTACCTGGCTAACACGCTGTGCCTCCCACCCAACATGTGGAGTCTTTGTTCGGTACCGAACACGTTTGATCCCGACGCTGCGTTCCACTGATTTGTTAACAGTGATCAAAGATCTAAAGCGGGCCTCGTCCTCGCGTCTTTGATCATAAATTCATCAATTCAAGCTCTTTACAGCACATGTTCCCATATCAGCCCTGATGTGGGACAAGATTAAACTGCTTACTGCCATCTTCTGTCTTCATAGAAAATATTAAAATTTATTTGGCACCATCGACTCTTCACTCAGCTTCATTTCTTTTAAAGAAAATTTTAAAAAGACTTCTTTTAGTTCCCACTGAAATTCTGAATTCTGCAGAATCCTGCAGAATCCTACTACTGCATCCTCTACTGCAAAATCCTGCAGTGCAATTTCAGAGAGAAAAAATCACTTCATTTTTGGGTCTATTACTCGCAACAATAGTGTTGCTTACAAAGAAAACACTTGCACTGGAAATTCTAGGAGCTGGAATCAAATGTGATTATGTCTGCAGAAAAATAACTAAATAAGCTCCGTGTGTAATTTTAGCATTTATTTCTAGTGAAACTCGTGAAATTAATACTTGATGCTTAACTCTTAAAAAATAAATTTAGAAGTTTGACACACTGGATACTAAACTATGTACTTAAGTAACAAAAAAGGCTTTACTAACTAACATTCTTCCACTTTTCTATTGTGTGTTTAACTCAAAGCACGTTTGATCATTCATCATATGTTCATCAGACCTGGAATCTATTAAACATTTGCACGTCTTAACTTGGCTCTGAATGCTTGGTTTTCCTTAAAATGCTGAAACTTTAAAACCAAAGTCGGCACGAGTGGAAAAAGACTAACGTTCACACACTTCCTTCACGTTAATGAGTCCTGATTTAATCTTGGTGCCAGTGTTTAACTCCCAGGACCAGGGAGGAGATGCAGAAACACTTAGAGAGTGCTGGCGTATGTAACAAAAGCCATAGAATATCTGACAACAGCTTTATAACAAAATTAGTCATGGCTAAGCAGAAAGCATGTAATCCAGTTAGAACAGCTTTTGCCACGAGGTCTTTTATTTTGAAAATGCACTTCGCAAATTAAATCACTGCACTGTCATCAAGTATCTGTCAGTAATGCGAGCTCCTCATCAGATCCGCCTTTAGAGCTGGTCCGTGCTCCTCGCCGCACTCAGCCGTACCTCTGCAGGCCCGGAGCGCTTCAGAAAGACGAGTTCAAGCAGAACGTTTCTGCTCGGAGTTACGGCTGCAGGATGATGGGAGCCGATGTGACTCGCAGCCAACGGTGGCCCGGGTCGAGCTCCGTGCTTTGTTCCCAGATCGAGGGGTTAATGGCTTTCCGTACTGGGCGGTGAGGGAGGAGAGGCGCAGCTTTTTTCAGGCATTCTCTGTCGGAAAATTAGGATGCAGCCTCTGTTGTCATAGCCAGGGAGCTGTCTGCCACTTTCCCAGCAACCCTTGGGCCTGTGACAGGGAGATGGATGATATCTGCAGCCTGGCCGCACTGCTCCCCAAACACACACACACACACACACGCACTCTCTTATTCTCATATTGTTGGCTTCTCTGACACACACACGTACAGTTTGTCTCTGCTTCACACACACACAAAAATATTGTTGGCTTCTCTGACACACACGCACACACTTCACACACACACCTACACACACACACACACACACACACACACACACACACACACACACTCTTATTCTCATATTGTTGGCTTCTCTGACACACACACGTACAGAGTGCGAGTGTTTGTGTAGTACGCCCCTCTATTTGCTGCCTTTGGCAACAAAACCAATATCCTACATATCACGGGGAATCAAAGTCGCACAAGTGAAAACAATGAGACTGTTTTGAGGGGAAACTGCAGGATTCCTCCGCTGTTTGCTTACATGAAGTAAAAATATTATATTTCGAAATAACCAAACACACACAGCATAATCAACAGAGGTGTTTATTAAAATCAGCAGAAGAGCAGACGCTCCAGCATCTACATTTAATGCTCATGAATTCATGAATTGTTCAAACTGTGTACAGAGAAGTGCGGGATATTTCATTAACGAGTAAAACTGCGTGGATGTGCTTTACAAACGATGACTTAACTTGCACGGCTCAGCTCACAGCGGTAGACGCTTTAATTAAAGAAGCTGGATTTGGATTACAACAGTGTATACAAGTCCATGTCCCCATCCCACCACCTTCTTCTTCTCCTTTCCTCCCCGCCGTTCCGTTCTCATTGTCCTTACCTGCTATCCCACTCTCCACCGTGCCGCTCATGTTCCTGCAGTTGGGATGGAATCCAGTGGCCATGTCACCTGAGTGACAGCCGGTGCATACTAATGAGGAGCCGAGGGGGTGCGGGGCTCGAGTCTGCTCTTCTCAAACTGGCAGGATTAAAAAAAAAATAGACAGGGGAAAAAAAAGCCTCCTTCACCACTTCACTTTAAATCCCCCCTCTTCCCCTTTTTCTCCACACCTTTCTTCCTCCTCTTCCCTCTCATCACTTTGGAAGAACAGAGAGAATGGGAGCTGTAAGAGGCAGACGAGGGTAGAAAAACAAGGAGAAGAGAAGGGACAAACAAGGTGCTGCAAGCAGAGGACAGAGTGAGGGAAATGGTGACATGGGAGAGGGACGGGTGAAGAGGAAAGGAGAATGAGAGCCAGTAGGGAGCAGGGAGTAAAGGGAAACATCCATCACTGTTTTAAGTGACTGCAGTGGGACGGAGCTGAGTAAAAGGTCGTCTGGTCTCTTTCTGAGCGGAGTGGGCACCTGGGCAGAGCTGAGCGCCTTCCAAATGACTCCGGGCTAATTATCTCGCGCAGGCCGTCTGTTACGGCGGTCTGACACTTTTACTGACTCACTCGTCTACTGCAAGCAAAACAAGGCAGTCACACAACTAAACTCTCATCTGCTGCTGTCTGCTGGCATAATGGATCAGACTGAATAAGACTAGAAAAGTAAGGATTTTGTTGATTGTGTTGCAGATGCAAGTGGTATCTGTCTTACCTTAAAGCACGGAGAATGGCAGACAATTGCCGGGGCTCCTAGACGAGGAGAGATAATGATAGCAATTTAGCATAAATGTAGGAACACAGAAACTCCACCAACCTTCTTTTACACAAGAGAATCTGTGAAACGTCAAGCCTTTTGTAGTGAAAGATACAAATCCATCCATGCAAACTCTGAAGAAACACAGTTTTATTATCTAAGTATCCACCTGCTCAGGGGATCAGTGGATACACTTGAGGACACATGAGGAATTCCGAGTCATGGCCTGTTTCAGCATGAACACAAAGCAGCCTGAACAATTGTCTGCTGGAGTTACAGGTTTAACTGAATCTTTAGCTACAAAGGCAACGATGTGGCTACAAAAGCAGGAGTCCCAGTAAGTGTAAACTCAAACTGGACATCAGTGCCAAAGTTACCACAGCCCAAATGTCCGGCAGCCAAGGGGTTAAAAGCATTTAGCCTGCGGTGGCAATGCCGGGCTAGCTATAGGTCACATTCAAGTCCCAGCCACTGGACAGCCAGCCGGCAAGACAGAGCGTAATTATCCCAGCCAGTTACAGTTCAATAACTCCATCAAACTGCTAGCCAGATACCAGGTTTCCCTGGCAACGCCTCCGAAGTGAATCGCAGATCGGAGAGAATGGCGAGAAAACACAGGACCCGAGCGGGGAGCAGGGCCAGGAGACACCCTCGAATACTGTGGACCTGCGCACAGCACAAACACACGCAACAAACCAGGTCTGCGAGCATTCCAGTTGGCTAAGCCGAGACCTCTGCTCTGCCAGGCCGTCAGTCTGCTCCCTCGGAGCTTTGTTGTTTGCTTTTTAATCATCGGCCCCACTTTTCCACAATCCTGCTCCGTGCCCACAGGCCCGCCACGAAAATCCTCGAGTCTCAGCTCAGATCGCTGTCCTTTCAACAGACAGCCGCACCTCCCACAGCACTTAACTAATCTGTAATAGTTAATGGAGTTTATCTCCCATCCCGGTCGCCCTGAGAATAATAAAGAAACTTTTGTGCTTTCCATGCATGAGGATAATTGCATTACAAGTGGCACTATGATTTATACCCCTTGATTGAATTAAAGACAAAATGGAATAGGCTGTGTACAAAAATGTGTGTATTTCTGCAGGTTTGTGCGTGTCACTTTGTCGCTAACGTAATTCTACGTGTGTGCGTTTAGGTGACTGTCTGGCCTCCTGCCGCAGTGTCTGGAAACTCAGACGCCCCCCCACCATTCTGTACTGCCCCACTATCAGGCATACCTGATACCCCCCACCCCCAAACACACACACCGACCACCACCACCACCTCCGCGTCCTCCCCCACCCTGCTGCGATAAGAGATCCTCCAACAGGAAAGCCTGACAATCGAAAACAAACAAAACAACCAAAAATAAAAAACAAGCCATCTAATTCACAAAATCCACCTGATTTCCATGTCGGCTCCAGCCCAAATCCTAACGTGCCGGATAAATGTTAATCTGGCCTTATTGCTTTTATAGCTGAGCGACGCGGTGGCGGAGTGTGTTACATGACCACCTCTGAACAATGGAGCGTAATCTCTCACACACACTCGGGCCATCAGCTGGAGTCTTTAGTTTATCTCTACCTATTCAAGGTCTGGATCAATGTTTCCTGCAGGACCTTGAAGACTTGCCGAGAACAGAAACCTCATACCGACAGCTGTTTGTTTAACACGAGTGCAGACAAAAGCGCATCGCAACATATTAATATACGAGATCTGCTGATCCGTGCAGCAATTTCAATTATTTCGCTTTAATCAGTCCAAGCATAATATTTAACATCCCGTGTATAAACCGGCACCAGGAAGTCTTTTGATTGGCTCGGCTTAAACACGCTGCATAAATGTTTTTATTTTAAAAAACCAAAACAGAAAAAGGTGTTAGATAGTGCAACCTTGACAGACACTTTCAGATCTACTATAACTGCACCCTAATTAAGAGTTCATTAAAAAAAATAAATAGTTTTAACAATTTGAATCAGGATAAATTGTGAGCACGGCTCTCATTTTAAATTAACCCATTTTTTTTTAAAGTCACATTTTATACACTTCAATAATAAGTAATAACAAAACTGACACTGACAAAATAAAAGACCTTTCCAAGTCTGCTTTCCTGCTAAATCGATCGTTATTAATGACGAACATATTAATCCTAAAGTGTCAAAGTTTTCCCTCAGCACTCTGCTTAAAATGCCTACAGGCTTGGATCTGTTCACTTTCCATAAAATCACGACTTTTACAGCATTAAAGCTTTAACGCCATTCTCCTGAACGACACTTCCTGTCTTCGCTGCTACGTCCGATGCAGTGCGTGTCACTCGGATGGCAGGATCGAGATCAATTTAGCGGTAGCTCATTGAGAACTAGTTTGACTTTGAACAAAGTTTGTATTCCCCATTGAGCACAGTTACAAACCAGCTGGGAGCTGATTTTTACGGGGTGATATTTATTGGATCCTTGGCGGATTGCTCTGAGCGTGCTGCTTTGTTACTGTTGGGGGGGGGCGGGGGGGTTGTTTCATCAGTGGGCTCGGGTGCTGCCAGACTTTGCTGCGTGTCAGACAGACCCTAATAAAACTGTCTGGCTGTTTTGTGGGCACCAGCTCTGCTCTGCCTGTGCTGCGTCTGACTGCTCAGCACTTGTCGCACTGTGCCTGGCTGTTTGGTATTCATGGGGCATGGCGCTCCTTCAGCTGTTGCTGGGGGCTCTGTGGCATAGGCACAGACTATTAGTTGGCATCGGCATTGTTCGCTATGAAACCAAATGGGGAGACGAGAAAAAAAAACATAATTAGAGAGAGAGAAAGACTGGAGACTGGGAGAGAGATGGAGAGGAGGGCATTAGAGAGAAAATCAATTGTTTTGAACTGTATTCCTAATATGAGTAATTTAGCAGAAATTAGGTTTTCAGAAAAGCATGCCGTCTTGGGAAAAACTGAAAGTTTAAAAACCAGGTCAAGCTGTAATTGTAAATGAATTCACACCTTTCTCTGGCACAAAAGAAAAAGAACAGATTTTTTTTTATTTATTTTTTTACGCAGACCTAATTTATTGTAATTGCACTTCTATAGTCATGTTTATAAGAGACGGGTCCAGTGTTTTCATTTTCTATTCAGCGTTCAATCTTGTCCTTTTCTCTTTAAGAGCCTGTCTTAATGAATTACGATGTCTGTCTGCGCTGAGCTACGCCTCCCGTTTAAATATTGATTGAGATCATTAACCAATTTGGTTGTTACATCTCACCACAATCGCAGATTTCAACAGAAATCTTCAGATGAAGAGAGCAACTCGATTTCTGTTGACCCGATTCCACATTTTAAAAGCGTGGCCATCGGTTTTTATTTCACATACTGCATGATACCTTTCTTTATTTCCCTTGATTTGAACAATCGGGAGCTTTCAAAATCAGTTAAATTTATTAGTGTTTTTTGTTTATGTATCTGGCTTATGTGCATACTTCTAACTTTAAAAATAAAAAAAAAAGTTAGAAGTGAATTATAATTAGAAGACTTATTTTGAGGCTAATGTAGAAAATTTATATTCTAACCATAAAATATTTGAACACTTTCTGACAGTTGGCTGAGAAATGTATCAATTTATGAAGCAGATAAGTGAAATTATCAACTATGAAAAATGTTAAGAAAAAAATGTTTTTGAACTTGTGTGTTTTAGCTCTCCAATGCTCCAAACAGCAGCAGCAGATGTGGCATTAGTCTCAGCGTGCTCCTATAGCGTCTAGACTTATCAATTTCAGAGTGACTGCTCTGGTAATGGAGGATCAGATATATTGGCTGTGTGGAGGTGGTGACAGGGGTTAATCAACATGAGCCTGGGGTGTGGTGGTTTGGACTGGTTGGTGTCCTGTCATTTCTAATCAGATCATGTGTTACTAGAATTGTATTCAAACACAGATGTTGACACAAAGAGAGATTACGGTGCCGGTTGACAGCGCAGTGCAGAATCAATGAGTATTTTTCGCTTTTATGGCGGCGGCACTGGCGCCATTACGAAAGGCGTCCTTCGTGATTTTTGGGGAAAAAACCAACAAAAAAATTTCAAACAAGCGCAGCCCTGCAGATGCAGTCGCATCAGTGCTGCAGTTTTGCTTAATGCGTTCCTACATGATGTCACGGAGGAGCCAACAGAACACAAACCCTACACATATGTGCTTTTTTTACTGCGCTCAGCTATTTCCTTTCTGTGTGTCAGCCATTCTCTACACCGTCCCATCCATACATGCATTTTTAAAAGAAAATCAGCCGCTGATTCTTTCCGATTCCACCTGGAACATTCGGCAGAAAGTCGATTGTGCCGTCCGCCCGCGTCCCAAGAGCCTAACCCGTGATTTTTCATCAAGAGAGCTCACAAGTTAGGGTCTCAGGGAGCAGGTGAAGTACGACAGAGTCTACTGAGGAGCCGCAGTCAGCTGCAGGGCACTGAGTGGCACTGACACCTTTCTTTCTCTCTTACTCACTCACACACAAACACACACCACTCACACACACACACTGTCTCTTCGTCAACCAGTGCCACTTAAACGTACCAAATTTCTACCAAAAGGCACCGAAAGCTACAAAGTATCTATAGTTTAAATATCGTTTTAACTATAGGCACGGGCTGCAATTAAAAAACAGTAATTAAATTAAATTAAAAAGTAGCTCTGCACAGATATATGCTCCAGCGTTCCTCCTTTCTTCCACTGCGGACAACTTTTTTTTTTTTCTCGACGGCTTGGTTTGATTCCTGTGCACACAAAGACCTGCAAAGGTAGACAGATTTTCAGGCATATGTTTAAATACACTAAAAAACAACAAAGCACCAGACAGCAGCAGTAGGCAGCAGTAGGCAGCAGAGATGACAAAGAAAGACAAAGCAGGGATTTCGCCGGAGACGGCCAGACCTAAATGATCTTCGTGGCAGTGCCCAGACAGAAGCAGAAGCAGAGGCTCAGACAAACAGACAAGCCTGCACTGCCTGCTCTGTGCTAACTAGCCTTTGTGCTGAGGAAGGAAAAGCCCCCTAGCCAAGCAGCTGGGCTCGCCTTTGTCCTAAAGAGCATCAGCTGATCATCAGTCTAAATTTCTTGCTTCCAGGGTGGCGGGACCAGGACCTGGCTGGCAGACTCCCTGCTTGACTGATGGATGCAGAGAGCCACCAGCAGCAGCCTCACCCTCTGGCTTTCCATCACAGCAGCCACTACGGATAGGTACGGTTAGACACTGAATCCAAAAAAATAAAAAACGCACGGCACTTTGAGCTGCTCAGCATTACACAGAATGCAGGTAAATTTCCAGAAAAAACAAATCTTTTCACAAAAGCAGTACGAACGAGAGAAGGGCGGTCTCGTCTTCAGCACAGGTACCAAACTTGCCTCCCTTCCCATATATCACTTTCCACTGCTGACTGCAATACCCTCGACACCAGACTCTACCACCTACCAGCCCAACTCTGCCGCCACGGCAGCAAGCTTGGCGATAAGTTATCAGTGTCAAAAGGCACGGCGCTTCAGCGAGACAATTAACTGGAAAGCAGCTCCAGCCCGGCCGGAGCCAAACAGTCACAATCCAGACTTAGCTGCACTTAAAAATGCCAAACTGCAGTAAATGCTAAAGCAATACTGAAAACATTCCCATGTCGTTTTCACCGGTCGTGTACCCAAACACACCAGTGAATGCCCCTCCACTCCCCACCCCCCTTTCCCCCTCCTCCCAATCATCCCACAACTCCTCCTCCTCAGACCAGGAGAAGAAAAAAAAAAAGCAGCCGGATAGATGTCTCTGACTGTCTCCTTCTCTCTGGGGAACGCCAGGCAAAGTGGAGGCTTCCGGAAATGAATGCGCCACGCCACCCGACGCGTTGCCTCGCATGCTCACTCTTCTGTCTGCCACCGACTACGCCTTTTGTTATCCGCCTCTGAGCTGAGGATGATGAAGAACAGAAAGAGGGGGAAAAAAAAGGGCAGTGGCAGAAGAAGGGGGTGGTGGTGGGGGGCGGCATGGGGTGCCGGTAAAGGCTGAGGTGTCCGCGGGAAGCTGCAGCCAGACGCAGGTCAGTGAGGTGGGACGTCTCCGCCACCCCACCCCCTCACCCTCACCCCCACCCACTACTCCCCAGCACAGAGCATCACTCCTTTCCAATTGCATTGTCAGCTCCATCTCAGCATCTCAACCCCCACCCCTCCACAGCACCACCACCACCACCAGAACTACTCATTCTCCTCCTACCTGCTCATGACGATGGGACATCAGCCATGTCGTGACACTGTTATCTACACCCTCTACTTTTATTTTTCTTTCCTCTCTTCTTCTCTCTCGTACCCATCGCAGGTCCGACGCGACACGCTGCCGTCGCCAAACAAACAACGGGATATAAAAAAATAAAAACGAGAAGCCCCAAAACATTTGCTCCCTCTAGCTGCCGCTGCCGCCGGAACCCGCTACTTTGCTTTCACTCATCCCCCTCCCCCATCTGACCCTTGCACCCCAAGCCCTACCTTCTATTACTATCTCCACCCCACCCCCTCCCACCACCCATCCCCTCCCATCACTCCAGGTCTCTACCTGTCTGCTTGTCTCGCTTGTCTGTTTCTCCCTGTCTGCAGCTGCTTGCCCAAAGTGAGATACTGCAGCAGGAGTCTGCAGCGACAGCCCTCGCTCTTTCTCTCCCTCTCCCTCTCTCTCCCCCCTCTCTCTCTCTCTCTCACACACCCTCCATCCAGCCTTTGCTGGTGAACACGTTCCTCCCTGTGCTGATCAATTTCTTCTCTTTTTCAGCAGCACACACACACGCGCACACACACTGCAGTGGACTGGTTGGCCGTGGTGGAGGATGCACTGTAGCTATCCCACTGTCTTGTAGCATCGGTGCAGCTGGTACAGTCACATCCAAACACATGCACAATAGAGGTAGCCACTGACACAAAATTACCATCTCAGACAGAGAGCACACAAATGGCATTGCACACAGATAAACACACACACAGCATAGGCAGCAACAAACTAACAAGACCCCCACACCCCAAAAACCAGACAGAGAACAGTGAGACAGAGTGACACTCCAGCTGCGTTGCTTAGCTCTCTCTCTAACACACACACACACACACACACACAGCAATGTGGTCAGCACAAGCACGAACACAAACTGTCACTGTCACAATATTGTGACCGAGGCTTGACAGCAGCGAGCAACAGCATAAGGCACACGGCTGTTTGAGTCAGACACAAAAGCAAATATCTGGTCCAAGAATTTCCTCATCAATCTTGTCAAGCGTTACATTTTCAGATCATGTTTTTTGGATCCTGCACGATCACACGCAAAATACAGAAACGTGTCACTGTGCCGCCCGACTACTACATTTATGTCTATGTGGAAATATACATAATGGAGCTCAGCAAGCATAATTTCGAGTCAAACTGATTAACTCAAAGGGTCACAAAAAATCAAACCTACTTTTACCCTTTGCCAGAATTCTTCACTGTTCCTAGCCAAAGCATCATTTGGTCATTTTAATGTTTAAAAACCTCAACAATAGAAAGAAATGTGCCATATATTTGTCTTTATGTAATTAAGATATTTTGTTAGAGATACCGAGGGACAAACCTGTAGAGAGTACATTTCAAAAATATGACATTTTACTCATTCTCATTCAGCCCGAACCAGATCTGCCCTTGACAGCTTGCTCTAATCTCGAACCTTAATCACCTTCAACACCGTGGATAGATTAGGGTTACGACCCTGTGTCACAAAGAGGGGCCAGAGAAAGAGAGAGAGAGGTCTGCAAATGTTATCATTGATTGATTATGCCCTTTAATTCAAATGGAAAGCATCAGCTTCCCAACTCTGCTGCAGTGCAGGAAAAAGGCTCTCGCAGCAAATGTCACTTCATCAAAGATGTCAAATTCGTCTGTACCTTTCCGTCCTGCGGAAACACACAGAAACATGGCGAGCTAAGTGACGAAAAGTTGCACAAGTAAATCCTGCTGCCAATGTCAAAATCGTGGCCAGGATGAAGTCTATGGGGGATGGTTGGTCCTTGCAGATCGGCTCGGCGATGGTGGCGGTGACGCAGAGACGGGGGGGTTGGGATTTTGTTGTATGCTATAGCCAGTGGGGCCGGCAGGCGGCCGTATAGGTGATCAATCAGCTCCATTACAGCTGTGCCACTGCCGAGTCTGGAGTTATCCTGCCCATCACCCCTCCACAATACACGCAAACATCGCCTGCCTTGTTTCTAGTCTAGACTGGAAAATAGAATCCCGCAGCGTGATGAAACTGGTCCATGAGAGTAAACACAGTGAAAAAAGAGATGCGTTTGAGTTTCTGTTGTGTATCAGTTACATATTCTCAGATTCAGAATCAGGGCATGCATGTATAATATTAGGGTGGGATTCACCTCCAATCAGAGGATGCATAAAGTTGTTTTGACAGAGATGAAGCAGATTCTGATACACTTGCTTTGAATTGCATCAAGACACAGCTTTTCAAAGCAGCCAAAAATAGGATCGGCTCCATTGTGATTGGTAAGTAGCTCGCACAATGAGCCCAAAGACATTATGCAGCAGACACTCGCAATGACACTGTTCGTGTTTCTACACTCAGCTCAGAATATCTCCATGCAGCCTGGAGATGCATATCTGTGCTGGCAGATGCCAGGCGAGCATTAGACAGGTATCCCACTGATGGAGTTATCTCAGTCAGCTGAAGGAGCACAGACTGGGAACATGGAGCAGCACAAGTAGGAGGAGGGAAAGAGAAGAGTGGAGGAGAAAGATGGAGGCTGGAAGGGGAGGAGAGTGGGTGGCGGGGAACATGTGATGCACAGCACCTCGCCAGCCAGCCAGCCAGCCAGCCAGCCAGCCAGCGGGACATTAATGACGATCATGTCTTGTCACACTAGCTGTCGGCCAGTCAGCAGATCTTGCCCTTGTCCCTGCCCTTCTCCAATCAATTGCATCGATCTGTCCCAGGGGTCAAGGGGCAAGAGCGTATCAATAGGGGGAGAGTGGCTGATGCAGCAGGCAGAGAGGGGCGCACTCCAGACAGATCGATGACACCCCACCCCCATGTGTCTGTGTGTGTGTCTGTGTGTGTTTGGGGGGCGGGTGAAAGTAGTTATGATTATTCATTTGCCATTAACCCGAATGCATTAAGGGAATATGTTTCCTTGGGAAGAAATGGTGCTCGAGGCTGCTCATTTTTATAGGGAAGTGAGATTTTATGAGTTGGGGAGCTAGAGTAGCATTCTGGCCAGAACCGACAGCGTTCTGGTCTCAGACGATTTGTTACCAAGGTTTCCACCCATTGGTGACGTCAAAAGCAAGAAGCCAATCTCTGCTCTCACAGAGATTACAGATGTAAGCAGCAGTTGGCTGATTTTCCAGTGTTTTGTGGCCGAGTGTCACTGTCTGCGATACAACTAAACGGCTCACAGAACTTTGAGGAGAAGTATCACAAAGTGTATTAGCCTTGTGCGCTGGGTCAATTGCTTCGAATATACAGTTTCTCTGACATCGAAACAAAAATGCAGGATAATCTGCAATGTGATCACAATGTAAACACTGCATCCACTCCACAGGCGGTAACATAAATTCACTTTAGGGACTGTTTATTTTTGTTTTGAGCTCAGTGAGATTTATCTTCATATGGAGCTTTAAAGAGCAGCAGCATTTGCTATAGTTTAGCTGAACACATGCCACAGGAAGCAACTATAAATTGGCCAAATAAGAAGAAAAATCTTCCAAAATGAATTATTATTCTGGGTTTCAGCAACTTTCCTTATTGCTGGTCTAATACACGCACTCTTTAGGTTTCTGGCTGCCTTCACTGATGAAATGTAGAGCAAATGTGATGCTCCATGATTGGCTGTCTGTGCAGTGCTGCCAGCTCTTCCTGCTGTACATCATTTGGACTGCAGCACACCAAATTCAATCAAGGCAATCTTTATTTTATTAATTCTTAAAGTCATCTGAAGAACCTTGAAGTTCCTTGCCAGCGTACTTCTCAAAGGGGCTGTTATAGCAGTGGGGACAGAAAAAAATAAATAAATCAGTGACCTAAACCGGCCCTATCTAATCCCATAATTTATTTGTTTAACCATCCCATAAATGAAGGCCCAGCTGGAACCAATGACTTTTAGCTGAGCAGCTGGGGCAGCTGGACAGAAGAGTGCTGAGGCAGCATGATTCTCAGCAGCAACGCTTTCCTCGACACATCTGGAGGAACGACTGAGGTTCAGAGGTGAGGAAAGATGAGAAAATCGCAGCTCTTGAAATAAACACTAGCGAGGCACATCTTGATTCTCCACACTCTGTTAAATTTGTAAGAGTTAAAGGCGAAGGAAACAAAGTTTGCATTTGTGATTAAATAAAGAAGCTACATTTGGTGCTGCCTGAACTAACTCTTCATTTCAAGCTGACTGGCACGAGATCCCCTCTGCGTTCCTCAGCACACTGTCCACTTTTCAACACTTTTTCTGACTCTTCTTCCTGTGAGTGGGTCAGAACAGCAGCAGCAGCAGCAGCAATGTGAAACCCGGTGGTGTGTAGCTGAATAAGGAGGCGTGATCTTCCTGACAGTGGGATTACAAAATGGAAGATAAAAGGCCTTCTTTGGTTTCCAGGGATTTACCAGGATCATATTCCCACACAGAAACCTGTTTGATGACAGTGACTCTACCGGCCATACGATGCTGACAAGGATCACTGGATTTCAACGGAGGTGTTAGTTTCACTCCAGATTTAATTACCGATGATCTAAAAATAGCCAATTAATTCCATTCAATAGCTGCACTGATAGGAAACAAGTAAGGGGTTTTCCACGATTGTTCACACACTGGAAAAGCAGGCGAATTTTGCAGACAAAGACATTCTTCAACATCTTAACATCAAATATTTCAGAGTGGAACAGCGTATCTGGCTAAGCATGAACGCAATTCAATGGAAACTCTGAGCATCAAACAATGAAAAAGATGCAAGCTCGTTGGATAAATGACAAAGGTTGCAGAAGGGTAGCCTGCTCAGCTTCAGCCCCAAACACTGTAAAAGGAGTGTCATCAATTAAAAAAACACTATCACAATGATGAAGAACTACAGCAGAATTTACAACAAAGCTGCATGCTCCAGCTTGAGCAGGCAGCTTGCTCACATCAAACCGTCCTGAAGAGTAACAATCTCAAGCTGATCTGCCAGGCCGTTTTTCTCTTGTGTGGTGCTTTGGAGTCATTTTACAAGCTGTGGCTGAATGCCAGACACAGATGAAGTCTGACGCAGTCAGTCAGTGGACAAGTCCACAGTAAACAGAGACTCTAGTGAGGCAAGCTTCAACCTGAAACTGGACCTCATATCACAAATGCACATAGTATGGAACTGTGGACAATGTATCACAAGACTTGGCAACAACCTATAAACATCCAACTGCAATAATAGAGTGGGGCCGCGTTGGGTAGACAGTTTTAGGAAGTGTTTGGTGTGTCAATTAGACCTAAATTCTCTGAAGAAGTACCTAACCTGAGTCAGCTGTGTAAAATATGTGTGCAAATGGCAATCACAGAGGATCTGCTAAATATAACAAGTCTGATTATTATATTTTATACTTTGTGTTTACAGCGAACCCTCTGTGTATCATAATATTTGGCACGCAGCACACATTCGAAAGACGCCACAGCCGTGTTGAATAAAAAGGCCGACTTGTAATACTAGGCCGCAAAGATGAAGCGGCGGTTTGAAACACGAGGCCATCACTGTGTGAAATAGGTTCCACCACACAATTACACCTCAGCGAGTAGAAAGCACTTCAAAATAAGACAATGTGGCAGAGCTGCAGATATTTTAGCACCCTGTTTAATTCGTACTGAATTTCACAACTGTTTATAACTCCAGCAACTCCTAACATCTTTTACCAGGATTGAATATGTTAGAACTTAAGAGGCAGATGAAGAAAAGCAGTAAGTCTAAGTACAATGTGTTCTAACTAGAACTCTAGCATGGCCATAGTGAGAACTAACTGCAGGTTTTGGGCCAAGATGGCAGGTCCACCATGAAACAAAAACCACATGTGAGCCAGAGTCACATTATTCTAAAGATCAGCATCACTTTAGAGGTGATGCATGTTCAGCAAACTGCAAACTGATGTCGTACGTGTACTCCAAGGAAAGCTAGAAGGTTGTACAGTTAACTCCCAGGGTGTAATTCTAAACCATACAACCTACTACCTCAACCCGGATGCACACATTTTCAACTAGGGTTCCTATCGTCTATGTACTGAATAAAGTCATCCTCAAGCCAAACTGTGTCTCATCACTATCACCACATTTCAGGTTTAAGCTTTGGAGATGTTGCAAAATTGGAGAAAGATTGAATATTACATATATGGAGCAGTTTAAAACCTAAATTATTAAAGAAAAAAAAGGTTCAAGGACGACGATCACACCACAATGACAAAGACCCACAGAGGCGAGCTTGTGCTGTCAGATTTGCCACAAGATCGGATCTACGGGTTTGTGCCAAATGGTTATGGCCAAAGTAGCAAAATAATTCAATAAAGGACTAATATTGTCTCGCAGCTATAGCAACACAGGTGTAAAAAAACAGGACGCGTGTGCTGAACACTGGCATTCATGCAGATCACAGCAGTGCCAGTGAATACACCGCAGCTAGCAGCAAGACATTCGCCCCACACTATCAAAGTTCATCAAACAGATGGTGACAGCATTGTGGTAACTTACCTATCGTGGCTGCATCTTGCTCTGCGGATGGGTCGCTGGGCCAGTGGGTTCGCTAGGGTGGCCATTTTATTTTCTAAAAACAGGAAAAGAGAATTGCTTTTAAATACCACACAATGCTATGCATCTGCCAGGACCTGTAGCTTAATGCTACGATTCACTTTTAACAATGACTGTTATCGTTGTGAGAAAAGAAAAAAAAAAGGTTCAGAGTTACATGTCAGTAACTGTTCAAACAACATCACATCCACATGGGAAAAAAGAAAAACACAAACACAAATGTGTGTATATCGGTAAGTTCCTGTGCCTCAGTTTGGGAGTGTCACATGTCTCTGCAGTTCCCAGCTACAAAATTAAATCCATAATAATAACAATCTGCTGTGGACTTGTATCCCAAACTAGCCCACAGAACTGCCAGAGCGGTCCTCCTCCTGGCCAACAGCAATGTGGCTGTGGTGAGAGCTTAGCTCAACTTAGTCAAGACTGCAGATAGCAGAGAGCAGAGCCTGAGAGGGATGCCAGTGTAATCAAGCATGCCACGGTCAGCTACCATTAACTGTGCCAGTGCCACAGAGCCACAAACACCAGAATATTCCTACGGCCGCAGTGCGACAAAGGAAAACCTGGAATAAGAAGAGAACAGAAAATGCCACTTACCTACGTCTCTACTATTCTCTCACACTTTATGTTTCTATCTTTCTGTATCCACACTTTCTACTTGGGTGTGAGCTATGCGCAGTGGGTGCTATGACCGTTGGTTTATTACTTTGCTAAACGGAGGAATGATGAAAAGACCGAGGGACACTTCTAAACTGAGCTCACTGACAACACGGCTTCAGTTCAGCGATGTGCTGTCCGCCATTTTCTCCGAAACAAAGTAGAAGAAAAAAAATTGTATAAAAATGATTTGCTGGCATCATTATTCAAAGTTTTCCCCTTTTCTCCCTCCGTGTGTGTGTCTCTCTCTCCCTCTGCCTCGCCTGGCACCATCACAAAACCTTGGCTGGAAAGATCACATGATTTCCTACCAGAAAGCCACAGCATTCCCAGTTAGTATTCTGCTGACACTGTAAAGACATCTTTTGTCTAAATCAAAGCGTGGCCTGCCCCCTCCCAAAATCTGGCACCTTCTGGGAGGGGGTGGGGGGGTTAGCCAGTGTAAAGGGCGGTGTTAGAAGCCATAGCAACCTCTACCTGGCAGGCTGCCCAACACACGAGAACTAGGGGCTAATATGGAGTGGAGCAGGAATGCTTATCGCCTTCCAAAGCCAACTCCATGGGCGTGCTGGTTGCTTAAGATTTCAGTGCCGATGCCAGATTTTTCTTTTTTCTTGACAAAGTAAATACAATCGTCTAGATACATGACAAACTGACGACACGCTCACACTGCACCTCCTGATCGAAATAAAGTTCACATGCTTCTGTTTTAAAACACTATTCATCAAAATCATGTGAGCTCTTTCAGTAAACACAAACACTGGATCAAACTCATCATACATCAAATAAAACACTTTATGTGGCTTTGCTGGAAAGTATTAAAAAAACGATAAAAAAGGACACTCGGTAGTATAAGGAATCTCATGGAATAATCCACTTGGCAACTTCAGCGATGTTTTTTTCAAGCAGACAAGACAAGCTGTGTCTTACACGCTGGGATATAGTGTATCAATCGCTCATGCATCATCAGCAGCGTGTTTTCCTGTGCCGCACACTTCTGCAGTTTAGCCACAAAAGTAGCCAAGCACAGTCAGGTGGTTTGTTACAGTAACACAAGCATATGTCATGGACCTGTGACTCACTAAAGAGAAAGGTATCCGCCAGAGACCACACTACAGTTCTGTGCTGAGAGCATCTCACATGCCGGCCTCCTCACTCAGTTTAACGGCAGACTGTTGAGCATCTGCCTTACTTTCTCAGCTCTGCTCATGACTTCAAGGAAACGATCAGTGTAGCAATGACTCCCGACCTCTGTATTTTCAATCACCTTGTTACTTTAATTTAACACAAAATGTGGAGAAATACTTCACATTTTGCACATAATCTAAAACCTTTGTTTCCACAGAGTAGCAGTCATTCAAAGAAAAGTTCACCGCTATGGATGAATAAGACAGTAAGATGCAGCGGCAACATATAAAATATTACTGTGTATATCTTAGCCTTTATATAAATTATATGATGCTAATTTTCATAGTGGATTAGGACATAGTTTGAAGTTATAACTGTAGACCTGCTCCAAGAAATGACAATTCTAAACTGGCATTAAAATAAAGAAGAAAAACAGAATCAAATTTAGAGAAGACAGTGTGATAAGAACACAGGTGGAGGAGAGATGCATGCAAATAAAAACACAAAACAAGAAATGATCTGTTTTTTAATGTTACCCATATCATATTCTTGTGACAAATAAGACCAAGTCAGAAACACACCACACTGACACGACGGTACAGAATAAACGTGAGCAAACACTTCGATCAGGCTCCAACCAATAGATCAACATCAAAGATGCCAGCGTAATGGGATTGTAATGCCAGTAAGCAGTCTGTTCTGAGCTGAAGATTAATGTGTGTTTCCCCCCATTATTTGTCATCAAGAGCAGCCTGTAGCAAACAACTCACCTTCACTTGATTAAATCCCTGGAAACAGAAAGAAGAAGGACAGCAGCGTGCTACATCTGTTGGGCTAACTTGTGCAACGCTATCATCAGAATCTAATGTGGTTACATTGATTAAATCGTGTGCAGTCAACACCTCGCTGGTGCAAAACAATCACACAAACGTCAACACTTCTCTGTCGACAATTCAGACTGTTCACTTAGAACTGACGGTGCTATTTACTGATAGGAAAAGGTGGCATCCTAATGTTCTTCTTGGAGAAACTGCGGTGTGCCGTTTTCATCTTTCTCCATAATTAGGTCATCTTTATTAACCACCACACAATGTCCATTTCAAAATGTCACAACTCTCTCACACATACTATGTTGTGGAAAGGGAAAAATAAGTGCAAATACATACTTTGCACTGGTCTGCATAGCTACGAGACAGCTAGCTCTGCCATGTAGAACAAAATGGCCATGCGGCCACCTGAGCGCCTCATCGGATACGTCAGCCACGCTCAGCCAAAACATTCCCCCGATGAGGGGGTCAGTTCATGTCCTGAAAGGCAGAAGGCCAGGGTCAAAGTTCAAATGAGAACCAGAGGGGTGGGGGTTTGAAGGACTTCCCTAGGGTATGGAACGTACCATTGTGAACCAGACAGGGGTGGAAAAAATCAACACTGTCATCCACAAAATGCAATAAAGTCAGTGGGGGAGGAAACAACATGATTTACATGTGCGAGGATATAAGAAAGGCTGAGAAAAGCTAGTGTTTGTTTTTATCAAATGTCCTGTTATACACTGATGGGAACCCTGTTATACTGCGAAGGCAACATACGTCTGTGTAGGTACACAAACACTATATCAGTGGACATGATCGCCAAGCCAGACTACATCTGAGACATCCTTTGTGAAAGGAAAAAATAAGCATTACATCTTTATAAGCTTGAAAATGTAAAAGCTGTGTTAAGCAGCTATTCATTTAGAAACCTGGCATTTTCAAAGTGTATAAAACTATAACTATAACTATACATTTTGTTATCTTTACCAAAACTTTGCATACTGGCAGCCAAAACTAAGCAGGAAGATAATTTGTGCTAGTTTATTCTGTGCAGGCACACCAGAGACAGGGGGTTATTTTTGGCTCAAAGCTCTTATCTCCATTAATTTAATGTTGCCTCAAGCCGTGACAGAAAAACAGTCAACAGGTTAATCCCGACAGAGTTTGTACAGTTCGCATTAATGAAACGTACCCATCCAGCCACTTCATTGTGTCTGAGTATGAGACTTGATCTTGCCAAGGACAAGAACACAATAAAAACCCCAAATATTGAAATCTAACATTGTGCATGGAATATTTTTGGATAACTCTGTTTGCTGAGTGTTTTAGTATACTGGGAAAAAACCCTGCACACTATTACTGGCAAAGAAAGCGAAGAGAGTTGAGGCAGTACACAAGATTTACTTTTTCTCTGTTTCCCCTGTAGAGAGGCCTCATCTTACTGTGCCCTGCTCTGGCGCCTCTTTCTCAGCGTTCAGCTACAAGGACTGACAAAGGAAAAAGATGACTTTAAAAAAGGATGATTAGCTGATATGAACAAGTGAATTAAACGTAACATGGTCAGGCGTGTGAAACCTGCTACTGAATCCTACGACACAGGAGGAGCAACAACAAATTCAGCTTAATTAGGCAGAAAAACAAAAAGAAAGAGTCGAGCACATGCTTCTGAGCATTGTGGCTTTACATAGCAGTTGCTCACAAACATGGGCTAACCTGTTCGGGATTACAGAAATACTGCTGTGTTACTATTAACTTAGGGTAATGTTGCTTTAAAAGCTAACGCAGCTTTTCTGTGCAGCCAGCCGCGGCAATGACTTTGCCCGACCCACCTGTCTGTTGATCCTACTGCCTAGCACCAGACTAAACACTGAGATTTTCAAAATGGCTTATTGGCTGCAACTGACTAACAGGCAGCCAATCAGTGCGCAAGGAGGCATGGATGGAGGACAAGAATCAGTCAGTGAGAGCAGAGGAGAGAGGAAGAGGCTGTGCAGAGACAACCGAACCTCGTACAAACTCAAGAGGAGGAAAGAATGCAAAGGCAGAAGAAAAGCTCGACAAATAAACAGTAAATTCAAAGTCACTCTGTGACAGAGATATGAGTGGGTGTTTTTTTTTTTTTTTGCTGGAGTATCAAATGTTGATGCAGAACAATAATAAAGTAAAAGGGCATTTGTTTTCTGAATGGCACTGAATTGATTACCTGGCTTCAGACAAGGCTGCTATCAGACCCTGCTTTTACCATCGCTAAAAGGGATCAATAGCTAATGAATTCCAAACGGCCGAGTTTCAGAAGCATAAACGTGTCCTACACGAGTGCATAAAGTAACCTCTACGGATCAATGAATATGACATCACACGCAGCCGGAGGAATGCATCTTTTTAATCGACCTGAGCGTTCTCAAATTAATTCAAACGACAATTAAAATGGATCGGACTGCGTGGCACCTTCGTCCTGGAATCTCACAGAAGCTTTTTATTGTGCGTTTGGCTCCCCTCACGGCCCACCCCTGTGCTTTAATTACCGCTGTCTCCTATCAGGCTGCTCAGATGGTAAAAACAATAGAGACACGAAAGGCTCAGGTTACCATTTACATACTGATGGAAAGAGCACTAAACAAACATGTTGTCATTCAAAGAAATACACTAATATTTGAACCCTAATGGTCTAATTACTGATGAGCTAGTGAACATTTATGTGATTTGTCACAGATGTTGATGTCTATTAAAAATCCGGTTCAAAAAATCCAATCAGTTTTTAAAATACAGCCATTTTGAAGAAGCCACCTTTTAAAATATGATTCAAACAGTGTGAACAGCTTTAAAATAATTAACTTGTACTTCAATACATTCTCTGATCATTACAGGCTTTTCAGAACATTTTAACATCATTCATGTTGTCGTTCACTAGAAAGACGCTGTGTGCTATGATCTATGTGCTCAACATTAAAAAGCAAAGGAACATTTATATGTAGGTGTATTACTGCTATTAAGGCAAATTATCAGGCAAAACATCAGTGCAGGTGAGCTATAACTGAACTCGTAAACACAAAATATCCAAAACATTTCACCCTGAAGGAGACACAAAGGGCGACGCTGCTATTCTTTATTAATTTAAGTTTGAGGTTGGTACATCTCTTACAGAGACCATTCAGTCCTGTGTTGTAGTTATAGATGCTGCCGAACTACGAGTCGGTCTTCTGCTTCTTTGTGCCACATAATATCATAGAGACAGGTGTGTAAATTTCACAGAACCTCAGAACATTATATGGCACAAATAATTTTGCGCAGGCTTTCTCTAGAGGCGCAGACCGTAATCGACTACTTTAAGGATGACTTCTCATCTAGGAGGCAGAGAAAGCAGTTATCATAATGATACCTTTTCTCTGTGTGTCCTCACCAAATGCTTTCTCCAAGATAATCCTCCTGCACAGCCGCTCATTATCAAAGCAATCGTCTGACAATGGGAAGGAGAACACTGGAAATTACGGGAGTTAGTATAGGACTATGGAAAAATGATTGCTGATTCAAGACCTTAATTAGGCCCTTGCAAAACAATCAGACACAATTAGGAGGTACCAGTCAATAAGCTGAAAACTCAAAAGCAAGAGGAGATGAATTAATATCTGATGATTTTTAAATGGCTATTGGAGCTCAGATGACTTTCACTCACAGTCGGGTAGCAGATAGTGGGAAGCCTTCACGGCTCTTATTGTGGCAAATAAAGCTGGGGACTAGCAGGTAAATCAGCAGGTGAATCAGCACTGCCTTCCAAAGAAAATGACCATTAAGGGGTAATCGAGCAACATCTGATTGGGTGCAGAAACATGTCGCAAATCTAAAGATGCCCACGGTGCACCTTAAGAGCAGCAAGGTCAAACAGTAGCTTGAAACCGTTACGCTCCAGAAATCCTACGAGAAACACCCGCGTCCGTTTCTCTGGGTGAATAATTTCAAATGAGCAACATTACAAGTTGAGGGTTGTAATTTCCCTCCTCATAATTAACAACGCTCAAGCAGTTAATTACTTCTTGCCCAATAGAAAATAATGCCCAAAATATTATTATATCAGCATATTTCTCATGACAATCCACCACAACAGCAAAGGTTTGAGCCTTTGGTTTAAACCAAATTGAGTTTTCAAGACGTGTGCATAGCGATGCTTGGTCCTACAAACAGGGCACAACGTGAATACTAAAGTTAGTTAAAATACCTTGAGCCGACAAACAGAATGTCTCCAGATAGTTTGCTAACAATGAAATGTGGCTTACTGACCTAAACTGCTTCATAATCTCACAAAGAAAGTGAAAATCGATGTTTTAAACGAGTGAAACATGACCGTGCATTTGAAAGACTGAATCACTGCCTGAAAACAAAAAGATCTTTTACCAGTGAAAAAACATCTCTGCAGGCTCTAATCAAAGAAAATAAACCTGCCACAATTTATGTTTTTTAAAAGAATGCAGTTGCTCATTCAGACAGAAAAGGCTATGATATTAGAAAAAAAAACAGCAAGTCAGACTGTAACTGGCCAAGTATAACACGCAAAAGATGTACTGCAAACATCAGTGGAACTGACATCTGTAACGCTGTATTATGAACTGGATTTATTCTGCTTGGCCTCTATGATCTCCAGCACACAACCAGATCCTTACAGCACACGTTGCCCTAGAATAGACTGCATGATGCTTCCATATATGTGTGGTAGATCAGGGCTTACAGCATGAAATCACATGCAGCTGGTCAAGACAATAAAGACAGGCATCTGTCCAAAGTTCGTGTCCATCCACAGGCAATCAAAGCATTGTCTTTAATTATCAGTTTTTATTGACAACTTGGACAAAGGCGTGAGGTGTGCTGACACAGCCTGGAGGTGTGTGTGTGTGTGTGTGTGTGTGTGTGTGTGTGTGTGTGTGTGTGTGTGTGTGTGTGTGTGTGAGTTGGTGGAGGAAATTCTGCCGAGACCAGCTGAAAACACGTGGCTCCTCTCACCCCAGAGCCATGTCGACTTACAGAGTGCATGTCAGTCATCTGTGATTGCAGAGCAGAGCAAACGGGATGGGACAGCGTGAGGATTATAAGGCAGCCTGGTGTTTCCACTGGGGTCTCCCCTGCTGGGTTACATGGTCCCAGCTCCCTTTGTCTGCTGTTAACCCGTTAAATCCCGCGGAAGAGCCCATTCACAAATGTGTCACACACCCCGGGGGTGCATTTTGTGCGGAATAATGATCTTAAAGGGGTTATACGGCATTGTCACTGATTCCACCCCCCCCCACAACACACATGCATACTTCCATTTGTTTCTTGGCGTGTTTGTGGTTTTAATTATTGTCAACTCTTAAGCTCTTAACACCACCTTCAAACAACATTCCTTAAGAGGATGTGCCACCGTAGTCAATCATGAGCAACAGTTACTGGTGAAACACAGCCGCTCTCTACAAACGTACTTAAAAGGGATTTTGACCACTGCATTTTCTGAGCACACTGGTACCCTTTAAACTCGCTCTTTTCTAGTTCGAAACTAGAGTGCAATATTTTAACAATACAGACACAACAGCCGTCTCCTGCCGTCTCCTGTTGTGCCGAGCATACTTTGCAGCTAACTGTGTTTGCGTTATATGTTGCGGGTTCACTGAGAGAAAGTGTAATTACACTGCAGTAATGCCCTCCATGATTAATGATGTGGGCCTCTGAAACCAAACCATCAGGCCAATGGCAAATTACCACTATAAAAATAAACCATGATGTGAACAGGTCAGCCAGGCCGGAGCACAAAATGTCTCTTAGTGTGTATTTATATATAGGGTATGAGCGAATAGGGAACGAGCTCTAGTAACCCAATTAGTGTTGGTCCAGTGTCAGAGCCCAGCTCTATCAATGCTCCGCGGCTCTGCAGTCACACAGAAAAATGTATTTTCTTGAACTTTTTGAATTTAGATGAGACATTTTTGAGAGGCAGAGATGAGCTCGCACGTATGCAATTAGCGGGAGAAAAAAACAGCTGGAACATCACTTCTTGTTGAATGAAGTGCTTAGCTAGACCAATCGGGTCGAGAGCTTGAAAAAGAAAAAAAAAGAGAGAAAGAAACAACCATTTCTTTTTAATTGCTGCCGACGCTGTCACATCATCGCTGCTCCGCTAGGGCATGTGTTACAAATGAATATGGAATATACAACCGGATGACCTAATCCTTATGGCGCAAACCCCTTTCCAGAAATAACCCAACTTTGGCTAAATCTCAAGAGCACATGCATCTATACTCCCAAAGGCTCTCTGGAGTCAAGTTCACATTTGTTGTCTAACACAGACTACGCTGCTCAGCACATAAACACATCTGATTAGTTCTCCACAGCCTCCTCCACTACCCAACAACTCCTCCCTTCCCACTTCTCAGATGGAGAGCACTTGACTCTTGCCTAAATTGAACTCTTATGCACTCTACTTTTTTGTAGTTTAACTGAAATGGAGTATTTCATTGAGAGCAAAGCACTCGGACTAACACCAACCAAGGATTCTTGTGGTTATCAGTTGACATTTGGAAATGACTGAACTGGTGTCATAAATACAACAATATGGCAAATATTTACCCATGTGCAAAGACACTTGTCAAATTTATTTTCTATATCTATTGAAGTCCCTGCCACAAGTAAAACCACTACCAATAAAAACTGTGGGGGAAAGAAAAAATTCATCCTGCTGGTAATCACAAACTCTAAGGACATCATCTTTTCGCGTTTTGCTCCTTTGCCGAAAGCTGCAATCGGATCACGGAAGGGAATCCTTGAGCGGTGAATAAAGAGCTACCTGTCCGGACATCACGCTACACCCATCATTATCTCAGCTGTGGCTGTGATTTTTGTTTTCGATGATTCATTCGTGAGGTCTGAAATGGAGTTTCACACCTGTCAGCACATCCTTAAGTGGCTTCTTTATAAATTTCAGCATCCACACATTAAATGAAATGAACAAAACACAACGTTTCAGTGCAGATAATCCATCTAAGTTTATTGCACATTCAAACACATAATTAATGAGCCATTAAGTGCACAGACGTGGGCCCTTTTTTTTCTTTTTAAGAGTATTAAATTGAAGTGTGCATGCATCTTAGCATCAATCACATGGAAGGCTGACAAACAGCCCCATTCTTTTTTAATAACAATAAATCAAAGCCTGCACATGGCTGTCTCTCTGAGACAGAGATAATCAAAAGCAGAGGGTGAGATGGCCAAACATCATGTCTAATGTCTCAACAAACTGAGGATCAACTGTTTCCAATTAGGATTACAAAGACATATGCAAAAAATAGACTGAACCCATCCACCCTGCTCTCCTTTGCACACATACGAAGAAAAATAACAATATACAAAGCATGTTTGTTGCGTTTAAAAGCTCTAAATTTAAACACTGAATCAGTTTCTGCGGGTCTCTGTTTGTCCCTTTTTTCCACTCCTAAACAAGATGTGAGGCAAATGCTTGCACTCGTACAAAGCTCCGTGCACTGTGCTCTGTGTTAGTTTTAATTTCTCACTTCTTTCACTGCCGTTTAATCCAGTCACATCAGCTCCCTGAGCAGGTGAAGTCAGCCAAAGACTTTCCCACGGTCTGAGAGCAAATCCAACGCCCCAAGCCCTTCCTGAGGGCCGGCCATCTGTTCATTCTGTTTGGAGTGTTTTAAGGGGTAAAGCGTCAGCTGCATGACCAAATTCAACGTTCCAACACACCCCGCCTTCGTGAAGAAAAGCCCAAAGCATCCATTCAACTCGGCACACACGCACGCGTGCACACGAGCACACAGACACGCACACACAGCTTGTGCCCAAACACAAACAAATCAACAAATAAACAGACAGATGTGACTCCTCACATTTGACTGGTTTGCAATCCAAAACCGTCACACACACGTTGTGCTAAAGTAACAAATATGCACGTTTCACTAGAGCTGATTTGAATTTGAAATCACTGGCAAAAAAAAGAAAGGAAAAAAAAAGAAATAAATGAAAATGGCTTTCCTGCGGAAGAAATTAAAAAAAAGGTTATTTTGTTTCCATTTTTCTGCTGCTTTGGGAGAATCCTCATTAAGATATCTGCTTCTCAACAAAGGAGTTGACCACATAAACCTTGACCTTTGCTCCCTCTGAGGATAAATCATTTGTGCTACTAACTTACATCATTTCACCGCCAAAGCCGCTAAAAAACACACATCGGGCGCATTTGTGAAAATCACTGCAGCTCGCAGGAAAAAACCAAACACCTTACTTTGAATTAGGATTTGCCACAATCATGTGACGCATTTCTTTCTTTTCCAAGCACATGCTGCCACCCCCATCCCAAAGCCCCCCCCCCACTCTTTTTGCACCCCTCAAACAGACGTGCTATCATTTTATTTCCACACTGAAAGAGCGACTCTGCCGCTGGTGGATGTGGTCCTCGCCCCGGCCTGACGCATTTTTAAAATGCGTGACATTGCCTCTGTGGGAGCATGAGAACGGAGCTTCCTCAATTGTAGGGTCCCCATACCCGGCCTGTAACCATGGAAGCAGATGCCTGCCCTCCCGGCCCTCCTTACCTCCTGTCGATCGCGAGCTGTGAGCTGCTTCGGCAGTGAAAAGAGGCTGTGCCTGCCTTTCTCCTCGCTCTGACCGAACTTGCCCCACTCCTCAAAAGGAGCCATTGAACAGGTCACTGGTCTAGACTTGTTTGCACGGTCCAGAGAGCAGCCTTGATGTAACCCTTGCTCTCCCCTCTCTCTCTTTCTCTCTCTGTTTGCCACACCAGCCGCCCAGCGACTGCAGACTGTGGAGGGGCGGCAGGGAGAGGTGGGTGGGTGGGGGGGGACACTGGAGACGTGGATTTGAAAAGGAGCCTGTCCGATTTTGCCATTGTGCCTTTTCATTCATCGATCGAATGAATATCGAACCTTCTGTCCCTGCGTGTGTGAAACGGATAGCTTAGCCAGCATTTTTTTCCCCTCTCTTCTCAGGTTTGTGTTGTGGGCCCAAAGCTGTGATTTCTTTTCTTAATACTTGTAAGAATATCTATCTATCCTCATAATTATATATATATATATATGTGTGTGTGTATTTTTGCAAAGAAAATGTCATCTTTAGCAGTTGTTGCCAAGTTTATTCCTGATGTGGTCTGGTATTTTGTTAAAGTGATGAATGCAGAAAAGAGCTGAGTTGCTTTCTTCACCCCTCACTGATCACTGGATGATCCAACATGCTTGATTTCTAAAGTATTCTATAGTATTATATTTATATTAGCGTCCTATAATTACAAATGAATTTTTAGTTATTAATTAATTAAACCTCTGCAAAAAAAACTTCATTGTCTAAAAACAAAAAACAAAAAACAAAAAGGAAAATTAGTTGAATCAAAAATATCTGCAATTAAAATTTATAAATAGACATAAAGCACTTAAATATTAATTGTTTAATGCAATTACAACATGTGTAAAACAAATGTAAACTATTTACAATAATGACTCCAGTCATAGGTAAGGAACAAAACAACTATACAAAATAGAAAATAGAAAAAATATGAACTGCTCAGTTATATTCTGAGGAATTAGCTGTATGTACAAAATATCTAAATTAAGTAAACACAAACATTACTGCTCATTATTAGACCCAATGACAATTTGATTTCAAGTCAAAACCACTCGACCTGTCAAGTCCTGCTAATTAATTAAATACAATCATTATGTGAAGGCAGCTAAAACGATGTGCTTTTATTAACGTCGAGTGTGTGTGTGTGTGTGTGTGTGTGTGTGTGTGTTTACATATTGAGCTGCTGCAGTAAATGGTTATGGATGAGCATATGTGCACTTGACTGGGCCAAAGAGAGAAGGCAGTGAGAGCCTTGATGACAGTAAAAGGTGGCACGATCAATGTCAACATATCAATATCGTACAGTCATATAAGGTGATTGTTGTGATTCATAAAGAAAAACTCATTTTGTTATTTCACACATGGGTTTATGGTTTTATTTGATTACTTTTTATTTTTAAAGTAGAAAAGTAATTGTTAGATGTTTTTTTTATCTTATATACTTTTTTACAATAATTTTTTGATTTAACGTCATTAATAAGTGGTTTGAATTTTATTTAATTGTGTTAACATCTTTTTAAATGTTAAAAAATAATACTCAAAAACAGTTAAAGCTAAGAGAATGATTCTAACTGCATTTAATTGGATAAAACATGTTACAAAAATTAAGTGCACAAACGTACCACGTAGCATTGAATTTAAAATAGCAAAAGGTTCAGAGAGGAGCAGTTATAGACTACATGATGCAGTTATAGACTACACGCTCCATGTGGCAAGTTGCTATGTAGGGGCCAATCAAAGGGGGCGATGGGGGAACAAAACAGGGCAGAAAATGAGCAAATTCAAAGGCAGGGGAAGGAAAGCAAAAGAAGCAGTGAAGGACGCAAAGGCATTGTGTTCGCACAACAATCGAGGCTGATCCCACAGCGACTACCGGGCACTACCGAAAATACCGCTGCTGCCAGAGCCCACATCCTAACAGCACAGAACCAGAGCAGCTGGAGGTCTCTCTCTGCTTGAAGAAAAATCTGCTTTCATGTGAAATTAAATGTTATAATTAAACAGACAAAAAAAAGCAGTTTGCCAGTCGATTGCAAACAGTGCATCTCCTCTATAGTCTGGGTCTCTATTAAACTCAGTTCCAGCTTATGTTGTGACAAAAAAATTAAACTGACAAGAATAATTTTTAAAAATGTTGATTGAAACAAATAATAGCTGCTAACTGCTAACTGATAAACATCTCACTACAGACACAATGTAATAAATTTCTAAATTATTAAATTGCTTTAAAAAATTATAATTTATTTTCAATCTTATGTATTTAGAAAATGTTTTTAAAATGTACAAAAGAGTAAAATATGCAACATAAATTCATTTTCATTTCATTGCTTTTTACATTAAAAATAATCTAAAAGGGAAGATGAACTAGATAAACAACATGAGACATGGCCTGAAAATAAAAAGGACATTATTCATCCTGGATATGAAACAAAAAAAGGCTGCATGTAGAAAACAGAGCTGACTGATGTTAGCAGGAACAATGGCAGAGATGGGACCATGGGGTGGAGGGGAGGGGATTCTCCACTGAACCTACATATGACACAGTGACAGGGACAAGTCGGCCAAATCTGCCACAAAGACAAGCTCAACATTCCTGTCTCATGTTACACACTAACACGATCCAGTCTTTAAAAAGACACAACAGAATTATGAAACAATGTGAAAATATATACATTAGGGAAGCTTTTTATATATTTTTCCTTAAAGCTAAAATATTTTTTTAAATTCTTTAAATCAATTCCAAACGTGGTTATTTCTGGAATGTGTCTCAAAATACCTCATGATGAAATAAAAACAGAAATACATTTTTTATTCCTTTTGATCAAGTGTGTGTGTGTGTTTCTTCTCTATCATCTGAAATTATCCTCTCCTCTGTAATATAAATATTACAGAGGAGAGGATCCAAAAGCAAATCATTTTTCCACTGTTCATACTAAAACTGGGAGTAAATGAGACTATAAATAAATGTGTTTGATTTCTCCGCACCACACATTTACCAGCACGCACTCAACCAAACAGCAGCTTTGGCAGATGTTTCCTGGAACACACAAGTAAACCAGCAACCCACCATCACCATCGTCCTGCCTGGAATCGGAGGCAGCTGAATGCCAGAGTGCTGCTCCACCACGTCTGCTCTCACAGCTCATGATGAGGCAGCAGAGCTAACCAAACACCAGGGAAGTTTGTGATTTTCGTGCCCCTCGATCTCTGAGTGACCCTGTCAGAGATTCCTGAACAGAGATTGTGACTGCAGCTTACATATCTAAAAAACTACCATTCACTTTAATGTCAGCTGTGCACAGGAGAACAGAAGCAATGTGGGTTACCACTGTCATAAATTAAAGGTGGACTGAGGGAAATATCATATATCTTGTGTGCTAGCTAATGCTATTCTTTTAGGGTTGTCAAGGGGAGAAACGTGACCAATTCCTAGGCACTAAAATGTCGGGTGATGGCAAAAACTTTAATAATTAACTTGTGGAGAAACAAACAATAACAAAGAGGTTACACTGGAGTCTATACAAACTGTAATAATATAACTTTAGAGAACAGTTACCACCTCAAATCTAGATTCTATCCAAAAGAAAGTGCAAACTCTGTCTAACTGAACCGACTTCAGATGTGTTGTCCCTTCTCAGGGCTACAAAGTCATTTCCTCCCTCCCTCAGGTCAAGCCCATAGGCTGCTACACAAAGCAGAGGCCATCATAATCTCCTAAACCCCCTGCAGTGAGTCCTGCTCAAAACCCACAACGTTTTCACTCTGTCATCTATCTCACGTTGTTTCACTACATTTTCACTGTGGGAGGGAAAAACAAACAAACACATTTCTTTTGTTTTTTTTTAATGAATCAATCACTTTATTAATTGGGTGATTAAGTTAAAAATGTGCAGCAATTCGCTGGGCATGTCTGTAGGTCCCAAACAGTCTTAAGCTATGATCATCGTATATGAAAGGCAGCTGCTGCATTTGTCACAGAGAGGCTGGGTCTCGGGCTAACCACCACTGTCACCAAAGTCAAACACTAAGCTTTCCAAGGTGCTTTAGAAGGTGGACTGGAACAAAGGGCCCCTCAACACAACCACTACCCAAAGCACTATTTAATTAGGTGTGCAGCAACAAATCCTCCCCATTCAGTGGCTGGACACTTGTGGTATTGGAGTGTAGTGTATCGGTGGTGAAAGCCCCATAACACTAGAGGAGTGTCCCCGCCCTCACAAAGACACACACTAATTCACTAATGCCTGTGTGTTAACAAGCCCATCGTCTGCTCCTCTAACTCTTTGTCTCTGAATGGGTGCTAATGGAGAGACAAAACAGCACGCACACACACTGAGGCCCTCCTTCAACACGTTGCTCTTTTAATAGACAGAGACTGGACCTTGGTGTTAAAGCGGACATGCTATGCTTCAGCAGGCAAAATATTTAACTCTGCCTAAATTTAACCATAAACTGGGAAAACAGAACAAAACGGCCACCAGGAAGAAAGCAAAGATAATCTACCAGATGAAATGCACAGCAGCAGAACAAATGCTTTTATGAAGAAAATTTAATAGCAAAAAAAGTTTATTTAAGTTTATTTAAGGTTATTTAAGAATTTAAGGTTAAATATTAAGCACAAAAAATTGTAAATAAATGTTATTAATTTATCTTAAAGTAGGTGCTGAATATTTGTGAGAAAATCTTTTATTAATCTAATAAAACCGAGTAAGAACAACCAATCGGTTCTTTCTACTTTATTTACTTGATTTTATTTTTTAGCTTGTATAATGTCTATATTATTGAAATAAGCCTAATTGCAGTTATCATATTTTAAAACCATTATTTTAAAAAAGAGAGAGACAATGCATTACTAAATTAATTAAAACTCTACAGCCACGCTTCCAGGGACTGTCTAGTTTGATAAAAGACAAAGTAACTCAGACCAGGGTTGAATATGGGTGGTGGGCTAATTCTTGAGCACAAAACCAGCATATCCACCGAGACAAATCTTGTTTGATGGATTCCTGCTGCTAGATCCAACTGCAATAGTTCGGTCTGGGAGGCCCATTGTACCAGACGTGCCCGGGAAGGAAACACACTCAAAATTTATTAGAAACGGGACTCCTCAAATACGATATTAATTCGCAGACAGCGTAGAAAAAGCATTTTACCTTAATCCAACCATGCCTGTGCATTTTCTCAGGGTTACAGTATTACATAACATAAAACCACAAAAACCTTAAAGCTGAAATTTTCTTTTCTTTTTTAATGTGAGCATATTTTATATTTCACATGGAAAATTATATTTGTGTTTTAACTGCAGCAACTCTAACTCTGCATTTATGTAAAGAGATCTATTTGTCCTGTTTAATTGTAAGATGTAGGGAAATATTGTAATAAAATATTTTAAGCATCTTTCATTGGCCCAAAACTACATTTAAGCATAAAGTTAAACTTCCTTAATAATGCTAACGGAGGCCCATCATCATGACATCAGTTTTGCCGGGAAAAAGAGGGTGAGTGGGGATTTAATAAAAAAAAGAAAAAAGGATTTGCGAGAAAGGAAGAAAAAAAAGACGAGCGTATTGCAACACTAACGTCTCCCTGGGATTTGGTGTGGCTGTCTGTATATGTGTAAAACAGAGACCCTGACAGAGAATGAGACAGCGTTCTGTCTTTTCCAAGTGCTCGAGTGTAACTAATTGTATGAGTACAATTATGAGCATCTGCTTTTTCATCTTTGGTGGAAGCGCGCGTGTGTGTGTGGACAAACACGTGTGCGTCGCAGCTGAAAATGTGCTCGGCTCTGCGGTCTGAGAGCCGAGGCTGGGCAGTGCCTTTAAGCCAGCGCTGGGTCAGTCCAAACACACTGGCAGCTATTCATGGCCCAATCAAATTGATGTGAGATTCTGTCCCTCATCTGCCCCCCATTTCCATATGAATGCAGAATATGCTAAAGCAAAAAAAAAGGAAAAGAAAAATCTGCAAGATCCTTGTCCCATGGAGCCACTGCAGGGTGGGAAAACAGATTTGCAGGGAGAACTCTACATGCTCCTTTACTGCAAATAACAGGAATCGTGGCATCATAAGCACTTTTAGACAGAATAATAAAAAAGAAAAAAGTCCTTTCACACATGCATAAACGCTCTCCTCACACACATTTCAACGAAGCCAAGGTCAATGCTGCCGTCAGTCTAGCAGCTTATGAATCAAAAAAACACACACATACATATTCAGAGATGGTCTATCGTGAATGGACACAAACACATACACAGGCATAAGAACAGATCCACGGAGGCTCCATCCCAGCCTCTCTGTATTAAAGGCTTCAGCCAGACAAAGGGTTTGTCGTCAAAGACAAACAGCGGGAAGCATGGAAACGGCAATGAACGTGATGTAGAGACGGACACCTCGGCGTGAAGCCACGTTTGACAAACGGCAGTGGCTTAAAAAGAAAAGGAGGAAAAAATGTGCAGATGTGCATACCCTGGATGTCCCGTGTCCCCTCTCTGCTACCTGGCAGGCACAGGTAAAGGCAGCTGTGTGAAGAGAACGCCATCACGTGTTTGTACGTATGTTTCAGACAGACGTCGGTCTCCTAACACACACCAGACAATGTCACACACTCCTATTGTTCCACTCCACCGTTTGGCCCGAGACAAACCCCAGTCCTGTCTAGCTGTTTAAAGGTGGGCTCAAGCTCAAAGCGAGGAGGCCATCTATTACCAGGAGGGATGAGGGGAGGGGAGACAGAGACCCCCAAATAGAAGGTGGGGTGGGGTGTGTGTGTGTGTGTGGGAGTGGGGGTGTCTCAGTTGGCAAGGTTCTTAACTGCAGATGAGCACAGGAGCTCAAAACCTGCCACCTCATTCTGACGAGCAGACGATGGAGTGCCGCATGCAGCAGTCAGTCTGAAAAGGCTGTTTTTGCCTGAAATAATCCAAAAATATAGAAAATCTGAACTTTCTCTGGGAGTTGGCTGCTGAGTCAGAGAATGAAGATGAAGTGAACAGACTAAACCAGAAATTTAATATCATCAGAACAAATGTCACAAAGCCTTTCAGACACATTTCTTGAGGTAAAATGCCTAATAGTGCAGAAAATTAAAGTAATCCTCACAACATTTAGGGCAATTTAGAAGATATTACAGGGTTTGTCCAGGCTCAGAAATGGGCCTTTGGGGCGCGAGTACAAAGATACTAACAAACATATATAACTGGGGCAATGAGCTGTGTTGGCTCACTTATTTATAAGACAATGCATTTCCTGTTATTTCTGGATATATAAAACAAAAACATATTTGGTAAGTAAATAAAAATACACACACAAAAATACTAGTACTTTAACTCTGGTTTTCCTTTGCAGGAAGGCCGTGGTTTTTCTTTTTTGTTTTTTTAAAACAAAAATACAACCATTTATATGACAGTATATTAGAATAATAAACACCTAACATGTGCAGTATATTTGGGTTTATTTTTTAATTTAACTACAATTCCAATTGAAAAGATTTGATTTTATCTTTATGTTGTCATTTTTTTTATTTCAAGCATTAATGCAGTTAAAGTGCTATTTTTAAAGAAGATGTTTCTGTCTGATCATATTTTTGTAAGTTTAGGGAAAATATTTACGTAAATGTGGAAGAAAAAAAGACAGGCTATTTTACAAAACTAGTGCGGCGTAATTTCCCTTTAACCATCCTTTGTGTGAGTTAACTGCACAAATGTAAATCAGTCAGTAAGCTGTGGTCCAAAGTCCTCCTGATTCTGTTCTCTTGTGGCGATTAACACTGGGCTGCATTACACATATTGTTGGGCTGTCAGGCACAGGGAACCCTGCAGCTGAGAAATATCTGTCACTGCTAATCACTGGGATACAGCCAGATGTGGACGTACATGTTTTTAGTTAGAAAAGAGCCAATGAAACAGCAGTGATTTCCCTCCCCTGCCTGCCTTGCTTTTAAAACTTTGCATTAGAAATATAAATATATAAATATGTGTTAGAGCAGTTGCTGTGAGACCTTAAAACATACTCAAACTGATGATATTTTAAAAGGTTTGCCCATGCTGCTGTTTTGGAGTTGGCTCATTGTTCTGGCAATGTGAAAACGCTCAGCTGTATGATGTTTCAAGCGAACATGGCAAGGTTTACAAAATAGGCTTTGTTTATGTGTGACATTACAGCAGTGATTTCTTTTCCATGCACACATCAGTCTGGTCTGGTTACCATCAGCCCAGCATCAGCCACCTGTGCACAGGCTCTCCTGTATTTACGTTGTGATAATCACAAAGCGGGATCTCGACCAGATTGTGTGTCTTATCTACAAAGAGTACCTCCTCCGCTCTGGGTCGCAAAATGTCGCAGGACACTCGAACAGATGAAAAACACGGAATGTTGGTACAAGATTTCGAATCATCGTGTCAAAGCAGAATCAGAGGAAAAAGCAGAAACCAGAGTTTTTGGAGCAGGCAGGAACTTTCTGGCAGCATCCCACAGGGCTGTTCTGCTCTTGACTAAGTCATAGTGTGTGACTCTCCAGCAGCACGCCGGGCTCTGCCAGCTACACAAACAGTGAGAGAGAGCATGACATCACCCCTCTATCATCCACAAGATACACTCAAGGCTCAGAGTTCAGCAGGTTCAAATGCTCGATGCAGATGGAAGCAAAGAGATCCTTCATATTATAGCCTCCTTTTAAAAGTCACCCTTTGCCTCCCCACTGTAAGGTCTGGCCTGCTTGATGGGCCCATTATACTTGCCAGTAACAGTAACATTGCTGCTACAGGGCCGTACCATTTATACCAGCTCTGAGGGCACGAGTACTCACTGCAGTATTCACCTGAACAATAAGCGTTTCCACTCAGACAAAGCTCCACATTATAGGAAGAGAAGAAGTCAAAGCCTCATCGTTTCAAACTGTTGCATCATCATCTCCCTCTGTATGATCTGTGAATCTCTGAGCTTCATTAAACCAGCAGCAAAAACTGACACAATCGTACACTCGTGTGTTCACTCTGGTGGTGTTGGCAGGTTAAGAGGTTCACGACCGGCCGAAACGACACCAAAGTGTGGCTTGCGGCGGCAAAGGTGATGTCACTTTTGGCGTGCTGCACCATTCTAAAGGGAATCTCTCTGGGCCATAAGATTCAGCGAGTACTTGGAAGGTGTTACCTACTCTGTGGGCCCACTGCAGCAAGCACGAGCAACCTCAGCACCAATAAACACAGACACAAATCTTCCTTCCCCCCTGGGCAGCTCAGGCAAGAGCCATCAATTCCCACACGTGGTCACCACGTCTCCATTCAAACACATTTCGTTACACTTGCACCGCATCGCACTCTGCAGCAGGTAACATGTGGCAATGATTTCAGACTTTGTCTGCTTTTAATAAACTGACCCCGAATGATGACTCGAACCAGTGTAGTGTTTGTTTTTGTAATGGTTGACTCTTAAAACGGGGTGCCATTATCACAATGTAAAACTGTCAGGACCCTACAGTACATTTTTTAATTTACCTGTAACATGTAAAACATCAGCTTCTCACAAGGAAAGTACGAGCTTGTCTAAGAAGACTGAAACCTGATGGAAGAAGATTAAAAAAGAAAGAAAGAAAGAAAGTAGTCCACCATGTGGCCCACAATCTATTCATTGCTCCTGTTTAATGTCTTTTGGATGCATAATCCTTTCAGTTTCAATAGCAAATTTAACAGTCCCCAAGGCCCAAGCACCAGACTGGTCAATACAAAACCAGACAACTAATTACCGAGCACACCGTGCTCTCCTCTATCCCCTCCTCCTTTCTTCCTCCATTTTTCTCTCCCCAGTTTCTCTCCCTCTCTGTCCAGCAGCTGTGGGGTTCATGTACACAAGAGCAGCAGTCAGGCAGTATTAGGTTTCCACTTCCCAGATCTCCCTTAAAAGCCTGTCCCATAATGGTCCTTCAGCCACACAAACACACATAAGGTTTCATATGCAAAAAAAAAAAAAAAAGGAGAAGCGCAATAAGTGAATATGGAGACATTTAGTTGAGCTTTTTGCCAAAAAGATTTCTGCTTTTCTTTTCTATCTTTTCCCTCCATCAGTTTTCTTCAGTGATCTTTCAGTGAATTCTTTTAAAATTCGTTAACGACGGGTTAATTGTTTTGATCGCGCTGTTTCCTTATGGTTGAACACCCCAATAGTAAATTAAATGTTTAGTGAGAAACAAAGACATAAATGTTCATAATGTCCAGCAGTTAAGCAGTAGCTTTAACAGCGTGTAATTACCACGTAATTGACGCCTTGTTTTCAAGCAATAAATTAGAGTGGAAGTTGACAAGCTGCTTAGCTCATAAAAAATACTAAAAGCTGACCTACGTCTCAGCTCTAAAGTGGTTAGCAGAGCTGAAACATGGGAGTGTCTAAATAAATTAGTGACGTTAAAAAAAATTCATTTGGTGGTTATTTTAATGATAAATTATTTAAGTAAATTATTAATTCAAGCTAAATATACTGTATAGCCCAAATCACTGAACTTAAAAAAATGAACAGCAGATTAGACAACAACTATAAAAAGACATGCTAGATGGGTAAAGCCTAATATTGTACTATATCCAAAGAAAACACAATCCCAAAAACCTAGATGATAATTTGACACAATGAAACTGAAACACAATTTTGTTACTCTTTAAAAAAAGAGAGAGAGAAAAAGATAACTGATGCCAATTTTTATTAGAGGTGTAGCATGATTATAGTTTGGATCGCCTTAAAACACATGTGTATGGTGCAGAAACACTCAGCTGACCTTATGACATATGGTGCTTGTGCTGTTTTTAGTGCAGATGAGAAAGAAGTTATCCTCTGCTTCCCATGAGTAAATACCCCGACTGTGACAATGATAACACGGTCATGATAGCACTCTCAGCGCTAACCCAGCCTCATGTTGTGCTGTGTTGTGACTGCTGTCCTTTGCTTTACGGCCTTCCTCTTTAAACAGACCCACTCTCGAGGCTTTGATCATGACCCGAACGCACACCAGCAGCTCAGTGCTGCCCCTAATTTGCTGATGGGTTTAGAAAGTCCCTCAGTTAAAATCACTTCCCTTAGATAATGGGAAGAGCTGCCCCCCCTGTGACCTGAGCGGAGTGTCCTTTGTCTCACTCCTAATGTTTGCCTTAGCCCATTGTGTCTGCATTATCCAACACCTCCACCCCTCCTTGTACCACAGCTTTGACGCGACAACCCTGCTGCACCACAAAGAGGAAACGCTAAATGTATGGAAACCATTTCCCAGGGAGCCCCTTGAGCTCTATATGGACTCCCCTCCCCCAACAACCCCCCCACAGCACTTATATGCGTGCTCGCCATAGAGAGCGCGGTGGTTAAAGAAGCCAAGCTGTTTAAAATAGTGCAGAGTCGAGGGGCTGGAAACACTAGACCTGACATATGCGCACACGCACATAAACACACACACAAGTCCCGCAACCCTTTGTCTGCAAACAAGAACGAACTCCTGTTGGCTCAAAGACAAGCAGACAAATTGCCAATGATCTCTTGACCCAGGAAACGGGCAACTGTCCAGAATAAAATTGCTGAAACACTAAATAAGATAATAAATATGTAAATTGGATTCGTGAAAGTACAAAGATGAGCACTTTCAAATAAGGTGTTCAAATACCAAAGCTGCAGAAGCAGTCTGGTGTGAGCACCTCACAGTAATCACTGGGATGCTGTTTAATCAGCGTCCTAGACGCGGTCACTCCAACAACCGCCTTGTGTTATACAGTAGAAACACAATGTTTGAGTTGTGCTCTTTTATTTCCCTCCTTACATTTGTGCAGCAAAGGACAGAAAATATCAAATGGGCAAAAACAAATGAAGAAAAAACCCATCGTATCAATAACTAAAACCTTTTAATGGCAGGTATAAAGTGAGCTGGAGGTGAAAGGAATGTAAAATAATCTTGCATCTTTATATCCGTCTTTCTTTTGTTCTTCCTTTCTGCTAAGTAGCACAAAGGACAGCTGGGTAAGAAATGGATCACCGGTAAAGAGACACAGCCTCCATCACAGACATGACATCACCCCCTTTATAAACAACCCATTGGGGGCCATTTGTGCCAGAATCCAGTGCTGCATGTGTGCTCGTGCGTATGTGTGCATCTACTCTTGCTTTGCTTTGTCGATATTATTTTTTTCACATCACTTTAAGTTCAAAGACCGACATGTTGTTCTACTTTTCTTCTTCATGTGGTAATAATAGGTTGGACTGAAAACTGTAGCCATGGGTATTAATTTATCACAGCGAACAATCCCAAACACTAAACATCTGTGTTATTTTCCATTGGCAATGCTCAAGACTTGGCTCAGGTCATTAATAATTCAATAATGAGTGACTTATGACGCATATCATCTGTCATCATTATTGTAGTGTTGAATGACATTTAGCATCCTCCTGCACTTCGTGCTATTTGTCAAAGTAAGTCATGCTAATCGCCCATAAAGTCATGACTTTCTTTTACCATATAAGTAACGAGTAAACAACCCCTATGACTTCCTTAAATATTAAAAAATACCCAATGACAAATTATTGCGCACTCAGAGCGATGACTAAAAAATGAAATCTCTGTCCTAAGAATACGTCCTAACATGTGAATGAATGGTGCCAGTTTAACAGTGCATCAACCTCGTGAAGGGCTACATGTGCATTGTGTACTGGGAGAATTCTCAGTACAGTATTTGCTTATTACGTGAGTAACAGTCACCTGGAAAGCTAAAGTAGAATGGTAAAATCTCTTTGAAAAGCAGCAGTAGTTTGGAGCCATTTCATGCTCCTCTTTTTTCTATGTTTGAAAAAGTTTTTTACTTAACTGCAAACTTTGGTCAAGACAGCTGACACAACTGAAAAGGCTTCTCTTTCTCTCTCTCATTAACTTTCAGGGAGAGACAGCAATTACGAACAGAAGCTAGAAGGTCTTTGGTTCATTTTAACACTTGCAGGGAAGATTTTATTCCACTTAAAATAACAGAAAGTGTTGTCATCAACTCAGTTAATATTAGTTTGCTTCACTATGGAATGGACTGTCAAGGGTGTACCCCGCCACTCAGCCAATGACAGCTGGAATAGGCCCCAACCCTCCTGTGCCCCTGAACTGGATAAGTGGTTAAGAAAATAAATGAATGGATGGATGTCAGCTCCACGCCCGATGTGTGTGTGTGTGTGTCTGTGAGTGTGAGAGACATAAAAAAGGAAAAACGTCTAACTATAAGAGACTCTCACTTTGAGCTGAAATGTGATAAATGCAAATAAAACATAATCTCATTAATATTATTATTTATTGATAATATTATAGAATATATCAATGATTTTTATGTTGTAATTACTTTTTAATTATTCCTGTTTTCACTTACTAATTTACTAGCAAATGCAAAATCAGTAAATTTTTATCCTTGGATATAAATTGTGACATATCAGGTAATAAAGTTATGAAAGCAATAATTTAGAATAATTCAGAGTCTCAAAATGAAGAAAACTGTTATTAAATGCTTGCATCAGGAAATTCCCTAAGCCCAGATATCAGTATCAAAGCAGAAACGCTGGATTGGGCCTATTTTTGCAGTCGAATCTTGACCGAAACTCAAGGCCAGTTCTGCATTCAATTTGTATATTGCTTTTATTTTGAAAGTTCTGATCCGAAGTGCTGTTTTTGCGACTCCTTTGTTGCTCACTGCTATTCTTCATCCGCCATACTGTCTCTGGTTTCAAATAAACTCTAATTAATGATCCAAGGAGTCATAACCAATCGTGCTTTCGTCTACATCACACAGAGAAGGGAATGTCATTTAATGACGTAAACTTTATGACTTTAAAGTAGATATGCCAAGTTAAGTTTGCTCACAATACATGATCGTCACATTGCTCAGGCCTAGGAAGCAGTTGTAAAGCTCCTCTCTTCTTGGCCTTCGGGGGTACGAACTCCTGCTGCATGAACAGCTGCATTGTTGGAGAAGTTATTTTGATCATATTTCTTCCTGGAACAGCATGAATTAACTGTACGCCACACTGTGTGCCTACATTAGTCAGCAAAATTCAACTAGAAGCTGTCTCCTAGTTAGCCATTCTCGAAAACAAACAAACAAAGCAATGACGACTAAAAAGTTCTTACTGTCCACACTTGCAACAGAACGAGCCTCCCCGAATTCAGCCTGGTGATATCAGGCTTTGTTACAACAATTCATGTGTAAGAGGTAAAAACTGGAGCAGCCTGCTTGGTAAACAGAACGGAGACAAACAGGGCTTCCACTCACTGGTTTTACATGCACTCTAGTAATTTGATCATAACCCGAGTAAGGCAATACTCACATTATTGGGACTGTCATACAAACATCTTAACAAAATTATCTTACTTGCATTAAGGCTGTAGTCGGAGTAAGCAAAACTCGATTTACAGAAATGGATAAGTAATCGATTTTTAGATGACCCTGACCACGTATAGAGCATATAGCACAGTATGTATACAGCTGCCACACGAGTCACAGAGTGAAGCACATGCAAAGTGGTGTGTTTGGAAAGAGAAGGAGCCAGGTGAGCAGCTGTGAACAATAAAACACGGTTTTCAGGCAACAGCACATAGATGATTACCAGCACACAGGTTCGCACAGGTTGCATTATGATGAGGTACAAACATATTTATCTGAAACATAAGGGAGACATGGCATAGCTGAAATGAAGTCAGTGGGGAAATGCACAACAGCAAACAGGGTGGAAGACGTGGGTGGAAGGGCTTTTTAAAGCTTTTAAACCCTTATAAGTAAGTGTTTGATCTAAGGATTCAACGAATGCAGTTCTTAATGAAAGTTAATTTAGATAAATGCCCTCTGACAATTCAAGGTAGATACTGAGTGGAAAGACTTAAGTTTTAGAAAGATTTTAGTATTTCATTTTTATTTCCTGTTTGTCTGTCATGTTATAGATTTTAACAAACAAACAACTTAGGAACGTCACAGACAATTACCTTAACACCCCTGGAAATCATAGTAAATATTACAGTGTGGCACTAACAGGCTCTGAGAATGACTCAAACACTTGGCAGGAATATTCAAATGTAAATCATGCAACTTCTCTCCTGGTTGAGTGGCAGAAAAGGAAACCACCTCCTATTTCCTGAACCAGTCGGATCCCGCCTGCGTTCTGGGTTTCTGTTTTCATCCTGAATGACACCTCTGTCAGTCACATGACAGTGGAAGCCTAACAACTAATAAATCACTGCTCCTAAGTGAGCTTTTCCTTTTCACTGCCTGCGCACAAGAACCAGGCTAATTTATAACTAGAACAGGCATGCAGGAGAGGCTAAAATTGGCCCGGGGAGGTCAGGCAGGTTATCTGACGACATGTCGTTACTTGGCTTAAAAAACAGCAGTGGAGATTGCCAGCAGACATACTACTGGAAAACATACGCAAATGCATCCCAGAGTCGAGTAATCCAAGGTTTCCGATTAGACGATGAACTGCACCGTACCAACTGATTAAGAGTCATAGTGAGCCAGAAACAAATGCAGTCTTCTTCACTAGCACTGAATTCTGGGAGCTGAGAAACTCAAGTAAAGTGTTTTGTCATTTCTCACAAATCAGATTTTTACTTTATTATTTATTAAGTGCATTTTATAATTTGTAAAAAAAAAAAAAAAAAAAAAAAAAAAAAAAAAGAAAAAGAAAAAAGTCATTTTACCTCCTAAAAAGGGTCAAAAAATATTTCTGAGCTCAGCTGGAATTTTTACATTATTCTAATATTTTTTCAAGCTAACACTGTGAGAGAAAAGCAAAACCTGAAAGTGGGTAAAGAGCCATTCACCAAGAAGAAAACGATCCACAGAATGATCCTCAGTGCTGAGCAGTCACTTTAAGTTTCTATTTACTCTCATATTACGCTGCTGAAGCTGGAAAAGAAGCCTTCGCCACCAAAATCCAACTTTTTTTCCAAGAAGGTGTGCAGTTCTGTGCTCCTTCATAACACTGTGACCCACATAATCAAAATAAAGAACCAGACCCTGCAGCACACAGCTCGTGTGCATGCATAAAAGAGCTGTGGTAGCAGCTAGGCTTCATCCTGCATACTATAAATTCAACTGTGTTCAGAGAACACCATAAATAAATTAAAAGAGGCACATCTGAGCCTTTTAAAACGTGGCTCTAAAAACTACCTTTCACAGGAGAAATAAGCCCATTACAGCCAGTCGAGACACTTAATTCCCACGTTACTGAGATGTCTAATGAACAAAGGGAACGAGGGAGGCACAGAGTGAGGCGGTCAGAGAAACGGGTTCTGATTTCCTCAAAGAGTGAGGTCAAAAACCCCGAACTGCCAGTGAACCATCAAGGTGAGACACATAAATCACGGCTCTAAAGTTCAGTAGCTTCTTAAAATGAGTTCCTCACTTAACTCAGCTAATTTCTCAAGACTCTCACAAACCACAGCTTTCTCTGTGCAAATAAGTGACTTACTTTATTAGACTGACACTTTGCATAGTTTGTCAGACCCTTAAAGAATATTTGCACATCAAAAAAAATTAAAGTAAAATAAAATGTCAATTTTAAATGATGCTAGTGATATATTTCATGTAACTGATGATTTAAATCCAGGAAACAAGAAGTTTTTTTTATCTGCACCAACATTTGTGAGTTTGAAAAATGAACAACATTACTTTTAAAATAATTAGGTAACAATATTCATTCTAAATTACAATTCAGAGGATTTTTTAATTCAAACAAAATCTTAATTCCTATAATATATTATCATCAACTAATTATTGAGCAAAAATATATCTCAAATATATAAATAATGTTAATTATTATAAATGTTTGTCCAGTGCCTCTCACATATGTGAAATGTGAGGTCCTTCTAACATTTCACACAATGGAGTTATTCGGGGAGCTTGCAGTAAAGTATTACTTTCACTGTAATCTGCATTATTTATTCCTTCAACAGCACTACAACAAAAAATCTGAATCTGAAGCACTTCATCAAAGGCCGATGAAATGTAGATCGAAGCTTAGTCTGCCGTATCCACTGCAAACTTGGAAACTTCTCTTTCTCTCTCTCTACGATTTTATATCAAAACATTTGCTCATTGTGTCATTTCTTTTCTCTTGTTCATCATTTCGTTCCTGTAAAAGCAGTGACGGTTTAAAATACACGACACATGGACAGTTTTGTCAGTTGGTGAGGCTGACGGTGTCTCAAATACTGTTCAGTGTCTCACAACTGCACTCCACCCCATTTAAAAAACAAATTAAAAAATTCCAAACTCATAAAAAAGCGAAGCTACTGAGCCGCTGATAAATTGAATTAGCTAAAATAAATGGCCTCCACAGCAAGCCTCCTTGGAGTCGAGCACAGGTCCATGGCTACAAACGGACACATGTTTCACAGAGGCGTAACTAAATGACTAGTAAAGTTTTCACAACCATTGTTCTGTCTGAACCGTTCTCTTTGACCTCTTCAAAATCCCTTCCCCCAGTCAACCGCCCCCACCCCATCACTCCACCTTGTCCCCCCTCCCACCAAATAAAATTAAAAAAAATTAAAAATCATTAAAAATCATTGGTACAAAAATTCAAAGGCCTAGCCTCTCCTGTCACCAAATTAATTTAAGACTGACAACAGGTATAAGGAAAATCAGGCTTATGTTGTTAATACTTAGGAACAGAGTTTAAAGTCCGACTAAAGAAGTTAAAGCAGGCAACAAATGAATCAATAGAGCCATGAAGAGTGCTCCTGAGATTTCAGGCAGATGGATTCTTCTTAGGGACAGAACTTGTAAAAAGTGCTAAGAGGAAAGCACTTACCACATAGATCCTGACGTCCGAGCACAAGAATGAAAGCTTCCTATCTTGTCTATCTCCAATCCACTTCCATTTTTCTGAGTTACTATATTGCAACCCCCACCCCACAGAGAGCCGGATAGCAGAGAGCGCGACAGAGAGAGGGAGAGAGTCAAACACACACACACACACACACACACACACACACACTGGGGAGGGTCGGTGGGGGGGCTTAGTCCTGGTGTGGAGATGGAGGGGACCATTGCAGCTGTGCACTTCGTCAGTATCTCCTCAAATCCAATCCTCTGCTCCATGTGTGTCTGCAGCACCGCGGAAAAAGGCAACGGAAACAAAGTGATCCTCTTACACACAGCCCAGAGAGAGAGAGAGAGAGAGAGAGAGAGAGAGAGAGAGGGAGAGAGAGAGAGAGGGAGAGAGAGAGAGGCGAACAGAGAGAGGGCGAAGGAGCAAGAAAGAGTGCGAGAAACATACGCGGGGAAGGGTAGGGAAAGAAAACAAGTGAGCTCGTTTGAAGGCCGAGGAAGCTCGAGTATAAGCAGGTTCAAGTTTTCAGCGTTTTCTTTTACTTTGCCACAGAACTCTGCGGGCCGAGTGGGAGGGAACAAGTGAGAGCTTCTAGGAAGGCAAGGAAATAGTGCATAATACCTTCCAGCTTCCTTCAACCCCCCCTTCTCCCTCCCTCTCTCCCTCCCTCCTTCCATTGCTTTTCTCTCCCTCTCTATCAGTCTTTCTTTCAGTCTCTCAGTCCAGTAATAACCCTGTCTGTGGCAACCCCCCTCCACTGGGTGCAGGAATGCAAAGCAAGAGTTTCAAGAGGCCCAGTTAGACAACCTCAGAGTCACTGCACCTTGACCCGCAGGTCAGACGCAGAGCGTATATAGATATATATACACACACACGGATATATATATATGTACATATATATATATATATCCGTGTGTGTGTGTATGCGTGTGCACACGTTAAAGGGGTGGGGAGCTTTTAGTTGTGTCTGTGTGTACCTAAATCTGTGGGGCAGCTTTACCTCACAAGATCATATAACCATATCCGGACAGCCACTTGACAGAGATAATACTGGTGGACACTTACACCACTGCTGCAATCAGGGTAACACTTACTGCTGCTACATGGCAACAATTAGTGCCTTCACTCAATAAGAGTAATTGTATTAAATTGTTCTGGACCTTTCCAAATGACCAAATAACTCAAATTAAAACATCCACTCGTGGTGCTCTGCTGAATTAATCTGAAGAAGCTGCTGTTTCTGGACAGCCCACAGTGTTGGAGTGAAGCACATTCAATCACACAGGTTTACAAAGGAGTGTCAATTTGGGAATTTATTTACACGCGTATGTCATAATTTCATCATTTGCTGTTTAAAGTCCACTCCAAATGGCAAATATCGTAAACAACACACGCACGCAAAACAAACAAAAAAAAAGTTAATGGCATCCATCTTTCTTTTTTTTAGCAATTCAAAGATGACATGAGACACGGCTGGAGCTGAAGTTAGTTTTTGTTTTTTTACTTTCAGATTACTGGCAGTTAAACAGACACACACATACACACACACACACTCTGGAGTGGACTTGGTTTTGCTTGGACAGTGTGCTGAAACAAGCGTTTAAATCCCGCCAATCAGGCAGGTTTGCATCATTTGAATGAGACAAGCTGGTACAGTCCTCCAGTTGGCGCCCAGTATTGTGGCTATTCTGCATGTTTAAAACCTATTCTTCTAATTCATTCAAGTGTTCCTATTAATACGGCTCCATCCTGCCCCCCAGGCTATTTGCCAATCCCTCAAACGAACACAGTCCCCATAGCTTATGAACAAAAAACACTGCATCGGGGCTACAGACAGTTTACTATTGTCACTAAGTGATGTTTTTTTTGTTTAAATCATTAATGCAAATATTATAGATTTACTTTTGTTTTGAAGACTTCCATCTCCACATGGACACCTTTTATCAATAAAAAGTACCAAAAGTCTCCATGAGCTGTTAGCAATACAGCTGCTGTAATGGATAATTAACATGGAAAAGCTGTGAAAAGCCTCTCACATACACTCAAACACATCAGTGACGGAACAACAAAATGCTAAAAAAAAAGGATTGTATCACTTACCAGTTGACATTTCATATTTGTGCATCAGTCTCCATCCAGCGGAACAGCGCTGACTGGTGATAAAAGGCATACTTTACTTTATGCATCCACTTATAAGACCCATCTGTGCTCATATCACAAAGTGAGGTTTAATGAGGTTACAGGACCCCACATAAAAGGAGACGGCTTGCTCAATTGGACACTCAAATGCTTACATAAAACCCAGGTTCCATATATTAGCATTTCTGAAGAAGCTTGCATAACCATTATTTTGTTTTCAAATACAAAATGATTTTGTACAAAAAAAAAATTATATATATATATTCATATATACATATACATATATATATATACATACATATATATATATATATATATATATATATATATATATATATACATACATACATACATATACATATATATATCACATGACCCTAAAAAGACTTTAGCTTTCCCACTAACAGAAAAATCACCAGGATTGTGATAACAAGAGCGTCCATCAATCTACACAGAATATATGTTTGTCCATTAAATCCGCAGGTAGAACAGGAAGATACATGATTTTCCTGTGACCCTGTAAAACACTCACTGCCTTCACTAAGTGCAGGCCAGTTGTGCTAATGTGCAGTCGCTTCACAAAGAGCCATTCTGAGGCAGGAAAAATCCTGTTAGCCTGTGTGATGATAAATATTTAGAGATTGTGAAAATAAACAGATATTATCGCACTATATTTGAGTCCATTTTAGCCCTCTCAGGGCAACAATGAAAGCAGAAGAAGGATTTTAAAAGATTTCTGTTAAAGCAAAGAAAGCTGCTTATTAGTAAATGGTTCACAACTGAGACTTTATGAGAGGGAGACGCAGCTCTCAAAAAAGAAAAACATTTTTAAATTCTTATTTGGAGAAAAAAAATGGATAACTTTTAAAGCTTTAATAAACGGATTCTGTATGCATGCAGTTTTAATGTTTTGGTTACCACTGAAATCAAAGTTCATTTAGACAATATTTCAAATACAAACTGGCTGGAAGCCTTCCAATATGGCTGACAAGTGAGCTAACTATTAACGACCTAATACAGGTTTAGTAAACCAAGAATATTTTCTTGTGAAACTTTGTAAATTTCAAATTTACTTTTTTTCATCATAATAAATATTGACCACTTTATTCATGATAATGATTTCTGGATCTTTACCCTCCAATATAAAGCACTATATGATCACCAAGCTCCTATCATCAGTGTTAGACCACAGTCATTTTAAAGACTGTGAGCACAAGGCAGAACAATAAAAAAAATGTGTTATTCATCACCATCTTCTGAGTAAAATGTAAAATACATTGTTACAGGTTACTGAACTATTATGAAAAATGATATTATTCTTTACAGCCTATACAGCTGATTGACATTCCCATTAAATCATTTCTGTTTAATGCCAGGTTCATGTGTTTTTGACCAGTGATGACTGTCTGGAAGATTCTGGTCTTTTGTCCAATTTGGTGGAACAACTTCGGGTTGTCTCTTGGACCTCATCCTGCCTTGACTTTTACTGCTTTCTCTGCATAATTTCATTCACAACATCAGTAGTATTGTTCTGCTGACAGAATCATCGTTCACCTGGAAACCAAACTGACAGCCAAGAGTCACAAACACTGAATGAATACTTCCCTATAACAAACAGAACAAAACTAGCCATCCTTCATACGGTAAAAGGCTTTGGATTGTGCCATGTTACCTACAGATGTAAACTTCTTTGAAAATTATTTGTTGCCCCACAATTTTTCTTAATGGAAATTTGAGAAAAAGCAACTCTAAATGCTAATTACAATAAAGAAAGAATTAGGATAATTTGAATACAAACTTAAGGTAAGTTGTGTTCGACATAAGGATGAAAGTACTAAAATTCATATTTGTGCCAAATAAAAGGATATTGCCAGTAAATAATATGATTGGACGTTGGTTTAAATAGGTGACTGTGGCTCAGGAGGTAGAAATCATCTACTAATTGGAAGGTTGATGGTTTGATCCCTAGCTGCTCCAATCTGGATGCCAAAGTATCCTTGTGCAAGATACTGAACGTGTGAAAGCACTTGTTGTGTGATGCATGAAAGCTTTAATGTTACCATGATCCAATTTTGTCATCCATCCATTTTTTCTGCTTATCCAATTCACAGTTGCACGGGGACCAGAGCCTATTCCAGCAGTCACAGAGGTCAGTTTCTTCATATTGGAGTTAAAAATAAGAACAAAATAATTTTCTGCTGTTTTTGAATTTTCAGCCTCGTACTAAGTGCTGGTCGCTCTTCTCTCTGCTTGTCCTTTTCAACTGCATATAGATCAGGACATTAATACATAGCCTACAGTTAAACCTTATTGTCCTATGGTGAGTCTGCCTAAACTGGATTAGCTTCGGCTCTGCCTCCCCCCCCCGCCACAAAAAAAAGAACAGTAGTGAAAATGCCGGGCCAAGTTTGAAGTTGTATAGAGCGGCATTGGCATTTTTGTCCTCCTTCTCCGTTCTTATTCTTCTTTTCACTCTGGAGGTAGCCCAGATATATCTCTAGCCTGCTGCTGCCCTCCACAGGTAATGAACAGCCACACAATTCAGTCAGTGTTCAGCTGAATGAGAAAAAGCAGTAAATAGTCCCAATACTGTTCACATGCATGTGCTTCTGCAGGAATTTAAATTCATATAGCTCATATAGCTGGATGGATATTTACAATAAATATAAGATATGCTATTATAATTCAGATCCAACCTTACTGGGACACAGTAAAGCTAAACTGTGTGCTTAAAATTTTTATTCTCTCATTATCATTTTATGTAGAGCATGCTGAATTTCCTGCGCTAACATGGGCAGGAAACATCTGACAGCATCTGTTTATTTGATCCTTAACGTGTGACGCAATCACTGTTAAGATTTCATGGCAGCTTGGAGGTGTTCAAACCTCTCCCAGCCCTCCTCTGCTGTATGGGAAAACTGAGTGTTTAAATACTACACGCAGAGCGAGTCCTGGTCCATAAACAGTCAAAGGAATGTGTGGAGCATAGTCTACACAGTCTGTCCCTTTGTTTCTCACAAACACACATTAGCAATATCTTAAAGTTTCTCTGTGCTTCTCCTGAGCCAATCCAGGGTTGAAAGGGGGAAATATCCAAATGCCAATAAAAATGAAAAACTTACTTGTTTACATGAACGATGAGCTCGGCACCATGATACAGCAGAGATGCATCACTGTGCTCTCCATGCTGTGAAAACAATGACATTTAGTGAGGGCAGATTAGAGGATGTCATGTGTAGGTCTTACAGTGCCTCAATTCACTTTCTTCAGTATTCAGCTTTTAAAGTATATCACACATTCAAACTGTGTGTGGAAAGCTGTGGGCTACAATCATTTATACATTTTTCTTTCTATTTTTGTGGCTCTTGAAAATGACTGAGGACACCTGAGTTATACACAATATTTTTTGGTGTCAGGGAATTCATATTTCAAATCATTCACTGAAATCCCAAACATTTAAGGGAATCTGTGCCGGAATAAGTAAAAACACTGGAAGAAAAGATATTAAAAAAAACTCAAATGAAAAATATTTTGTATTTTTCCTGTGATTCTGGTTGGAACTTCTCAACCCTGTCTCTCAGTAAATTAAAGAAGCCAAAATCTTCAGCAGCCTTAACAGAGATGGTCAGAACAAAACAGAAAGTCAAGACAAATTTCCTTTCTTTGATTAGACCAGAATGTGTCTTTGACAAATTCAACTCGAAAATAGCAGCAAATAGAAGAAAGGAAAAGTTATCTGATGAAAAAGATATTTTACTGCTAACAGCGGCTGGCTGAACTCACCCTGTAGTTTCCTCTGTTGTTTTCCTCCAAAGGAGGGAGAGGAAGGATCCAAGCTTTCTTGGCTGATGCAGCATTTTTCCTGGCAGCTTTCGTGCTGCTTTTCATTGTAGAAATGTATGGCCTTTGCTCTAAGCATCAATATCAACCTTTCAAATTAATTCTACCTATAAAATAAAAGTTTATTGTTAAGCAAACCTCTCCGGCTTCTACAAACTCTGTATAATTATTCTAATAATAATATTATATGTATTACTTAACCACAAGAGAGCATATAAGCTAGCAACTGTTTGCTAATTTTCCACTACTAATGCATCTGTAAACTAGATAAATTTTAAGCTAAGCTAATTAATGCAACAATTAATAAAATTATAATTTTGATGTAAATTTACACTTTAAATTAGCATCCAAAAAAATAAAAGTACAAATAAGATACATAATAAGATGTTAAGAGTCTTTCAGAGATGCAGGGAAACACTGAAAAAAGACGTGAAAAGTGCAGAGGGTTAGCTGCAGCTAACAGGTAGCATATCATACATCAACCTGACAGTCACAGCAGGCAGAGCAGAGGGCCTGGTGCAAAGGTGCTGTATGTAACTGTGAGAGAGCCCAGTTAATGGGATAGAGAGTTTCATGGATAACTGTACTATCTATGATAACTACTAAGAATCAAAATAAATATGTATCCTGTAAACCTGGAAGTTTTTATTCTGCAGTTTTGTCATTCTGAGTCATCCCTCCTGTCTACCAAGTTATTTTGTCTCCTATTTCTCTCTTTCTCTTGTTTTTTTCTATGTTTCAGACATGCATTTGTCCTTGGCTATAAGGTTCCATTAGTGCAAGAAATCATATGTACACTGTCCATGTGAAAATATTTGCCAGTCTTTTTCAATTCAAACTTCAGATGTATCACAAAGGGTTTAAGGCGGATTCAGAGTCCTTGACTAAGTCAAATTCCATTCAGTAGCGTTGGCTGGACTTATGCCCGTGAGGCGTGGGACCTCTGGAGGTGTTCTGTGGGGTCTGACTGAGGGACATTGGTAGAGGACGCTTTGGGGCTTTTGCAGAGTTTTGATTTGAGAAAGTGCCGAGGATAAATTTGGCAGAGGTGTATAGGTCCTTGAAAATGTAGGGTTTTTTTGTTACATTATCTACAATTACACAGGCTATGCAGTATTTTTTTTTACTTTTGTGACCTCTGTGGTTTCACATCAACCTGGAAAAATAACAACTTGCTAGTACCTGATTTAAAAAATAGAATAATAATATTGGACACTATAAAAAATGTTAAAATAAAAAAAAATTCCATTTTTACAATCTTCATATATAACCTATGGTACAGTAGTGTGTGCAGTACACATTTAAATGTGCTATGACAGTAACTATTAGCAGTTCCGATAATGTGTTGAACTCTATTAATGATGTGTTATAAATATTTACAACAGGAATACATTTAAAGCTTACAGGTACTTACATGGGCTCCACTCCAGCAGTCACATTGCTGCCTGTGAAAGAGGTGAATAACGCAAAACTACACCTATTAATAACCTTTTTGTCAGACCTTAGTGAAGTAAATGGAAAGTTTTTTTCATTTAAACACATATGCACGTAATGTTAGATTAGTGGTGGGGATCATTTGACATGCTGAGAGATGCAGGCTCTTCCCAGGATCGGACATGTTTAGCGAGGTGTGAGTGTGTCTTGGAGCCCAGGTCAACGCCTTGAGCTCATTGTCATATTCCTTAACTGTAACCCAGGCTTCAGATCATCTGTCTGTAGACATGTTTTGATCAGACACCATAGCAGCCGCACAGAGATGGTGGAAAAAATCCTCCCCCTCACCCCAACCGGTCACAGAAGATGGTTATTCCCCCAAAAAATTGGTTCTGCTGGAGAGTTTTTCCTGTTAAAAGGGAGTTTTTTCTTCCCACTGTTGCCAAAGTGGTTGCTCAAAGAGGGTGATATGATTGTTGGGGTTTCACTGTATTATTGAGGCGTCTTTACTTTACAATATAAAGTGTCTTGAGGCAAGTGTTGCTATGATTTGGCGCTATATAAATACAGCTGAAAAACCAAATAAGGTTTTTGCATGTCCTTCATACACAATGCCAAAGGTAGTCTGATTACAAAGGTTAGTCTGTTGCTTCTCACCTTTTCTTCAGACTGTGTCAGGCCCCACAGTAGCTGTGCAGCCATGGGTCCTGCTGAAATGGGGTATAGCCAGGTGCAAAACGGCTTCCCCTGTTACTGGATCTGATTTTGGATCACCATCTTCGGAGTGAAGTTAGAGAGTCCTAGTTATTCTTTTCTCACTAGTTGAATTCTTTTTCATAGCTTCAGCTTTTCTTCAGCTTAGCCTGGTTCGGACTTTAAACGTGTTGCACTAATTCACCGGTGTGAAGAAACAGAGGAATAAAAAAGAACGGACTATAGAGCTGTTTAAAAGCCTTTTATTTCTGCCTCCACCCTTCATTCATCCTTCATACCTACAGAGTGCCCCGTGTAGTATATCCAGATTCCTTCAAAGCAGGATTAGGTATTTGTATATATCCAGAATAGCCTAAAAACCTATCCTAAAAAAAGTGCCTGCACTCAAACACTCAAACTCCCTTCGCTTTTCAGAATGGTCCAACAATCTGTTTTCTGCTTATACACATAAGCCATCATAAAAAATATCGATTTTGTCTTAATTATAAGCTTCTTGCAGACTTGTAATTATTAATGGCCCGGTCATTTAGGTAGTTCCCAAACGTAGTGAAAATCAGTGTGTTTAAAAGCTACTATAATTAATACATGTTGGCTTGGCAGCTATCGTACCCAGCATCAGTCATGCAGACAAGTTTTTCATAGCTGCTGCCAATATCAAGTTCCCTGTCACATGCATTAGTCAAACTGTTGATATAAAGAAAGGTTCTTTAAGGACAGCCTCATAAATACCTTTAACATTGCTTATTCTCTCCTCCTGCCAAACAGCCAGAGGGTTCAAAATAAAACTAGATATGCCAAGTGAGCTGGCAGGAAGACAATGCTCTTAGTGAGCTCCTCGGTGATCTGGGCCATGAGCTGGTGGGGGGAGGGGGACAAATTAAAGAAGAACACTGTGGACCGAAAGGGCTTAAGGTAATGATTTATGGCCCCGAGATCCAGCGAATGTTTCGTCATATATTAAAAGCATCTTCTTTTTTTCTTTTTAATCGACTGGAAGCCAAGACGCACTTTTTGCTGATTGTGACTTTGCCTAAACGGGAAGCTGAATGTTGAACATCTGGAGTACTCACTGCGGCCTCTTCACTGTGCATTTGTGACTTCATTTCTTAGCGGCTGCTTCTAAAAAGGAAAGTATTCACTGCCACTTTAGCCTTACTTATAGAGACCAATTAAAAACTTAGTAGAGGAGAATAACCGGAAGAACTAATGTGCTTTAATGCAGTGACTAAGAAGTGGCAAATTACAGTCATGAAAAAACATGGAACAGCTGCCACTATTGGATGCTGATTTGCATTTATTTAAGTAACTACAGTCACAGTTTGTACACATTATTCTTGAACACATTTTATTCATACCAGGCCTGTTTTACCTTACTGTTGGTTAACAATGTGTCAAAATTACGGTGTCATTTTAAATACAACATCAAAACAGCAACGACAAAAAGAAAAACACAAAAACATCTCAGGAAATACAACATTAAATAAATCACACGCAACATTTAACAAAAGAACAACGCTACCAAAAAGATGATATATATTAGCAAAAAAAAACTTTTGCAATTTTTGTATATATTTGCAGGGTGTTTTTATAAGTTTGAAAAGTAAAGTTTTGTTGTTGTTTTTCAGAATATTCACAATTGTTGTTTTTGTAATGTTGTGTTTGCGCTCGTTCTGATTCGCATAATGATTTGCAGCTTTGCAGCAGCCCGTACGAATGTCTGTGACACAGCTGTTGGTCATGTTCCCAGAGGTAGTCGTTTCTGGGGATCTATTGTCTCAGTACCCTCTCTGTCTGCTGTTGGTTTTCTGGTTCCTTTGCATTTTCAATTACTTCTTGTCTTATTTTGAAAAGCTGTGTGTCTCCAGTGGAGCTTTACTTGTGTTTCTTTTCACCTGTGTGTGGACTGTTTGCTCTCTTGCTGGCTGTGTTTCATGAGACTCTTCTTGGACTCCTATTTCCTTGTACCTGCAGGTTGGACTTTGCGTTTAACTGGTTATTGGATCAGCCATTAAAGGCTCATTTTTTGTTTATTGAACCTGCCTCTGTTATCCTACACTTGGGTCCTCTCTCCTGTGAACCCTGACCCTGATTTTAAATACATCTTTTGTGGCTTCTTCAGCGCCAAACCTGCATGAACACAGGTAGCCTTTATTTCTTCTTGCCAATGTGTAGTTAGAGAACATGTGAAGAGTCAGGAGGGGTGAGATGGCTGCCTTCTTTCTGAGTGGACACGTGAAAGTCAAGGCAGAGGTGAATAATGATGGTGAGCGTGTCCACTTTTGAGGTGAATGTTCAATCCGATCGAATAAAAAATTTGAGGAAAAGGGCAAACAGACCGCAGCCCGCCACCTTTACAGTGAGATGCTTATTTCCTAGGCAACAGAGCCGAGAGCAACAACACAACCAGTCCCGCAAGAAAAGATTTATGCTCAACATCACTCATTACCACGAGATGTTGATAAGCGTTGCCCACACTGACGGCCCAAAGAAGCACATCTCAGCAGTCTGACAGAGGCTGCTGGGCTCTCAGTAATGAGGGAGCCAGACAGCCGCCTCACCTCCTATTTGTCGACTGATGGAAGTCTTGTTTGGCCCAGCTGCGTCTCCATGGAAGTGGCACCTTGAGAGGCTGCTCCCCGCCCCACCTCATCCCTCACCCTCCCACCAAGTTTCTCATCACATCCCGGTGAGAGGCTGGAGCTGCTGTGAAACACCAGCCCCTTGGCACAGAGCCCAGATGGCATTTTTTCCCCTGCACGACTTTTATCTGACCATAAAGCACAACCCAACAAGGGCAGAACCCTCAGAAAAGCACCATTAAATGCTAAGTGAAAAGAGAGCAATTTAAAATCCCCCCTCTTCTTCTTCTTCTCCCTTTTTCAACCTCCCTTTCTTTACCATAAGCTATTCTCAAACCTGACTATAAAGAAGGCGGCTGTTAATTGATATTCAGTTTGGGGGATTAAAGACCTACGTGGACAAAGCTGTTAAATATGTGCTCAGAATGGCGATGTGAAGAATGCTCTCTGATGCTTTCTATTCATGTGACGGCTGCAAATTGCCTGCAGTGTGATCTTGGAACAGCTTTTCCTGAATCAGCCACTACAGCAGCAGAAGGCTGAGCCCCTGCGCTGCACATTTATTTATTTATTTATTGCACATTTCTACAGTTAAAACTCTTTGACAATGCCGACTCAGCTGGAAGACGAGCCTCACAGTTGGTGAGGGAAGCTTGCGTAACATATACGAGCTGCAAAGTTTAAACCCTCAACTGTCTATCAGCTTCCAGGGGTTCACTCACTGTCACTGCAGTAGCACGACGGGGTGGGAGTGTGTGAGTTCCTGCATGTTTAGCATGGGAAGCAAAAACTGTTGGTTGCAGCAACTATTAGTCTAACCTGCATACATTTAACAACACGCTGAACAACAACAAAAGTATGTAACATCAACCGACACTGAAGCTCTAATGGGCAAATGAGACTTGTACGTATGAAATGACTAAATGAAGATATACACTCTGCGAGCACACAAAGGCTCTCGAGACATGCACCTGCTGCTTCCCACGCAAACAAAAAAGTTGGCAAACACAGTTGAGAGCAGAGCTTGTGCAGATGTAGGGATGCTCTGACCCATACTGGAGAAATTGGTGATGGCGGTGTTGAAGAAACGAACTTCATAACACATCTGTAGCTCAGATGGTAGAGCAGGTCAGCTACTGATTGGAAGGTTGGTGGTTCGATTCCCTGGCTCCCCCTAGTCTGCATGCCAAATATCCTTAGGTAAGATACTAACCCCCAGTTGCTCTCTGATGCATCCATCTGAGTGTAAATGTTTGCTAAAAAGGACAGAAGAAAGTGCTTGTGTGAATGAGACATGTTGTATAGAGCGCTTTGAGTACTCTGGGAGAGTAGAAAAGCGCTATATAAGAATCAGTCCATTTTACCATCTCGCAGTTTCTTTTCAATCATTTATTCTGTAATTCTTCTGAAGTGAGGCCGTCATTTTTACCACCACCAGATACTTACTGGTTAAGACTTTGTGGCTTCATGATGTAGTGGTAAACATTTGCCTTATATGTGAAAAATAGTGGTTTGATTCAAGGAGACACAAACTTAGCCTCAGGAGGTCATAAGCTAGTGTACTCCTAGTGCTGATCCCAAGCCTGGATAAACAGGAGGGCTGTGTCAGGAAGGACGCCCAGCGTCATGTCTCTGCCAAGTAAAATATGCACTTTGGCAACCCCCTGGAAAATGAGGGAGCAGCCCGAGTTACCTTTTCCTAATAATACTCAAACATCTATAAAGCAGAACGAGAGATAAAAGGATACTTTTCATATCTTTAGTAGAACTACAAGTATTATTAGGGGTTTGGGCTCTGTTATCCTATTCCTACACTCTTACAAACTGCCAGTTGTTACTTCCTTGTCCTACTGTATGTACACGATATTGACAAATTACTCACTCACCCACCCATTATCATTGAATTCGAGTGTTTCAATCACTTCCACGGCCACAGGAGTATGAAATCAAACACCTCGGCATGCAGACTGCTTCTACAAACATTTGTGAAAGAATCACATATTTAAACTATGTTGTGATTTTGTTTGTAAGACACTGACACTTTACAGTACATGGACAAAAATGTGAAGAGCATAATGTCTAACCTGGTAATTAAGGAATTCCTAATGAGCTGCTCCTGTGACATGTTGATACAGAAGGCAGATCCATAGATGAACGATAGATGTTAGTTACATTAGTTACAACCATTGGCTTTATTTTTATTCTTAGACTTGAGTGGCTTTGTGTAATAGATTACTATCGTGAAAGTTTCACTGTTCACAATCAAAATCACTTTATTTTCTTTCCTCTTCCTTTGTATCAGCTTTGTTTTGACAGCTCTCACAAACAGAAGGTTTGAACCGTGTGTTTCATTTCAGATGCTTCAGAGTGCCCAGCCTTCTTTGACTCACTGGGTGGAGTGCTGGAGAGTGCTTCATTGCAACATTGGAGGGGTGTGATTGGGAGGAACAGCCTGATCTAAACCCAAATGGTGTTTTATTGTTGGTCTTCATCATGCACTGGGCGTGGGTTGCTGCTGGGATGCTGCTGAACTCAACTGAGGATATGGTCAGGCAGTGGAAAGAAGACTTTGAGGATCTCCTCAATCCGTGGCAGAGTCAGTGGACGACGAGGAAGACTCACACATTACTGTGGCTGAGTAATGCTTTTGAACTAGCTAAAAAGCTCTGTGGTGGCGGGACCCTGGGGTAGATGAGGTTTGCCCAGAGTTCCCAAAGGCCCTGTAGGGCTGACATGTCTCTGCAACGCTGTGTGGAGGTCTGGGGAGGTGCCTCTGAATGGGCAACTAGAAGAGGATCACACTCCGCAGCCTCCCCACGAAGATCTACGCCAGGGTGCTGGACAGGAGAGTCCGTCCATCAGTAAATCACAAAGGCTTTGCTTGCAAGTATGAATAATATTATTTAGATTCATAATTGAGCTTGTTTGTTGAATTATTGAGTCTTTACAACAAATGACATTATTATTTTTGTCAAACCACTAGAACTAAAATATCTCGATTGCCTCTTTTCACTTCATTGTGAGGCAAAATCACAAAAATCGTGTCCTTGTCCAAATACTTATGGTCCTGACTGCATAATTAGACAGACTTGGCAGAGGTGCATGCATATTGTTTCAGCTGTTTTCCCTATTAACAACTGCAGGTCATGAATTGGGTCTGTGGGGGCTTAAATTTGGATGCAGTTGGAAAACCAGTTGAAACCACTAATTAAGCCTGTCCATCAGTATCATGGGCCACATAAACTGCCACTGTTTCTACTCTATAATCAAAGCAGAGCTTGGCTTCATGCCCCACTTTAAGTCAATAGAAATAATGAGCAAAATTAGGGGATGCCTCTGCCAATAATGATAATTAATGCCCCATAAACATTTGCAACCTAACAAGGTCTACTTAGACAGGTCAATCAAAAGGCCAACTCAAAGGTGGTTACACACAAACCACACATGCACAGCGATGCAGATGAGAGCCCCTGCCTGCTGTTTCTGCAAGGGTGAAATAAGGATAACACACGCAGCAGAGAGAGAGAGAGAGCAACTCGTATTGCTTCTCAGGTCCTATGACAGAGGTTAAAGTACTCGAAAACAGAGGTGGATTATTGATTTTTACATAGAAATGAAACACTGTGGGATGAGATGAGGATCAGATGTAATGAAGAGCACAGACAAGGTGGCCTTGTCTGAAAATTTCAGAGCAGAGGAATTAAAAGATGGTAGTTTATTTGACAGACTGATTTGAGCATGTTAATGTATTTCCACGCTGTCTAATATTGATTAAAAAGGTGTGTAAAAAAAGAGATTCCTTTTTGGTTTTGTGTGACAAACAGGCCTCAGTCTGAGCAGCAACGATACTGAAACTTGGTCTTACTATAATATATTAAAGTGCATAAGGGGAAAAAAACCCTGATCAGATTATTCACTTTACACTAAAGAACAATCAAGCTCATGTAAATAGTGTGACTTTCTATTTATTGCCTAAGGTGATACAGCGATACACTGGCTAGCACATCGGTGCCAGAATGATACTGGCTGCATTGAGTTTTTCCTTTTCAGTCACCTTTCTCACTGAACATGTGTTAATAGACCTCTGTGCATTGAATCATAGTTGTTATTAATCTCTGGCCATCTGCTGCGACCGGTTGGGATGAGAGAAGGAAGACAGGATAAAGACATGCTGTGGAAGAGAGACAGAGATTACTTCCTGTTAAAAGGGAGTTTTTCCTTCCCACTGTCACCAAAGTGCTTGCTCATAGGGGGTCATATGATTGTCGGGTTTTTCTCTGTATGTATTATTGTAGGGTCTAGCTTACAATATAAAGCGCCTTGAGGCGGCTGTTGTTGTGATTTGGTGCTGTATAAATAAAATTGAATTAAATTGAATTTTGAACTCATACCAGTGAGCAAACATTAAAGCTGAGTTTTGAAAAGCATCGTCGATCCTCAGCCGGACTTGTGTAGAAAATAGAACTGTGAGTGCAAAGGCTACTGCCAGTGACAACAAACTGTTCAGACTCTCATATTTATCTTGTGGTCCTCTGGAATGACCCAAACCCCAGACTGGGCACTCAGTTAGTGAAATAAGTGTTGATCCCCTACACTTTCTGACACACACAGATTAGCTGTGTGCGTATGTGGTAAACAGATTGCAATCAATCAATCAGTTACTCAAGATGCTCATGATCTCATTTTGTGTATAAAGCACACCTGACAATAGAATTTCTTCCATTCCGACTTCTCTACCACCACAGACAAGAACGAAGAGGTGTTACAGGACATCGGGGACAAGATTTTAGACCTGCACAACACCATCTGCAATTGAGATTGTATATATGTGTCGCCTTCAGTGTGGAGCTCCATCAAAGATCTTGCCTGAAGGTTAAGGATGATCATGGAGAAAGTATCAGCACAAAACTACACAGGAGGAGCCTGTGATTCCCCTGCTCAGGAAGGCACATGTACAGGCCTGCCTTAAGTTTGCCTGTGAAAATGTAAGTGATTCAGAGAAGGCTTGAATCACATGCACGCACAGAGGTTTAAACATTATGGTTTGGGACTGTTTCTCTGCTAAGTGTGCAGGAGGACTTCTCCGCATTGAGAAGCCAGTGGACATTGCTGTGCACCATCAAATCTTTGATAAGAACCTTTTCCCCTGAACACTGAAGCGGTCATGGGTGTGTTTTCCAGCATGACAATAACCCAAAACATACCACCAAGACAACAGTGGTCACCTGGAAGATGTGAATTTCCCCAATGAGGGACAATAAAGGATATTTCTATTAAAAAGTTCCTGTATAGATGAGTGGACAAAATCCCCCGAGATGTGTGCAAACCTGGTGATCAACTACAAGAAACATCTTACTGCTGTGCTTGCCACCGAGGGTTTCACCACCAAGTACTAAGTTTGTATGTTTTGCTTGGGGATAAAATACATCTTTTATGCTATGTGTTTTGTTTCTTTCCTTTAAAATAAAACTACCATAAAAATTATAGACTGTTCATTTTCTTGGAAGTGAGCACAGGTACTTAAAAGGTCCTAAACACTTCAAAGACTGTCATTCATAAGCAGTGAATGTTCTTATTTAATGTTTTAAACTTTTGACAAAGATTAAGTCAGCATAGCTGCCAATAATGCCAATATGCCAAAAGATCAGGCTACAAACTGCCCTAAATGCTCATCATTTTCTACCCTCGAGTTGAGCCGATACCAGCTTGGCACTGGTTTCCTGATATGGTCATTTCCAACATGAGAAGATGGAGCTTTAAAATACTGCCCCCAGTTTGTGGAAGCTAGAAAAGGGGCAGTCAAACAGAATCAGGTGGGCTTCTGTGACGGAGGGGGTTTAATTTCCAGTTCATCCTCTGAAACAAGCAGTTTTAGCTCTGTGGAGGCTGCATAAAGGTCAGTATTTTATATACGTGCGTGTGTGTGTATTAAACTCGAGCAAAACTACTCCACAGCAACAAAAACACAGTGCTGGAAAAAAAGCACAATAGGGCCCCTTTAAGATGGATCCGTTTGACTCGAAACAGCTTGAGCTCTTGTGCAGGATCAAACATGTCAATATGGCTGACAGTCAAACTGTTTCCACTTGTAGGTTCTCCGTGCAAACAGCTTATGTACAGCAGCACTGGCTCAGCCATCAAAGGGCCAATGATGTGACAGGCCTGTGGCTGAAAATGTGGCTCATTGACTAAAAAGAAAGAAAGAAAAAGAGGTAAAAGGAGGCAGACACAACTGTAGCAGACTAAGTGTCAACTAACAGCCGAGCACTGGTTCAGACAGACGTGCAGGAATGCACGAGCAATTGGAACTTGTCAGTGCTTCATACCGGGCCAATGACAGACAGCATAAATGCAAACCACTGGAGTGTGCTCGCCAAGCTGCTTTTCAGCCTTCACCAAAGTTATTTGCCTTTATGCAAAAGTTTGGCTTATTTTATGATCCTACACAGCTGTTAAAATCAATACAGAGGAACCGGTATATTGTAGAAACATCTTAGAAACCAAATTCTCTACAAATCATTCCCAGTGTAATGAAATGAATCCATTTTTTTCCAATGCCTTACAGACTGCATCGTCTCGTTGCCTTACTACGGCAGGGTTTACGTTGTGATCTGAATGGCGTTAAATCTTTAGAAGAATTCTTCCTGATTTATTGGGCTGATAAATAAAATGTGTCACTAAAAATGAGTTTCAGGTAGGACTGAAAGGACAAAGCTGCGCTCCTTCGCCAATGTAGTCAGGAGCGGGAAGCTCGAAATAAAATCCGAAGCATGGCGCGACATCTCTCAAGATGCACGTCATCTTGAGAGATGCCGCGCCATGCTGCGCAATGCTGGGAGCAATGTTTGGGAAAGATTTCTGAGAATGCTTCCTGGCGTCATCACATGGGCTGTTTGCAGTAATCCGTGTTCCTGGAAATTAGTATTACTCCAGGAAATTAGACCTAAGTCACATCATTAAAAAGCTCCACTTTCAAGCTGCTAAAACAGAGTCCCCGTTTCGTATTCTTATTATTGCGGCCACATGCTGCACGTTTGGAGTTTGCATCCGCACATTAATGAAAGTCTGCTTCCAATAAGCTGCAGAATAGCAGCTGAAGCAGCACAGCAGGACAACACGGAGGGGCGAGACGAAGTGAAGTGGATTGGGATTTTTGTGCAAACAAATGAAAAGTCAACATCAGGCAAAAACATGTTTATGTGGCCTAAAAGGGCCATAAATAAAATTTTATTCTCTCAATTTATTAACAAGCCACAGGAAGTCCATGACCGTCTACCACAGCACTTAAAACATCTCATTCTGGCGCAGTCCACAAAGACATGAGACCCATTTGAGATCCTCTTGAGCCGCTGATAAATCTGAAGGCTCTCTTCCTCGCTCTCACTTCCTTAGAAAAATAAAACAAAACGTGGAAATACTGTACCAAACTGGAGGCGGAGCGGCAGGGTGATCCTTTTCACACTGAGAAGGGTGCTTTGGAAAGGGCTATGAGTGCGATCAGGGAAGCTTGAATCAAACTGCAACAACAACAATAATAAACTAGGAAAAACCCTCAAACTTTTTTTTGTGTGTATGTTTTGTTTCGTTTTTGCTAAGCCGAAGCAGAATGTGTTTGGCTTTCAACCATTTCAGGATCGCCACCGTTTATCCATCAACTTCTTCTCTCACATTACGTTTCCCCCTCCCAGCAGTCTGCCCTCTCCTCCAGAGTCCTCTATCGTGTTTTGCTTAAAATAAAAGTGAAATAATATTTATAATGATAAAACCTATAGCAGCAAAAGATTAACAGAGGAATAACAGCTAGAAGCGAGTGACCCCTGGATTGATAAGGAAGGCATGGGTTAAAGAGAGGTCCATGAATTTCTGCCCGGGGTGTCGGGCCTGCGATGAGGGAGAGGCGCCTCGGCGACCCTCTGAGCTCATCTTCCCTCGGTGGGCACCCTGCCGAGGGCGGCCATGATGCGGCTGAACCGTTCGCACAGCTCCAGGGTGGAGTAGGTGGGCAGCTTGGGAGGGTCGTGGAAGCTTTTGATCTCCGTTGAGCAGTCCAGCAACTTTGGGAGGAAGTCTGTGAGCTTCTCCTGGAGGTTAGCTGCAGTCAAGAAGTGAACAGACAGAAAATAAGGAACTGTGCAGGCTTCACCATGCAGTGAAAATCAGATTTTCAGGGCCATTTTATTAGTTAGAAAGGATGTCTCACAAGTGAATGCATGTGTAAAAGTCACAAGAATTGGGGTCTGGGTGACAATAATCTCCTTTTCCTGAACAGAGGTCACCATCTCTGCCGACTGATGCTGCAACAGCTCAGCCCTCTGCAGCCATCCATCAAAAAATGATTCTTTCTTCTCGGATCCTCTCAAAACATCTGGTTATGAGGTCATCACTTCCAGTATACAACAATACCATTTCAGTTATTTCAGTTTCTTCCATTTACCAGTCAGTTAGAAATACAACTGGGTTGATATCTAATTGTGGATTATTCATTTCTATGTCATAAACGCATTCATGATCAGATTGATTGGTAATTTATTTCAAACATGTAAACAATATACAGATACTCAGATAATAGTGGAAACAAAAAATACCAGCAGCAGCCAGCCGTACCCCTCAGTCTATGGATGGTCTGAATTTCATAATCCTACTTGTTCTCAAGTGATCACATTTACAGGATTTTCAGAAAACCTGACCTCTGACCTCTGGTCACGGTCACTGAGATTTTTAGTAGATGGATTTAAAAGTCTTATGTTTAAGGGCGTTTTTCCTTCTCACTGTCTCCAAGTTCTTGCTGTTGGGGGTTTCTCTCTATTTTTGCGGGTCTTTACCCCACAATATAAAGTGATTTAGACCAGCGGTCCCCAACCCCCGGGCCCCGGACTGGTGCCGGTCCGTGAGTCGTTTGGTACCGGGCTGCGAGAGTTTAGGCTCGGGTGTGAAATTTATGGTTTTCAGGGTTTTTATCTTTAACTCTGTTTCCCTGGGTCTTTTCCCGTGTTGTAGTTGTGTGTCTTATTTTGAAAGAAATATTTATGCGTTACCATAGCGACCAGAGAGCATTAAGGGGCAGAGAGGAGGATGTTACTCTCAATGTTGTTGGCGCATTTCAGGAGGACGCTGCTAATAAAGTTACACAATTACACAGTGAATTCACATTTGTTATTATATTTACAAAATACCACAGTTTTTGTCTTGGTTGTATCATTTTGTTTTGTTGTATTTATCCGCGACACCTTAAAGGCCGGTCCGTGAAAATATTGTCTGACATTAAACTGGTCTGTGGCACAAAAATGTTTGATGACCGCTGATTTAGAGTGACCGTTGTTGTGATTTAGGACTAGCATTTATCTTACAGCTACAGTAGATATAGGCAGGTCCAAGTGTTTATAAGTGCAGAGTGCTGTGTTGTATTGTCATGACACTGAAATGCCATCATAGGAGAAATCACAATAAAATACACGAATAAATAAGTATTTCTATCTACTTACAAACATTAGTATTGGATAAAATGTTATCTTTAGGTGATCTTTTTCTGTCAGACTTGTGCCTTTTGATACGTGACCTGAGCCGCGGCCTGATTATGGCGATCTTCGGCAGGGGTACGAGGGAATGTACTAGTAACCTAAGCCTTCAACTCTCCAGAAATATCTAATAGGCTAAGTGTGCTCCTTCTCCCTTAAGGACTCACATTCCATCTCTTGGCCCAGGTAGGAGCACCAGCGGTTCCTCATGTCCTCCACCGCCAACAGGTCTCTCTCTGCTTCATGGACCAGCAGCAGAGGGATGCAGGGCACCACCAGCTCATTCATGATGCCCAGGCCTGTGGTCACCTCAGGCTCTTCTCCCGACTCAAACATGGCGGCTGCTTGCTCATTTAGTTTCTGTGGGGCGGGGGGAGGGACACTGATGAGTCTTTTACATCAAAGCTTTTATTAGTTACTCACACATTCATCTTGGACTAATATTATAGCTTGCTGTGTGGTACAGACCACCCAAGAAGTTTGTTTTGGAGAGTAAAATTCTCTTCTTTTATTAGTCTGTTACTTAGGACTAATGAGCAGCTGTGTGTGTGTGTGTGTGTGTGTGTCTACTGCAAGTTTTTAGCTGATAAGTCAAAATACCAGCGTTCAAAATGCATAATCCAAAACCAGTGGGTGACATCACTGTGGCTACATCCAGTTTTTCTATACCATCTATCAGCAGAGGGGGTTTAAGAAAACTGAAACAAAAGGGCACATTTAATGTTTTTAAATAGATTTACAAATGCCTGAGGAATCTGTGAGGTTCACTAAATGGGATGAATGGCCTGTTTTCAGCGTCTTTTTCCTGCAGGATGATTGCATTTGTCTCTGCCCATCAGGGACCCTCACACTGACATATGCCAGCTCGCCCAATGTCAATAACCCCACAAACATTGCTGCTGTTTAGATTTCTATCTTCATTCATTTCCAAAGTAATAGCAGAACTGCACGTTTTAGTTTTATAGAAATCCCTCAGTCAGAACATGGTACATCAACCTCAGATGGAAACTAGTGAGCTAATTTCCAAGTCCATTAAACCTCGTAAATCCTCTTTTTCATGGATGCCATGATGTCAAACTTCACCGTAACACCCCAGAGAGAAGCCACATTGAACATTTCGGGAAACGGAGAAGAGTTTGGCCCTGGAAATGCCTAATGACGTCAGACTTAAGAGGAGGATTGATGAGCAGGCTAAACTACAACAAACCTCTTGTGGTGCACTGGTGTGCTCCCGTCCCTCTGACTTACACAGAATCTGTGCCTCATACCTGTCCCTTCACACCCTGCTCCCTCACAAATCAACTCCCCTTCAGTCTGAAAACCTCAGCAAAAGACTGAGTAAAATTTTTTTACTCTAAATTGTGTTGTTTCCTTTTCTTCTGTTAGACGAGTACTCAACAGTAATCCCAGGCATCATTAATACACAGAATATCTTTAAGTCGCTGGAACTAAAGGATCCTGACATTCTTGAACAGGTAAGCTTTTCTCTTGGTCGAAGGCCTCAAACACCTTGCTGTCACAGACAAACTCCCTGAACTTGTCTCTGAAGAAACGAGCTGTCTGGAATCAGAGACTGCAGGGTGGAATTGCAAAACATCCAAATACATTAACTGTGTCAATGTTAGCAGTGTTTTCAATTAAAACAAGAGCTGAAGGTAAACAGCTGAGTGTACAGCTAGACGTCCTGGCCAGAGAACTAAGATGAGCGATCGCCCTGCACAGTCCTGAGGTTTGAGGTAAGCTGAGGACACGCTCGTGTCTCATGGTAATGTGTTTACACTCACTGGCCCTCCTGCTTCCTATTCCCACTCCAATGATTACATTACGAGCACAATGCCGGTGTAAGGTTACTGAGTGCAGCAGCAAGAGGGCTGCTAAAGACCAGTATGAGGCTGATCAGACCAAACTACCCCCAGCCCTAACCAATAATACCCGAGCATAGCCTGGAGCTTGGTGGGAGTGAAATGAAAAGGGGCTCACTTCACAACGCTGAGAGGATTTTCATCTGTCAGTATCAGATGAAAAATCTTCAGTGGAATCTTTTGCGGGCTGCGAGCAAGCCAAAGCAATATCTCAGGAAAAGCAATTTGATTATGGTGCCCTGCTCGGTGTCGGAGGGGAACGTCTAGCCGTGAGAGTTTTGCTGAGTCACTTTAGCAGAGGAAGTTTGACAGAGAGGAAAGGGAGTGACACAGAAGAGACGGCGATCACAGAGAAGTGCTGCTTGATGCAAAGGCTTCCGTTCCAAAGCAGACTTCTTTGAAATCGCTTTGTTTAAGTCACACAGGGCTCACCAGCAAACACTCTCGACGGTAATGGCCGAGCAGCTCCTCGTCGTGCCCTCTGTACAGGCCTTTTAACAAAAGCTCCTTGTTGTACTGGTAGGCGTAAATCAGATACATGAGAGCCTCCACATAACTGGAAAGAAAGATATTACATTCAGATAAAACTGTAGCAAAGACACACTGACGGCTCACAGAGTAAACCATTTCACACAAGAAATGAACTCTGTGAACCCACTGCACAACTTTAAAGCTGGGGAGCTGCACGATTGTAAGCTGCTGCCCCCTGCAGGAGAACACCAAGATGGGAAATTACATGAAAATAAAGGAAAATGCTAAATCAGTTAAATCTCTAAGGAGACGCTGGGTTTGTTTGTTTGAGGTTTTTTTATACATTTGCAAAAGAGGCGTCAACATACTTTGTCTTCTGGAAGAGCTCCAAACCAGTCACCATGAGGATGGTGCTTTCACGAAAGTTCCTGTAGTCCTGATGCCATATCTGATGGAGACAAGCCAAAGTCAGATTGTCCGGCCAGTATAAATCTGCTCAAATGTACAGTTTTAGACGTACAAAAGACAGACGACACAACTTCTGACCTCATATTCATCCATGTTGACCTCCTCGGGTTTAATCAGGTCCAGTTTGGCACGTGCCACATTCATAATGCTCTTACATCTGTGAGAGGAAGAGGAACGGAGATGGTGAGTCATCGTGAGGTACTCCAGGAGATAAAACGCTCCACCCTGCCCCTAGGCCTTAACGTGGCTTAATGAATCACTCTTTAGTGCTGAGAGGACTAGTGAAGCACTCCTCCAGAGGCTCCTATTGAGGCCACATTCACACATAAATCTAATTATCTCGCTCAAAATAGAGGAGAAGGGAGAAATCAATTTTTCTCTCATGAATATGGATCGAGGCCAACAAGCATAGCTGAAAAGTTTTAAGAAATAGTAAGGGACATTACACAGCCTAATGACACCAAAATGTCAGAGTTAAAAGAGGGGGGATCTTGATATACAGCAGTGGTGATTTGAAAAGAAAAAGTCAGTATTGGACATGTGCCTTGTATGATTTGTGTTCGAACAAAAGGCAGAAGGCGTGCAGATCAGAGAGGATTAGCAGCATGAAAGTGTTGCTCTGATGAGAAACAGTCTGTGCTGAGAGTAAACCGGGAGCTCTTACAGTCTCTGCTACCCTCTGCTGGTCATTACGAAGAACTGATTTCAGGTATCCAACTCGATTCTGACACAGCCAGGGGAAAAAACAAATACGCAACATGATAATTTTTTAATTTACAAGCTTGTGGCAGAGTGAGGACTGCACCTCTCATCGAAGGCCAGGTTCCTGTCAGCAAACTGTGTGAGCAGAGTCCTCTCCAGAATCTTCTTGGGTGCCTGGTTTTGGATGAAGTAAACGATGATGTGCTGTAGTCGGTAGTCATTCTCAACCGGCGTGTCTTCTTGGGCAAATCTCAAGAGACGTGCATACTCCAACTTGATGGCCTGAACAGAGAGACAAAGGAAGAATAAGCTACTTGTCACTGTGTGAGAGAGAAGATACTTAAGTAAATGACAGCTTGATTGAAGCAGCACACCTGAGTGCTGCAAAAGCCCTTAAAATTATTCCACTATCACAAACAGAATCCAAATCTGTGGGAAACACTGCAGTGGTCTGAGGAACAATGTTACACTGGAACAAAAGAGGAGGTAAGGTGAAGGAAGTGAGTGAGAGCAGAAAGGAGAGAGAGGTTGTACCTTAAAAAAGGCCGCCTCGGGCCCATTCTTTTCATACACGCTGCTGGATTTGCCAATGGCCATAATTACACCCTGCATGTCGGGGGTCATCATCGCCTGCCCAGGAAGCAGGAACCATGTTAAACAAGGCCCTGGTGATGAACTGAGCAAGGTCAGGCACTGTGTTATCTGCTCTAACTTTCTACAGCAAGGCGTACCATAGTCAGGACATGCCAAACATCACTCAGCAGTCCATGCACCGGTTGGTTAGACGGGCAAAAGTTGGCAGGGATGCACCAGTTTAAGAAGCAGAACTCACGGTCCTCACAAGGATAATGTGTAAAAACCAAGACAGCCTTATGAAAAATGTGTGTGACAGACAACCCAGAGTGCAGGAAGACAGGCTGGAGCAGCAGCCCTACAGAGGAAATTCAGCACTCGGTACACACTGACCAGCAAACTACCGCCAACATTTACAGAAACATTGATTCCACGATAGCTGCGTGAAAGCTATCTGTGATTATTACCTCTGCCAAGGAGAGTTTTATGTTTTTGGTAGCACTTGTGTGCGTGCGTGTCATTCTGTCTGTAAACACGACAGCTTGAGAAGATTTGAATAAATGCTGATAAAACTTTGTAGGGCTGTAGGTGGGGTCATGTTAACAATCATGTTGAAAGAAAGGAGGAATATTATTCTACATTAGTTAGAGATACTTTAGCATCACATTATATAATAAACTCAAGTTAATCAGTCCGGTTATTTATCCATCACCTATTCCGACATAATGTTGGTGTAATCAAAGTAACGTCTATCATGCTTCATACAACTTCTTAAAGTATGTTTAAAAAGAACAAAATACAATACTGCCTCCTTAACAGTACATAAGATTTAGCTGCCTTGGCGGAGGTTTGCGCTCTTGTGCAAGTAGCATCATCATCATAAGAGCACATGTGCATCACAGTATGAAGCAGCAGTCTCGCCTGTTGATGTGTGTGGTTCATGAAGCACACCAGCTTTGTGCACAGGCTCCACCTGACTTTGTGCCACGACGTCGATGGCTCAACGAAAGACTTTTCACATGAGTAATGCAGAGCGGCCAACAAAGGGGCCAACCTTACTGCACTGCATTTGTGAAAAACCTTATGCTATGTGGAGCCAATACGATTGGGCAATGAACCTCTCATTCTACAGATCAAACAGGCTCAGACAAAACTTGATGGAGCCAGAGCTACCTCATCATCATACCCCCCCTCCTCTGACTCAATGACAAATGTCCCCACATTAGGAATGGCCACCTCGACTGTGCGCTGGCCAGGGGACTCATCCTCTGTGACCAGGTCAGGAGGGGGGGTTACGGGAGTGTTCATCTGGACCTCAGGCTGAGGGGAGGTGGGAGGGGGAAGAGACTGGAGAGAAAATGGGACAGATGAAACAGGAACGATGGAGGACTGATGGAAACAGAAGGAACATTATATATGAAGGGCAAAGGTGAAACAGGAAGAGGAAAAAAGTTTTAATGAAATGAACTCATTTTATAAGACTTTTCTAAACTATGCAAGTAACTCTGAATCCTTATTAAAACTCGGTGGGCAGAGTTGTGGAAAAGTGGGGCAGAAAGTTGAATAAGCATGACACAGCAGTGTTTCCCCTAGGTGGGAAATAATCTTTTTGAGTTGCTGTAATTGTTCCTCCTCTCAGTACTGGCTGTGGAAAACTTCTAAATGTCTTATTTTATTTAAAAATTCACACTACAGACTTCAGTGGGCCAAGTTGTCAAGCAGGTATCATCCATGGTGCACTTTACTTTAAGAAACTTAGTGAGCCTGTGAAAAATGCTTAACCTACCCATGTGATGTAGGGGCAGTAGAGTCCCATTGTAAAAAAGCCATCCAACATTTATTTATTTAACTAAATGCTCCTTTATGTTCACCAGCTGGTTTTTCTTCGTATCTGTGCAGCTGGATGCTTGTATGTTTTGTACGGGGGAGGTTACAGTCTATTTCTTTTTAAACCAACTGCCTGCGTAAACCAGGAGAACTAAACAGAACGGCACTGGCTCTTTGAATTCATCAAAATAAGGAACATATCTAACACAGAGGTATTCACGTGATCCACCGTTAATATAAAAGTACTGATTAAAGCAGTGTTTAAGTAACAGCTCTCGACTGAAATAGCTTTTTGTTGAATACATTTATGAATGTGACGTGTTTAGAATGACAAAGCACATGCATGACTTGTTGTGAGTCTTCTGTAATGTGTGTCTTTGCATGTTTTACATACAGCATTTAGTAACGCTTCAGGGCTCCTCTCCTCCTGTTCAGCAGCAGCCCTGGAGATGGCCCTCTCTGTATCCTCCTGCAGGTGCTTGGAGTCATTCGTGGGTGATGGCTGCTCCATGTACTCAGGATCCTGCTGGGGCACTACAGAAGGAGCACACCACCATCATACAGAAGCAGCAACGCCCAAAGTCTAAATGACAAAATCTGCAGTTCTTTTAATGGCCACTTCAGGCTGGCTCCGAAGTACATCAGTCTCCAATTAACAGCATTAAAAACACACTGACAGCCAATTTATTCTTTCATCCTAATTGTAATTCACAAATTCTGGGCCGTTCACTCAACCTAGTGGTTAGAGCAGGGCAATCCATTCTTGTGTGAAAGGACTTTAAAGGAATGACAACCCTGCATCATTTTCTTATGTATATGACTCCATGCTCTTATTTTGGTGGGGTACCCGGAACATGATTAAAAAGTGCTTTTACCTGTTTGCCTGAATAACAACAAATAACTATGCGTCACTGTCTAAGGGTGTAGCCACCATAATTCAGTACAACAGAAATACATTTATAGTTTTTTTTAATATCCCTATTCTCTTATGCTATAAATATTGTATAATTTCACACAAGGCTGCAAGCGTACATTGCCAGCTCATTTCCAGACTGTTTTACAACTCTTCAGGGAACAAAGGATTTTATATATACTGCTGTTTCTTAATAAAGCATTCTACTCTGTATTGTGAGTGTCATGGCCCTGACCTGCATTGTCTGGAGGGCTGGACTCAATACTCATGGGCTGAGGGGAAGAGGAGGAAGTGGAAGTGCTGGATGCCGCAGAAGCAGCGGCGGCCGCTGCTGTGGCCAGTGCCAGCTTCTCCTGTTGGGCCTTGCGAGCCTGCATGATGTCCCACTCTTCAATCTCCTTATCGAACTGTTCATTGTCCTCCTTCACATACTGCTTCAGGTCAGGCGGCAGTTTGTCCATGCCGCTGAGGATCTGCCCCGTTTCTTTGTCAAACTCCTCTACAATGGAGAGTTAGGAAAAAGAAATAGGGACGTTTCCTGAATGTCTGTTTAGGAATAAGTTCAGTTCAGAAGTATCAGGTGTAACCTGGTCAAATCGGTATTTTGTGACATAAAAGAATAAAAGAATGTGTACTGTTTTATCAGCAAAGAGAAACACATTTAGGTATTGATACAGACAGAGGCCGATGACACACAGTAATGTGATATAGAGCTCAAAATTTAGATCACACTGTCAAAAGACAGTCCAGCCAACATCCTGATATGAGTCACTTTTCTAATATGACGACCAAAAGAGAGATGCAAGCACTGGAGAAGAGTTCATTCTTACCTTCTGTGAGAAATGGCTTCTTGTCATTGATGTACATGAGACAGTAGGCACTAGCATTGCGGTAGCCTCCAAAAGAGTCCCTGACAAGCTCCTCCCAGGACGACTTTGTCACTGAAATATCATTGTACTTCATCCAGCAACGCTGATGTGGGTCATAGATGTAAGCCCAGTAGTGGCCTGCATTGGCCTGGCCTTCATGGACCAACACTGCGTGAAGCCGATATGGAACCTGCAGAAACACAAACAAGGAAATGTGAGGGTTGGGTTTATTTTTACACGGCAAGGTGAAAAGACGGGGTTGCTCACCTGCATCATAGATTTGTCCGAGTACATCAGCTCAATGGTTCTGTGAATTCTGGTAATACTGCCCTGCAGATCTGGAAGTAGAGGATCATATACGACCTATTAGCATGTGCCAAAATAATGTTTACTTTTGCTGTCTAGCATAGTGATAGACAGATCAGTCACGCTGAAATACATTCATGCTTTCACAACTGAGTGCAAATGACTGGATATAGAAGGAGGATAGACCTACCACGAGTGTCATTTTCCACTTCACTCCTCCAACGGTGCAAGCAGCCCTCAAGCACTCTTAACTCTTCTTCGGTGATGTGGCGTGGGGCAGGGTGCATGGGGAGGTCGGGGGGTAGACGGGACTGCGTGAAGGGCTTATGAATGGGTACTCTCTGCTGCTGGGCTGCAGAGGGAGCAGTGGCGGGACCTGACGCAAGGCCCGAGCTCTCCAGAGGAGGTAAGGAGTCTTGCTCAGCTGTGCTGCAGGGTTAGAAATGTAAACTTTATGACATCTCTAAAAAAAAGTTCACACTGCAGATATTTTATAGTTTGAAATGACAGCTACTGCAATAAAAAAACAGAACCATAAGAATCAAATCAAAAACTCTAAATGGAAAGTTTATTCCATGTCCCTACAGCCACATTTGTCAACAGGAGTGCCAGGCCCTCTGCCTCTAACCATCTGGGCTCTCTCTTACACTGCCATTTTGCTCGACGTGTTGCCTGTGTCACACGTTGATTTTGACGTCACATCATGTGTCGTGTGACACAGCCTTCTCTTGTATGTCCCATGTTCCATATATTTTAAAAAACTGTGGAAGGACTGGACAGGTTTGTTCTGGTAAAATTCTTGCATGAGCAAGCAAGTGTGATAATATTAAGCTTTAATCACGTTTTTTTGACCCATCTAATCTTCAACTGGTTCATCTTCATCTTCTTTGTACAACTCCGACACACACTTCAGGCCATTTTTGTTTTGTAAAACACACCTTGGTGGTGGCAGTTGTTGTCCTGTTGTTCCACCAGGGGGTGCTGATGTGTCAATGTCTTCCACTGGGGAGGTACACACTGGTTTGCTGGACGCAAACTCCATGGCGTACTGGAGGACATCTGCCAGAGGAAACCTCTTGGGGCCTGAGCCGTAACTCAGATACCTGAGAGAAAAAACAGAGACGTAGCAGAGATGGAGGGAGGCAGACAGAGCAACAAAGTGGAAAGGGCAGAAGATGAAAGGGTGCAGTTTGAGTGAAAAATGACTGTGGCTGTCTGGCGAGTTCTGCTGACCTTGGCTGAATAATGGGGTATCAGTGGACAAGCCATACCTCTCCAGTCGCTGTTGGAGGAGTGTCAGATGCTCTTTCAGCCGTCTGATCTCCTCCCTCTTGATCCTGGTTATTTCCCTGTTCCTGTCCATGTACCTGACAACGCAGATGTATCACATCAGGAGCTTCAGGATTGCATATATATACACTAGAGGCTAACGGAGGTGGTAAAAAAGAAAGCCTGATTACGTTACCTATCCATGTAGAGCATAGAGGGGAACTCGAGCTTGTTGTGAATCTTCTCAGGACGTCCGAGTGCTTGGTTGAACTCAAATCTTGACAGTTCAAAGGTCAAAACAGGAGGGAGTTCTGTGAACCAGTGCTGTAAGAAAATTGGATGTTGACGAATTTTGGTAAGGGCGTTATTCAAAAACGATCTATTACAGACCCTCAGATACTCAGCAGCATTTGATAAACTGGAAGTTTAATGATCACATATCACGTTCTCATTTTTAAAATGAGACACTGGATCTGTATCAGAATGTGAAACGTCCTGGAAAACAAACTGATCTATACTTACTTTGTGTTTCAAATACTTGAATTTATCTGTCCCCACAATAGAAATGGGGGACAATGTCATGCAGGATAAAAAGGTTAACCTGCTGTACTGTGATGTAAAGTAAAGCACTGTGTTGGAGGAAAATGTGCTGGAGCTCTCAATAGAAATGAATGTGTGCTGGGATCTTTTTTCCCCATGCTGAGCCATTAAAACCAATCTAAAGGGTTGTTAAATATATTTGAATGAGTTTGATACAAATCCTTGGCTTTGCCTCGGTCTTTGAGGTTTTCTTTTGCCTAAGTTCATTATTTCCCTTCCCCGTGCCTTAAAGCCAGCTTTTGTCTGATTGGCTACTTCTACAAATAAAACAGCTTGTTGTGGCTTTAGATGACCAAGTTAGTTGGCTCAGTTACCAGCTAACACATTTTGTGACTTTGCACTTCTCACCTGTCCTAAGTTAGTCCTAAGTAAGTACTCTGGGAAACCCTGCTACTGTGTATGATGTGAATGGCATTGTCTCCTTTCATTTCCAATGCTGGTGGCTGGTGTTTTTTCCAGAGGGCTGGGTGCCATACTCATCTGCAAACCTGCTGGCCTGATAATTAGCTGCTCCCAGCAGCTCTGGGACAGCGCAGTCAAGGCTACAGCTAAGCTGAGGTCAAACCCAAAATAGTACAGGTGTCACATAAGGGCAAAGAGGTTAGCCCTTTGGAGAGGATCCAGCACATAATCTCTCACTTTTAACCTGATTGCCTTCTCTGTGCCACTGAGAGGTGAAGATGGCAAATAGAATTGTGGAACATATATATAAATATTGATGCAAACATGTAAAGCAAATGTTCCATATGCAGGTGTTTCTATTTAATGTGGTTTCCAAGATGGAAAGATCAGACAGATATTAGAGATTTTTTGTGACGTATAAAAACCTTTATGATGGAAAAGCAATCTAAATCTAAAGTTCTTCTGCAGGAGCTTAACAGTTGTCAGCGAGCTCTGGCACTTACTTCTTGTCCAGACCTGGCAGAATTCTCTGCTGAGTGCAGGGACTCGATCTCACCCTCGATCATTGCTGCCTCAAGACACTCGTGTAGGTCCTTGAACCCATTGACCTGCAAAGGGTACTGTCCAAACATCTCTGTGTTTTCAAATTTTTTACCTGTGGGATTGCACACAAACAACAGACATGAACAGATGAGTGCACTTGAACGAGCGCCTGAGAAAAACCAGAGTGCACACTAAGTGCCTACTGTGTGGCCTATGCCCCCAAAATGCAACAGTAGAGGTATGAACATCACTTTGCAATATCACTTACATGTTGCATGAATCAAATTCCAATAATTACATCACTTCAGGGATTAACTGTGTTATTCTGTAATTACAAAAAGCAACAGTTCATATTTTTTATATTAAATACTGGCCCCGTACTGGGAACAGCAGGAAGCATGTAAATCTTTTATTTTCTTAAGGCTTTGTATTTCCACCTTTGTTCTGGACCACAGACTGAATCCTCTTCAGTAAGCAGAATGTCAGTGCTGCACAAATTTCTGAAGGGATACTCGCCCATTGTTCAGACTAGTTTTGTTTTTTAAATCTGCTGACTCACTTTTTTTGTCTTTTTGTCGCCATCTCCTTCTCTTTAAAATACCATAAAGGGATTGTATTAGAGTTCACTGGGGTGTTTATTAACTAGTAGCTCTGAATAGTGTGGCTGGTTTTGCATGCAGTGTTAGGAAAACATGTTTTGAGAATGTAGTGCAGCTCCTGAACCACATCTTTCAGTTAAGGAATTTTGGGAAAATAGCTTCAAACTGGAAAGGGGAAAAAAATAACATAAACCTCAGAGGGAAAAAAAAGTTATACTAAAATGTAAAACAGCTAGACCACAAACTGTACATAAAAGATGGATACTGTATTACCATAGAAGTAACCTCAATCAAAGAGCCACATCTCATTCCAAAGCATGGGCCATAATTTAATGATATTCTCAATTAACGGAGAGCTGTCATTTAAATTATAATACATAAATGTTTTAGCTATTGCATTAAAGAAATATCCAATAAGCCATCGGGAGGTAAACTTAAGTCAGGTTGGTCACTTGCTTTAATGGTCTTCTGGTGCCAGATCTCATTTTATTAGGGAAGTGTCCATGATGCCAAGTATATTATATTATCTCCCAACATTCTGCATACATGCTTATGTTAAAGGTGTTGGAAATTTTAAAAGAAAGACAAAGGTGCATGGTACCTTTTATACTCCTTTACATCTGAGGTGATTTTTACTTGTTCAGCACCTACATCCTCACAGTGACTAGGGTGAGGAAGTGACTTAAAAAAAAAAAGGAGCAGGAGAGGAGTTGCTAGGGGACATGCAGATGAGGCATTAAGGTCGTTTTGTGAGCAGCAGAGTCCATGGGCCCAGCTTTTGGTGGCTCTGGGCCAGTACTGTCATGCGTAATAAGCACAATGTCAATCAGCCGTCGAGGTCTTCCACAATCAATGCAAACACTCTCCTCTTTTGCATGGATCACATCTCATTAAGACAAGGTCACCTTTCATTACTAGGGGCAAGGACTTGCTTTGCTATGTGGCTGCTGCAATCAGACTATGCTAACACTGTATTTCTCTGTGATACGACCAAGTATGCCTCTTCTTTTTCTCTTTATTGGTTTCAATTAAACACCCCGTCTCACCTTCATGGACACCCACAGCAAGGAAACGACCATAGAAAAGCTCCACCATTGGGTTCTTTGGCTTCTCACCCTCCCTGGAGAAAAATCAGGATAATGTTACAGGCCTCACTTCTTCATATTTCATGTAAACAAGGAAAATTTTTATTGTGCCCTTTAAAATGTGTCACATTCTAATGTCGGGATCAGATTAAACAATAATCAGTCTGATTATGACACAGCCCACATGAAGAAAGCCGCTGATTTGGTTTGGGAACAAAAATGGCTGCTTTGTGCACCAAATTACTGTTTACCTCAGCTTGTTTGGCACAATGGTTCCATTATTTCCCTCACCAGAGTTCAGTGTTTTTGTTCATTCCCTACCATTCAGCTCTCTAAACCTGACTCTAATAGTCTAATCTGACACAGTGACTGTCATATCACTTGAAAATACTGTGCAGTCACCAAGTCAGACCTGCCTGACTATGGGACCGCTGTTTCCACAGCAACCTGTGAATCCAGGTACAGCTGCGCTTACCTGTCTTCTTCTGCCTTCATCTGGAAGGCATCCTCCAACCAGTCCAGCAGCTTGTGGGTGAACTCACTAACATCCTGCTGTTGAGCGAAGCACAGATAAGAGTAAACAAGTAAGAGTACTGACAACCAATATTATGGAGGTCATTCAAATCAATGTCATCCGCTGACGTGCACTTTGGATATAACAGCAGATGTCTTAGTGGAGAATCTCGAAACCTGGTGAACTTCAATGGTAAGCCGTATGCCTCGAGGGCACTCTCTGGTAGACATCAATGTCATCTAGTAATTCAGGTTAATGTCTATCCAGCCTGAGTAATACAAAGGAGAGACATGACTGATGAGCACACGGGCCACAGGGCTGACCTCAGTTAACCTCTGGCCTAGCAAGAATGTCTATGTAAGAAGAACAAATGCACAGTTTCGTACATTTTATGCATGTCTATCACATTTAGTGGATGAACACACAAAACAGATAATTAATGGCCAACAACTTTTGTGGCAGACTTCAGAGGGGACGATGAAGGTTAATAGTCACTAAATAAAGGAGGTTAACCGTTTGGGGTTTTCTTTCCCAGTATTCCCCACTGATGCCATTAATGCTATAATACTAGTGCTGTCAGCGTTAATCTCGTTAAAATGACCTTAACGCCATAACCCCAATTAATGCAGCAAATCTCCATTAGTGAGTTATCGTGGATCGCCCTGTGCGTGGGGCTGCACGGCGTCAACGCGTTAACGCGATCCGCTTCAGGGTACAAACTGATAACTGGACATTTCCTTTCAGAATTTTCTGGTAAAGAGCAGAATTCATGGTTCTGTCAATTACAGCAAGTCGTCCAGGTCCTGAACATCCTGGTCCAGCTAAAGCAGCCCCACAGCATCACACTACTACAACCATGTTTTCTGCTGGTAAGATGTTTTGGGGGTTTTTTCAGATGAAATACTATATTAATTTTCTGCCAGGTGTAACAGAGCTCAGACCTTTCAAAAAGTGCAACTTTCATCTCGTCAGTCTACAGAATTTAATTTTGGTAGGTGGGTCACTCCTGAGAAGGTTCACCACTGTTCTACATTTTCTCCATTTGTGGATAACGGCTCTGGCAGTGGTTCACTAGAGCCCCAAAGCCTTAAACTCAGCTGTCCAAAAATGTGGTTAATTACAGTTCATTCATGATTTAACAAAGGCGGCAATTACCTTTTCACTTGCCAGGTAGCCTTAGATAGCTTTTTCCCTTAATACATGAAATCATTATTTAAAACCTTTTGCATTTACTCGGGTTATCTTAATCTTTAATGCTCTGAAATGTGTAAATTTGACAATTTTGCAAGAAACCAGGCAAACAGTTTTTCACAGCACCGTAAAATCGAAAAATGCTTTTAGTCGCTTTGATTCGATGTGTTTGAGAGGCTAACACAGGACTAAGAACATAATCTCTGACCTCCTTGGAAAAAAGGTCTTTTCATTGGAGTGCTATTCTGCAAAGCAGGTTGTAACAGAAAGAGGCTTACCTGCTGTGACTCACTCGACTTAAAGGCATCTTTGAGGATTTCCACAGCTCGTGATGGATCTACATATTTCCTCTTGGAGCCCACCATGAGAGAGAAAAGGTTCCTCAGCTCCTGCATGAAGGGCAGGTTCCTGTGCTCCTGGACAAAGAACACAATCCATGTCAACAATGAAGTGGATCAAACTTGCTGAAGATAAGCAATCTAGGTAACAAACAAACGGCATCTTCTCATTTATTATTAAAAAATGAAGGCAAAGCTAAAGTATCAAAAACTATGTTTCCATTAATAGCCAAAAACGAATGCTAGGTTTCATTTTAAATGAATGGAGAGACTGAACTGGCCCTGATATCCATCTTTTTGTTCCTTTTGAAGCGTTCTTTATTCCTGTCAGGTGCCTGACAAATAATATGGCTTGCTATGATGTATGAGCAGTCCAAGAAGTCTGAGCTGCAGTTTGAATAAAACTGTAATATTTTAGTAATCTGTCAATTAGCTGCTATGCCACTAGCTAGTTAGTGTTCCACCCTCTGGCTGACATGTGGTCACCATGAAAACAACACAGCAGTGGCCAAAACAAAAACTCTGAGGTTTCAAATATTGAGAAGGTTTCATGGGGGCCTTCTTTTACCTTCTTTTAAATTTTAAATTTTAATATTACTCAACGTAGGTTTGTGTCCTTGCATAATATTTTAAATATATATTTTTGTGACTTTATAATAGCTTTAACTGTATTTTCATAAAATGTCAAAACAAAGAAAAAATACATCTTTTAAGTATCTTTAAGTAAGGAAATTATACATTTTGACTTTGAGTTCCTTATCTTTAACATCAGCAATGACAGCACAATGACATAATGCCAACAAGATACAGGGTTTGAAAGCAGATTAAAAAAAGCTCACTTGTTTTTCTGTTCAGGGATGTTTATGTAAAGATTAGATTCCAGCCTGTAGCAATGTAGCACTAAACCAAAAAGGTCAGTGATTAAAACAGAGGGAAGTGAGATGAAGGGATGACCACCCCAAACTATGCTTCTAGAGCAGAGGCTTAGACCAGATTAGCAACAGGCGACTAAACCTACGGTGAGGGCTCTGTAAGGAAAAGGTGTGAAGACATCCTGGGAACTACACTGCTAGTACATTGGTGTACGGTGTGTGTGTGACAAGACAAATTTGAAATTTGGATCAATCATAACACATCGGCTCTGCATGCTGAGCTCTATCCTGGCAGATAAATACCAAGACTTCAAACATTTCACACCAGTCGGCACTTCTTACAGCTTGCTAGCAGTCAGTTAAGTTAACTATTGGGGGCAAAATGATAAGCTGGAGTGACCTTAGGGCACGATCACCAGCTGTTGAATGATGGCAAATGTTTCTAAGAAGGTCAAACCCTCAGAGCTAAAGCACTGCTAGCTGTGACAGGCTGTAGAGGCACTGCTATTATATAAATGGGATATGAAGCAGGGCAGTCAACTGAACTTGAAAGCCTCGGACGACATCATGCGCAGACTTAATAATCGGTGCTTCGCTTTACCCTGTCGGATCTGTGAGAAGAGGTAGGGCTCTCACCTTCTGATTACGAGGCAGGTCGTGGACTCTGGCTGGCGGCGAGTAATTGAGCACCAGCCTCTGGAACTCGAGCAAGTTGAACAGAGACTTGAGGTTGAAGAAGGATGAAGAAAGATGAGTGAAATCTTACATACAGGAAGATATGTATTTATTATTATTATTATTGAGAAAAATGTGCAACAACTGTGTGATGGTGTCATATCAACATGCACAAAAATCTCTGAGGACTGTTTCCAGCATATAGTTGAATTTATATCGCAAAGAATTAAAGAAGCTATGAAGCCAAACGGGCTTCTAACTCAATATTAACAAGGTACACTTAATAAAGTGGCCAGTCAGTGTACACTTTTATGATATACTGATTTATCCATGAATGTCTTTTGCATTTGCCAGATGTAATAGTTATACAACCACAATTTGAATAAATCCAGTAAACATTTAAGTACATTAAATGATTAGTATTAATGAGGCACAGCCTGTAAGTACTTAAATATGTAAAACAAACATTTACCATAGAAGGGAATGGGATATACTGATGCCCTTTTATTCCTTTTTTCATACATGTTGTTATTATACAGACAAGAACACTGTCTATCAGCGATATCATATTTCATCTATAATTATTTTCCCCTTTCAACCTCATCCTCTTCTACCTCTGACACCATTTCCCTCCACTGCTGGAATCACCTTTCAGCTCACCATTAAATTATATTGGTGAGCTGAACTATACTGGCAAAAAGACAGAAAAAATGACTTTGGTTAAAATTATGGATCACACGTATGTTGCTTTATCTCGTGAGATTTAGAAATTTCACCTGCAAATTCTGCTTAACTAGGTGAAAATGATTTAACCTTTCCCCAGAATGGTGATTCCCTCCAAAGGAAACCACGTTTGGTTCACATAATAGGATTTAATATTTTATTAATTCAGAAAACCTGTAAATAAACTGAAAACTGATCTGTATTTGCCTGACATGGCTTCAAATCTTTGTTATTACACAGAAGCTTTAGCAGAGAGCCGACTCCTTGGGTCACGTTGGGTTTATTTTTTACAACTTCCTAAATAAAACAAATGCTTTCACTGAAAGCTTAAGTTGTTTACATTACATTCCAACTCCCCTTCCAGCTATCATGGCCCATTAAATACTGTGATAAAAGACACTAAAGAGGAAACGATCATTACATCAGACTCAGGTCCGACTTGTTACAAATTTGATGTATTGCAGAGTTTGCAGCAAATTTATTGATGTTTTGTAAATGCCATTTTTTAAAATTAAAACCATTTTAAATATGTTTCTTTTTAAAAAAGTCCACTGGAGATCTTTGAACATAAAACATTATCATAATGTGAATTTAGAAAAGAGAAACTTGTTTACTCCTGTTCTTCTAACTGCACTGGTGTCAGGTTTAAGGAGCGCCTTCTACTCCATGGTAGGGGTAATATTAAACACTGGTGCCAAGCACCATGTGATAGTGTATCCAATGTTGATCTACCATATTTCACCTTAGGTCACATTTTACCACTCAGTTCCTCAGCATACAAGAAGCTGGGTCTTGTTGACATTTTCTTGCACCCAGCATTAAGGATTTAGACTCTTTAACTCTCTATTCACTCCTACTTAAGCTGACTGCTGCAGATTAAAGCAGTGATATTTGCTTGATAAGCAGGGATGCATTAAGGAATGTCAAGGCCAAGAACTCAAATGCCTTCATAAATCTCCTTTAGCAAAAACAATTTAAAAAGGTTAATAAATAGCAGTAAAAGAAACAGCAAATAGTCCAGCTGACAAACAAAAATTTGAAACAATCCTGTTCACTTGCTTTTGTGCCCTCAGGAAGTACATGTGTCCACTTGTGCGTGCCTACCTGAATGACTGCGCTGAACCAGCAGGTATTGCCGACATTTTTCAGACCCACGGGGCAGTTGTCTATCCTCTTCCTGTCGTGTGGGTTGGGTGAGTCGCTCCATACCTCTGTGTGAGTGCGCTTCAGACTCGCTTTGTTTTCTGCTATACTGGCCTCCAAAACCCTGGAAAAGCAGGAAGGAAATAAAAACAAGATAGAGGAAATGAACTTGTGTGAGGGTCACTACATCACCTGCTGCTGGTTATTTACTCTGCTCTATTTACCAAAAGGTCAAATTTCTTTCACTCTACTCATCTGCTAAAAAACCCACACAATAGTGTACAGTTCAAAAGAACAGGAACGTGAACACAGTCGGACAAAAAGGCTCATCTTGATGGCCACTGTGTTGTTGGACTGGGGTTTAAAATGCATAATAACTTCCACATACTCATTACTAGTAGTGGACCATTCTGGATGGTGACCAAAAATATATAAATAAATAAAATTAGATTATTCAGAGTGGTCAAATAGTCACTGCAGTATTACTCCTGAGAAACAGACTGTTGTGTAACGCATTAATTTTCTCTTTGATATAAATTATTTACCATTAGAACGATAACATATGCTGCAAAGACACAGCAACTATTTGACCTGACCTAGTTCTATTTATTACAACAGGGATCATGTGTTTCACAATACAAGAGTAAGTATAGTACTTTCATCACACCCGGGGTAAAGATGGAGACCGTGTGGGTGAAGTAAAGAGTGGATTTCTTAAAATACTGTCAAAGTTGTTGTCAGTCACTGATACCTGCTGATGGCCTGCTCTTCATCAGTGATGCCCGTCTCCCTGAATGCCCGGTTGGACTCCTCCAAGCTGAGGGCAATGGCCCTCTGCAAGTCATCTTTATCATCTCCAGTCAGGTCAATCACGTCTGCATCAACAAAGCACACACGGGCAGCAATTTGGTTTGGATCACCACTAACATGCAACCATCATTTACACTCGGGATACTTAGTGTTCTGGACTAAAACTTTGTGATGGTCAAGTGCGGTGTGTTGAATAAAACAATAATGATTTGAAACATGGCAAACATGACATTTTAATACAGATATCCAAGTTTCTCATACATTTAAATTCTAACTGTGACAGGATCCGGATACATTTGCACGCATAACAGGAGGCAAATGTATGCTCTCATATTAGTTAATGTTAACAACATTTATAAAATGCTCGGGTTTGCCAACTGAATCATCCAGCTACCCATCCAGTGACAACCCTTGACTTGCAGACATAGCCCAACCACACTGGTACCTGGTGCATGGTCTGGTTATAGAGGATCTCCTGGGCTATTCAAGACTACTGTAGCAAGTACAGTCCAAAAATATGGACTTGGAGACAGTCCAGCCATGAGAGACTGGAAAAAAACCAAGCTGAATGATATGAAGGACTCCAACAGCAGTAACTTGTTCAGCAAATCATGTGATGAAACAACCCAAGATGTGAAAGGGATGCTTGTTAGCAGTGACTGACTTTTGAAAATAAGAACAGGATTGTTTAAACATCAAAATGCTAAAATTCCCCAAAGTTGCCAAATATACTTGATTAGCTTAGTCAGCTCTTAATTTATGTGAGTGGTGAAGTGAATATGTCTATTTGTGGGACCACTGGATGTTGAATGCGGACGTGCTGTTCTGAAACTATAACAGCACCAAAACTTGAACCAAGCTACTCACTCGTGTCTGCCTGGCTGCCCACGCTGATGTATCTGTCGCTGGCTACCTGGGACGTCTGGTAGTAAGTAGTCTCATCTTGTTGAGGAACCTTGGCATTCTTCTCTGTCAGAAAGGCCACGGCTTCACCCAGGTCTCCATTACTCACCTGCAGCAACAGCATGTTTAGGTTAATGTCTCCATATAATTTTAAGAAAATTATTAGCTGCAACGAAAGATTAGAGAACCTAAAAACGCCTGCATTTAATAGAAAGTAAAACTTTGCTCTGGGAGAAATGACTGCACAGTGTAACTTGCGTCAACAATCCCATGTGAATAAACTGAACATAAGTTTGAGACAGAAAACTTTCACATTTCACACTGATAAAAACAAACAAACAAACTGTCTACTGTATACACACAGTATACCTGACTTTTCCAATTTTGAGCCTGTGTTTCAAAATGTACCTGCAGGGCCTGCTGAAGCAGCTGTACATCTGTGGTGCCTGTGACCTCTCTCAACTGGTTCAGTAGTGTCTGCTGGTGCTGTTGAAGGAGAAAAATCATCAAGAGCCTGAAAGTGATGGAAACTATATTTTACAGGTCCAACTTCTTAAAAATAACAAAACAAAAAACCCCAAACCCACATCACTGGCATGAAAAAGCCAACAACTCAATTAAATCAATAAATAACTTACTCTTAACTCATAAGAATGTACAAACATTTATTGGCAGCTAGATGATTTACAAAAAGCACAGCATGTTAATCAATCCCATCTAACGGTATACGGGAAGGCTCGATATTTAGTGGGAGTTGTTTAATCATTTAATGATTTTATCATAATGGTCTTTGGGAAATTATAGTCTTCAGTGTCCCTGTCACTTCATGGATAAAAAGATTAAGAAAAAAAAAAAAATAGGCAGATTAACAATAACAAAATTTTCATTAGCTGGATTCCTCAGGGGAAGGCACCGACAAACATTGCACTAGCTGTCCACAGTGTTCCTCAGAGACTGATTAAAATTATCAGGAGGGTTTAACTATCTTGAGCGCTCCTACAGCTCACCCGGTTGAGCAGGTAACACTGGGACAGTGTTACCTGTTTCACAGTCCCATGTACTCTCAACTATGCTGTCCAATAAAAGGTAAAAAAAAAAAAAAAAAAGGCCAGCCCAATTAATGTGAGGCAAAAGTGACTTTGGTGTGGCTGTGGTTGTTATTGATTAATCAATGTTCAGTTAAACACTTTTTTTTCTTTAAATTATCTTGAACAGTTCTCTTACATGATATGAGGCTAACAGCTGCAGTCAGGACACTATTTATGTAGACTGTATTATAGTAGTAGTAATAATAATAATAATAATAATAATAACAACAACAATAATATTGATGATGATAATAGACTATCTATCTATTGATAGATCAATAGATAGATAGTCTATTACAGACAGACAGACAGATACAATTCTTTAACTCAACTATAGTAGCTTTTCAAAACTCAAAGTTCAAAAACGATTCTTACTTATTTTCTCCTAGACCTTGTTGCGGCCCCCTAAACAAAAAACACTCCCCACTAAAAGTCTGCTTTCATTTGATTGGCTGCCTCTTGAAAACAATAACAGCAGGTGGTTGGAGCTTTGGTGTGTGCCTAAGACCACATCAGGCAAGGTTTCTGGATTGTGTTTGTTGCAGTAACAGCACAGTGTGAAAGGCAGTGCACCTGTGGTTTATGAAATAATTAATATCATGTACATTTTGTAATGATAAACAACTTGAATTAGTTTCTTATGTCTGTGTTAACTTCAGCTCCACTGTTCTGGGTGGCAGCTGGTGACAGCACCCGTTGTAATGCTCTGCGGGCTTAGTGATCTACAGTGTAGCGACACCAGTTCTCCCCTTGGTGTAGGTTCAGGTTAGAGATGCCCTTCAGCTCAGCTCAGTGCAGGTCTCCAGAGCAGAACAAGGATTGTCACCATCTGCAGTCCAAGATGGCAGAGTGTGTGTTTGGGCAACAGTGAGAACCAAGACTTGAGACAGCTGAATGACACTGAGGACTGCCACAACAGCAACTTAACCTGCCTACCACAGAGAAAAGACTAGCTAGCTGCTTAGCCATGATGGAACTTTACAAACAAGTAAATTATTAGTAAACCAATCATGTAAGTGTCTTTAAGAGATGAAACTTCATATCTGAGAAGTCTGCTCAACCATAATGTGGAATCACTCTATTAACTGAAGTAAACGAAGCATGAGCTTTTGTTTTAAAGGCATTACATTTACTGTCAATATTATTTGAAACTTTTGTTGTCTAATATGAGCCACTGTAATAGTACAAATGAGAGAAAAGAAGGATCAGCTCAACAGGTTCACTTTTATGTCCAATCACAATGTTAACAATTGCTCTACACATCCGACTTGTACTTGAGGAACTGATACAATATCTAGTGGAAGAGCCCTGACAATGCTCATTCCTGTAAACGGATTTGCGGATGATGTCAAACCCATCTGGACTGCATGGCCCTATCACACACACTTAATCTGCTATACAATGCTTGAGTAAATGCACTATTAATACTAGGCAAACGTACTTTTCCACATCCGATGCAGAAGTCATAAGTCTTGACTGAGAGGTCTACAGACTGTAGCAGGTGGAACAGGCGACTGACAAGAAAATTTGTTTAAAGGGCTCTTTCATGGTTTAGGACTCATTATTGTAGGTTATTTACACACACCATAAGCTAATTGCACAACAAACATCCATGGCAACGTTATGAACCACCTATGCAAAAAACATTTCTAAGCACTTTCAATGGTGTTGCTCCAGCTACGACACAAAAAGCAGTGAAAAAGAGTGATGTCTAGGAGCATGGCATATCACAAAGCAGCAGGTGTTCTGAGCTATGCTGTTGCACAATAAAGGTAAACAAACCAGGACAACAACTCCAATTACCAAAAGTACTGAATTCTTAATCTTAGATATCAGAGCTGGAAAGCTTGTTGATGTATCGTATACTAATACCATGTAGTCGTGTTTTTGTAACTGCAATACACTACAGGAAGCTATGGGGGCAGTATCACCTCTATCGTCTGCCAAGACTGCACTCAATGCTAACGAAGAAGGACATAGCATGAGCGGCAAAACAGGAGGAGACAGAGATTTTACAAAATGTATGCACTTAACAGAAAACTAACAGCTAACTACTGACTGTGCAAAGTGGAACTTTCCTTCCATGACAGCACTACTGCAGTGCATGAGTGTTTCAAACGCCAGCACCCTGGAGCTGTGACCTCAAACGTGAATGGGTCCATTTTAGTGTGTCGCGTTGATACTTTGTTTATGTTAATATTATACAGTCGGAAACTTCTCAGGATGATGGTTGCTAAGCGAACACCATTTCAGTTTTGTTAGCTAATGAGTGAAATGCGATAGTAAACCATTAAACGGGAGTAGTTATGCTGTCTCTTTGTTCGTTTTTTCCTCAAATTAATTTTAGCGTTTATTCTGAATAGTAAACCTCTTCCACCTAACGTTAGGTAGTTAGTCTGTGGGTTGGACAACACCACCTAATTATATATATAATCAAATAAACAGTTTAACTGGCATTAAACACTACACCATCTGAGAAACGCACTGGTCATGGTCTTTTCTGATTCTGTTTTGTTGTTTTACTAGTATTAAGCAAAGGTGTATAGATGAATTTGCCCTGTAAGGAGGCTCATGCACCTCTCAAATGGCTGAAGTCATGAGAGAAAGCATCTTTAGCAGGTTTTCGCTCATGCACCTCTCAAATGGCTGAAGTCATGAGAGAAAGCATCTTTAGCAGGTTTTCAGCAGCTGGGAACATCATCTCAAAGATAAGACCAAGCCTCACTCCAGAGCATGTCCACTGCAATCGTGAATTCATGAACTGAATCATCTGAAACTTTGGAAATGTGTTATTTTAGACTGGGAAAAAAAATCTTTTTGATTTAATTGAAGCTTTATTTGAACTTATGGACAGAAACCATTTTATTTTCCTATTTGCACATTATTTTTTGTTTAAATACCACTAGCACTTTAATTTGCATTATCCTTACTCATTTCATTTGTTTTCTGAGGGTCCTATTGAGTAATGTTAAAAATTAATTCATACATATGTTTCCAATTTTCATTTGGGATAAGACAACAGGGTGATATTGACAGGTGGGGAGACCTGAGCAGGTGAGACACTGGAGCATAGAACAGGAGGTTTTTTGCCCACAGGAAGCAGAGATAACAGTTCTTGAAATAATTGCTGACTAATCAATACATTGAATGAAAATTGTTAGATTAGTTGACCACCAAAATAATCTTTAGTTGCAGCATGTTGACATGAGATCTAAAATACTGATAATAAAAATTTATAATTCAAGTGTAAACAACTGTGCAAATGCCATACAAGCTGATCAGCAAAGTTCAGCAATGAGGATTCCATTTATGTGGGCGCAAAATGGCCTGACTTATGTTATAGTAACTGTCTCAAGCTGATTCTTCAGTTAAACTACTATAAAACAAGAAATGTGAGTTAGGGCTGTTCGATATAACGATATATATCGGATGATGATATAAAAACGTCTATCGTTTCCTATTACGCTATCGTTTGTTTCATGGTGTCGTAAAATAAACTGTTTACAGCAATATTTTTTCATCGTTTTGATGGTCACTGTAGTGGCTATATTAATTTCTTAAAGTTCTCTCTTTCTCTTATATTTAATAAAACCACACTACGGATGGACAAGCGCCTGTTTTTACGTGTTGTCGTTAGCAACAATGATGGTAAAACCATCGCGTGGCTCCGCTGTCCGCTTGTTTGTTTTCCACGTAAACCTTTCACAATAAAGCTCAAGATCCTGTTGAGACTTTTCAAAATAAACTGAATCACATGAAAGAGTATGCAGAGAGTTTACCGATGAGAAGCAAAAAAGAGCCGTCAGGTGCTAAAAAATAAACCTTAGACTCAAACTTTGAAAGAAAATGGTGGCCGTTACAACTTATGTCTAAAAATATATAGTTTCATGCATCGGTTAAAACACTCAACTCCAGGTAAAGGAAGCCCAGCTGGAAACACTTCACGCAAGTTGAGTTGCCCGAGATTCACAGAATTTACAGAAAATGTTGCATTTTTGTGATTTATATCGTTGTCAGGACGACAAATGTCTTATATTGGGATATGAGATTTTGGTCATATCGAATAGCCCTAATGTGAGTTTATTAACTGGTAAGAAATATGTATCATCATCAGAATGCATGATGATCAAAAGTAGGACTGTGCCATATCATGACATCCACAATAACCAAAAAGTTTCAAAGTGTTAATCAGGTATGTTTAGAGCTGGGCGATAGAACGATAACGATATGTATTGCGAAATAACTTTTTCTCGATAGAAAAATGAAACTATTGCGATAGACCTCATCCCTCTCTCTCTTCCTGTCTTAAAAAAAAAAAAAGAACAGCCAATCCAAATTAAGTAGCGCATAGCCGAACCAATCACAGCCGCAGCGTCACGTCACATCACTTGTTACGTACAGCACAAGTTCCAAGCCGCACATGAGTATTTGTTTGGGAAGCAGCCAGCCGCCGTGCCGGCCGGGTAATGGAGAAAATGAGTGTGCCCACTAGAGAAAAATCAACCGAGAGCTTGGGTGACCAGATTACCGAAGAGAACACAGATGACGGTTCCAATGCCGGAGAGATTGTCGAAAGGAAGGGCCAGAGAAGTTCCGTAGACTGAAAACGCTAATTTCTCCTCGAAAACAACCAGGAGAATCCCTGCGAAGCAGCAACAGTCAATTGAGTCGGCTTTCTCCAGCGTCTTACCATATGACAAAAAAGCTAAGAGACATAACGACATAACGAATGCCAATTAGTTAGTCAATTTTGTCTGTTCTTCTGTAAAACAAAGTAAGATTTATTTTTAGAAGTAATATTTTGTTTCTAAGTGGAATTGACAATTTAGTGGTCTGTTTTGTTTGTTCTATTTTGAAACTTAAACGCTTTAGCGGCTGCCTTTTGTGTAGTTTGCAATATTTGCCTTTATTTATCTGAAACTGAAGTCTCATGTTCCTTAGGTACATCTGCCCTGTTGAACTTATTATGGGAAATAGATATTTAAATCAAAACAAGCTGCTGATTATTTTACATTTTACTTGTGAGCAACGGCACATTTAAATCTTACAAATATAGTTATTTGGCTTATATCATGATATATATCGTTATCGCCTGAAATGAAAAAAACATATCGTGATATGAAAAAATCTTATATCGCCCAGCTCTAGGTATGTTATACTTCTACGTAAACATTTCCAAACACTACAAAGTCTACTTGTCCGCCTACATTTGCTCTGTCACTACTATTGTCTATAATGCTGCTGGTAACTTGTAGCAACAGATTCACACTTCAGATTAGGTATTGTGTCATCAATGACTGTAGCTCCTTAGAAAAGGAGGATGGAAAACTCCCCTCACTTTGTTTGTAGTAATAAATGCTCCTGCCTGAAGGCTACAAACACCAATAGAACTTTGGTTTGTTTTTTACGGTGTCATCATATAATTACCACAAATTTCCTTGAAATATCATGATATAATTTTGAGACTAAGACAGCTCTAAGACTAAGACTGTTCAGTAAAAAACATCAGACCTGCATCAGCCATATCTTATTATCCTCAAGTAAGATACTTACTTCCTCCAACTCTAAGGAGGTTTTTCTCTACAAGGTCGGAGGCTTAACTTCTGTTTCTGATGGATCTTATGTGATTTTCCCTGTGCCCCTGTCAACCCTCAAGAGCAAATGTTTTTGCAGAGTCAGACAATGTAGAGAATGAAGGAAAGTTAACATCTTGCAGCAACAGAATATACAACAAGTCCAATTTGTCTGCAATAACCTTTCAAGTTTATAAAACAAGAATACGCAGCTGACAGGAATACACGCTTCCTATCAACCTTCTAGAGGAAGTGATACTCTAACTTGTGGCCTGTCACTACAGAGAACAACTAATCTTACTTAAGCTTAACAAGTACTAACTTGCGAGGACCAATGTCTAAAATAAAACATGAGTCAGAAACTGTTCATATGCTTCCTCACACCCGCTTCAGTTGTCATAACATTTAAACAATATTTGTAAGACCACAGTGAAGACAGCTTTTCTCTAAGGCTTCTGTTACAGCAGGCCTGTTGTTAATGGTAAGTCATGGTGAGTGGTAAAGAAAGCACTGATACAAAGGTAGTCGTAGTGCGGTGGCTCATGCACCTATCCTATTAAAACCACTGCAGAAAAAAGATAAAGACAACAACTGGACGCCCTCTCCTGTCAAAATGTACATGGATATTTGGGGAAAGTAGCTTTCTCTAAGCATTTTGACCTTTTGTCCACACAAACTGCATTTTAAGCTAATGAAAACAGAGCTTCTGAAAAGGTTGTCCCAGAGCAAAGACCTTTGGAAACTCTCATTTTTGTGTTTACATATGGATAAGGAAAATGAAGCTCTTGTCTTGCATTCCTTAAAAACCTATGCATCTGTCTTTTTTTGACGCAAGAACTCTGTACCTTGTTTTTGTTTTTTTGTTGTTCACGTTAGGCTTTTGACTGGCTGACTTTTCACCACCTGTTGCTTTGGTATGCCCATGACATTGTTCCTTTGCATTTTCACATGGATGTAGATTCTTTTGAAAATGAAAGTAGAAAATCCTTGTTTAAAAACAAAAAGATACCCATGTATATGTGGAAGTAGCCCAGGACAAGAAATGTGAAGGAAGTTGCACCTGTGACAGATATGGGCCAAGACTACCACAAGAACAGTTGCTCAGACACACACATGCGCACAAGTTTTAAAGCAGTTTAAAAAAAAGGGGGGGGCAACCAAAAAAGAAGAAAAGAAATTGTACAGACAGGATCAGAAGTCCTCTGAAATATTCTCATCTTGCTATCTACAGGTCTCTACATGAAAACCAGCACCACACCCTGAGTGTTGATGGAGCACAACTGACTACAACAATATCCCAAAACACGCTAATCTGCTTTCAAAACAAATCAGACCCAAACTACTTTATACATATGCTGCAATCAGAATCAGCAGAAACCCTACATATTTATTAACACAAGACAAACAATGTACTACATTTTAACGGCTGTTGTTGTAGTGTGATGTCAGCCACTAATAAGGCCAGGCTGCTCAATAACAGAAAAATCTGAAGTGTGAGCCATTACAGAGACTCAAGTATTTCCTTTGCCTAAGACCGTAACTTGTGTAATGAGCCCACCATATGCCTGATGGTGCTTACTCATGTTTTAAAGGCTGGGGAGCTGGTTTAGTTGAACACAGCAGGCCTGCGCTGCAGAGCTCCTGGACTGTATGAAGTGTAGTAAAGCATCGCTGCAATTACATAAGACTTTTGCCAAAATATGAGTTCTTTTCCTCTGGACCAGCGGAGCAAACATCTAACCTATGATTAAGCAACATCACTCAAGTGGTTACATAAGTAACCAGAGCTATGCGGTACTGGGCATGGTGGCCGGACTAAATCGCATAACTAGGCGTCTAAGCAGCGGATCTTAATGCACTTTGGTAAAATGAGAGCGGTGTGATCAAATGTAACATAATAATCTGCCTTCCCGGTTATGAACTGTCACACGCCTGGCTTGCAATCCGAACACTCAATCCCCGCCAAGCATCGTTGCTCGGGTGGGTTTCCACCTTCGCCGTTGGACATGCTTTGTAAACAAAGGTATCAGATGAGTAACCTGGGAAACATTTGCTCACACAAACAAAGAGTAAGCACTTGATCAAACTAAACATTATCTTCTTTGGTGGTGATGGTGGGGGGGGCTAGTTTATCAGAAGACTTCAGCTAAACACCTCGGAGAAATCAAAGATTTACTTACTATGAGGACGTCGACAAGCTAACGTTAAATCTGTCACTGTCACTTAGCCATGTTTATTTTAATTGACGACACGGATAGCCCATAGTGATGACGTTACCATGCAGAGCATCAAGTTATAATATATGAATAGCTAGCTTCTGTTAAACGCAACCCAGCGTAAAGGACGATGTTGGGGTTTCAGTTAATTTTACGTGGTACCGTTAGCTATCGCTAACGGCTACATTAGCACGTACACTGGCTAGCAAAATATTGAATAAAGCACTGACCCAGGGTAACGTAAGGCCCAGCTTACATGCAGTTATGTGGGATTTACAAACGGTTCTTCACAAAAGGGTCACGCACGACGTCTTTAAACAACAATTCAAGGTACACCCAACCAACCATGGAACTAATTTACCCACCCTCTGCGTTCTTTGAGCTCTTAAACTATGTAGGAATACAGTTAAGCTAAAGTTAGCTAGCCACCAAGTTATCATATGGCAGCTTACCTTCTGAGAATGCTGCTGGAGGACATTCTGCTCCACGGTCATGGCCGGTTCAGTGGGAAATTTTGTTCAATTCAAACCAGAAGTAGCAAAATGCACGATATACCGTTAACCAAAGCGATATAAAAAAAAGGAGATGCTACGATGTCCCCTCCTTAATCAGCGACATTACGGGCGCCATGGCAGAGTGACTAGCCCAAGTCGTCAGCAGGCATGAAAACATTGCTCTTCGCTGCCTGTGAGCTGGGATCGATTACTCAGGTCTGTTGAACTACGTTACCGTCACGAACGGGACTTTTGGGGAAAATGAATGTAAACTACAATTATAACCAGAAATTTTGCGATTCATTTTAACCACATTGCTTTTGCTTAGCTTCAGCACCTTTTTTAATGCACCATATTGCAAAGGAATTCTTGATATTTTGTTTGTGTTTTAGTTTCCTTGAAAACAGAATTTCTAGGAAAAATCATTTGGTGAGTATTATAGATGTATATATTAAAATTAAAATGATTTTAAAAAATCGCTTTTGTTGATTTGTAAGATGTAGGTTACACTGGAGTTACAACTGCTCTTCTAATGGGTCGGGTGTTCGATCCCCGCTTCTTTGGCCAAGACACTGAACCCCAAGTTGCCCCGATGCATCATTATGACTGCGAATCTTAGACACAGTGCCCAGCTAGAGTAGAAAAGTGCTAGATAAGTATCAGTCCTTACACTAAAATGTGACATTATAATGATAGACAAGTTCTAAAACTATGCCTTTAAATAAGGCATACCTCCTTCAACTTACATTCACAGTTTGTACAGTGATGTACTGGTCCAATTTCTCATTATAAAGTCAGGTAGCAGTAAAACATACAGTCACTGTTAGCAATAATCCTTGGGTGTGAAATACACACACAGATTCACTGTTAAAGCGTTTGTGTTGGGCATGCTCTGACTTCATAGTTTTCATCTGAGCCACACGACTTTTTCTCTTAACTGTTGTGTCTGCCACATTCTGGGCAGCTGCCTTTTTCTTTTTCCTCCAAGGAATTTATGTTTTTGGTACTGTTTGCATGCGTGTCATTCTGTCTGTAAACATGACCACTAGAAAGGTTTTGAATGAATTGTGATAAAACTTTGGAGGGGTGTAGAGTAGGGTCATGTTAACAATCTACTCAAATTTGGCCGACATCCACTGAGGTCTTCAAGGTCAACTTAATGATTTATCAGTCAAAAACAGACAAAAAGCCTTATAATTTAGAACCTTTTATCTTACAAGCTTGGTGTCTTGTCAACCAATAGAAAGTACAAAGACTTAAAATCTGACCTCTGACCTTTTCTAAAAGGTCAATAGAGTGACCCAAAGCTCAAAGTGCTAATAATCCTATACACAGCTATTTAAAAAATATGTTTCTTACTGTCATTGTTTGCATTGAAAACATATAGGCATATAGGGAACTATATATGGAAATTCTAAGTATCACGTTACTTTGAACCTCTGGCCTCTTCTTTGTGGTTAAATAGGGTCAAATTTGGATAAAATGTCCGCTATCTCTCAAATGTTGTTTAAAATTCTGCTGCCTTTGTTTGTATTGGCAACATTTAGGAAATGATACTGGTGTATGGTGAGTTTAAATATCACATTAAATTTGAATCTGAATATGATGTCACATTTGACCTCTGATCACGTTTTTACAGTGGCTTGCAAAAGTATTCGGCCCCCTTGAACTTTTCCACATTTTGTCATATTACAGCCACAAACATGAATCAATTTTATTGGAATTCCAGGTGAAAGACCAATACAAAGTGGTGTACACGTGAGAAGAGGAACGAAAATCATACATGATTCCAAACATTTTTTACAAATAAATAACTGCAAAGTGGGGTGTGCGTAATTATTCAGCCCCCTGAGTCAATACTTTGTAGAACCACCTTTTGCTGCAATTACAGCTGCCAGTCTTTTAGGGTATGTCTCTACCAGCTTTGCACATCTACAGACTGAAATCCTTGCCCATTCTTCTTTGCAAAACAGCTCCAGCTCAGTCAGATTAGATGGACAGCGTTTATGAACAGCAGTTTTCAGATCTTGCCACAGATTCTCGATTGGATTTAGACACCAGACAGGTCAGGGATAAAGTTATTGAGAAATTTAAAGCAGGCTTAGGCTACAAAAAGATTTCCCAAGCCTTGAACATCCCACGGAGCACTGTTCAAGCCATCATTCAGAAACGGAAGGAGTATGGCACAACTGTAAACCTACCAAGACAAGGCCGTCCATCTAAACTCACAGGTCGAACAAGGAGAGCGCTGATCAGAAATGCAGCCAAGAGGCCCATGGTGACTCTGGACGAGCTGCAGAGATCTACAGCTCAGGTGGGGAATCTGTCCATAGGACAACTGTTAGTCGTGCACTGCACAAAGTTGGCCTTTATGGAAGAGCGCAAGAAGAAAGCCATTGTTAACAGGAAACCATAAGAAGTCCCGTTTGCAGTTTGCCACAAGCCATGTGGGGGACACAGCAAACATGTGGAAGAAGGTGCTCTGGTCAGATGAGACCAAAATGGAAATGTTTGGCCAAAATGCAAAACGCTATGTGTGGTGGAAAACTAACACTGCACATCACTCTGAACACACCATCCCCACTGTCAAACATGGTGGTGGCAGCATCATGCTCTGGGGTGCTTCTCTTCAGCAGGGACAGGAAGCTGGTCAGAGTTGATGGGAAGATGGATGGAGCCAAATACAGGGCAATCTTGGAAGAAAACCTCTTGGAGTCTGCAAAGACTTGAGACTGGGGCGGAGGTTCACCTTCCAGCAGGACAACGACCCTAAACATAAAGCCAGGGCAACAATGGAATGGTTTAAAACAAAACATATCCATGTGTTAGAATGGCCCAGTCAAAGTCCAGATCTAAATCCAATCCAGAATCTGTGGCAAGATCTGAAAACTGCTGTTCACAAACGCTGTCCATCTAATCTGACTGAGCTGGAGCTGTTTTGCAAAGAAGAATGGGCAAGGATTTCAGTCTGTAGATGTGCAAAGCTGGTAGAGACATACCCTAAAAGACTGGCAGCTGTAACTGCAGCAAAAGGTGGTTCTACAAAGTATTGACTCAGGGGGCTGAATAATTACGCACACCCCACTTTTCAGTTATTTATTTGTAAAAAATGTTTGGAATCATGTATGATTTTTGTTCCTCTTCTCACGTGTACACCACTTTGTATTGGTCTTTCACGTGGAATTCCAATAAAATTGATTCATGTTTGTGGCTGTAATGTGACAAAATGTGGAAAAGTTCAAGGGGGCCGAATACTTTTGCAAGCCACTGTATGTTTCACATCTGCTGGTTGTGTTAAAGTATATTAAAATGGATCTTTAGTAGGTGGCAAATGACAAAGCATGGAATTTGTTTTTTACTCCACTACAAACTTCTTAAACTACATTAAAAAAAAAAACAGAAAATAAGCTGAATATATAGAAAATGTATAATATTATTCCCTAAAAAGTAAATATTGCCTAGACTGAGCTGCAGTGGTTTGCTCTATCTGAGTCTTGTTTTTGTTGTTTTTTGGGATGTATTAGTATCAGATTCACTTTAATTCTCATATATTGAAAACAGCCTTTCCTTTTAGTATGCCTTCATGCTTGGTGCCCAGTATTCACCTTCTACTCCTCATTCTTACCTCCCGTAAGATGAGAGGAATCATTTGGCCTCAAGGAGGTGCTACTTTACAATTATATAACAGTCAAATTTCCAAACCCCGGGTTTAACTCAGGGTTCTGGAGCAAAAAATGCCATCCCCTTCCATGAAAGGATGATAGGGATAAAAAGGCTGCTTGTCAGGCTAAAGATGACTGACAACATTCCTGGTTTGTTCATTTATTAGGGACAGTTATGATCATTTTCTCCCATCACAGCAACATTTCAAAGCTCATGACATCCATTACCTTTGTGGTATTTCATAGTTTGTGAACGCCAGCGTGGGGGTCTTACAAGTGTAAGGCACTGAATTCAGCTGTCCACATTCTGTCCTAATTATTCAGACCGAGATAATAACACCAACATCCAAACACTGGGCATTCAAGTCTGTCAGCTGTTATTAATTCAGTGCAAGATGGAAGAGAACAGTCCTCTCACACAGAACTGGGTCATCCTTTAGATGTTCAGGAATAGCATTGTTGTAATAGTTATAACTGTAGCTGTCAGCATGCTTTGTTAACATGAACTGTGTCATCTAACTAGTACATATAAATATTAATGGGAATCGTCAGAACTTTATGATGGCACTGGAAGAAGGATCTAGCAACAGAACTGAGGACGTAAACAGGATTTCATCAGTGTATATTTTGTAGTTTCATTATAACAATAACTGTGATTTAGCTCAAACTGAGTTTGAATTGAATTTATATCCATAAACATATAGTCATATATATATATGTATATATATATAAGTATTAATACATTATTTTGTCATAGCAACAAATCAAAGTTGTGCTGTTACCACATGCTATTCAGCTTTTCTCCCAGCAGATGGCAACATCCTCATTTGGAGCGCCAGCTTGCATAATAACAGCCCCACACAGTGGCAGCAGAAATGTGGAAAAAGGAATGAAACATGAAAATGATTCCACTTGCCAAATCAAGTAGCATTATAAATCACAGAGTCTGTTTTCATTTTTCAGCACGGTGCCTTAATCAATATTTTATACTTCTATGTGCAGTGTGCTGAAATATTCACTGACCACCACAGAGTGTGTGAAGGTTACCTTAAACACCCAGGGCAGCCTCTTAAAACAGCCTTCTTGTCTGAGCAGACACATCACACAGTTTGACCTCAAGGCAAAAAGTAGAGCTATCAGTCAGAGAATCGGGGAAGCTGTCAGGAAACCAATCAGAAAATAAGTTGATGAATCAATTGGCAAAGTCAAACAGAAGCCGCTGCAGTCTGAATAGATCCTTGGCTGACAAGCTGATGTCTGCTTGTTTGTTGAAGATCAAAACAGATCCCGAAAGTGAGCCCGAGGGCTGTATGATAATAGCTCCACTCACACCAGGACATTGAAAATCCTCCTTCTCGCTCTGCCCGGTACAGTAATCTAACACAACTGCAACGCATGTACATTACAACTGTCCTTTAACACAAGGGTGTAGCATTCATGTTAGTTCATGGGGCCCATATGGTCTAATCTGAACTCCAACAAACATTTTATAATAACCTATTTAAAGTTTGATCCAAACTACATGCCGAGATCCAGAAATATTTACACTCCTGTGTAGTGATGCCAGTGCTACCACCTCAAGAACAGCTGAGCATTTAATTGACAATTTGGCTCTATAAATGACTCCACTGTAACTGCCACACTTTGCAGACACATCCATCGCATAAATGACTTCACAAAGGAGTAAAATGTTGATACTTTCTTGCATCTTGTCACAGAGATACAACTGGATTCACTTCTGAGTCATATAAACATCGAAGCCACTGCTGGGATACATACTGTTATTCAAATGTATTTAAATTTCTAATACATGTGAAAATGCAACAACATGACGAGCCGTCGCCCCAGCACATAGACCTGCCTTTTGGGCAAACCTGCCACATCAGTATGTGGGGTAAACCTTTATCCCACATACTGAATAAAACAGTTGCATGTTATTGTATTGTAGAATTCAGTTCTTCCATGAACGCACCGATTTTAGCTGTCAGTTTTGCTTCTTTATTTTAGCAAATGTTCTGGCTACACCAGCTCCGTGGGACCTGAAAGGTAATAAAAATAAGCCGAACTAGAAAATGAATGCTTAAAAATGTTTTGAGACGTGCCCACTTCCCCCCAGGATCTCCCTCTTTAAGCAAACGAACCAACTATGATGCTTCATGTGTGGCTAAAATAAGACCCTTTGCAAACAGACCAGGTTGGGCTGGCTTCAAGCAGACTTTCTGTATACACATTATATTGCAACAATGTTTTGGAAACAAAATGTTGAAATACCTGTATGGTTATGGGCCATGTGCTGCTCTTGAGTCTGCTTTTGTATCTGCCAGGTTTCCTTCAGTTTTTTTCCTCAGGGGTTTTAGACACGAGCCAGTGTCCAAGAATGATTTGGTTTAAAGTCTATCTATCTGTCTGAATTTTTTATGAGTCCATAACGTCTTTAAGAAAAAGAGTCAGCATAAAATTACATATAACTGCGAGGAGTGCAGGTTTTCCGATCGCACTGAAACACATCATTTGTTTTGAAGGCTTATTTGTTAATACAAGGTATTCAGTTAAACCTAATTTCAATCTTAAATTCACTAATGTGAGGGTAACTTATAAACAGGAAAAGAAAATACAATACATCTACGGAAGCTGCAAAGGAAAGCAGACGGCCAATCAGTAAATCAATCAAATCCAGTCTTTGTTTTTCATGCAGCAAACCTCAGTGGTCGTTTTCAACACTACTGACTTATTGTTCCCCAACAGCAAATTTATCTATCATAAAACATGAAACTGTAAAAACTGATGGGTCATCTGAAAGCATTTTTCTTCAACCTAAAGCAGGACCATATATATATATATGGTCCTCCTCTGGAAATAAGCAACATCCATAGACATCTCAGGATCTGATTTTCTTATTAAGTAAATTAGAATACAGACTCAATGGGACCACCATAGATGTTCCTATATGATACGGAAGTGATCAGGTGCCTTAAACTGTCGCAGCACAGCAGCGTTTACAGGCGTGAAGACATATAACTGCATTTTTTCGGGAGCAGTCGTGCCAACAATAACACAAAGCTTGTTTCATTTTAAAATAACACTGATTGTGTTTTTCCCCTTTGCTTTTTTGAAGCTTAGAGTGCAGCAGGAGCATTGATTTTATGACAGCGTAAAGAATGAAGTAGTTAAACTCTGTCGTGGCTCGATGTCGGGTATCCTGACAAGATCATTATTTTTGAGGATTTCAGCCATTTTCTAGGTGTCTTTCCCAGATAATGGGCAGGACATTCACCACTTCCCAAATAAACTATGTTTCAAATTTAGTACTTTTTTTTTTTAAGCCTGACAAAAGCAGCTTTAGTCTGTGTTTTACCGCTCATCTCGACCTTGTTAACAGAAATTACATGAGGATTGTTTAGTATCATCTTCTTTGTGTATAGAATTAACTCACACTCCCTGCACTAAAAAATTATTTGGATTCACATAAAAAAATGGAAAGGATTTCCACGGGACTGATTCTGTCATTTCAACTTAATTTACTTGAGTTAAGCCAACTTAATTAATTAATGATGAATCGACTTATTTACTGTAGTTGAGTCCAAATTCATTGAGTTGATCCAACCCATTACATTACATTAGCCCGACAAAAATACTTAATGCTAATAGAAATCCATTTATTAGTGCAGAAATCCTTTCTGTGATTATTTTAAGTTCATTTAAGGAGGTATTTTTTGACATGTTAACATAAAACTTGTCATGCACACCTTTTTTTCCCTCCAATTTATAACAAATTCACATAGTTGTCCTTGAAAGGCCTTGGCCAGATGGTGGATTCAAACTCAGGATCTTCTTTCTGTGAGGCCAAAGTTCTAACCACTGCGCCACAGAGCTGTCACTCATAGCTTAAAAAAAAGGAGGGAAGCTATGATTACAAGGCTTGATACAGAATTTTCTTCACATTTTTGTCCTTGACAGGTTAAACTACAATAAATAGCAATAGCATACACGTGGTGTGCGTATGCTTTTCTGCCTCTTATAACCTCAGTGAATAAATCTCGTGTGATCTTATGATATTGTGAGTCCAGGCAACTAACCACTCTTGCTAGATTGCATCACGTCATCTCAACAAAAATTAATTTGTTCACCATAGAAATCATAGAAACATGAAATTTTCCGCATCATTTAATGACCACAACGTACCCGAGTGTTGTTACTGACCATGCTTCGAGCAGGTTACAAAATTTAAATAATCACAAACTGGTTCCTTGAGCTGCGTTGACACTAACATGTTAAAAAGGACCAGTATCTGTAAGTGATGCTTCCAGCATCTTGTTGAATCTATGACATCCAGAATGAAGGCAGTTCATAATGCAGACGATCATACAACAGTTCTGAACAATAAAATTAACCACACTCTTTATGATGACCCCATTGTCTTTCCATCTAAAGCAGTGGTTCCCAACCCCCGGGCCACGGACCAGTACCGGTCCGTGAGTCGTTTGGTACCGGGCTGCGAGAGTTGAGGCTCGGGTGTGAAATTGATGGTTCTCAGGGTTTTTATCTGTTTTTAACGTTATTATTTTTATAGTTTTTATCGTTAACTCAGTTTCCCTGGGTCTTTTCCCGTGTGTTATGAATAAATCTTCTTTTTTTGGTACCGGTACTGGTTTTATTTTGTTGTATTTATCCGTAACACCTTAAAGGCCGGTCCGTGAAAATATTGTCAGACATAAACCGGTCTGTGGCGCAAAAAAAGGTTGGGGGCCGCTGATCTAAAGCACATAAATGCGGCTTCAGAAATTCAGAACTCCAGATTTAACAAACGTGGCAACATAGTGTCTGAGCGCCGATAGGTGTGGTTCAGGCACGTGCAGAGGGGGGGGCTGGAGGGGCTTGAGCACCCGCCCCTTTCCTGATGGGTGCCCAAAGTGCCCTTTTGTTGAGGCAACTTTTAAAAATTTTTTTTTTTTTTTTTTTTTTTTAAATGTGTGTGTGCGTGTGGAGTCCTGTCTGTGCCCCTCAACAATAATATTTAACTATTAATCACAGTTTTGCTAAATAAAAGTATCTGGCTTGCATCAGTCACATGATCACCATTAACCAATGATCGCCCTTGACGGCAGAACGCGCTGGTTACGAGCCGGGAACGAGCTCATAAAGAGCACGCGCATTTTTAGCAGTCCGGAGCTGTAGGAGAAACATAAATTAACTCATACAGACTGATGCGACAAAACCAGTAAGTAGGTGTACAGCTTACACTGTAGTGTATAGCACACAGGAGTATTAGCTTATTACGTACACGTTGGTAAGCTGTCTTGTTGCAACTGACGAACTGAAACAAATGAGCGTGCTGTGTGTGTAACAGCGCGACAAACATTACCTGTCCTTTTATTAACTGCACAAGTAGTGCTGGTCATAGCTGCTGGCTCACTGGGTAAGGCTGTCATGGGTCTGTAGCTCTGTCCACCGTGTTAGGGAACATATTTAGTTTTAAAGTAAGTTACAGGGCTTTTCCTGCCTTTCTGGGGGGATTATATTTCACTTAAAACGATCTAATATGCATGTCCACATTATTATGGATTATTATAATTATAACATTTTAAAAACATACGCTGTATTTGAAAGAACGTACATTAAGACAGATTATATTAGATTTACATTTTAAAATGCTGATTTTACAGCAGTAAAATGATTGTATCTCTACAGTTTAAAAATAATAATAATAAGCTTTCTCCCTGCACAGAGTGGATAGTGAAACAAATGGAATCATCATAAATACATTATTTCATATTTATTACTTTTTTCCCCTCATTGCTTTATTATCGTAGCTCTAGTAATAAATAATAAGGGAAGGATTCTGGATCAGCACCATGATGCCCATAGTATATACCGTATTCTGAAGAAGGTCTAAAATGTCCCTGTGTGTGCGTTTTATGTATATGGATTTTTTAAATTATTACTCATGATATAACATTGTCCAGACATGGCTGGTAAGGACATGAGGAGGAAACAGTAGGAGCTGTGTGAGGCTACTATAGGCAGTGGATTCCTCACCAGCTGGATTACAAAGAGCACAGGTAACATTAACACATGTACCAGTTGTTGGAGAGGTATCCCAGTATAAAAATAATAATAAGCACAACTGGAATGTTTTGCTTCTATAACATTTTTCTGTCATCATTTTATTATAGATTAAGTGCAGGAGTTGTTTGGTGTGGATAATTAAATTATAGTTTATTGCAATAGCAAGTTGTGCCTTGTTCTCAGATAGACAGCAAGTGGAGAGTGTTATATGAAATGAGGGGATGGAAGGAAGAAGAGAAGCAAAGAGTGATTCACAGGCAGAGCTGAGTTTATTTCTCACAGTTTTTTGTTGCCTTATGGTTCCAAGCGCATTTTGTTATTATCTCATGACACTTGTTTAATCAGCTACCATCTCTCCTATGAACTTTTTAATGTCTACAGTCTCAGATCAGCACAGCCCTGCCCTCCAGCACTATCAGCAGCAGGAGCAGCAGAAAACATAGGCTACGTTTGCTTTGTCTCACAACAGTAATATAGTATGATGCGATCCCATATTAGATTCTTGATGAATGTGTGTTTTTGTTATTCAACCTGGTTCAATGTGCCCCTTTTTAGCTTTGAGCACCCGCCCCTATAAACGTCTCTGCACGGCCCTGGTGTGGTTAGTTTTAGAGGTGATTCACATAAGTTGTGCTATTTTCTGAAGCACAGTCATTTCATTTCTATACAAAGAAAAAGTCCAGCTGGCAGTAAATTGCATCTTGCAAACATTAGAAAACATTAGAAAATCAGTTTGGGCACTTTAAATATTCTGTTGTCACTTTTTTTGTTTTTTTTACACCAAAACCCAGTTTGTGCTGGCGTAATGTGTTCGTAAATTTGTCCCCCAAATTTCCTCAGTCACATCTGATCTGTTAAAAAGATGAATGCTGGGTCTGACACGTGATGCCAGTGAGGCACTGCCTTGAACTTGACTTCTAATGACCAGAAAGGGATGACTTTTGTGAATGAAAGTCTGTTGGAACATGACCCTTAGGCTCCCTCTTCAGTAAATACTTTCCTAATTGGTTAATAGTTTCATTTACTAGCTTCAAGTTTTATTTCAAACAACATGATCTTAATATTGTAAATTAAGGTAAATTAAGGACATGTATACTTTACCCTGTAACAGTTTCTAGACTGTGTCCCCCAGTTCCTTTGTTAGCTCTATACCTCACTCATCCAGCCTTTAAACAGTAACATGGCAATCACCCAGATTAAAGCTACACGGCAAGACTTTCCTAAACAAAGTAAGTTTTTAACAATAAAGAAAAGATCAAGATTAATTTGTCCTACAAAAATGGGCATCTATGCTCCATCTGCAGTTGCTGTGGGCCCCAGTTTGAGAACCCCAGTGATGAATGAAGAGTTGCGGGATTGTCAAGATCATTGGTCATACATAACCTGGAAACCATGACGTAAAATGTCATATTTAAATGCAAAAGAGAAAAAATTCAGTCTCTGCTGGTGGCCCTAGAGTTAAAGTTCATCAATCTCCTCTGAAACGTAGACATCTGTGCAAAATTTCATAGCAACATGAAGATTTTGTCGTCCATAAACTCCTGCTGCTTGGCAGGCTAAAAAACTCAACACTAAACAAACAAGTTAATAATTAAAATATGAGGCATGCCACACGAGTACAGGGGCAGCATTTATAATCTGGAGCTATTATATTCCTATATAAAGATAAACTGGTGTTCCTCCACGTGTCTTATGGATCGTCTTCCCTTCTAAATATTGTATCATGCTGTCAAACTAATAAGTGCTCTTAACATAACATCTTCACTTCCTGAAATGCAACCAAATCCCCTCTGACTGCCAAATACAGCTTCATTCTGGTTTTTTCCCTTTATGACTTCACACTGAGTTGAATATTAGAATGCTAATTCAACAGAGTTAAGTTTGGCAGGCTTCATCCTAAGTCTGCACAAAGTTCACATCCCAAGCTGGTCTTAGCCAGCCTGGTTGACACTAAACTGCCCTTTCTCACTGTAGCGGGGATTTTGAGAGATGTTTACTTGAAAAGTTCATGACCCTGCAGATCAACCACAGTGTCACGATTCATACAGGAAATTAGTGGTAAAAACGTTTCTCGAAGATGACATCGTTCACATGAGAGAGGTGGAAAATAAAGAGATGGCAGTTCATTGTTTGCTGTCACTCGATTTCGAACTGAGAAAATTAAGATCACTCAGATCAAGCTTGAGCTTAATCGCCTATGAAAACAGGAATGGCTTGCTCCCGTCATTACTAATCGAATACCTCAGGATGTGTAAACAAGAACTTCTTTGAAAGGAGAAACTTTCTGAGGCGATCAGAAGCAATACAAGACGCCGGCAGACAGGAGACTGACACTGCTAGCTCTCCCTAGCCAGTTTGTAAAACATTTACCCCTGTGCTTATCTGACATGGCAAATACCATCCATGTTCTTTTAGTGTCAGCCAAGATCCCTCAAGCTGACAGCCTGCTCTGTGGACTACAGGGACTCTCACTCATCATGAATATTACATCGGGCCTGTTTACAGTCTTTCGCATGGACATAAGTAAGGAAGCTTTATAAAACTGCTACCACTGATCAGAGCTGCTGTATTTTCACTTGCAGTGTTCACCCACTCTGCAGCCTCTCTGCACATTTGGACTATTAGTCATTCGTGAATAATTACCACATCATGTATGAGGACTGGGAGGCCATGGGAAACAGTGAGGGTCAAGAGGCTATCGAGCCCAAAAGAAAAGAAAGGGCTTGAGCCATGCCGCCACTTGTCATATTTACATGAGAGATTGCGAGAGTGGCCTGAGTGTATTGCTGGGGAGCGGAAACAGGGAGATGTGGTTTGCGGTTTGAGTGCATATGTGTGCAGAGGAGGTGTCGGGGGTGGGGGTGGGGGGGTAGGAAGAGAGGGGAGGGGGAGCTACAGCTGCGGGGCCAACAGTTGATCCTGTCCCGGAAAACGGGATCAGCCAGGTCAGGTCGAGGGAGGTGAGGCAAGAGGTCATGACCCCGGAGGGGGTTAAGGGAAAGACTTCACAAAGAGGTACATCTTCAAAAGCCTCGGGGAGGGAGGGCTAGAATAAGGTTGTGAAATCAAACGATGGGACGTTTTTGTTGGGAGTTTCCCCAGGTGTTTCGCTTCAGTCCTTTTGAATGCAGTCTAACTTGTGGCTCTGCTCATCCAGCCGCTGGAGAAACATCACCTCAAGGCAAAGTACAGAAACAGTTGGACTGGTATCTGTGAGGCATATCAGCCTTTTATTTATATATTCTACTTTAATGACACTCCAAATGGGGACATGAGACCCATAAAATGCTAATTAAATTGCGTGTGTGACACAGAGTGTGTGTGTGTGTGCGTGTGCACACGTATGTTTACATAACATTTGAGGTCAAATCACATGCTCAAAGTTCAAAGGCTTCACTAAGAAGAGGGCGATGAAACATCTGTGAGCGGATTTATCACACCCATCACTAAGACGACTGGTGACAAGTGTTAGCTCTGTATGGCCTCCATGTGAATAAACAAAGCACATAAAGAGGAAAGCATCTCATTTACACTAAAGTCGTCAGGCTTGCTGTTTCGAACAAGTTCCCATGCAGATAAACCCTTGGCCCAGCACGTTAAGTGCAGTCATTAAGTTGTTTGTCAGAGACTAAGCATCTGTAATGCCAGGAAATCATTTCTGGACTTCTCGTAACTATGAAAACGTCTGTCGTGGGACTTCTGAGTCCTCGGCCTGCAGTTGAGTCGCTGGCGGCCTTATCTGCAGCGTTCACATCCTTTTGGCCTCATGCTGAGGTCAGGAAATCAAAGAGCGAAGCCACAGACAAACTGTCGATTGTCAAGTTTTACACCTTGACCTCAGCTTAAACTCGCAGCCGCCTACTTTAAGCTTGCCGCTGCTCCGGCAATCAGAGGAAATCGAGAGGTTACTGGTAGTTCAGCCTTGATAAGAATCTTGAAATGGAGAAGTTCACTGAGGGGAAAGGTTACTGGGAGTTTAAAGAGAGTGCAGTCAGTCATGGGGAGGATTAAATAAAAGGGAAGTCAGGGCTGAGGAACTGTGCTGCAATTTCAAAAGTGCACTGCAGACAAAAAGCTGTCTGTTCACTCGCTGGACTTCATATTCAGACGGTGCAGGGGAAGTTTAGTTTGAACTTGTCCTCACCTTTAGGAAATCTCACGCTACAGGCTGTTTTTCTCAAGTCGAGAAAACTATCGCTAAATGGACAATTTTCCAGATGGGACACGAGAATTAAGGTTTTGTAATGACTGCACAAAGAAATCTATTGTAGGCTCTAAATCAAAGATATATGTTCCATTTGTGTAGGGCACATCCTTGGGCACTCGGTGTGCATCTGGTGACCTTCACGTGTCCTCCCTTCTTTCAGTGTCTTTCCTGCCTTTGTTAAAGACTCGGCAACACAGTGAACAGCAGCCAACTCAGAAGCAGGGGTTTAGAGGCAAATACAGGACATCCTCTCACTCTCTTTTAATAGACCAGACTCTTTGATTGCACGCAGCGCTGTTTGGCTTTGATGGCATTTTCTTTAAATAATAGTGTGCTTTAACGTTAAACCTTAGTGTGATATCAGGGTGCAGTAGTTGTTCAGTTTCCCTGCTAGTTGCTTTGGTTGTGTAAAAGTGACTGCTCACAACAACTAGGCCGATCATGTCAATGAAGCAACATCTGGGCTAAATCTAATCGGCCTGTTGCAGCCTTAAAAAGATGTGGTTGTGTCTAATTTTGGCTAAAAAAGTCATCTTTTTATGATCCCAGAATGCCTTATTAAATAAAATTAATTAAAGAGAGAAAGTTTAGTAGGTTAAATCAAACATGGCATGTGGAGGACTGGTTAGTACTGCGGCCTGGTCTGACCCTTTCTGTACGGTTTGCATGTTTTCCCTGTGCAAAGACATGCACGTTGGGGTAATTCTCAACTGACTGTGGCTGTGAGGGAGACTAAAGTGTTTGCAGTGCATTCGTAGTATCAATCTGTGTATGCAAATGTAGCATGTAGTTTCAAAATGCTTTTCAGCAGAACCCACTAGAAGAGTGCTATTTGAAGCTGCTAATGCTATATGTCATTTACATATGTTCTTTTTTCCCCATTGTAGTGTTATTATTATTAGTAGTAGTAGTATTCAAATTTAAAGGCAAACAGGCTATCATCTGTTTGTATACATGGTCAGAAAGACTTTTAAAGTTGTTTCTAAAGTACAAAAAATTCAGGTATGAAAATATTAATAAATCACAATGTAAGCTTAGTAAATGAGGCTCAATGAAAAGGCCTTGCATTTTTCAGATACACAATTCCACCAGCAACATAGTAGAAGATCACAGGTGAACTGGCCTGCCCTGAAACTGAAAACATTTTGTGCATCATGAGAAAAAAGACCGCACTGTTGATCTGCTGGAACAGTATAGGACAGCACGCCTCCATCAGTTCAGCCTCTGGTCTCCTCAGCTTCTACACATTCACTATTTGACTTTGTTAAAAGAAGAGGGGCGCTACAAATGAGTAAACAGTCCCGTCCCGACATTTGTCCCAGCACACTGCTGGAAAGAGAGGAACACATTCATACTAGGTCATGCATTTTAGTCCTTTATTTTTCAGATATCAGTGCAAATGAACACCAAAAATGAAAACATAAAAAAATGAAATAATGTTTCAGGTCTTCACATGAAAAAAATGAAACATCCTTTTTTTAATATATATATTTATATATATATATTTGCTGCTACAAATGTATTTCTTAGATGCACAATGCAGATCTATGATTGTACGTCAATCCCCCAACTAGATCCCCAAACTCTTCCACAGAGCTTTGTTAACCAGTAACAGAAAAGAATAATCACAAAAATATTCAATGCACATTTATTTTTCCACACATTTTTTTTTAAATCAACTTGCTCAACAGTCTGTGGTTATTTAGGGACTGTTCATATTCTAAACCAGCCTCTCTCTCTCTCTGTGATATAAAAGACCTATTTTAAGACTTGACATTTTCCCCCATCACCAGTAGGGATACACAGGTAGTTCCCATGCGTCTGCATGCAACAGGCAGCAGTGAGGAAAGTCAGACATTATTACACAACACAGCGCAGGATAGATTATCATTTACCACATAGAGACACATGCAGAGAACAAACCAACCAAAAGAAAAAAAACAAAGAAAAAAGAAAAACGATGGGCATAGCATCCTCGGCCTTTGTATGTACACTTGTACGCATATAATTCATATTTACATATCAGGGCATTAAAAACTAGGGTAATATCTTTTCTTAAACATTACAAAATAGTCATCTTTCATACTGAAAGTACTATTTACACAAATATATTTAACCATTGTGAAAATGTATTAATAATTGAAGAGACATACTTTATATGTAGTAAAAAGATCACGAGACTAAAATCGATAAAGCAGTATGTGAGATCAACTGAAAAGAGTACAGTACGATCCAAAAATAAGGAGCTAGATCAACCAGATATCCCTCAAGACACCAAAAGGTCTTGGTGATTGCTGGGGGCAGGTACACACATCCAGCTGCTTTCAAAACAAAGATGTACCTGTGGTCTTCTCTTTATTATCATGCAATTCTTTTGACATTTTATGAGTTAGAGACTGCCACAAACAAATAATAATAACAATAAAAAAAATCTATAAACCACAATAGTGAAGAAATAAAGGAAAAAAATCACAAACTGTCAAATTCTCAACAGATAACAATACTGACTGTTTTTTCTTTTTTATTATCACATGCCATTAAATGATTCTGAAAAGGACTCCAAGGACTCGATAGTGCAAAGTCTGGGTACTCCTTTAAAGTGAAATGAAAAGGAAAAAGCCATGTGCTTCACACTCAAAAGTTTCTGTGTGCATGAAGAAAAGTGCCTTGGGTTTAACCAGGGTCGCAAGATAAGTTTCTCACACACTGCCTTTTAACTGTTGCTCTAGAAACCTGCTTACACGCAGTTGCTCAACTGTAAGCGCCGCGCTCGCTCTGTTGACCCATCTGCTCCAAACGGCTCAATCTGCAAACATAGTGCCCTGAATTTGCACTGTCGAATATTGGCCTCAAAACACGCACTTCAAATAAAAGCGAAAACAATGAGTTGTGACCGTTTAAAGCGCCAACGATATATTCCTTCTCCACTGGTAATTGTGCCACACTGTGAATCCCGAGGAACAAAGCATTCGTCGCGGCGGGATCTTCGCCGAATGCCGTTTTTGAGGTCCTCTGAATGACTTTAACACGGACACTGTTGTAATAGACCGCCGTGACTATTTGGAACCTTATCTAAAATTGATGGGACTCTGTCTATCTGGAAATGTTCTGATGGAGAAAATAAATAAATGTCCACTGAACTGAGCACTAACATTTTTAGAGTCATCAATAATGGATGTTGCTTGAAATGTTCTTTCTAAATGTTTTATGGCAGGCAACAGGAGGACTTGGAGTAGTGATATGTGTACAGTTCAAATAGTAAGAAAGTGTAAAAAAAAAATAATAATAAAGGAGGGCTCCGTAATTAACAAAATGTAGTACAAAATGTAGTGCATGACAATCAGTGATGGGAAGGTTTGAACTGTGACTGATGCACAGTTTTGGCTTTTGTGGCATTCTGCTAAGATACAGCTGTTTTGTACCGTTCCATGACCTCACTATTTAAAAATCGAAAAAGCGATGCAGAAGTGCATCTGAATTTGCTCTATGCCACCTGAAAAAAAAAAAAATCATTCAGTTTGCATTCTTTGTCATTTGTCTCATCAGACCAATTTGGCAAGTCATTCAAAAAATGAAAAACAAACAGAGTCAGTGAATTTCTTTCCATTTCTATTTTTCTGCAGTTGATACAAGTTCTACTCAGACGACTGGCTCAGCCCCTGGCTCTCATGGCTGTGCTTGTCATTGTGGGCGGGTGATTGAGGGGTAGAGCTCAGGCTGCGTTCATAGGCATGCATGTCACTGATAGGCTCTTCTTTAACTCTGACCACAGAATGGGCTCCCTCTGCCTGATCTCTCACCTCCTTCCTTAGCTGGATGCTGCCCTTCTGCAGCATGTAATATAGGATAGGGTTGGACCGCGAGAGCCGTGGAGAGTCTGGGTTTGAGTCACAACCCTCGTCCTCCTCTTCGTTCTCTTGACTACTCCACCGCACGGGGCTCTCAGGCTCCTGTTTGACTAAAGTAGGCGTCTCCCGTTTTTGAGTGATGGGCCACGGGGACGGGTGGCGACTCCAAGGGGAGCGCAGAGAACTGTCACCTGGAGGAGGGGTGGGCAGTGGTCTGAGATTACTTGGAAACCCTGAGTTGAGGGAACCGTGGGGATGCCAGCTGGGCAGTTGGAGGAAGCTGTGATTTTGGGCAGGCTGAGTGAGAATGCTACCGTTGGCCTTGCCGTTGGTCTGGAGGACGGAGGGACTGGGCGCCCCCCGGGGCTGCTGGGACAGCTCCTTTAGGCAGTTGTCGGAGAGCAGCAGCTGTTTGAGCACATTGAAGCCCCGGCTCTCTCGCGTAAGGGTTTCACTCGGTGGGCTCTTTGGAGGAACCTCTTCTTCCTTTAGAGTCCTCTGCTGCTCAGGCTCTACCGGAACAGCAGAGGAGGCAAAAATATTTGTGTCACCACTGTCCACTGCTCTAGGAGAGCTGATGTTACTCAAATTATCAGTCCGATCTGAACAGAGCCGCCGCTTCTTAGGGCTCGGGCTCGGATACTCCCTCTGTTCCTCTTTAACCTGTCTGGGCTGTGTGTCAGCCTGCATAGCAGCACTGGTATAGTAGGTAGCAGTCTGTTGTTTAAGCAACTGGCTGAGGAGGCCATATTTTGCTATGACCTCTGCAGGCCGCGGTTCAGCCTTTAAGTCCTGCTGGGAATCTGAGACGAGGCTATTCTTCTCATAGCAACTCAGCCTCTTTCTGCCAATCACGTCCTCAGACATGGCAGAGGATGGTCCCACGTCCTCCATGAGCTCCGATTTGACCTTTACATCCAGAGGGGGGCCATTGGAGCTGTCGCAGGTGACGTGAGCACCAGGGTTCTTCTCACTGCATCCCCCTGCTGCCTCCACACTCCTCCTGCCACTGCCACTAGGCCTGTCTTTGCGGCTCACCGTCACTGTAGCTGAGTTTGTTCCTAGAAGGAGCTGCAGCACGGTGCGCCTTTCCAGAAGGTTCTCAATCTGTGATGAAGGAGGAGAAGCTTCCTTCCTACTGAAGGGTGTGCCACTACCTGAGGCTCCATCAGAGAGTGGAGTGGTGGTGGTGGTCCTGCCGATTGGAGCATTGAGTCTTTCCAAAAGGGCAAGGGGCCTGCTGGCATCGTGCTCCTGGCCCAGCCCTTTACCAGTGGGGGTGGGTGGGGAAGAAGCTGTCCCACACTGAGCCAGATTCTGTAACAGTTTACTAGCACTGAAGGCGGGCTCTGAGGCCTTCTCAGCAGGGAAGGTTTTAGATTTACACAAATCCAGTGGGCTGGATTGGACGTTGGGGGAAGGGTAGGAATATGGGGACAGAGCACCGCTTGGGTCACGGCCAAGTGAGTAGAGGGGCTGAGCTGGAGCTACAGACCTATCTATAGGGCTTTTTGTCCTCGCCTCTTCCCAAGGTACCAGTCCTTTTGGCTGGTTTCGAGACATGGTGGCTACAGTTACATCAAGAGGTGAATCTTGGTTACCTACATTTTTCTTAACCATCTCATTATTTCTGCGCTCAAGAAGAAGCTGCATGAGTGTGACCTTAGGGTGGGACTTTAGGTCTGGGCTCATTTCAGGGTCCTTGCCCTTGGACACCTTTGATCCTGATGGCTCTGGCTTCCACTTGTTTATTAAAGATTCTGTGAGTTTGTCCAGGGAAGAGGTAGAGATACAGGAAGAGGAAGATGAAGAAATAGAGGTGGAAACAGAGGAGACAACAGTAGAAGATGGAGATAAAGTTGTGGTGGAGGGCTGAGCAGAAGCTTGAGGAGAGAATGCACCTGGGGTGGAAGTAGAGAGGGTAGAGGTGAAAGAGGTGGAGGAAGAGGGAACTGTTTTGAGCCCTCCATCTTGCATACTGACACGGCTTCTCATGGAGAGGTCAATGGGAGAGCAACTTGAGTAGGAGCTCTCAGCATCGCTGCTGTCCTTGGTCAGGCTCCGCTCCTGGGTGGAGCATTCGCTGTCTGAGGTGACTGAAGAGGAGCCACTTGGTGGCAGAATGCCACAGCTGTCCTCCAAATGCCCATTCTTGGTCAGCTGCTTCTGGTTGTTGTGATTGTTCAGCAGCAGCAGCAGCAAGCTACTACATGTCTGGGGTGGGCGGGCTGGACGCGAGTCAAAGCCTCGTTTCTCCCGAGGTGGCTGGCTGTGAGTGTGGCTTGGAGCACGTGGGGGAGTGGGTGGGGAGCTTTGGCTGTGGCCACGCAGCAAAGAGGGGCTCTGTGGATTTGACAGGGCCATTCGAGGGAGTGTTGTCGTTACTGTGGTGGTTGTTGTCATTCCATTTTGGGTTGTTAAGGAGCTTAGCGTGTCTGGAGCTCCGGGCAGACTAGGTGGCCTTTTGTCCTGGTTGTGCTGCTGGTTTGCCATGGCAGCTAGTCTTTCGCTGGCTGATCTTCCAGAGAGCTGTGCTTTGAGCGCATGCTCCCTGGAATACTGCTGCAGATGGGCTTCGCTGGACAGCAGCAGGGCCAGCTGACTGCAGGCGACACTGGGCTTAGGTGAAGGCGCCGGACTAGAGCGTATTTTCACCATGTTAGCCACTGCCTTGAGTCGCTCTGCACAGGAAACTGAATCTGCAGCTGTAGGAGCAGCAGGAGGCGTGGCACTGTGTGCTGAGCGAGGTGACTCTGGGGGTCTGTCCTGGCTGTGTCCACGACGACTGTAAGGTGTGTTGCTATGATTCTGAAGTTTGCTCTTTCTCATCAGGCCCTTTAAGCGGCTTGAAGCGGTCCCATACACAGGTAGTGGCTCTTTGTCTGCCGGTGGCGCCTTGGATGGAGACGAACACTCACTTGGGGGTTTATTAGAGTGCTGAGACATCGCCACGCTCTGAAGTCGTGAGCTAAATGACTGAAGCAGTGACGCCAGCAGGGTGCTCTCTCCAGCATGAGGAGATCCCTCTAGTGCTCCATTCTGCATCCCTCCCGCTTGGCCATTCAGCTCCGCTGGGGGTGAGCTCATTCGCTGGTTCCCTGGATCATTCCAAGCTCCCGAGCGCAGTAAACGGGCTTTCTTGAGGTGCTGAGAAGAACCCAGCGTGGGCCCATTGGTTCCACCCTTGGGAGCTGTGGGGCCATGGTTGGGCAGTTGGAAAGGCCCACCCACCTTATCACCCTGCTCCTGATTGCTGTGGGCAGCCTCAGACCTCCCACTTGCCGTGGCCCCAGGCCCGGCCACCACTGGATGCATCAGTAAACCTTCCAGATAAGTTAGAACAGCTGAATCCTTGTGTGTCTCAGGGCCAGGCTCCTCCCCATGAGTCATGTTCAATACTAGGATCCCCTCGTATGGCTCAGCACTTCTTACTGGGAAATATGTCCACTAGGTCATCTGGTTGACAGTGGCATGTACTTCCTAAATACCAAAAAGCGGGCAGGGTATTTCACCGAGTCAGTGTACGGCAGAGGGGAGGGGTGGATGCACTAGATGGATGTGATCCTCTCTGTAGTGGGCACAGTCAGCACTGTGTTAAAACAGCAACCATGGCTGGAGACAATCCGGGGCAGGTAGGCCTCCCAGGCATTGCTGTATGACTTTAAACGCCGCAGGATCCCAGAAGGCCCAGCTTGAGGCTTATGTGAAAAGCAACTGAGGAGTCAGCGGGATTTCACCACAAAGATGTTGACACATTCCGTGGCTGTGGATGTTTGGGATGTCTGTCCTATGGCCTGGCTGTGGTTCTGTCAGTGGTGCCTTTCAGCTTTGCAGATCTCACATGGGGGGGACCTATGGCAGTGAGCGAGAGACAGAAAAGAGGGAGGAGGAGAAGGTTGGGTAGAGTGGGGGGGAGAAAAAAGAGAAAAAGGGAGAAACTGTGTGAGAAGCAGGGATTTACACAGCACTATATCACATTCATTTCACCACCTTGTCTGCCATCTCTGTTACTTAGCAACATTTCAGATTGACTGCACACGGCTCCTTCTCCTCTCTGCACTCTCCCCTCACAGCCACCAAACAGACGACAAATGTAGATTAGGCCTGATTGGATCCAAATTGAAAATTCAGGCCCACTACCTTGAAAACATTCAGGTCTCGAGCAGTAAGCCCCTCGCAGCAATGTCTTTCAAAAGCAAAGGGCCTTGTGAGAGCTGTGAATAATTCCTTATGCAGCTTGTCATTTCAGTGGATTATCCCCACCACCCCCACCGCCCCCTGCTCCTTATGCACTTGAGCAGCATCGCACACGACACAAACCTTGGACTACATAAAGCATGAGCCACCCACCCGCTCCCCGTGTCACATGCACACTAGTAAGCCTTTAAGCGTTCATGCCTAGACACAGGAACAAATGTGTTCACGGAGGCACATATACACGCATGTATAATCTTACTGCTGCGTTATCTTTATTAACACCTGGCCAGCTGGGCTTAGCGTTTTTGACCCCGATTCTTTTTCCTTTAATCAGAAGTGCAAAACCAGAAGTAACTTGACTTATGGGAGGAGTGATGTGAGCTACAAATAATCCATCCATTCACTTCTCCAAATCAGGGTCCCAGCTGCCAGGGGGCAAGAGGCAGGGTACAGACAGGTCTGCCACAGGGCTAGCAGAAAAACAGACAACCATTCACACTCACATTCACACCTAGGGGCAATTTAGAATCACCAGTTAATCTAACCCCACTAACTGCATGTCTTTGGACTGTGGGAGGAAGCCAGAGTACCTGGAGAGAACCTGCGCAAACATGGGGAGAACATGCACAGCTCCACACAGAAAGGCGGGAAACCTTGGGACCGTTTAGCTCTGAGGCAACAGCGCTAACCATCACGCCACAGTATTACCCAAATAAACTCAAAGGTTCACACATTGTGCACTGTGAACTTGTTTTTGTGAGCTTGTGTGACATTTTCTCCCTATAGCAGATTTTATAGTTGTACGTCTTTATTCATTTTGTGCATTTAGCCATGTTTTCTTTCTTTTAAATCTACTGTAAATTGTTCAGGTTGTGTTTTAGCTGTAGAGCCACAAGTGAAGCAGGTTGTGGCGTCACTTCCCATCATTGATAACAATTTTTCACTCTCTTCAGTGTGAAAAAAATAATATTTGTAATGAATTTCAGTATCTTTCACATGCAGAACAAGAGCGGAGAATCATTCTTGTTCTGCATCAGTAATTGTCATTTAATTCCCTTTGATTGTAGCATGTAATGAGTTACATTGCTCGTGCATACCTAAAGTAATAGAATTACAGTGCTACACCACTTTTTAACAATTAAACGAATAAAAAAGAGACTAAATAAGTCATATGAACTATGAGACAACATTTACATTCTGAAAACATTTGACTTTTATAATCAGCTTATAAAAGTCAGCTTTATAATAGTAAGCTCAACTCTTACTATTCTAACTGTTCTGCAAATTTTGGGAGGTTTACAGTGCAGCGCACATAAACAGAGCAGAGCTGCATCAAGGATATAACAGACAAGGTGCACTTAACTGTCGAGCACGTCTATATTATTGGGTAGGGGTGGCTTAAGGTTCAGGTGCACCTGTCACACCACACCACTGTCAGGAGGGCAGAGCCAGTGACACTGGGGTGAACATTGTGCCAGTTGCCATGACAGTGTCAGCAGTGCTGCTCTGGGAGACCTCTGCTCTGAACCCTGTCAGCGTGGTTTCCGTGGATACAGGGCACCGCCGACAGTCCTGGCCGCATCCCGTAAAGGTTAATTAATACAGTTTCCACCTCGTCTCAGCTGCTGTCCGTGTCCTTTCCCGATGCCGTCCTCACCTTTGGTGTCCGCTGAGTGGACCGACATAGCGGGTCACACGACAGGACAGCAGCCAGTGATTATGACGAAAGGCCATGGCAACCCACCACACAGTCACCGGGCTGAATATTTCACACAGAGGGCAACGGCGAGGGCCAGAAACAACAAGGTGGCAGGCTTCTAATCAGCCTGAAATCCATCCTCGGGGCCAAGGTCCACAGGTTGTCATGACAGTAAGGGCAACAAGGTGGCACTTTTAATGCCACCTTGGAAGTGAGCTGGGATTAGACGCTGGATTTAAGATGATCAGTGAGCAAGTAAGTCTGAGCAGCAGTAGGAAAACAATCAGCTTGGCAATTTAAAAAGACCTTTTCATACCAAAGGTCTGCAATAGGTTGATTAGACTGTTTGCGGGGGCACTGCATAGAACTGAATAACTTAACTGAGACTGGCCCATCAGCGTCAATTACAGTTCAAGGCCATCTTTAAGCTGGTGACCTAAATCTGACAACAACAAAAGCCAACCTGGTCACACTGGGCCATCTGACGTCTGTTGTCATGCTAATCTTAGATGCTCAGGATTAGACTATTTTCCTGCCAGCCTGCTTAGCACAATCATAATAGAACGGCCTGTAAAGACACGTTTGATGGGCACAGTAAACATGTCCACATGTTTACCTTCCACACAGCCTGGCAGCATTACTAATATGCTGGGAGTCAGCCCCACAGTGAGAGAAAGGGAAACAAAAAGAGCACTGACAGTTTTAACACAGGGAATTCTGTTAATCTCTGCTGGTGGCAATGAACCTTTGGAATTACAGTTGACCTTGTCTATGTTTTTGCCCAAAGACACTTCTATACAGAGCAGACAAGGTAGCACGGGGACACACTGACACTGCACTATAGCAGTATATATACAAGCTGCTGCATTCACTGCATCACATAAAGCACAAATTACTTGAAACAAAAGCGAGGCCCTTCAGGCTCTCGAGATGCATTTAATGACAGAGCCGGTGTCAAAAAGCCCTGCCATGGGAAGGGCACGGGAAAATGCGTTCTGCTCAGTGACACGGCTCTGTTAACAAATAAAGGACCTTAATATAGGCAAAGCTGTCCTCCATCCTGAGCCCCTAAAGCACACGACCCTCTTCCTCTCCGCTTTCACAATGCGTGCATTACTTTTACATGCTCTCCCCTGGTGTATACATTGAAAATGACCTTACACATCTGTTAACATGTCATCTCATTGGTGGTGGCACCCAAAATGCCTGACCTCCACCCCCTCCTCCCACAGCACCGATGAGCTGCTGTATGGTTTCTGTGGTGATTATCCATTATCCTTGACAATGTCAGCCAATGACAGAGCAGGCACCATTCTAAAATGATTTTTACCCCTACAGTCAGCCACGTACATGCGCGGGGGAGGGCAAATGATGGGGATGGGGGCGAGGCTTCATCATCCCTTGGCTGGTTGACTCTTCATCTATTTCTCTCTCCGTTTCACTCCTCTGGTACTTAAAAGACACTCTGAACAGGAAAGGTCACTGCACTCTCGGTGGCACCAGAAGGTCGACTGAACGTGTCGATGCAGATATCTCGGATTAAGTGACAAAACGTGAGCTTCGCTCTCCTCCCCTAACCCCCAGATTACACTTCCTCCACCACCGCCACCAGGAACAAACAAACACACTTCTTGGTAATCCAGTGTTTTTCCCCTTTCCCAATCTTTAAAAAAAGCGAGTTTCTAAACGACCTTCATCGTCAGCAATGGTAATCCACTTAAGCCATTTAAAATGTATGAGACCAAACAAAAGAATTAAAACGGGGGTAAGAGCCAAAGGAGCGGCAGTTAAAGTCAAGGTCATCCATGCCGCCAAGGCTTTTCCACTTGATGCAACAGCTGGTGTCCATGCAAAGCTCTGGGCGTTAATAAAAAGTGACAATGCTGCCTGAGCGGTGTGTATTACTAATGTCTGACACCAGCCTGGCAGATGTGTTCTCCCTGCATTAAAGGGGAGTCAAGGTTAAAGGAATTTAAAAGGAGAGGCAATGCCTAAACACTATTATATCATGTAATCTGCAGCCCAGCCCTGCTGCACATACTCAACAGGGTAGCTCACTTACACATGCAGCGTGACCGCTATTTGTAAATTCAATATGGCCTGACATGATTAAATAAGACAAAACATAAGCTACCTGACCAAATGCAGTTGCTCCGAGCCTTCCGCAAGCGAACGAGTCCACGAGAGGAAAGTTGAATTAAAAAGCTCGTGTTCACCTTGAGAAAGGTAAACAAGAGGATAAACATGCTACTGAACAGCGGGAGAGCTAGAGCAAGAAAATGCTTTTGCAGATAAGTCAATCGGGACAAAATAACACTGAAACACAATACACAGAAACACGCACACCCACACAATGAGAACTAGGGCATACTGACCCACTTCTTAGGATGCATTGACCAAACAAGTCATGCATAGCCCGCACACACCCCCCGTGTGAGCGCGCTCAAACCCATGGATGCACCCCACACAGAGGAAACGCGATACGGGAGTGCAGGAAAGTCAGATTTCTTGACTTAAGCAGCACAGGTTGCCTGCTGGAACATCCTACTCAGAGTGTGCGGGGGACATTTCAGAAAATGGGACCAGAGTGCTAAACTTCTCAGCCTGCATCTGGCCTTGGATGAGGAGCGGGGGCGGAATTTAACTTCATCAGTACAAAGAGTTCTTAGGGTTGAGAGAGAGACAGGATAGAGGAATTCATGCATGCTGATGAGTCATCCAAGCACTTCATAGCCCAGCTGAGCAGCTAGCCAAACTAGCCTGTGCATCCCTGCACTGTATCACAGCGTCGGACACTCTTTACCTTACATGCCCAGGCTCGCGTGGATGTGCTTACCAAAGTGTTTGCGTCCATAGTAAATATTTGTGTGCCATTTGGAAGACCCACCCAAGGGCCATTTCCTGAGTGGCTGAGAATTAGTGCATCAATTAAACACACTCACACACATTCCTTGTTAATGAGCCGTGGCTGCCATCAATCTATACCTGATTCGTTTCTATTGGGCTCCGAGGTAATCTTCTGCTTACATCGCCTGTCTGAAATGGTGCTCATTTCCCTCCCGAAACAACACACATTTTCCATTTGTAAACACTGTCGCTGGAAATAGGAACAGCTGATTGCCCCACGGCCAGCTCACCAAAAGGCAGAGCTAGGCCCTTGAAACAGACTGCAGTCACTTTGCAATTGAGATCAAATGTCCCACTGTCAGACTGCCCTGAAAGCTGGATAAAACCAGCTAAAAAACCTTGGCCTTTAATGGATCATTTCCATAATATCCTTGGCATCATCCCTAAGAAGGCTGGTGCTATGAGTCAGCAAGATGTCTGGCTTTATTGGGTTAAAGAGAGTCCTGCTTCTTTTTTCTTTTACTGTAAGTGATATAGGATGGTTTGGAGTATTATAGTGTGTGACAGAGGTCTAAGTGACAGAAAAAGAAGAGGACACATCTCTGCTATCATTCTGCCTTTCATAATGCTCCCATTGACCTACTTTCTAGTTTTTAAATCATCCTAATGCTTGCTCCGAGTGAAGCCGGAGAACGATATCGCAGGGCATAATGGCCTGTGAAGGGACATTCCATTAGAATCATCAAAAACACAACTTCTTTTTTTGTTTTTCCTCTAGATCAGCAAGAATGCAGGGCTATTCAAAGTTCCACAATTAAGGGTATCTTTTAAATCAATTAGACACATTTAACCCAATAAAGTATAAAACAATTATGCGCAACCTTTTTTCTGAGAAAAACCTCTCAAGCAGCACCAATCCACTTGGCAGGGCAGAGCTGAGCGCAAGCCAATGAGCAAGAGATTTCAATAAGATTAGTCCTACACCTGGCCTTAAAGCCTGACCGGTGCTCACACGGCTAGAGCTGAGGCAACCACAAAAACAGATCCACTCCACAGCACGGACCCCACAGGAGCAAACTGTTTTCGGAAATATAAAAAGTAGCATTCCTGCTGACCACTAGAGAAAAGTGGAGGCTTCAGACGCTGACAAGGGTTTCATTTTTCACACCCGGGAGCAACATCCAAGTTTAACATAAACAAATGAACCACGTTTATGTGCAACTTTGTAATGTGATAATCAGTTTGTATATATTTCGTTGTGGCTGAAATTACAAAGGGACAGTAAGGCGTCGAAGACAGTTAATAACTTAAAAAGGTAACTATACTTTAAATATACCAGGCAAGAGCTTTAGATAACACTGATGGAAACAAGCTGCTGTATGCTTGCCATCCTGCAACCTCAAAGGACCTTGTGCCACCGTGCAATCTTTTGTTACACAACCTGGAGAAACCTCAATTATAAGCTGCGGACACACAACCTCAGCTATTTAAACTTGTGTTACAGTCCGCGTGTGATTTCTTTTCAAGCAAAACACCGAGAGAACGGATTTTAACCAATTTCTAAGCCGAGATAACCCCGATCAATTACACTGGAGATTATAAAGGCATACTTGCCAACACTGCCCTATGGGCAAAGGCTGCTGCAGTTTCATTTGGAAATTCTAAAAAGCCGTTTTTAAAAAAAAATCAGGTGTCCTAGATAACGTTAAATGTTCCACTGAGCCAAAATAAAGCACGTTTCATACTGAATAATTTATATACTGGTAGAATGTGTTGATATCACCATAATTTGATAGGACATATTTTTGCTGGAAAAAGAAAACACTGAGCTCTAAATGACACGGTCACTACCTGTTTGTAGGCACAGGCAACAACAGGGCTGAAAGATGATGACAATAACGTGGTGGCGCTACTTTGCAGTTGTGAGATGGACTAATATTGAAGAAAAGATGACAAAGATGGTTGGAAAACTAAATATCACAGAAGAGAGGAGAGACTGCTGACAGCCCATACATGCCCATCTGCTCTGACTTTTAGGACACACATACAGCTTTACAGCCAACGCACAAACTCATTTGAAAGGCTTCCATCCCTGAAATAAATCATTTATATAAAATGAGCAAAATATTATTGCCGACTTGTTGCATCTGTTGCATTAACCTCCTAAGACCTGAACTCAGGTCATGCATTTTTAACTTCTCTTTGCTATTTGGGCTGATTGGGACCTGATGAATGTAAAAACAAAGAATTACCTGATTTTTTTTCCTTTTTTTACCTAATTTTTGTTTCTGAGAAAAATCAGACCCACATGAGGACATTCGTTTTAAATTTCGACAGAACAGTGGCAGTAAAGCTTTTCTTTAAAATGCTTAGATGTGAACTTCAGACAAGAATGAGGCCGGGATATTTTTCATATTTAACACACAGCAGGAAAAACGTGTTTGCACTACTGGAGATAGATGGTGTGCAGCACACCTGCGACTCACTCTCACTTTTAAAACCTTTAAACAGAAACTGAAAGTGTTGTGATTTTAAATCTCTTTTAGGAGACTTAACTACGCACAGTCACCTGAACTTTGTCTGGTTCAAATCAGATAAATGATCAATCCAACTTCATACATGCGCCGTCAGGTTAACCAAGTGAGAAATTATTTTAAAGATTTTTTTTCTTAACTAACGATTTGGAAAGAAATTAGATAGTTTCGGGTTGACAGACAAAAAAAAGCAAAAGGAGATTTCTTATTTTTAACAATCCTTTCCCATTTAGCGTTTCATCAATAATGAAAACCCCCATATGATTTTACTGCAAAATATTATACAAATGACAAAAACACATTAGATAAAATGCAGTCTTTTAAATGTAGCAGCAAGCTAGTGTTAAACTGTGCAACAAACTCCCTGCTATAAGACCTTTTTCTAGATGTGTGCCAAGATCCTCATGATCTCTGCTGAGCTGTAGATAAATCCATATCCTATAGACACCAGGGCAAAACAAACTTTATTTAGCTTGACCTTCTCCTTATATTTAAGCCTTCCCCTCACCGGTGAGTCTAAGCAGTGGGCTGCACTACTTACTAACTACAGCAGGGTCACTTGAGTGCTAGAATAAAGAAGCAGCGAGGCCCTGCCTGAGCTGCCCTCTGCCTGTCCAGGACTTGTGAGCTGCCCTAGTTAGGAACTAATTTCTAATGTTGGAGTACAAAATATTTTTCAGGTTTATATTTACATAAATATCCCACAATAGAGTTGACACAAGCCATGTTTATTGAGTAGAGTGTTTGGAAAATAAACTATTCATATACTAGTGAAATAAACAACTTTAATAATAGAACTCCCTAAATCAATTCAATTTTATTTATATAGCGCCAATGCACAACAACATGTGGCCCAAAGTGCTTTATATTGTAAGCTAACGAATCTCAGTCACATGACCACCTATAAGCAAGCACTTTGCAACAGTGGGAAGGAAAAACTCAGTTTTAACAGGAAGAAACATCTGGCAGAACCAGGCTCAGGGAGGGGCGGGGCCATCTGCCATGAAGCTTGAGGGTAAAGGGAGGGAGAAAAAAAAATACTATGGGAGAAAGAAGCAGATTTTAATATTTGCTGATGACTAAATACAGTACTGTTGAAAAACAAGCAGGGAGTGAAAGGAGATGAGTTAAGATGAAACACGGTGCATGATGGGAAGCCCCCAGCAGCCCAGGCCTATTGCAGCATAACTAATGGCTCAGGATCACCCGATCCAGCAGTAACTATAAGCAGAGAGAGCGTCTGTCTCTCGAAACCAAACTCAGACTTCGTTCCACAGTAGAGGGGAGAGTCTACATCCCATTCTACTTTTGAAACCAAAAGTAAGAATACAATTTGAAAGCAAAGTGCTCTGTTAGGATAATATGGTACATGGTTCAACTGAAGGGTTTTCAGAGCAGCCTTATAATAATGAATTAAAATAGAAGTAATAAATGCATCAACTGTTTTAGACAGGACGTTTCTAATTTTAGCGATTTTGCCCAAATGAATGAAGGCCGTGCTTTCCTGTTTTTATACTGGGTCCTCTTAAATATATGCATCAGGTCAATTTGGCTTAATCAACTTTTATTGGTCACATTCTGTCAGTGATTGGAGAGTTCATGATTTGGGCCCTGCCTATTACACACGGAGAATATAAACATACTTGCAATGCCTGCTCAGTATTGACAGCACAGTGAATGCCACTGACAGGCTGAACAGATTGGTGTAATTGGCTTGGAATTTAAATTTCATAGTGGAACGCATGCACTGGGCTAAGGGGGGAAAAAAGAAAAATTATACACATCTAACACTGAATATCTATATCCTTTTGCATATCTGGTTTAATTAGACAAACTATTCAGCTTTATTCAGGCCGCCAACACAAATCTGTTTCGCTGCACATTCAGACTGATTTTAGGACACGTGAACAGAAAAGAAAGTTTGAAATGCAACTCCAGCTGGATTTCTACAGCTGTGGATCAAGAATATTACATTTAAACACAACTAAATGTGAAAAAAAAAAATCATTTTAGAAATACAAATGGAAAACTAGACTAAAGGGAGGCAAACTAACTGAAACGATGTTGTGCACTTCGACAACAAATTTTAAAAAAAAAGAAAAATATACAACAAATCTCGTTCCTTTTAGACGCTGCTGGGTCAAGCCACAAATTTGTACTAAATACTTTTTCTCATTTGCAACATACATCATGCCAGGAGTGACAGACGCAGAGCTCGGGCTGCTGTTAGAGCACCAGGGGTATATCTGCTGGGGTTTGTGTACAGCCAACCTTAGCTTCGTAGTTACTGACCCCTCGGCTGTTACCGCAGCAACCTATCCCAATGGGCTAGTGATGACCACACACAAATCTGATCTGATCACTTGCAAATAGCAGTCTGCACGATCTGTCTCTACAGATGTGATTTGAGAAACAAATTTGATTTCCCCGCAGCCTGAACAAAGCCTCCAAGCTTTCTTTCTGGTTGTCATTCCTCAAACTGCTGCTGCTTTTCCGTCTAAGCAGAGGTTAATTGCAATTAATTGCCTTCACCTGGCAGCCCAGGTGTAATCAGCGCTTGATTGAGTAGCCAGAATGAAACCCAGCAGGGCTCTAAAGCAGAACCATACCCATCATTAACACCGTGTTGATGAAATTGTGCAGTAGAAAGAAAAATATTCTTTTTTTTTGTAATTGCCTTTACTGTAACTAAGAGAAACCTGCTAATTATCAGCCTAAATGCAGCCTAAAAGGGCCAAGACCTGCAGGAAACAAGCATGCCCTTCCCTCAGTCAATCACTGACTGTTAAATCAGACCGAGAGACTGACGAGGCTAGCACCCAACCGCAGCGGGCATATCGTTTCCTGTATTGAATGTGACTGAGAAAAGATGATCCAGTGGTGGTAAAAAGTAAAAAAAGAGGGTAGCAAAAAAGCATTTTGCCTAGTGTGGGTTTAACACCCCTATTGTGCCGTGGCTGTGGGGCGAATGCAGACACACATCATGCTCCCGTACCTTGTCATCCTTAGCTGTGGAGGCTGATACAGGTAAAGTGCAGTAATCAATTTGCTCCACTGGCAGGAGTGCTCCTTTAGAATACTAATCAGGTTTCTTCCCTTATTCTAGCCATTCCTCCACTGCTGCCCCCTCTGCCTTTCTCCTTTCTTGTTCACCTTTCTCATGACTTGACACCCCCAACCCCCCTGGTGCCCCAGACCTGACCAAATGCTAAAGGAGGGCGGGCTGTCTTCTGCACAGATAACTGCTGCCACTAATCAAGCCTACGTGCACCGGGGCGTGGGATTAAAAGAGCTTGCACAGCTTGACTCAGGCACTGAATGGTGGTAGCGCGTGCACATACACTTGCACAAGATCAAAAATTTAAAGGAAAAAAAAAAAAAAGAAGCCAGCAGTGCAGCAGTGTCTTGTCCTAGAAACACACATGCACACACGAGCCTCAGACGAGCAAACAACACAACAAGGTCAACTTAAAAGCTGATGTTAGGTGAACATTCTCGGGCTATAAAAGAACACACACAAGAAGATTAGATCTAAATTTGCTCCGCCAGTCAAAACGGGACTCAGTGGCGAGCCACCCATCTCTATCTCTCAGAACACATGTCACGCAGGGAGCCGCAGTGTTGTGTGCATCTAAAGCGGAAGAGGAACAAACTCAACTGCGAATTGACAGGGCCTTAATTCCAGTTCGTTTTTCATTTGGGGAGATGGCTTACAACAAGAGGGGAGGGGAGGGGTCTCTACACCATATCAAACACATGCTGGAGTTGCCTGGAGGCTGTAACAAAGCATCCTCAGTGTTGTGCTACACACACACACACACACACACACACCCACCCACAGAAGTGTATATATATATATGTATATATAGGTGTGTGGGTGGGTGTGTGTGTTTCAGAAAAAGAGGAGACAACGCCACCCTATGCATCAGCAGGGATATTTCATTATGTACATAACGAGTGCCATTAATCGCTCTTAACAAGAGGACACAACCTCACCTTGGCAGTCTCACACGCACAGCAGGAAGGTGGGGGTGGGGGAGATGAAAATATCTATAGCGCGCACTGAAATTAAAATTCACCACACTCAAGGACCCGCCGCCTCCTTTTGACCGACCACATCGCGGCCCGAGGGTGCGTGGAGGCAAGCCAGCAGTCATATAGGAGCTGCTCGCCTGATAGACGCATAAAAACACATTAACAAAAAAAAAGAACTTAAAAAGAAGAGAAGAAGTGTTAGGAAAATGTCGCAGTGGCGGTTGCCAGCAGGGGCTCGTGCCCTTGACATACTGACACGGGTGGAAGGGGGGAGGGTGTCATGTGACACTCCTGTCATTCACCTGATCACCCGCCTGCCCTCCTGGCCACCTGGCAAATGCACCCCCCCCCCCTTGTGCCGATATATCACCCACCTTCGTGCGACCTCATCTTCCCTGACCTGGCATGGGTACCCACCACCCTCCCCCTCCCCCACTACAGCACCCATGCCCATTGCCACCACCTCTGCCTCTCTGCAGTACCCTGTCAGCCCCATCGCTAGCTCTCACTGCTCCCCCCTCTTCCCTCCCTTCCCCATCACCACCACTACCCCACCCCCGCGGCTGTGCAGCAAGGTCAGGTGGGTCACCGTGTCCTCATCTGTAATCCGCTGCCATTCGTCAGCAGCCCCGGCCCAAGCTGGAGGAGAGAGAGAGAGAGAGAGAGAAAGGAGGCTCTCCGACGAGGGGAGAATGCCCAATTAAGCAGCTGTCACACACACACACAGCTCAACACAGCAGAGCAGGAGAGAGAGCCCGAGAGGGAGGGAGGCTGCAGAATCAGCCTACTGTCCACAGACACAGGGGTGTGGTGGGGGAGTGTACATGAATCCTTTCAGCTGTGAGTGTCTGTGTATTGTTTGGGAGTGTGTGTGTGTGTGTGTGTGTGTGTGTGTGTGTGTGTGTGTGTAGCAGTTGGACGAGGTCAACTTCAGTTTAGACATGTAGGACTGCTGTCTGAAGTATGTCAGTGGTGATGGGGGGGGGGCAGACTTTAGAAAAGAAGAGATGCTAGAAATCTTAAAATGACAAAAGTGCTGAAAACACTCTTGAGTATTGCTTTTATGTGTAACCACAAAATTAATGAGATGATCGGGGAGAAGTGGTTAGATGCTCCTTGGGAAATTAAAAAAAAATAACCCCCCAAGAGATAATCATTGGCTAAAAGCCAATTGGCTGTTAAAAAAAAAAAATCCAAAGGCCGGTCGACACTAACCCCACGGTGGACTGTAGGTTTGAGCAGGTAGAGTTACACTGAAATTCTTTACAGTCACAGACTAGCAGCAGATATCAAATGGGTGACAAATATCCCATAATTGGATCATTCATCACCAGCAAACGCGTCTGTTTTGAGTAATGGGAAAACTAATCAGCAAAAATGATACAGAGACGACTCCACGCCAGGCAGCAGGAAGATTTATGCCAGAGCGATTCCAGACTCAAGCCTGTACCTATTGATTGTTTAGTCTAAATGCTTTTTCGTTTAATCAAAAGAAAGAGTCAAAATGGTACTATGCCAGCTGGGTGATGAACAGGTGTGATCGAGCCTCGGGTCTAGGGCACAGAGGGATTCTTAGTTGGTGAGAGGAGGCTCTTTCCGTACTTGCATCTTCCTTAGTAATACCTTAAAATGTCAAAGTTCAGCAGGGTTCAGTAGAGCTTCAAATCCAGCTTTGAGTGGTTAAAAAGGATTGCGTCACAAGTGTGAGGGACACTTATCCAGTAAATCCTGTCTGAGTAGAGAGTACAGTTCACGGGGACTTAAGCTAGATGTCATACAATGCTGTGAAGTATTTGCCCCTTCCTGACTTCTTATTTTCTTGCATATTTCTCACACTTAAATGATTCAGATGATCAAACTAACTTTAATATTAGACAACGATAACCCGAGTTGGTAAAAACAGAAAAAAACAAAAAAACAATGACTTTCTAGTTTTTAATTGATACATTTCATTTATTAAGGGAAACGGGCTATCCAAACCTACCTGGCCTTATGTGGAAAAGTAACTGACTTGAACCAAACTGGGGGACTTTTTTACCAGAGGCCACTGGATCACGATTGGAGTCCATGAGTTATTACAAGTTCAGCCTGAAGAGCTTCAAACATTACAGCTTTTGACAGGCTAGCATGCTTTAACATTAATAGCCCTACATGGATATCACAGTGCGGGAAAACAGTATTGCTACAACTACAACATCACTGAGTTTTGCATCATGGTTTCAGAGCTATTCCAACCCTGCTAAGTACAACTGGACACTGTGTAGCTGCAGGAGAAGCCACATCAGCTGCTGGCTACTCATAAATTAGGATTTGGAGTTGTATGTTTTTCATGCCTTTTGCTTCTGAATAATCAGAAGCAATTAAGTAACCATTCTAAAGAAGCAACACGAATCTGGTATGTGTTATTAAAAGTTACTTTCCTTGTGCCAAAGGATCCACATGTTTGATGTGAGTTTTACACTGGATGCCTTTCCTGACGCAACCCCAAAAGATATTTGTGCGACAGAAATAGTTTTAGAACGTACCACACACCGACTCCAGATCTCCTTACATTCTGCATTTTGTAATAATGAAAAAGATTTGTTTGCCTGCATCTTGGATCATTCCAGAAACAACACAATGGTACCAAATGAGACTAAAGAGTCCACTATTAATGTCACTGCAAAATCTCTATGAAGCCCAGCAGACTCACTACAAGTCCCCGTGGGTATACTTTAGTAATTTCTGTCAGGCCGTATCACTGCACAGCTCCACCCATCTCTGTGATTGTTATTATAATGACTCAGTGTTTTGTCGGCCAGTTCTTCCTGCGTTCTTCCAGCACTGAAAGTACCTAAAGTGCTCCCAAAGTCTAAAGATTGTAATCTGTGATGTCATATTGATGCATAGCCTGAAGCAGCTCCATTAGCGGCCCGGGAGACTGACTTTGTGGACTCATACAATGTCTGCCTGTACTTTTACATCTACAAGGAAATTTAGATGATAGTGGGGCTATTAGTTCTGTTCCAGAAAACATAGCCTTATCTCCGTCCAAAAATCATTCTCCATTACATTCACCTTGTACTTCTTTTCCAATAGTTGTATATTGGTGTAAAATAACAGATGAGGAGGCGATAGATGGACTAGCTCAGGAGCAAAATATACTCTCTTGAAGCTAAATTGCATAGAATAATACGCTAAATGGATTCTGTTCATCATGTGAGTCTTTAATGAGTGAAATCCTCCCCACATTTTCCTGTCACAGGGAGGTCAGAGGTCAGCTACGTAATAGGGCCCCAGGACAAATCAGCGTAGCATCGTGCCAAAAACAAGGACTTGAACCCAGATCCTCAGGCTTAAGTCAACCACGAGCCCGCTGCCCTAAGTGAAATCCTGATATGTACAGCTGTGTGCTATTGTAGGACAAGGCCATATTCTCACACAGCGTAATTGGCGCCGCAAACCGATACCTGATTGACCAGCGAACACATGATGACAGTGTAAACAAGCAGCACATGAGCTGGTGAGCCTATAGATACTACAATACCCCCCTACCCACTCCCACACACACACACTCTATTAATGACACTCACTAATGTTCTCTTTGGTTATTATGACAGCAAGACGTGTACCAAAAGGAAGACCGCGTTTATTATTGCAAACAGAAACCTAGGATCTACCCAGGACAGAGGTGTCAGGATAACTGTGTCATTTTAAAATCAAAGCCTGATATTGTGGCAGTAATGCAGATATGATAATGTAGCTGCTCTTTGTATGTTTTTACAGTGAAGATCCCCTCCACCTCCATGTACATGGATTTTGACTTTGATTAATTTGCCATAAAAGGTAACACAGAACGCAGAGTTACAGAGGAATGACAGCATTATTGCTAATATTCGATATCATGCAATAATATCAAGAGATATTGAGACAACATTGTGCATTTTTTGACTACGGTAATGTGGACGTGAAGCAAAGAACAAACAGATAATAAATAAATACCATAATGTAGATTATGTTAAATCACTCACCTGTTGGGAAACAGGTGAGAGAGGCCCAAAAATGCAAGTTCTGATGGCATTTTTTAAGCGCAAATCTTGGCTGGAAGCATCAGTTAGCATGAATTAGCTCAGAACTGTTGCACCACAGTATGTGAAGAAGTCATCTCTAAATGTAATAAAATTTCATATCCAAGTGCATAATGGACACTGGGCACGTGGATGATTACATGTCTTCAGCAGACCACTATTTACTGGTAATATCTAAGGAGTAATATAGCTTCCAGGCTCGACTACATTAAATATAAACAAGAGAGAGCTACACTTTTCCTGTATCATGTTATACAGTTACGCACACACATGCTAACAGTTTTATGTCATTTGTGTCATGATAACATTCCCATTGAAGAAGTCGCCATTAATTTTTCTGACACCTCTGTCTCTGACACCGTAGTGTCAAACGGCCACGGCCTGTTGTCACATTTTCCCCTGACCTGACTACACCTATATTTCAAACTCGTCACACTCAAAACTCCAAACACTGATGTTGAAAGGAGCACTTTAGGAACCTGCCGGATTCTGAAGGATAGCCTAGTTTTTTTTACATTAAACTGCTGAGTAATTATTCAGATTGCAGGTGCTTAGCTGCAGCTGGAAAACAGTTTAATTTGGAATAAGAGCAACAGTTAAAAGCATGAAACTCCTGGATGTGCCACCGCAACGCTACTTCCCATCTGAAACCACCTGCCGGTGCACTATACTTAGCCCGGACAGCAGCGTGCGCTCTTTGCAGGTTAGATTCACAAATGCTAAGACTACCTTTCAGCTCAAACTCAGAACTGAAGGGCACTTGCCATTGGTTCCCTGTCCCTTTAAATAACTTTGAGACCCCTTTTCTCTTCTCTACCTCCCTCCCCCGAGGTTTATCACAGTGACTCTTCTCTCTTCCATCTTCTCCTCTCTCTCCCCCTCCTCTCTTTCACACACACACACACACACAAACCCTGCCTGTATGTGTGGCTGGCAACTACAAAGCAGTTAGCCAAGCATCTCTTGGCTCTGTGCAGAGAGAATAAGACACTCTCATTACTGCCCTTAAAAAGCTCTTGCCCTCACAAAATCCACTGTAGACCCAGACACCGGCACAGAAAGTCACAGGAAAGACTCAAAAGAGTTAATAAAGGCTACTTTTTCACCCCTCTTACAACTCAAGTCACATGCGACTGTGTGTGCTTGTCTGTGGATGATGGTTTTTGCACCCGCCCCCCCTCCTTTCCAGCCCCCTTTCCTGTTCCTCTTTAATGTCACAGGGCTGGCTCATATGACCTTGAGCAGCAGCGTTGGCACGGCAAGAGCGAGAGCTGCCTCGCCTGCGGGCGCCCTTGAACTGGATCTGCAAGACAAAAAAAAAAAAAAAACGGGGGGAGAAAAAAAACCCTTCATGCGGCCTGATAGACATCTCAGCCCTCCTCCTCCTGCCCCCCCACACCTATCCTCCCCCTTTCTCCTCAGCTCTTTTATTCAATCTACGCCACTCCTTATCTGTTCCCCCTGGTGGGAAGAGATTTATCAGGATGCTGTATCTTTAACCTCTCTATCAGACGGAGATAGAAACAGAATTTCAAAATGTCTGACCGGCCCTGCGCAGATTTATTTTTAAACCTCCTCCTCCTCCTCCATGCACAAGCCCCGTGCCATTTCAGGAAAGGGGTTTGGAGAAGGGTGTGTGTGTGTCTGTGTGGGTGAAGGGTGAAGGGTTGCTTTATGGAATACACCTGTGTGATGAGACTGCCATCCACTCCAGAGGTGTTGTTTACGTATATGGAAATTCCAGACCGTTCCCCTCCTGGCTCTGCTCTGAGCCTTTAGCACACATGGTGACCCATAGCTTCAAAACAAATATCCCGGCCTCTGTTTCGGGAACAAGTGCCAGCTTAATGACCAATCAAGGATCTCGGGCCTCGAGAGAGGGGGCGGTGAATCAGAACCAGTGTTTTGACAGGTTGATGATGACCTGCTGGGTCCCAGTGAGGACCTCTGATTTTCTAAAGTAAACACCACAGTCCACAGTCCAAAGTCTGACTCTGCGCTGTCCAACTCTTGCAATTGCCCGAGAGCTGAGTAAGTCTACTGTAAAGCACAAAGGAGATTTTTTTTTTTTTTAAATCAGCAGTAAACACTGGGCCACCCTCCCTGCGACGGAGACTCAGGCCACCAAGGTTCAAGTGATACTGTAAATATTTGCATCGCCCCGTTACAGGCAGTATGTTCAATACTGAGCTGGAAATTCATAAAAGGACATTTCTCTTGAATGTAACACTAATACGCTGCAGAACAGTGTGTGCACAGAGGACAGGCCCTCCTTCTAGCCCTCCTACTGGTTCTCTTCATGCCTGACCTTTCAAAACTGTAATATTATCACATGTCATATGCAGGCCTGCTGGAAACCATCTGCTAAAGGCAATGTGGTGGCTCCCTATCACCAAAAAGAAAAAGAAAAAAAGGAAACACCGGCTATATTGGCCGAGCACTGGTTCCGACTGGTTTACTGCTCAGCGTGTCTCACCTTCACACACACAAACACACACGTAGAAAAACAGACGGGGCCACGCACACACGCCCTCAGAGGTTGTTGTTGAGCGACATGAGCCACAAGCGCTCTCCTCGATTACTGTTAAGGGGCTTTCGCGCAGAGACACGAAGTTCTGGGGCTAAGAATAACATTAGGCAGGTCTGCTTCCCGGCAGCGGCAGAAAGAGCTCGGGAGCCACAGAGGGGAGCTGCATGTGCGGACTAACACAGAGTCTTTCCTGCTAATCCAATCCCCCGCCATGTTTAGCCCCACCTCGGGATATTATGTTATGTTTGTTAGTGTGACACCTCTGCTAATAAGGCTGTTTTTACAGAGAGCGAAACCAATAAGATTAACATTAGCCAGGACTGATACAGGCAAAGAAAACAGATTTTTTTTTTCATATCAGGGAGATGGATGTGCTGAAATATTAAAAGGCCCACTATAGATTCCCCCTGCACCCCTCCCTCCCTCCCCCCTAACTCCAGAAGAGCCAAAAAAACAGACTCGTTTGTGGAGGCACCACAGTGTCCTGAGAGATTCATTACAGGCAGATTTGTTCCACATAGTGAAATATGAGTGAGCTCTACTGCCTGAAAATTGCATTGCTCCATAAGCAGGCCCCGACGCCAGAATGAAACCCCGATTTTCAGTCCTAAAGGTCTTAGCTCAGTACGACAACCGCGGCAATTATTTGCGAGGAGGAGATCAAGCCCAGTGTTTATCCCGCTTTGTCTGTCTGAGGCACAGCGGGAAGACACAAAGGCTATGAAATAACAAGCAACGTGTAGGATCGATATCAAAAACACATGCTTACTGCGGCTAGTCCCTTTCTCTGCCACACTGGGTCCTTTTGCCAACAATCAGCACGAGCAAAATTGACCGAACCCTAATTCGAGCGTCTTAAAAATTAACCTGTAGTTAGGAGAAATTGCAGCCATGCTTGACAACCATGTCAGTCCAGCTGAACAAGCATGTGCGCTGCTCCTCTAAACCACAGTTGAACTCGGTACAGTAAATAACCTGACCCGAATAAAGTCAAGAAAATCCTGGAGAAGGCAGGCTATATTTAGCAAACAGCAGCCCGTATGTCAGAGAAAAGAACCAGAAAAGAGCCTTTGCTTAAAAGCGTGTGTGGCTCGGGCTTTGAGCCTGACAGGTCTGACTGCAGAAATCAAACGCTATTACTGGAGACTGAGAGGGGAAGAGAGGAACTTATAGGAGGTGGCAGTACTTTAGAGACTCGTGCACTACTGTAAGACTTATACTATACGCGCATGTGTGTGTGTGTGTGTGTTTTTTGAAGTGTGGGGCTGGGGAGTGAGGAGAGACCTCAGCGCTCAGCTTGGGGCGTATAATCTATGGTTCATTTGCAGCTTTTCTCCCCGGTATGACAAGCCGTTTACAAGACATAGCCTCTGCTGCTGACCCAGTTCTGAGTGGCTGCGTCTCGCGACAAGGCCCTGCCTCCCCATCAGGCCCTGCTCCTCGTCTAACTGACGATAACACCACCACCCTCTGCCTTCGTGAACTGTGGGAAAAAAAAATAGGTCGCCCTGACCCACTTTTCTTCTTTTTTTTCTTCTCTTTTCTCTCCCCTCCCTAACGTCGTGCAAGGAGTTCTGCAGAGCATGATCGAGGGAGACAGTGAAAGGGTGAGGGCGAAAGATAGAGAGAGAGAGAGAGAGAGGGAAACAAAGGAATAAAAGAAGTTAAAAAGACAGGCTCAGACTTCTCTCTGATCATTCCCCACATTCTGGCGGCCTTTGGATTACAGCCGACCGTTATCAGCTGGCCTGCTGCATGTTTGGCAAAAAACCCTCCCACGCCTTGAAACAACAACTGCTCCTGAGGTTAAATACATCTACAGGCCTCTACCATTCCCCCTTTCCACTTCTACCTCTCCTCTTCCAGGTGGCCATTATCTCCCGTCTTACTGGGAATACTAAATAGGAACCCTTTGCCTTATTTAAACGCAGACGCACACGAGCTACTTTGCAGTCATTTGACACCCATGAAAGGATGACCTGTCATACAGCCTAAAAAAATTTTTCCCGGGGTGGTGGGTGGCTTTACTAGAAGGCTAGCTGAAGCCAGGAGCTGCCTTAATGCCTGGTAGCATGCTCTCTGAATGTCTCCGCCAGTTAGCCCAGCTCATAAGATTTCTGAGATCACATGCATGGTCCTCTCATGCAGTCCTCAGCAAGCTGCACCCGCAGTACATCATGACTCTCTCCCTCTCTCTCTGAGGTTAGTGAAGAACAGCTGAGAGTTTCATTCATTTAGAAACGTTTGTTGTGGGACTCGCTGCGTTTTCAGTGTTGATTCCTGCTTGAAGCCACAGTGAAATATCTCGCCAAAGCACACGGTTTTTTGCTGTTGATTTAAATATGAATGCACCTGTCAAAAAATAAATAAATAAATCACCAATCATCAGTCACTACTTGCTGTAGCTTAGCAACCTTTTAGCTTAGCTTCTCCTCGAGACCTATATTTGTAGGAGGCAAACTGACAATTACCTTTAAAAACCTTTAAAGCGACTTACTGAACAGTTCAGTTTGAATGATAGTGTTCCACTTCGTTTTTATTGCTGCAGTAAGCCACTTGTTACCGTGCATTTTACACGTTAGGCCTTTTAAAACCACAGGATGACTTGCAGAGCATTTGGTTACACAAATCTCTTACAAATAGACTGTCGAATAGCTCTCCTGACATTAGCGTGCCTTATGCTGGCACCCCGGCGTCACAGTGTGCCCACGCTAGAATATTAGGCCCGCCAGATGCTAGTGACGACATGTGTTTCGCGTGTACTCATTTGCATCAGCCACAGTTTGACACTTTTAAAAACCAGAGGAGGGTTGACCTGCCACTAAACTCTCACCAGCTTGGTGCTAAGCCCCTGCGTGCTAATGGTGACCTAGTGCACACAGACATGTTGGTGCCTCAGAGACAAGCTATGAAGAACGCTGCTCCACTTTCCCATGCTGCCAGAAATGCTGCAAAAACAGCAGAGCTGTGCTGTATCCCTCTAAGTGCACCAAATATGACCAGAGAGCAAATGGCTGTTGGAAAAAAAGGAGAAAAAAAGCAGAATCGGGTGTCAGGTCTCTTTATTCAACGGGGGTTGGTGGAGGTTCTAGCTAAGTGGGTGGATGTAGGTCAAGCCCTGCCTCTTCGTGAGGTCAACACTGAATGGAAGGGGAAGGTGGCTTAGACAGAAAGAGGCCCTGGATAAACCACATTCGTCTGGCTCTTGTGCCAGCGCTGGCCCTAGACGTGTAAACAAAGTTACACAAGCACACAGCTCCTCAGTGATAACGCTAGGTGTGTGTGTGTGTGTGGAAAAAAAACCCATCACACACGTTACAAAAGCTTGACTGTTGCTTTAACAGTCCAAACGCTCCCTGTTTAATGGCATATAAGTTGGTGACACTTGTTTTATTCTACATAACACAGTTACAGGTGAAGAACACCTCCGATTGGCTGATGCTGTAAACAATCAACCGAATTATACAAGCTACAGGTTTGTCTTGTGTGTACGTGAGCTAAAAGCGTGTCAGGCGGGTGGCGGCTGATGTCTGATTTTAAAATGTCACATCCTGGCGGGTGATCGCCTTAATTTAAGTTGCTCCTAACAAGCGAACTCCCTGCACTTAATCAAGAAAGCTTCTGAGCAGTTGGGACTGCAGGGGAGGCCCACTGGGTGGTGGGGGCTGGGGGTTATCTGTGATTAAAAAATACAAACAAGTGCTGATTTCTAATTTTCACTTTTTATCCAAATTTTTAAAAAGTATTATTCATACGCTAAAGTTAACTTTAAAAGAAGAAATTATGCATCTCAAAATACCGAGGACACATAGATGCTGATGCAAACAGCCAATATCAATACCAAAATTGATATTTTTTTCTATTAATTTTGATGTTTTCATTTTATCTTCATTTCAAAATCTTGATTTCAAAATTACTGGCCAAAACTGACAACAGGTAAATATCAGCATTTTCTCATTTGCTGATGCGCAGATATTAGTCGACATATTGGCTGTTGCTGCAGCAGACTGTTTGGCCCTTAGACAGGTGGAAGACCCTGATGCAGGTACAAAGAAAAATGGTTCTGACAACCAATATTTACTTGGAGTAGAGATTACTACACCATGTATGAAAAGTAAACCTATTCATATTTTTTGGTTATTTTGGATAAACATTCTCACTTTTCTTCCAGTGGCATAAACTATTTGCCGATGGGTATTATCTGGTGCACTTAAAGGGGACTAATTTGGCTAATGTCTAAACTCAAAGTTTTATTTGTGGACTTCACTTGAGTAGATTTGCATGATTTACAGTTTAAAATAATCCTTATTTCTTGGCCTCGGTGCAGCCACTCAGTTCAGCTCTGCTGTCTCAAAAAGCCGCTTCAGCTCCTTTTACGATCAGGCACACTTTAGGTGAACTTTCTTCTGATTGGCTGCCCCTCGTAAACCATATAGTGACATCAAACAGAGCCAAGAGTAGAAAAAAAGGTTTGAAACAGAACAAATAGAGCAGCGATAATCCCAAACCTTTGGCTCATAGGGATCACATATGCCATGAAGCCATGTTTAATATGAACACCCACCACTGTGACAGTAAAAAACCAGAACTACATGCAGCCATAAAGGAGCTAATGAACACAGTCTTGTATAACACCCAACTCGCTCCTGTAAGGGGATCAGTTAGAATATGGTATGCCACAGTCTGCTTTCTAATAATGAGCGAGATGAGAGGCACAAACAGATGAGAATGAGCTCCGCAGAGAAGAAGGAGGAAGAGTACGTTCCTGTCATGAAAACAAGACAGGAAAATTAGTCGTTGGCTCTTCGTAAAGCTGCCACAGATACCAGGTGCCACTGAAGCAGCATTCACGCTCATATCGTGGGTAGACAGGTAAACAAATCATCATATAAATGTAGATGCTGCCCGGATTCATTCTTTTTGCATTTTGATCCTAAATTTAGGACTCATTTAATGAAATATCGTGATATCAGTTATCTCTGAAAGAACCAAGTTGCTCCTGATACAAAAGCATCCTGGAATTTAAGGAATAAATAAGAGTCCCATTTTCTGTCACCACACACACACAACATTGAAACTCAGCATCGTAACAGGTCCCAATTAGCCTGAGAAACAGTGGCTCTCGTTGACTGTCCAGTTCTCCCAGCGTAATATCAAGACAAGTTTCTGGGGGGGGGACCCCATGTCATTTGCCTAAGGTTTATTAAAGCAGCTTTAACAAAGTGGGCTGGGATCCCTATTTACACAGCCATATGGTAAACGTATCCAGGGGCCAGATATGTTAACATTTGAGCATAAAAATACTCTGAAGCAGAGACAGGAGCATGCTCTAAAGTGAGACAGTGAGCCAGCGTGGTTTAAAACAGCGGGGCAGCTGTGGGGAGTGAGGGAAGGCAACTGCAATAACACACATCCTAGCAGCCAGCTCGCTCTGGACATGAATCACTCTGGACATGAAACGACCTTTCCCTGACATATGCTGGTATCAGTGATTGAGAATCGAGTAGATGACTAAACCTGCTCCTTTCGTCAGCACAGTCAGAGTGGAAACTTGTAGTAGCCATTCTCAAATTCAGATAAAGGCTCACTGGAGCCGCACTGCTGGGTCTGACACAACCTCGACCCCGTTTGACCTTGGGAGCGATTACCAAACTGAACGACGGCCCCCGCGGCGACACACATGCCTGTAGCGAGCGTCTCCGCCCCCTCATCCTGGTAGACATACAAGGTTGGGAGAGAGGACAGGGGGTGAGGCTGGGTGAAGGGTGTCACATGATTGGATCTCCTTCTGGAGAGTTACTTAAAGAGCCTCCTCAGCAATCAGGTCAAGGTCATGTTCTAGCCCTAATGCCAAAGGAAAAGAGAGAAGTCTGTGAATGTGAATGTGCGTGCGTGTGTGTGTGTGTTATGGAAGAGTGCACAAATAGAGAGGGGAGGAGGAATGACTACATGTTCAGCAGTCCTGGGTCCTTGACAACTCGAAAACACAAGTTATGATTCTATTAGCTGTATTAATCTTCCTGCTTAGTGGACACTTTTATTCAAAGTCACTTACACGATTATCACTCTTGCACATCTCTTTCCATTTCTACTGCTGGATATTTACTGGAGGAATCCAGGTTAATTACCTTTGCTCAAGGGCAGAGGGTGAGCAGTGTATGAGCCAGCAATCTTCTGGTCACCAGTCCATTTTCCCTAAGTAATAGGTCATATGGCTGCCTCCAGTCATCAGCCCAGTGCTTTCCATCTCCTCTCAAATGGCCTCTCTACCACTGGAAGCCTTCTAACACAGTTATGAGAAAGCTGTGCTGCTGAATCCCAGTCTCTCGGTCTGTTTACCCGGCTGTAGTGAGGACTACAGTGAATAACGTCACCTCGCTAATGGATTTACAAGTGGGCTGAAGGTTCACAAAAGGACGGCATGTTTCTGAAATTCTAGAGACAACTGTGAGTGAAGGAGGGAGGCTGGGGTTATGCCAAATGTCCTCAGCCCTTCCTTTGCGGCATGGGCATGCATTCGTTTCTCATTTAGCTGTGTACCACCTATTTAGCCACGTTCTGTTAAAAAGATATTTATTGAAAGTGCAATGAATCATTTCTCTTCGCTGACAATTTTTAAATGGACCGAAGGGAATCTGTAATGTCCAAGCCATTAGAAGGCTGCTCTCCACGCAGCTCTAATGGAATATTATCTTGGATGAATGACAAATATCTACCTTGGAATTGCATGCAAGACACTGAGTGTTTCAAGGGAAATTTTTTGACATTCCTCTATTTAAAAAAGAAAAAAAAAAGACAGATAATGTGCTGCAGATCTATCTGAACTCGCACAGCTCGACTCTCCACGGCCACCCGCACAGGTCTCTTGTTGCTCAGCAACAATTCAGCTCATCACTAGAAGCCAAAAAGTTACACAATTACAGTTCAAGCCAAACAAGGGTTAGAGGTGTGCAACGTTATTAAGCGAGATATAGCCATCTTTCATAAGGTGTGGGTCTGACTGAATAAGGAAGCGGGGAAACCCCAGATGATGCATTTTCCTCCAGCAGGAACCAAGCAACGTGTGTGAATGCTCGCTGGGTGACAACACCGCCCTGCAGGGGAGGTGTCGTTGGGCTGACGGTGTCCAGCCGTTGCTCCCGGATACAACAAAAGTTTAACAAAGCCTCAATCTGGAAACACAAGCTCAGAGCTTATAGTATATATATGTATGCCCTGCTCCCTCTCTCCTCCTCCACCGCCACCACTCACCCCCCGCCCCACCCCTCCACTGTGCTGTGCAATATATCCATCATTCATTCATAAATTCTGAAAACTCCTCTTTAGTTAATTGCCTGGGAAAATTTAATTTCAAACGAAAGCTTTTAAAAGAGAAAGATATAATTAAGTTGCAGGGATCTCTCTGCCCGCCCCCCCACCCCCCGTCCAGGGGTGCCAAGGGGACGTGTGCTGTGAGCTGTGGAGCTCTGCACCGCACTGCTCCGTGTCAGGGAAGTCATACACCCATGTTTAAAGCAGAACGTTACGTAAAGCCTCCCCCTCTGCACAGGCTTACTGCACCAGACGCTGTGTCCTTGCCTGGGCTGCTCAAGGTTCCCAAAAGGACAGGCTGCTAAGAAGTTAGGAAGGACAGGGCCCTGTGATAGCCTGCAAAAAAAAAGAGAGGGTAGACGGGAGGGTGGGTTGCTGCTTGTGACAGCCTTGGACTTTGAATTCAGCGCCAGACAGGCTCATGCATCAATCCCTCAACTTACAAAGACAAGGCACTAACCTTGACGAGGCCAGGGACTCTTCAGGAATGAGTGGCATTTTCACTTAGCCCCAGCTTCTCCCCTGTAGTCCTGCCACATAACCTGCTTAAAATAAGACACAGTTGAAGAACAGTTGACCTCAGTCACTGGACTCTGTGACCCATCGTTCTAGCCCTCAACCCTCAGGTTTCTTCCACCACCCCGGGGGGGGGGGGCTTCGCTACAACACATGGGGAGGTCGCATAAATAGCATTTAGTGCACAAGATGCCTGTCAGAAAGTGTTTTGTTTGAGTCACCGCACACGCTCGAGTGAATCCACGTTTGCTGTGATGCTCGGGATTATCACAGACTTAATTACATCCATCCTCCGACTGTTGCAGCTAGACAATTCTAACAAAAGCTGCAAACACACAGACAAGCATCTACTGGCATTATGCTGTTTATGCCACTGCAGGACAACACGGCAGACATCCTCCATCACGTGCACGCACGCAGGCTGGGCATGCCTGCCGTCTATGAGCATCTGTCCTCATTCCCTTTTGCAGCCTGCCCACTCTGACACGCCTGTGACACTGGCCTGCTTGTGTCGAAGCACTTTCCCCCCCTCATCTGACTGCAGCAGCATCCTGGCTGCACACTCACCACAAGAGTAGAGAAAACCTCCCTACTGCACCTCTACAGCCCCCGGGGCGGCAGCTCTGCTATAGGTGCAAGAGAGGCAAAGAGAGCCAGAGATGGAGGGAGAGAGCAGAGGGAGGGGGAAGTCAGTTCCACTCCGCTCCGCTGCTGTGACCGCACCAGCCCGGCCAGGAAAAGAGTCAGCTTCTCTCACATCACCCAGGAGGTCTGCTGCTCCACGCTACATCTCCTCAGTCTTTACTTAACGTACCAGAGGAGTGGTACAGTGGAGACTTGATGTTACCACACTACAGGCTAGCTTGATGCCGTTTCCCTCCTCCGCTTCATTGATCTGCACACTGGGCCTCGGCGGTGGTTGTTTTCGAAAGGGGCCGATGCTTCATGTGGGTAATTTATTTGACCCGTAGTATCTCGCTCTTTCAGCCTTCCGTCCTCGATTAGCGAGTAATTTCAGCAAAGTCTAAATAATTCACGGCAACTGCAATCAGCAGCGATCAATTGGGGGAGATAATTGAAGGGCCTGTCATTGCAGCCAAGGCCAAGGTGAAGTGTGAAGGCAGAGGGGCGGAGAGTTGGAGGTGAAGGCGAAAGCCAAAAGGGAGGAGGAGGCGGTGGTGGGTGCAGGGGGGCACGAATCATTCAACAGATGAGTTCTGGCTAGTATAGCTTTCAGGGATTGCAGAGAAGGAGTCCATCTTTCTTCCTCACATTTCGTCATTCCAGCCTGCATCCAGGAGCGGTGGCTGTAAAGCAGCGTTTAGCAGTTACTGCTTTGTCATCAAAATGAGTCTCATTGACTTTGGCTGCCTTCTGCTCGTGACAGAAGCAGGAGCGCTGTCTCTGAATGAGACACAGCGGCTCGCTATGACTGAGAGCAGAAATCTTTTAAGTGGGAAGACACCACAACTGCCCCCACGGTGATGTCATTTCCAAAAGCAACAGCAAACTTCTGTAGTTCCACATCACTTTCTGACTGTGTAGGCATTCTAGGGGGAGAAAAATCGGAGAAGATGCACTGAAAATACACCCCGATCAGTAAACGGCACACATGCATCTTTATGTGTGCTTATCTGCGTGACCCATTTCTGCTTGGTTTAGAATAGCGGTGTTCCAGTAGTAATTTGAATGTCTATTTCAATTCAGCACTGTTGGCTTCCATCAGTCTGTATTTATGCATTAGTCAGTCAAGCCCTGATATTTTAGCCTAGTGCTCATTACAATCATTTTCAAGAAATTTGCTTATGTAAAAGCCACTGACAGACGATCGGAGCCAGGGATGCACTGACAGATCAGCTGAATATCGGCCGATAAGTTATCAGCAGATAAGACTGCATTTACTGATATCAGTTTGGGCCTTTAATTTTTTTTTTTTTGGGGGGGGGGGGGTTCAGGCTGTAGTTACTCAGATTTTGAATTTAGTATGAAAAATAATCACATTACAAGACAGGAAAAAAAAAGGAGAAATGTCATTACAGATTACAGGCTGGAGGGGGGGTTTGGCGTGTAGGTAAGGTTTGTGCATTTCTCTAAAAAATGGTAAACATAACAAGAAAGGACTGAAAAAGTATAAATATGGAGTATCGAGCAAACCTTTATTTGTGACACAGGCACTGGGCAAGAATTTGTATGGAAGAGGGGACAGAGAAGATTAGCACTACTTAATAGTAAATCAGAGAAAAGTGATCATTTCAGCTTGTTGATTGAACACAACACTGACTTCTGTCTTGTTAATTAGAGATAAATGTTTCATTCTGACTGTGAAATTTACAGCACAACTGTCACGTGTAAATCTTTTTCCTGTTACAGCCGCACTTCTGACCATTGTTATTAGAAGAGTGTCTGCTGAACAAACAAACGATAAATGGAACAATAAAATGATTTGGTTTAATGCACGCCCCGCGCTGGCATTATGGAGCCCAAACAATTAGAGAAATGAGTTTGTGGCCCAAAGGTGTCTGGTTTTGAATCCTCAGTGGGCCGACAAGAGCGCGGGCCTGTAAGTAGATGAGAAATGCACTTCTGCTCCTCACATCTACTGTCAAAGTGCCCTTGAACAATGTTCGGTGGCCAACAACACAAGTGCTGGGCATCTCCCAGGTCTATAATAAATCAAAAACTCTGCAGTAAATGCATGACACTTGTTCTGGTAGATTGCACATTAGTTTTTCTTTTTTTTTTTCTTGCTGCCGAGTATCTCAGCAATCAAAAAGCGGACGCCACTCTCAATTTCTGTCCACCCTGTGCTCGTGCTGTGGTCTATGACAGATTTCCAAACAGTAAGAGTTTGAGCTGGCACAGTGGCAGTAGTTAGGGAAGCTGCTAGTAGAGGTAAGTGGCTGGGCAAGTACTCTGTGGAGTCATCCTGTGAAAAAAAATACATTTTATTACAGCGATTTCTCCTTTACATAATTCAAAGTCACAAAGTAGCAACAAGCAGGGGGATTCTGAAATTACTTTGTGTTTTCCACGATGTGCAAAAGAGATGTGCAGAACACACCTGCAAGAGCACACACACACACACACACACACACTCATGTCAAAACTTGCCACTTTCATACAGCAGCAGCAGCAGCGGCGGCGGCGGCAGCAGTGTTTTGATGGCAGATAAGATTCTGCAGTAATGAAAGGCAGCCAGTGGACAAGAGAGGAGAGAGTTCAGAGTCCAGTCTTGTGACTGTTGAGCAGCCTCGGCATCATTTGCATTTGGCCATTTGAATGTCCTCTGGTTCTGTTGCAGGCTACTGCACATCACTCAACAGCAGCTCCCGGGACAACAGCAGATGGCAGAGTCAAATCAAGCCCCGTCCAACACAGAGGATCCTTTGAATTACAGCACGCAGGCCAGACACTCAAACACTCACAAAGCACAACTTAAAAAGTTGGGCTATAAACGTGGAGGTTTTACGTTATCTGTGGCAACAGAGGACAAGCTGAACTACCTTGAACATCTTGTGTAAGTTCAGGTCAAATAATTAAGCAGCTTAAATGTTCAACAAAAGAGAGGCTAAGAGACAGACCCCCAGACACAGGCAGTATTTAGAAGGCTTTAAGAAAGTTTGACTTTTCTCTGCGTTACTTTAGATTGGTAGCCTAAGCAGTTATGTGGAAGGCAGAAAATTAACTGAACCTTTTTTAAAAAGCCTCATATTCCAACATCCAAACAGGTTATTTCAGAAGCTGAACTGCAGCTTGTACTCTGCCCTCTTTCCGGTAACTCTCAGAAAACTTCAGCCCCTGACCTTTTGCCTCCACACGGATCCAAAGTCCAATGAAGCAATAAGATATTTGTGAAAAAAAGGAACACCTACATAAAGGCCACTCAGAAACTCTCGCCGAGAAAACATCCAAGCCTTTGAGATCTATCAAAACACATCTGACATGACGGCCAGGTGATGTGACAGGCTGCAACAGACCAACTTGAAATGATGGGTGTTTTAGTCTGCAGACTAGACTAATCTCTATCAAAGGACCCTGGGGAGGGTAAAGGCATTCAACATTTTCAGAGGTGGTGTAATTAACAAGCAAAAAAACAACGAGTATTAATGGGAATCACCAACTAAGCCACACATCAAGTGCGCACCTTTTTTAGTGCATTAAAAAAAGCATTACCTTGATTCTGACTGTGTAATAAAGTTGTTGTAGCAACACTGCTTTGCAACATTTTTAACAACCTTCGCCTACACTGTGTTTACTGTACATGCTCAGGGGTTAGTGTCACTGTCCCTGCTTTCCCCTGAGTGCTACTGCAGTGACACATGCAAAGTCTTTCTCAATGAATATTCAACCCAAATTCATTTTTACACCCAGTGGACACAGGTGGCTTTTAACACCTTGAAACAATCACATATGAGTCAACGTATAAGACCCTTTAAGCTCGGAGGGGCATTAAAAATCCCTTAAGACTTGCCAACTGTAATCTACACACCGGTGCAACTGTGAAGCGTTTCCCTTTGGTGGTGCTAAAACTACAAGATGGGGGGCTGTGCAGTGTTTTGACCCGACGTGATGAACTACATTAACTGTACTAACGTTACATTACAGCTGCCGTGCTCCAAGCAGAAGACGGTGCGCACTGTTATTAAATTAAGCCAACGGGTGACATTAGTCATTCGGTGTTCGTGCTGCCAAGCAGACTGACAGCCCAGAATACACTGTGAAAATTAGCAGGAGGGTTTCAGGAGATTCAGAGGCGGTGTGTGCGTGAATGGGGAGAAACATTTATAGAGAAATGCCTCTATCGTGGGCCTAATTTGAGCCACTGATCCGAAGGATACGGGCACTGGCTACCGTCACTGAGCGGCTGTGCGGCTAAATGGAAAGCCACACGGGCAGGTTTATCCCCCGCTTCTTTATGCAGCGATTTCAGCGACACATCCATAAGCGCCCCTGGCCGCCGTGCGACACACAAACAGCGTTACCGATCCCCGACACAAACACACACATACACACACACACAGAGAGAAAAAAAGCGCACGATCTAACCACTGCCCGACATACGCGCACCCGTGTACGTTTCCACCCGCAGCAGTATAATAATAACATTGTCCAGACGTGACAGTGCGCTCGTGTACAGATTCCCTTACCTGCGTTCGTCCACCCCACAGTCAGCCGGAGAGGCGCATCGTTATCATTCGACAGGAGGAGGCAAATCCAATGAAAACGGTCGCGACACTTTTGGCAGGAAGCAGAAATGGCGAGGCAGGCTTCGAGGGAGGAAAAAATCAAGTCCGAAATAATTTCTAATAAGCCTCGTTTTGATTTGATATGATTTTTTAATTCTACAAATTAATGCTGCGCCTGTGAGCGAGCCGAGGTGTGGAGCGCGTATTCTGTGGAAATTGTTTATTCTCGGAGTCCCCTCGCTGTGGAGAAGTGAGCGCAGACAGCTACACTCCTCCTCCTCCGCCTGCCGCTGACACCACCCTTAAAGGAACAAGCCTTCGCCGCTGCCCACATACTCCCTCTGCTAAGAAGGAAGCGCTTTTTAACATTAGATGTACAGCAAATGGTCTTAACGCTGTTTTTTTCTATATTAAACTAAGTCATATACACCGCCTACGGTTTGTCTCACACCAAGGGACATACAATCGAAATGCTTAATTAGCAGATTATTATTTAATCATTTAAATTATTAAGAATGAGCTGGGCTAAAATGACCTACCAAGGAGGGGATCTTTTTGGTTACGTCTCATTCTGTCTTACTTTAAAAAAGAATGTTCAAAAAGTTATGAATAAATGCTGATAAAACTTTGTAGGTGTGTGGAGTGGGGTCATGTTAATAATCCAAAATTTCCACCAACATCCACAAAGGTCTTCGAGGTCAAGTTAACAATTTGTTGGCTGAAAACTTTCATAAAATGCCTGTTTTCTTTAAAACCTACTGCCCGTGTTTGTATTGGCAACAAATAAGAAATGATACCGGTATATGGAGATTCTAAATATCACATTATAGCTTGCATCCAAATATCATGTCACGTTTGACCTCTGATCTCATTTTTACATTTCACACCTGCTTTTCTTCAAGCTGAACCAAAATGTGTTCTAACTTTAACGAAAGAACTGTCAAAAGAAAGAGAATGAGCTGCCTGGTTAGTTAGAAACATACTGTAGTAAAATGTTATATAATAATCAATACCTGTTATCCATTACCTGCTGCTACATAATGCTTACATACAAAATACAGCTCTTTTCTCTTAAAAGTGAATATTGCCCACAGAGTGAGCGACCATTCTCAGATTCATTCTTTTTATTATTATTTTTGCTTCATTTTTTTTTATTACAGCATGTCTATATAAATAGAGAGTGTAATTCCTCAAATGGCCACTTGAGGCTGCCTCAATTCCCAGTTTAACATCCTTATTAAAACTTTACAATAAAAATCACCATTTTTCCAGGTTGGCCTCTGCAGATAGCGTTCACCATTGTAACTATTATGCTGGGAGATTTTTTTCATGATCTTTTTTCTGTAGCTTAGCATTAGGGGTGAGGGTGCTTTCTTTAACAGGTGGGGCCTTTCTGCAAGGCCTCACCTTCACTAACTGAAGTCACTGAACACGACATCTCAAGTCCACTGGTGGCTTTTGTTAGCCTGTGACTTAGGGCTAATAAGCACATAAATGTATGTGTTGTTGCACCCATACAATTTATGAATGCTGCTTGCTAGCCTTACCCTAGTCCAAGTATATTAACTGGATTCTACATATTGAACCCTCAGTGTTAGCATTTCAGCCATGTCCGTTTTGAAGTGACCCTTCTTGGACAAAGCGGTGGAGTGATGTTATTAGCTAGCTCGCAAACTTGACTTTTGATTTGGTGGTTGATGGTTTCAGACTAATACACTAGAATTTCAATAACAATAACTTTGTGGACGGCCAGTACCATGCAGCACAACATATTATTCGCCTGATAATTCAATTAAAAATGTTCCATAAGGCACCAACATGGTGCAAATATGGCTGAGAGGTCGAGTTCAATAATTCACACAAGTGCAGGTAATAGCTGCTTATAGTGGCACATCCCAGGCCCCTAAATTTAAGCCTAAACCTGATATTTTAAACATATTATAAAGTTTAAAAAAATGTTTTCTTAATGTTGCAAAAGTGGACATTTTAACATGGGAGTCTATTGGTTCACTATTGGAGCCAGCCCCATGTGGTCACTAGAAGAACTGCAGTTTTTGGCACTGGCTTCACTTTGTAGTCCTCAGGGTTGCCACTTGTTCAGTATTTGGCATGAGCCTGTGTTACCTTCTTAAAGACTTTGTTTTATTTAACTGTATTTGGATGTATAATTTGTAATCTAATTATTTAATACTACCAATATAAGTTGTTCCAAAGGGTTGACAGAATCATGCTTGTAGTAACAAATGCTACATTAACATTAACCACAGTGGTAACAGTTGCAGTTGTAATTGTAACAGCAGCTGGTTTACCTATATATAACAACCTCCAAAAGGTCCTTTAAAATGACAATAATAATAATTAAAAAAAAATTCTTAAAGAGGGACTTTTATGCTTTACTGCACAAAAACTGGTTTCTTTGTAACCAGGAGTGCCACATTTTATTTTCTTTCTCATTTATTATTTTCTATTGTTATTCACATAAGTGCATATGTAATATGGCAATGCCAGAATTGACATGCGGGGGAAAGAGTTAAAAAACAAAAAAAAGAAAAAGGGGAAAAATGAGAAAGATTAGAACATAAAGCCTGGATGCTCATGCCTGGAACACTTAAGTGGCCAAAGAAGTCTGGTTAAAATGTATTGAGAGAAATTAGCAGTACAGGAAATGTATGAGCCTGAAAGCAAGTACTTCAAGTCTCCTTACTTTGTCAAAGTGCAACACTAAATTGGTGTATTTCCCCTTTAAGGAAGTGCTTTTTTAAATTTTCCTTAAAAATAGCATTGTAGTAAAAGATAATCCACCATTCACATTTTGCTTTGGAATAAAAATTGCTCTTCCCCTTAGATGAGTTAACAGAAACAGTCCACGTTCACAGGCAGACTACAGTAAATCTAAAAGACTAACATTTCTTAATCTAGCCATCTAAAGCAGGTTCAATTATAGCCCTTCAGTTGGATGGAGGATTAAGTAAGAAGTGCCCTAAATAACCTTGTTGTGAGCATCCCTAAACAAATCATTAGGTTGCTCCATATGAGACTGCCATAGTGCTGGAGCTGTACTGTCTGCCTCACAGTGACCAAGTGGGGAAAAAGAACAACATAAATGGCATCACAGCACCTTTGGATATGATGCTGAGATGTCTCCCAGGTGTGTCACTTGACTGTGAAGCAGGGTGCCATTCGCCGAGCAGAAGATGCGCTCATGGAAACTTTTAAAATGTTTCTCGCTCGTCATGATTGTAAACATTGTAAATCTAAACCAATGATTGCGCACCTTATGCTTCCAAATAACCCCCTCTTTTCTTTGTGTCATCTTGTGCTAATCTGTGCTATCTGGTCCACTGGCCTGCAGTCTGTCAACTCAACATGGCCTTGAACAAAATGTCTCTAAGGACCTGGGGAACATTAGTGTTCTGGTGAATGAGAACACAACAACATAACCTACTTCCAGCCATCCCTGTCTCCATTTCCCCTTTTCAAATCCAGGATTGGGGGGGCAGTGTGTGCGTGTGTGTGTGTGAGAATGTGAGCGAGAGAGAAGGATGTATGTGTGTGTGTGTGTTTGTGTGTGTGTGTGTGTTTGGGGGGTGTTGCTCCTCCTCCTCCTCCCACTGCTGTGTTATCACATCATGCTGTGTTATTGGCCACTTGTATTCAGCCAGCTGGATACTGTGCCTTCTAACCTGCGGTAACCCCACTGTGGTGTTTAAACAGTAATTCAGTTCATTGCCAGTAGTATAAACAGAGGCGGCACTCAACATGTCAGTCAGGTAAATTGGATAGTTTTCTTTTACAAGGCTGTTGTTCACAATAGGTGTTACCTGCAATTTGCATTTTGAGTGTAGCAGCAGTTAAAAGTCTGAGCAAAGTCCTCGCCAAAGTGCTATTCATAAAAAGTTGATGTTGCTGCTGTTTTTATTGTTGCTGTCTGATTGCGCCACGAGTGCCGCTCAGGATCGCGATTGCGTTGAGACGTCAAAAGTTGGATGAGCAGGCTCCACTCGGCAATCTGGACGGTATCTTGTACCTTGTAACCTCTGAACTGGAGTGACCTTTCATCTTTGAACTCTGACCCCGAATGCCACATAAATGGAGATACAATATCCTCCCTTTCATTCCCTCCCCCTCCCCCTCCATGCCGAGCAGCACCCGCTGAACTTTGCCCCTGAAGCTTTTCACAGAAATGGGTTTCAGGAAACTCTGTCCTTTGACCCTGAATTACAGGGACAGATTGTGACTGACGAAGAAGAAAAAAAAGAAAAAGTCTGAGGACCTCATGTGAAAACAGTTTGTCTTGATGTTATTTATGTATGGGATTTAACACATTGTGTGGTGAAGGTTGGTTACAGATGCTCACGGACTGGTTGCAGCTGTGTGAGGAAAATAGAAGTGCAGAAAATGGCAAAAGCTTTAAAAAAAAGAGGAAGCTTACCAAGTGTTTGAAAGACATTAGGAAATGGAAGTTGCTGTTTTACAAGACTGACTTTATTGTCTCGTTAACGTGGTGTCTTCTTTAGTGTGTTCAAAAGTGCTGAGCTGTCATTTTGAAATACGATATTATTTAAATATTCAACTGTAGGAAGCAATAAAAGTGAAAACTTTTCCGATTTCAGACTTTTTTTTGTGCCATAACCACGGCCTCTTCTAGAAGGTTGTTTCTCTAATTAAACAAGCAAATACTTGGCAGTAATTAGTGAAAAAGAAGATCTCATTTGGCAAACATATATTCCAAAGCTTTGCACTACGTTCTTAAAATCTGGTAGTGTAGACGGTTCATCTGTGACTCATCTTTTGTCAGTCTGCATGAGTTCACTGAGTGGTCACTGGGGCAGATTATCATTCAAATCTTTGGATGGGATATGCAGATTTGATTTGTTCATCTCTTCAGAAATGAAGTAATCTGACCCTGCAGGACCCTTTGGAATTGGATTCCCATACATTTAAACTGTATCCCAGTGCATATTTCAAGGTAAAGGGAAAACAGAGATGGAAAACATATGAATCCACGGCCAAGGGTCAGCTCTGCAGCGGCGTCCTCCCGGCCCTGCAGTACAATCAGAGGAGAGTTTAGAATCAGACGCCCGATTGTCTCAGAAGGCGGGAGGTGGAGAGTCAGCAGACATTAACCCTCCACCTTCGACCTCTACTCCCCAATTTCAGCTGCAGTATCTTCCGAGGTTTGGAGTGAGCTAAAGCCCTCTCGGGGAGGAGGCAGGTGCGAGCTGCGGTGGGAGGGCCCGCTGGAAGTCACACCATACTGTAACCTTTGAACTGGAATGCGTATGAAATGGTTGTGACATTCCCCACGTATACAGCTGCAGGGGAGGTTTTACTAAAACCATATGAGACAGCAAAACCTGCCTGCACACAGACACATGAGGCGTATTTGGATTGCTTAACTGTTCTGCTTGAATGAACGAGGTCAACAAAACAAACAAAGAAAATATTAAAGCTTTATGTGCCACAGCCTGCAATTTACAAGGGAATGTCATGTTATGAATGTGGCATAATAAAGCACGAGCTGGTCTCAACTAATGGATGTAGAATTTAAAAAAACCCCAAAACAACAACATCAAAAATTATGGAGGACAAAAAGGCACATAACCTTTCATTACTGTGTATGTGAAATGCACTTTTCACTTATTAAACAATAAAGTATAACAGAGCGGTGATCAGATACAGTCATGCTTCAAACATCTATCACTGATATCACTGTAGGTTTGGAACAAGCAGGAACCTGAGGGTTCAGGTGTGATACCAAAACTGCAGTTCCTGAAATGGCCACTAGAGGCAAAAAGTCAATTCCCCATAAAAACCTGCGTTAATTTCGTTGACTGATATATTTTTTTTTGTACCATTTATTCCAGGGGTGTCAAACTCAAATACACAGTGTGCCAAAATTCGAAACTGGAACAAAGTCGCGGGCCAACATTAATATTTATTGAAAAAAAAATCTTCCTCCAGATATAAGAATGAATCTTTTCTTATGGACTCAAACAGGTTTTGCTGAAAAACTGAATATGGAACAAGCAAAGCTTAATACTAAACAATATATATATTAGCTGTATAATACCAGTAGGCCAGCATTAATAGTAATTTGGTATGGCTTCGCGGGCCAAATGTAATTAGGCTGCGGGCCAAATTTGGCCCGCGGGCCAGAGTTTGACACCTATGATTTATTCTGTAAGAAGATGACTACATAAAAACTAATACACGAGGACAAAAAGGATGACAAAATGTATCGACACTTAGATGCGCGCATCCGTTCACTGGAAAACGGTACAGCTTAAAAAATAAAAATAAAAGATAAATTGAAAATGATACAACTAACTCATTTTCTCATGAAAATGAAACAGAATGCCAACATTTGGGAGGAAGACAAAAAAAGACAATAAAATGTCAATAAAAATAAGAGACGCTGGGGCAAAGGGAAAAACAACAAACTTTTACACTTACAGTCAACTGAACCAACTTTAGATTTAATTTTATGATATTTAGTCGACTAAAATGAGATTAAAAGTAAAATAATTTAGACGCCCAAATTATGACTAAAAATAAATAATAAATAAATCCAAGTTCCCTGTTAACATTAACACTGATGTGCAGAAGTTGCATGTTTATAACAGCGTTTACATTTTGACACCCGTTACAGTGCAAGTACCTTTTAAAATTAGAAGTCTGAAACTTATTACAGTTGTGGATTCTTTGACTGACAGGTTTCTGCCTTCACTTCAGCTAATTTGACACACTGAACTGAATCTCTCTAGTTTTACTAACAGATTATTTAAGAAGCCTGTTTTGCAGATTTGTTATTACAACAATTAGCCGTCTACATATCAGAGCTGCTGGACAAACCAACCAACACAGCTGTGCAATGAGGAAGAAACTATTATTCCACCCATGTTTCTATTATTTTAATAATTAAAATATAATTGTTATTTGCTCCTTCTGTTTCCACTTGTTTGCTTCTTTCCATGTAACTATATGTAGGAACCCAATTCATACAGCAATGAACCAATGAACCAAATCTACATTCACAAGTAATAATGACAAGGTCAGCGTCGTAACTACGCTGTGAAACCGCCATCCCTTTTTACAGACTCAACTCGAGCCTTGTGATGAGTGGATTATTCATTAACAAGTGAAACTGTCTTTATTGGCCCAACAAACTACGGATGCAGAAGAAATGCATGACCTCTGCTCAAAATAAACAGACAAGAGTGATTATGAGTGGATTATGGCAGACATGCTAAACAGCCATCTCAGTAAATATTCCACTTTTGTCCTTGAAGTGTGTCAGGGAGATGAAACTGCGCCTGATAGACAAGACAGATAATTCCAGTACAACGTAGCACCGCGCTAACAGAGGAGAGACATGAAAGTCACAGCTGCCACATTCAGAAAAGGTGCACCAAGCTACTGATTCAGTGTGATGACCTCCATCTCTCCTGCTTCACATTATTTTCCTCATCAGACTCACAATGAGTGAGTAATTTGAATTTGAGCTGCCGGTCCTTGAATAAAGCAACATTACATTTGACTAAGGTCACTATAGGATGTTAAGAAATGTCTCCTGGGGTACTGAGGCTCAGACGGTTGAGACTATGTTCCCTGTCCAGCTATGTCAGTGTTATTTATTGCAACAGCTCTGTGTTGAGTTTCTCTAGGGGGCCAGAGATCTAACTAAAAGGATCTGCACAGAGTGCTGCGCCCTACCGAAGGGATATCATTATGTTGGCCTCACAATAGGGATGGTGTCCGCTTTCCCATTCAACAGTTTCTTTAGTCTACTAGTGGCACAGAGCAGAACAGGCTTCATAAACACCTATGGTTGTTTGAAAAAAAAATCTCCAAGGCCATTCTGCCTGGAGCTGTTTTGTTAAGGTGTGACTGTGAAACTACAGAGATGCTATCTAACAGTCTACATGACCCGAAGACACAGAGCTGTAAAGTTTAGAGTTGAAACAACTAGTCTACTCCGATAAAGGACATCCTCACTCTTTAAACCAGTTTCATCATATTATCATTTTGCTTTTACCCAGCAAAGCAAATGTTCTGCCAGGGAATCAATTGTAGGGCTGCTGACAGCAGTGGGAATGTTTACATCTCCCTACGCCTGGCCTCATATCTAATGCTTAACCCATACCCACTTGCTGTGAAACACAAAAATCAAGAGGAATTTTGGAGTTGTTTTTGGATAACTGTCAAAGTATGGGAAAACAGGTCACTGCGTAAGCGTGGCTGTCTCTGCGTGTTTGTGTGTACATGTGTGTGTTTGAGAGCGAGAGAGACGGGAGCACAGGCAAGACTAGGCTGACTCCAGTGTGTGTGTGCGTGGATTGCATCGCGTCCCCCTGAACATGCACCGGCCCTGCATCTTGTTGACCTAGTTGGTGCTCTTTGACTAATCCCTGATGATACTGTGGGTGGTCTGGGAGGAGCTCTCCTCCAGTTTCCTCTGCATTTGAATATCAGATGGCAAAGGCGGGGCCTGGAAAAAAAATCTAAACTGCCAAGGGATTTGACTGGAGCGCCTGCCAACACAACATGGAATGTTTTTTTAGTGCTCCCTGCACCTTCTCCTCCTCCTCCTGCTCTCTCTTGTGTACTATCACAGGTCTCCTTATTTCATCCACTTGTCTGACATAAAAGGCAGTCCTATTTTCTGCACATATTGACCCACTGATTCAAAGCGACACTGATATGCTCATTGTGTTTGTGTGTGTGTTTTTGGAACAATTAAGGCCCTGCTTATAGTCCTAATCACGTAGCCATCCATGTGCCATGTGCGACAGGAGTTTTCCTGCAGCTGACATGCTGTCTTTTTCTATATGTGGGTGATCCAGTTACTCTTTGGCTCTTCTCACACACTCATTCACTCAGTATGGGCCATTTGCAAGAGTAATGAGTCACAGATATGCTATCAGTCCACACACCTTCAGAATGATCTCAAGCCAGGAGTGAAAGTGCAAAAAAATGCCTAATTTTAATGCCAGCACAAAGTTCCTGCCACTGTTTTATGATATGTACGTATGTGTATGTTTGCTAACATTTGTGTGACAAATGCAGCAGCAGAGCTGCCACTAATCCTTAGTCAAAGCTGCTGCGATGATGTTAGTTTTGGGCTGGACAAGCTGCTTTGTTTGAATGAGGCTTTGCTGGGAAGGCACAGTGGGGGCAGAGCTAAAGAGTCAGATATCAGGGACAGAGGCACCTTACTGTCCCCGCCGCGCTCTCACGCGCGCACGCACACACACAGATGGTGGCGAGTGAGGACAGTGAAAACAGCTCTGTGTCCCTGGGCCCTCGTCCTTGCTCCACCCATCCACCACCAGCCAGTTGTTCCCACGGGGCTGTTAACATCCTATTGACCCTGCTCACTCATTATCAGATCAGCACGGAACACATTGGGGCGCTTTAGCCGTCCCATACGCACACACACAAACACCCTCAAACTCCACGCCGGTCTCACAACATTATTTGGGCCCGCTGCTTCGCAGCAACCCTATCGTCAAACCCGCAGCAGGACCCTGAGCTGCTTTCAGTGATCGTTCCTTCTTGTTGTTGTGTTTCAACAGAGCGTTCCACCAGGAGCTCAACACCCACCGGTAAGTCTCCTCCACAGATGCTGGCGGGCCCCGTGGGATGGCCACCGCTTCCCTCCATACCCACGCTGATTGTCAGTTAATGTGTAGACATAAATGTAGTGTGGCTACTAATGAGCTGGCAACCAGCAGCCACTGTCAGCTTCTTAAGACCTGTCAATACAAGACGGAGGCTGATTTTAGCTCATTACACAAGGATGTCTAACAATAGATTAAAGCTCACAGTATTGTATTCATTTGAAGGCCACATCATTAGCCAGGAAACCATCTTAAAAGCATTAGAATGCAGTGTGGTCGTGTGGAGTCGGTGACGGCCCCCTTCCAGCAATTGAAATTCATGACAGGTCCGAGGTAGTGTGATACTCATGTAGGCACAAAGCCTGCACATGTTTATTGATAGCAAAGCCTACATAGGCTGTTATTATTTCAAGGCAAGTATGGGAAGGCTTAGTTTCAGTGTCTGCATGCATGCATGTGTGTGTGCGTATGTGTGTGCGTGTGTCTATGTACGTGTACACGGGCTCAGTGTTTGTTTGTGTCACACAAAAAACAGATTAGTGAAAACACTGAGGTAAAATAAGCAGCCTGACCTTGCTCTGAAACTGAAAGGCAATCCTCTGAATGATCCGCGGGTCAGTAGCTTTGTCCTTCAGACAGTTAAAGTCTATCCTTCTCATCCCCTCCCTCCCTCCCTCCCTCCCACCTGCCTGCCTCACTCTTTCCTTCCTCTCTCCCTCTCTTTCTTTCCCTTTCTTCTACAGCACTTGTATTCACATTAAATCCCTTATTTTCTGCACCTTATGCAGAACTTATTCTCCTATATTGTCTGTGCCTGCACATCTGCTCATCTTAATGTGACACACACACATATAGGCACGCTCTCTTTCTCTCTCTCTCTCTCTCTCACACACACACATACAAAAGGCATTCAGAACTCTTGATATGCATGTCATCTTTTCATGTCTGCTCTTTGAACATGGCTGTTTGTGTTTTTTCAAGACGTGATTGTTCCTCATGACAAGCAACGATGGCACTGATGTGTCTGATCCGCCGCTACGCCTCAAAGGCAGACGAGCAAGACGCAAAGGCGGCAGCAGCAGATACTACCAGCCATATTAAAGACTTCCCCCGCAAACTCTTTGAGCTGTGAAATGTTTGACGCTTTAAGAGAGCAGCCAAAGCAGGTTGCCAGGTGAGAGCTGGCAACCCCCTCTCATCCTTATCCGCCCCCCCTCCCGTTTCTTATATAGGATGCTTCGCTCATTGCTGCAGTCACTGGAAATTGCAACTGTGTCAGCAAGTTCCAGATGTCAGTTATGCAATGATGTTTAATTACAGCAAGTTATACCTAGATGATGCGTGCGCTCTTATGTGCACATGTGCTCCTTTAAATGGCGGGTCACTGAAGTTTGCATTTCAAATAGACAGGGTTTCTTTTGAATTCTGTTGGTCTCTTTTGCATTTTAAATATGCTATAAGTACGCACTGAATTTACGAGAACATGGAAGTCATTGTCTCAGCCCACAGCTTCGTTCACTCTAAAAGTAAAGCGCACATTTTACCGATTATGTCTTGGATCTGCAAAAACTCAACGAGGGATTCTTGATGGTGAATTTGCACTGATATTTTCACACTTTGAACATGCCTTTGTCAGGGCCGTGAAACTGAAAGGGAAGATTTGCAAGCCAATCAGCAGCTGTGCAACAGTTATTTTTCTCTGAGCTGCTGAATAAATAACAGGATATACAGTGCAAGATTATCACAGCATCTGAGGTTAACTGGGGTGAATAAAGCAGTGAGAGGTTAATCCCCAGATCACTAAGGCCTATTAGCATACCTTACTTATAGCTTATCAGTATCTTGTTATAGAGCCTATTAGATAAAAAGATATAGTACTGTATACTTTTTCAGAGGTAGATAATCTCTGTTTACCGTTTTCCTTAGGAAGATGCGATGACAGTCGGCTGTATTTGTATTAACAGTTACTCCTAACAGCACAGAGCATGTCACACTGTAGATCTCTTTAAAACCGAATGGGGGAGTAATATTTAGAAAGTATATGGCAACAATGGCAAAAGGGTATTTGAAGTTTCATAGCGTTGCCATTAGGACTAGAACAAAAAAAATATGCCTCCTGTCATAAAATGCACTTCCTGATTTGAAGAACTGCAGTTGTTGAGACATTAAAAATATTCCTGTGATGCATTTTTACTTTGATTTTTTGATTTCTTAATCTGTCAAAGTGTGTAATCAGCGTAAAAATGTCTCAGCAACTGATCTTAAATTTTATGCAGACATGTTTCATATAATTAGTTGAATATTATATGAATAAATATATATATTTTTGCATTTACATAGCAGCAAATCACACTGAATAAAGATGCTAAGCATTAGCATGTTAGCAGTATTGTAAGCGGTTTGCTTAACATCTAGCTTTAGAAATGTCTGAGTACACAGCTGTAGACTCTTGGTCTTGATCCACATTAAGAATAAGAATTAATTTCTTTGTATTTTATGCTTACTAGTGTATCACAAGCACTCTGAGGGAGTACTGATACAAATGTAACTTATTTTGTAAAATTGTTTTTACCTTCTAATTAAAGGACCAATGAGCTCATGCTATTGTAAGGCGTTGGCTCGTCAGCCGTGGTTCACCAGAATCATTACTCAGAATTTAACCAGTCTTAAAAACACTGATCAATTAATGAACCTTCATCCAAAATGTGCTTAAGATCAAGGTCAAAGTCACTTTTATCATTTTAGTGGCTAACCTAACATTCTCCATAGTGATACATTTTGTATACACAAAATGAAACAAAAGAAAAATGTTCATTAAATGCGGAAAAATGTACAAGCTTGGGATATCGCTCTGACACACATGTTGCATACTACTTATATCCTGTTACATGGTGATAAATGATTAAATGGTCATGATCATGGAGGCAGAGATTCTGCTGTCTGCCTCCCACATTACGAAGGTGTAATTAGGGCCTCCTATCACCATTATGTTAACATCAGTAATATGCTGTGTCACCCTGACATGCCATTTTTATTCATGGGTACTGCTGACCATGTGATCACACTACTCCTAAACTCAAATACCTTCATATACTGTTGATTAATTTGCCCTGGATATGACTGTTTGTGAGTCTTCTTGACTCCTCAGTGGGATTTGGTTCTCATTAGTTCGTGGAATACAGCCAACCACTGAGTCACTTTCCTTCTGTACTTTACACACTACACTAACCTGCGGAGTGTGATTAACGGTGAGCCGGATGAGTTACTACGCCACTGTCGTTCTGGTTTCTGTGAACCACATCACTTCACTTTAAATAGTTGAATCAACACAAGCAAAGCAGAAAGTGAAATTATTGATAAAAAACAAATTAAAAAAACCTCCACAGACGCCAATAACCTCATCGAATTTTTTTTGTTAATTCTTGGCAAAAAATAAAATACAATCACAAGACCTTCTTTATTGATATAGCTGATAACAAAGTTTGATTAGGTCATCACTGCAGACACGTGGTGTCACAAAGTTCATCTAAGCTGACAAAAGAGTGTGGTCCATTCTAATTTTATTTGGTGTGTGTGTGTACATGTTTAGACATCTTTGTGAGGACAGAAAACTGGCATGTTACTATACTTGTGGGGACCAACAGCCGTCCCCACGGCTTTGAAGGCATTTTTGAGGCTCAAAATGTGGTTTTAGTGTCAGAGTTACATTTAGGTTATGGTTAGGGTTAGGTTTTGATGGCTAGGGTTAGGGTTAGGGGAAGGGTCTAGGGAAAGATATGAAAACAAGTGTGTGTGTGTGTGTGTGTGTGTGTGTGTGTGTGTGTGTGTGTGTGTGTGTGTGTGTGTGTGCGTGTGTGTGAGAGCGTGCACTAGCACATTTGTTTTTAAGAGTTGACCTTATTGACCTCCACTGGCCCAAATATGTCATCACATGTTTTGACTGACTGGTTTGCACTCAGTGTCACTGAGCCACTCGCTGGCTGTAGACCTGTTTTACTGGCTAAAGCAGACTTGGTTGCAGTAGTCTGTGTACTGCTACTTCTGTTAGGTCTAAGCATCGAATTTATTTCCAGTGCACATGCACATGTCCACTACTGCCAGGGGGGTATCACAGGATCATTTCCATGTAAATATAGGACAAATCTAGAAGATATTCCTGATATTTACAGAGAACAGGGCTTCTTTTAAAAACAGATTTGCAGTATTTTTGAAATTTATGATGTCAGATTAAACATCAGCACACTCTTGTTGTAGCCGTGCAATCGTGTAGAGGCATTTATTTTTCAAGCTGTGACCTTTAGATGTGTCATATTGACACAAATACCACAAAAAGAAGACATCTGTCACTCTGAAATGCATAAAACAAACTAGAATTATCACCTTGCAGTTGCATGTGTACGCCATACATGTTTGTGTATGACTTGACTTTGTACTAGTGTATAGGATCACTGAGATTTAAAGAGCAAAACAAGTTAAATTGCTTGGATGTGCTCACATACTTAGCCAATAAAGCTGGTTCTAAAGAATACAAGGTTGTAGTTATGACAGTACAGGAAGCTACAAACATTGTACAACATGACTGCTTCACACAAACCTTGAGTGGCTGAGAAAATCTACACAATCAGCACATTTTCAAGGTGGGCGCACAAGATTAGCGATTCAGTATCGAGCCTTACATGAAATATGGCCACAGTCTCTGTTTCGGAGTTATATCATTGTAAGACGGCCAGATTTGTTTTGTTTGGGAACATGATGATGTCACAGTGTGTCATAAGATGACCTTTGGATTTACCTTTTGAATATAAAACGTCCTAATTTTATCATTTATTATTGTGAAATGTCATCATAATTAACAAAAATGTACTTTGTGAATCCCAATAATCAACAACCTTTGACCAACAAATTTAAGCAACATATGCTCAGCTGGAGGATCCAGATGAGCGTTCTACTGGGTGATTTCATGGTAGCTATGTCCATCTTTTCTAAAATGTGTGTGTTGCCACCGCTGTGGTTCCACCTTAACTTCAACAGGGCATGTGTGACAGAAATAATTACATTTCTTCCAGGTGTGCTTGATGAATATTGCATTTAACCACAACAAAAGAAAGATATCGTTAAATGTGTGTGAGGAAATTTGTAACATTTAACTAAAAGTTGCTCCACGACAGCAGCAACCACTAAAATGTGATCAGTTCATCCTTGAGTCCAAATGAATATTTATGCTAAATTTAAAGAAATTCCTACTAGGCATTCTGGACATATTGCATTCATGAGCTGCGATCAACAGTCTGTAAATATAATGCCTGTGGCCACAGATATAGCTGGTGCAGACGCATAAAAAACAAAGCAACACCTCAGAAGTGATGAGATACTTTTTCTTTCTTATTTTCTGGAGGGCTCTTCTGACTAGACTAAAGTAAGCAAAGGGCCACAGGCTGGACTGATTTAATCACCAATAAAACACACTCTATGTTTTAAAATAGACAAAATACACAAAATGTCTACTGTTTTATAGTAATACATAATAATAATGTTACATTCATGAATATATTCTGTTATTGCTTGTAATGTGTGAGACTATGTTTGCTTGTATAGCTAAATCAAACTGTCAGGGCCACTAATATTATTATTATGCCATTGCTATAATGGTCCTGAGATACCAGCAAACTTTTAAGAAACCCTGGAAAAGTACACAAAATACAACAGAAGCTGAATAAAACATAAGAAATGTGACTAAAGCTCATAATAAATAATTTTTTATTCAACTTTGTGCTGTGGCCACCTTGGCTGAATAGCAAAGGTGGACCCAAAAGCTGAACCAATGGAGATAAAAAAGGTGGAGGTGAGTACAGGAAGGTTGAGGGGGTTTGCTTAGGGTTTTTTTTCCCAAGTAAGATATCCACTGAACGGAGACGAGTATTAAATCCAGATCCACAGTAATCACAGAGGTTGGTTAGTGGGGAACAGAATTACTTTACTTTGAGAAGGGGAAGGCTTTCCAGAGAGGGAAACTTGTTACTGTAAGAGGGTAGGCAGGCAGGCGGAGAAGTTGTGGAGGATGATCCAGGTTGGTTGGATGGGTGAAGCAGCTTGCTTGCTCGCAATGGCAAAGACTGAAGACAGGAGGCACTTGAGCCGGGAGGAAGAACACTAAGAACAGGGAGAGGCACATAAGAGCAAATACACAAGGTAGCCACTAGAGAACAAGCTTTTGGCTGTTTACCACTCACTGGAAGCAGACTATCTGGCAGAGACCAGCTGATAAAGCTGATACTTTCATATTGACATTGATGAAGTAGAGGACAATAAGGTGTGTGCGGCTGAAGAGCTCAACTGAAAGGAGAGGAAGGAGTAGAGAGAGAGTAGGATGGTCCAGTTGGAGGAGAGAGGAACTCAAAACAAACCTGTGCCCACTATGATACTTCCACTGTGGTTTGTGTGCTTTTACAGCATATTTCTTTTTGCTAGTGGGTCTTTTAAGTTGTAATGCATTTGAGCTCTCGGGGCTACTGTGCATTACAGTGCAGACCTACATCACAATTAAATAAAGTTCTTAAGTATTTACTGTGTTGAATGTCTTAATGAGACTATAAATGACTGTTTGCAAGAGCATCAAAGTCTGATGTTAAGATCTTAAATTATGCAGCACAGTACAGAGGATACACTTCTATCCATCAGGTTTTGTAGGAGCTCCGTCTTTTGGAATCAACCCATGTAGCCATACAGACTAATTACAGTCATTCTCCTTGAGAGTCACTAACGTAATGCTGCCTTTTATTGATTTTTCAGGGCTTGTCTCAGTACTTTGTAGGTGGACTGAGATGTTCATCCCAGTTTTGGCCTCAGGTCGCATTATGCTCATGTGTGGTCATGCTACACTGATGGCCAAATTTTGTAGGCCAGTCAGAAATATTCAGCCTCATCTCTTGGCCACATTCAGGTTTTTCAATTATTGAAATAAAATTTGTGGAAAATAAATGTTTTGGATATTTTGAATTGCAAAAACTAAAACACTAATGTTAGGATGTCACAGTTATACAGCTTCAGTGGAACCACCTCTAAGCTCCTGTGTTGATCACTATATGTTCTTCATAACATCTTTTAGCCACTTGTTAGCAAATGTCTTTGTTGGACTCAAAAAAACACTCTGAATTGGCAAGGGAACTATTTACTTATGTTTTATGACACTCAACTTTATGTATACATGAAGCCAGATAACAAACACCAATTAGACAAAGACATAAAGACCTGGATGAGCTTTAAATTCCTGCTTCTAAATTCAGATACAATGAGGTTGTTGTACTCGGCCCTGAAAATCTTAGAAATATGGTATCTAAGCAGATTCTTACTCTTACCTTGGCCTCCAGCAACACTGTGAGGAATCTTGGAGTCATTTCTGACACCAACTTTCCTCTTTGCAAAAGCATATAGTTCAGGCTGGATCAGGTGACCCTGAGTCCGCCCTTAGTTATGCTGCAATAGGTGTAGGCTGCTGGGGGACTCCCATGATGCATTGAATGTTTCTTCAGTCACCTTTCTCACTCACTATGTGTTAATAGACCTCTGCATTGAATCATACTTGTTATTAATCTCTGTCTCTCTTCCACAGCATGTCTTTATCCTGTCTTCCTTCTCTCATGCCAACTGGACAACTCGCAGCAGATGGCCCCGCCCCTCCCTGAGCCTGGTTAAAAGGGAGTTTTTCCTTCCCACTGTCGCCAAAGTGCTTGCTCACAGGGGGTCATATGATTGTTGGGTTTTTCTCTGTATGTATTATTGTGGGGTCTACCTTACAATTTAAAGCTCCTTGAGGCGACTGTTGTTGTGATTTGGCGCTGTATAAATACAATTGAACTGAATGTTGTAGAACAACACATGGAAGTGATGCGGGAGCAGGAAGTGCAAAAATACTAACTCATTTCCAGGTTTTACCTCATGCACCACTTTGAAAAGCTGCATGAGGTGTATGTTGAGCAGGAAATAGCATTCAATAGCCAAACAGCTTTTCCCTATAGATTTCTGCAGACATGGTTAAAGCAAAGGTCAATTAGCTACAGATTTTTAGTGTGGTTATAAATAGAGCACTGTGTGCTATGTTAAAAAAGCCTATCATGTTATTAGACATCACTGACCCCCCACTAACTCCTGGCCAACCCCCACCACCTCTCCCACTGCCACAGAATGACGGATCGATTGAAGAGTGACAGCAGTGAGGAAATAGAGAGAGATTCGGGATTTACATTGTCCTCTGACACGCTCATATAAACGCCCCCCGTGATAAAGAGACTACACTCTGACAAGGACAGCGGTCCTCGTTTAGCTGCTCACAAGTTAAAAGATTTGCCATCTCCCCTCCCTCTTCCCCTCGCTTTCTCCCTGTCTCTCTCTTTTAGCAGATTTCAGTGCAAAGCATATAACCTTTGTGAATTATTTAGTTTATTGACCTCTGTGGGGATTTAATATGAAGGTCGTTTCCTGCTGGCAGAGCAAGTGCCGGCGGGGTCCTCAGGTGACACGGCCAAGGTCACTCGTCTCCCTCCAGTTAATAATATATTTGTCACACGCAGTGTGTTAGCCCCCGACACAGCGCTACTGCCTTCCACTTGATTAGTGCAACCAATAAGGACTGCCAAAGATAATAAAGTAGACATTGGCTTAAGGAGATGTGTCAAATGTCCACAGCATCTCTCCCTATCTCCTCCCACATATTCTCTGAGCACAAACACACACACACAAATTCACACCCTCTCTTTCCCTCCTCCTCTTCCTCCTCCACTCTGTTCTTGTTTTATTGTTTCCTAGATGAAGGTTAAAGGGAGATGCTGAACAGACAGAACAGCCTCAGGGCCTTGGAGGGCCTGGCTGTAGCAGGCAGTGCATTGGGCTCCAGTAGCAGCCAACCTCTGCACCTCTTCTGTCCCTACACAAGCCTATGTGGTGCACTGGCGTGTCAGGCAAGAGGCAAGAGGGTGAGTAGGCCAGAGCCAAAGGGGCAAGTGGCCTACAGTGTCTGATGTAGATCGGGGGCAGTAGAGAGCTGCTGTAGCCTGGCCGTGCCTGTCACTGATAATAATCACAGAGAGCTATGGAGCCTTATTAGCGCTGCTGTTTGGCTGAGACAAAATGGCGCCCCATAGGTGAAACCCAGGTGAATTACGGCAGGAGGACAGAAAGCATTACAGCAGTGGTCGCAGATATATTCTGGCATGGTGCTGTAATGAAGCTGCCGGAGTCTGTGTGAATAAAAAGCACAGAATTTAAATCTTCAAGGGCTGAACAAGCCTTAAGTGCAGAATTATTGATTGGATTGTATGGGTGCTGGTGATAATGGAGAATCCAGGAGGCAAAGCAATGACAGGCAGATGAGGGTGGCAGAAAAGGTGCCGTAGTCAAGGGTGAGCTGCAGTCTGTTTCACGCTTATCCTTTTCCTGGAATAGTTTGCATGAGGAGGGTCACTACAAGGTGAGTCTGAAAACCACACAGGGCCTACGCCTGTCAGACGCTGGAGACAGCTAATGACAGGGTTATCAGTCATGTATTACAGATCCGATATCCATGTAGACAAACACATTAATATTCAGTGGTTGCAAAATATAGAATCCTTTTACAAAATAAAGCAAAAATGGCCTTATTAACAAACAAACACTGAGTGTTCAATAGATAACACACTAGCCTTTATTAAAGAAATGACTACTAAAAAAAATAAAAAAATATCTATCAGTGTCACATGTGTTAATTTTAAACTAAAATGTGAGTTATCCACATGCTGTGTGACCAGTTATATTACTAGCTGTCATCTTCAGAATGAAAATATCAAACACCTGAAAACCTTCTAATATGCAGCATTTTACCATTTAGGTCCCAAAATGACATACATGTTTGAATGTGCATTTTTACGTTTTCAACAATGAAAACCTGAAATCATTTTATTTCTATTCTCACATAAAAAGCGTTTTCGATTATCAGTTAACAATCAAACTTAGATGGGACAGTGTTAGACTTCAACATGCGGCTCAGCTTCTCCTCCACACAGTCCTCATTTATAAAGTGCTCTGCAAACTCAAGCATTATGGCTAACAAGTGTATCTTCCCTTTCAGTTTCCTTGTTTTTCCACTGGGTTATTGGTTCTATCACTAGCTAACCAACCAGCAAACACAGTGACATCACATTCTGCACTGAAACGTACAGGGTTGGTGCTACACATGCTCTAACAAGGTTAACTTTAAACACTTATTTCTTAAATCTAGTTTTAGAGTAGGGTTCCATGGTGTAATTTAGTTTTAATACAAGCAGACTGGTACAAAAAGCCCCACATTGGCTTTGGTGGATAAATTCCCCATAACAAGACTAGTGGTGACTGGCAGGCGCTAATGCAGGCAGCTGTAACTAATCTTTTTTCTGCTAGGCCTCCCCTCCACTAGGAGGTGCTAAACAGGAGTTCTCGACCGTGAATACTACTAGTGCCTTTAAGAGTATTTCTAATGGAATAACCTTAGACATTTATGGGCTGGTGTGTGTGTGTGTGGTGTGGTCCAAACAAGTTTTTGCTTTATTTTTGGTGAGTGAAATTCTAGTTATATTAGCCTGTTCTGTAGCACTAATTAGCAGCTATGTTTGTCTATGCATTGCACCCACTGATGGCTCCTGTTAGTCAAGCTAATGTTAGCTGACAACTTGGCACTTCCCGCTTCAGTCTTATTGTGGCTCCAAAACAAAATAACGACAGCAGTCAAAGCACAAACACTTCAAAATTTAGAGCCAAACGACGCGTTGACATAATCCTGGCTACATCCATGCTTTGTATACAGGTTATGTGTCATACAACCGTCAACCTACTTAGCCATTAAGCTAGGGTTAGGATTACGCTATAGTTCTAAGATTACAGCGATGTGTGCTCAGAACAGATGTTTTTTTTTTTCAGCCTTGATGGTGAAGAAGACCATTATCTCACATTACTTTATTAAAGTAAGTTTTACTATTGTTTCGATTCAGAGACCCAGGATGTAATTAAATATTGCAGTTTTCTTAAAATTCAGCATTTCCACCAAGTCCAAACAAAAAAAACAGGAAAAAACACTTTTAAATCAAATTCTTAGGTTAGCACACAATGATAATAACATACGCACTGACACAGTTTTTGTGATATTGCTCAGGCACTGGGGATGAAACAAGGTCCCGCCACCATTTAATTGTAGCTGAATGAGAAAAAACCCCACAGAAACAATGTTGCTTTGAAATCAGCACATGTAAGAGTGTGTCAGGGGGAGCTGATGAAGCTCATATCATCCAAAATTAAACAGCAGAGAGCAAATCACGAAAGGAGGTGAAATCTGCCAGGGCATTAGCATGATCTATGATTCGACTGGTGGAAGGACACGGTACTTTTTCTCTGAATGAACAGATTTGTTGAGTCTGTTAATGACCTTCTATTCTAGACCTCTTTCCCTATTATCTGAACTGTCCAGAACCATCCATAACCTGGCTGATTCCTATCTTATAAATCATTGTTCCTCTCTCTCATCTTTGCGCTATCGTGACAATTAGGCTCAATGCTAGAATCCGTGTTTGCTTAATCCAGATTAACTCACATATAGCACATATGAGGAGGATTAATGGTCACAATACCATCCATTATTTGAGACTGTGTTGTGGTGCTTTTTCATCCCTGACATTACACAAATGGGACTTCCTGCTGCTCTATATGTGTTGCACAGATGCCATAAAATGCAAAAAGTGACTATGTGCAAGAATACAATGTTTTGCAAGTCTCATAAACCCAGAGTAGTAATTAAAAAATATTTCACAAAACATAACAAATAGCTCCAATAATACAAATGGCACTAATATATAAATATTCCATTATATTACGCAAAAATTAAATATAAATAAAGCTGATAGAGGTGCCCCTCTTCTCACACTGATATCAGATGTTTATTAATTCAAAAATTATTTTGAATTTGATTGTTTCTAAAAAGAAACAACTGGAGAAACAACTAATTAGGTTCTAGACAACAGGTCAGTAACATGACTTGGTATAAAAACAGCATCTTAGAGAGGCAGAGTTTCTTAGGAGTAAAGATGAGGAGGGTTTTATGAATCTGCAAAAAACTGTGAGGACTATCGAGCTTGTTATCAGCACCTGCTTAAAAAGCGTGCATTTACAGTGGGATGAGGTGCGTTTCTGCCTATGGGACTCCCAGGAAAAGCTTTCTGTGTTCTGTTAGTAATAAAATATGCATTTATGAGCAAATCATTGCATTTAGTTTTTTATTTATTTATTTTTTACCCTTTTTGAGCTGAGGTCTGCGTGTGTAAACATGATGACATCCTCCTCGGTGGATTTCTCCTTTAGGACTTCGCCCATGCATATGACCGAAGAGGTCAGCAGTGCAGCCTTTTATTGGCCTATTCATTAAGGAGCACTGGGCCAGAAGTCTAGGGTAAGGTCTCCATTTCCAAAGTAACTCTGCGGCTCAGAGCTCATTTGCAACCAGACAAGCCCATTGTAACAGCAAATAAAACAATATTGATTTTGCAAGTGGCAACGGGGCTGTGCATCTTATTGATCAGGATCAAGCACTTATCACTCTCCAGACCCAGAGTGTGCCAGTGTTAAGCGCAGGTCTCAGGTCTTAATTACGACAGTGCCCTTTACATGGTTCCTTGTCTAATGATGCTCCAATAACATTGCTACGTTTGACCTTCCGTGTGAGCTGGCCTGGAAAAGGTGCCGTTCTTGCAACAAAATGAAATTTTGTGTTCAGTGATTTCAGTCTTTGTTATACTTTTCACCTTAGTGCCCTCTCTACTTCCGCTGTTTACATCCAGATCTGCCAGATCCAAAAACACCTGTGAACACGGAGCGTTTACACATGTGATCTGCTGTTATAAATGATCATTTGTCACCAATATAGACTACATTGTCCACTGCTTAATAAAGTCGCTCCAAACAATCCAAAATAATTGTAATCAATGTTAATGTACTACAAATAATATTCAAATAAAGTGACATGTACTACAGTTAAAAAGGCAGTTCCCATTAAGCCAAATTTAACTTAATTTCAGGCATATTTTAATGATAAAAGCTTTGCACATTTATTTATCAAGCTATTTTTAATCTATTTTAATTTTAACTTTTATTTTATCTTTATGTTGCATATGGGAAAATAAGGAACATATTAGAGGTAAGAATGAAGGCATATAAATTACATCTACTTGTACAGACTGTTTGTGATTAAGCCTTGATCTACCATAGTTTACATTATATTCATTATTGCAAAAATCCACAAACTAGAGAAACTAAAAAGTTGATCAAATCCTGAAGTGACACCTTAATAGTAATAAGTAATATATTTCAGTGCGAGTGTTTAATAAAACTGTGAAAACATTTTGTTTTTCTTATTTACAGAATATTACCTGACAAGTGGACTTGCAGATATTAGAAACAGTAAGATGAAATTAAAGTGGCTCATAGCCTCAAACAGGACCTTGCACTCCCTTGAACAGTGTGTTTGACCCTATAAAGGCCTGAAAGCTGTGCTGTGTCAACCTAGCGAGTCAAGTTGTTTGCATGCTGTGGTTTTAAACAAGTCCCATTAGAGGCTCTTCAACTTCACCTCTGCTCAGACTGAGACCTTGGCAGAAGATGCCCCTCCCCCTAGACTCAATTAAACAAAATTATCAAATTAAATGCATCTTTTAATATACACAAAATTTATTTATTGCACATTCATCTTTATTAATTTTGCATAACCTTGCCTGTGTAATTGCCAATTAACAAGCTAACAGTTAACTTTTCGTCTTCTTCGATATGAGCACAACTTCCAAACCCGCGAAACAGGGCACAGGTTTATTACCACAAACCTGCCTGGAAAGTGAGTAAGACACAGCCCAAAGTTTATGCTTCACATAAAATGTATTGATTTATGTTGATTCCATCTATAGAAAGGTGCAATCCCACAAGCTTCTTCATGTTTCATGCATCTTTGGTTGCATTCAGAGGTGCTTGTAGAACTTTGATCCTGGTACCTGGTACTGGACTCATCACAGATTGCTGTCACATCGCTTAGTGCACTAAATTAGAACAAATGTACATATTGTCACATGTTGGAGATCATTCTCAAGCATAAACTGAGATCAAATGATTGATGAGCAGGTACATTTGTTTGGTTAATGTTATCTCAGGATGTTTGTGCATGAAATGGGCCATTTTTAAATGCATTCCAAGAGCATTTAAAAAAAGGTATTTACATTTTTAAAAGAAAATTAGCCCCTAAAAGATATTAAAAGCATTGGGAAGTGACCGCATGGAAACTGACACATAATGAACCAGACATATAAGCATAAATGTGGCTCTGCAGATGTTCCACACAGAAGTCTAACTGCATTCGCTTCTTCTACACTCATCTCTTTTCACTCTCAGCATGTTTACGCACCACTGCTGTATTTAATCATTAGCAATGATTAAGACACTTGCCCCTCCCTGAGCCTCGTTCTGCTGGAGATTCCTTCTTCCTGTTAAAAGGGAGTTTTTCCTTTCCACTGTTGCCAAGTGCTTACTCATAGTTGGTCATGCGATTGTTGGGGCTTCTTTCTATTATTGCAGGGGTTTTACCTTACAGTATAAAGTGCCTTGAGACAACTGTTGCTGTGATTTGGTGTTATATAAAGAAAAGTAAATTGAATTGAATTAAATTGAAAGACTGCATGTAGGCTAAGCCATGTGACTTTAATTGAATTTAGTAAAATATGTTTTATTAACGTATTACAGAGAAATGGTATGTGATTACAGTGATATGTTTATGTAATGTTTATACCCATCACTGGCCATCACATGGCCTGACATGCTCATTTTGCATATATGTTCATGTTATCTGCCTTTTACGTGAAAATGAAGAATGGTTTAGATACCTGGAGATGACGTGCTGTCTCAGAGATGCACTGCAAGATGAAAATAAAATAAACATTTTAAAATCTCATGAATATATTTCCTCAGTGCTGTCAGGTCAACAAACACTGATAAGACTGTGAAAGAAACAAACTATAATGTGCAGTAAATGCAACCTTCTCCCAAGACCATGTGACGGAGATGCGTTTATCAAATACAGCTTCATTTTTCTACGCCTCAACATGTTTGGATAGGAAAGGTTTGGCCTCCATCTGTAAGGATTTACAAAACACACCTTTCTGAGTGCTGCAGGGATCTCAGTCGTAGATTAGCGGGCTAAGAAGGAGCATTGCTACTCAAGGTTCTGCTGTCAATCGTTGAATTTTGCTACTAGGTCACTCAGTGCCCCCCCTCCCGTCTCTCTGCCTAACTCTCTCTTTCCAGTGATCTTCTCAGATCAGTGGAGGAGGGAGAAAAATCAATGGAGTAAAGTAATCACTTGGCGGAAGATACAGCGAAGGCCCGAGGCCCGCCCAGCTACCTGAGTTCCATTTCACGCATCAGCAGCTGCAACACAAACACACAGTACCAGCCTGTACTCCCATCTTAAACAACATGAGCAGCCTGAAGCTCTGTACCCCATGTGACCTATTCCTCCCCAGAGGAAACTCCCAGATTGCACCACAGTGCACTGCCACTGTCTACCCAATAGCTGTGCTATTGATCTGCAGTCCCACACACTCGGGCCATGACAGCATTAGCCGTACCGCGTTTCCAAAATGCCAAGTGGCAAAAATACGTTTCCCTGTCCGTGACATCATCGCCTAATGTGTCATGTCAAACCCACACAGCCCCTGCTCGACACTGCAATAGTTTTACAGGTCCATGTCTACAAAGTGCTGCAGTGAGCTCTTTAATAAATTAAACAATATGACTCCATTTCATTTGAGTCATTTGCTGTCATGTTGAGGACTCTGGCAAGTTGGTGATGCTGGATAGCTGCTTCAACTTTTCCCTTATGTTGAGTATTTCTTTCTTTTACTCATACAAATTATTCAGCCGCTGACTCCACTCCCTCTGACTAACATTTGGAGCAGCCCTCCCTCATCTCACAGCACCATATGACTGCATTACCTTTGGCCGGCTTGAGAAGAGAGTGGGTGGAGGGTCACAGTGGGTGACAGGGAGAAGGAGCCATGGGTGGGTATTTGTTTAACAACTCTAAAATGCAAATGACTGTATACACTCAAGAGCTGCTGTACTAACAAAGGACCTAAGGGAGAGGTCAGCAGTGTTTCAGAGGGGTCAGGCAAAGGAGGGATGGCCGCCGCATTAAATCCTAACTAGACAGATTTCAGCATGTCCCCAGGTCTCAGCACCCATGTTGTTTATGTATCAGGTCAGTATGGGCCAGTCATTTCTGCTGGGGTTATCCGTTTTAAGCCACCCTTGTTTGGCTTTAGCAGCTTTATTAGTTTGCATAGGAGCAGAGGGAGGGTACTGCAGGGGTGAACTATGAAGTATATGAGATTATGTTTTGGAAGACAGTCAGCTTTTAATCCATTTATCAGACACTGTGTAAAAAAAAACTTTAAAGAGGAGGATAAATATGCAACAGTTCAAAGAAGTGGGCTAAAAAGAGCATTTCAAATAATCAGATGCAACTTCAAATACTGAATTTAAATTAAAAGAGGTCTGACAGGGAGAGGTAAGGACTATGGGATGTGCACAATGCAGTGGAAAGGATAGCCAGCTGGATGCTTTATAGCTTAAAACAGCATGCCAAGGTTCCAGTTTCAATCTTACATATGCTTCTATTTATAGAAAACAAAATGCCCAATCCAACATCGACTGTATATATTACAGACAGGATTGTGGAGTGATGGAGCCTAATTAGGATTACGTCATCAGATTACAAAAATATCAGTAACTATAATCATCATTTACAATCAGGTTATAGCTGAAAAGACTGTAATTTAATAACACCCAGTGGTATTAACTCATGAAAATCATTTATTGGAATGATTTTTTAAAATGTGTGATTTATAGAAGTCTGTTTTAGTATAATTTTCAATCATTTCAGCTCTTTAAAAACACAGTGGAGGTAACCCAAATGTATGCATTCAGTAACTATACGTGACTGAATGATTGACTGATTTGATTACTGTGCCATGCATAAAACATCACCTTACAAAACATAATTAAAAAGTTTTAAATTATAATACTGAAGAAATAATCCAACCTGAAGTCTTTTAAGCTTTAAAAAAAAACAAATGTAGCTCACCAAAATCAATCAAACGGTTTGGAATTTTTAAAAGACATTTTATAAAATATTCTTATTTCATCACAATAAGGAAAATAAAAGAAAATGTGACTATTTTTCTTCTTTTCTGTTCACATAATTCACACAACCTGATGCCCTTGATGTTTGCAAGTCTGCCTGTTTCCAGGGCATCGGGAAGGATTTCACAGTTATTCAACTCCTTGATACAATTTGGCTCTAACAAAGTTCAAGATCAAAGACTCGATTTGAATATGTGTTCATAATATTGGTTTTATTAAGGTATGTTTCAACCATTTTTCTTTGTAATCTTCTTGTAATTCTGTCCATCTTGCATAATGCTGTAGTTCAGCTTCCTTGAGAGCAGCATGAAGGTCTGCCATCCCTGAAGAATGTTAGATGAGCTGCGCTTTACAGACGAATCATCATATTTAACCTGTTTTCTTACATTAAGCAAATGATTCCAGTCTTGTCATGTCAAATTTTCACCTTCATCTTTAGGCCAGGAATCCATCCCATAACAGCCAAAGTATGTCTTTTTTCTCTGTGGTATAGAGATCCGTCGTGGTCCAAACACAATTGCAGACTTTTTAAATTTTATTTTAATATAACCATACAGTCTCTCCTTATGCAGTTAATGGCAAACTAAAGTTAGCACCTATAAAAATGATACAAAATCAAACAAACTTTTGGCTGCAAGCCAGATGAAGCCAAACCACAGAGTTGGAAAAGGATGAACCCATCATCCGAAACATGTAAACATCACTCAAAGTGAATTTTTTCATAATTTGTTAACACTGGTATTGTGACCATATACAGCTCCCTCCCTGTACATCTTGGTGAGGTATATTCAACCTGGCAGATAGACTTTATTAAACCTGACACACCTATATACAAGCAAACATTGTTTGCTGTGATGTTGTGTAGGCTTCTTAATCTCCCTGTGCTCTGACACCACCATAGAAATATTAGTTTTGAGATATCAGCCTGTGGTGACTTTAATAACACCCTTATGTATGCGTGTCTAGTCTCTCCTGTCAGGTCACAGAGACGTGGCTAGACATTTTTGCCAAAACATGCTTCAGCCATGGCAGGAAGAGTTTTGAGAGCAGCGTCGCCCTGTGCTGCTGGGACACTGTCAAGGCCGAATCTCCGGGACACTGACAGTGGAGAGATTACTCGGTGGCAAACTTCAGGCCTCTCCCTTAGCTTATAGGCAGAACATGTTCCTGAGTGGTGCAGGGTCACCCTGATCTCTGATGACTCTCCTCCTCCTCCTCCTCCTGCTCTTGCCTGCGTTCTCCCTCTTCTTGTCTGTGGTTTTTTTTTTTTGTGATGTTATCTTGTCACTCTCCTCCCACTCACTGCTGTTCCCTGAAGCTGTCTCGGGGATGAACGCCTCATTGTTTTTGTCCTTGCACCGCTTTCCAAAAGCGTGTTCCTGGATGTGAACTTTGAGCAGCTTTGCACTCTGTTTGACCTTTTTGTTTTCAAGGGAGCGGAGGTCGTGTCTAGGCCAATTACACTTTATGCAATTATATATTTGCCTGTAAACACGGATAAATTCACTTACAGTCATGAGGTTTATTACTGGAGACTGGTTGTCCCATATTCCCAGTTGTTTTTCCTTCTTTTTTTAACCAGCTGTCCAAATATAATTATACAGAATTTTAAATTGTGTCAAAACTCACTTTTTTTACTTAAAGTTTAGCTTTACGCAGTGCAGCTGGGGACTGGCTTATCTGTGTTCCCCCCTCAGGGCTTCCTGTAGCTGTATGAGCTGCCTGCTTGTACTGCAAACCCTTACAAACAAGTGTGCTCGACTTGACACAGCTGATGCTGATACAAGCTCTTGTACATATGCTAGTGCTACACCGAAACCCACTGCAAGTATTAAAAGTAATTTGGTTTAGTTTTGATTCAGTACAGTCATTATATATAACACCCTGGCACTGCTCAACAAACCGTTTTGCTGTTTTGCTGTCTCTTTGTCTCAATGACATAAAGACTTAAATATGCTTTTGTTCTGATAACTGAACCATCGCTCAGTGGGAGTATCTGGCAGAGAAAGGTTCAACTGTTCAGCTACATCCCTTGCGGATTTTTAAACGCACGTATATGCAGCTGTCTCTACACGTATTATATTTTGTAAGTACGAAAGGTCCATATTGCTTTTGACAACTGCCAAGTTGCTAATCAGCCACCTTCCAGTTGTTACAAGCCGTGTAGCACAGGATGTTGGGGTGTATCCATCTGTTTACCTCAGTTGTGCCTGTTTATTCTTCATTCTGATCATGCACGCTTCTGGGATCCACACAAATCAAGTACACCTTCAGATGTCGTTTCTCCACGGGGGGCTGAGTGATCGAGGAGGAGACGCGGTGCCTCCTCATGAGGGCTCTAAAATTGATGTGCCCTTTTGGCTTTAGTGAGGGTGACCTTAAAAAATCTGAGACACTCAGTGAGCGGCACAACCACTGTCTCAATGCTGATCAATCTCAGTCCTCCACTCAGCTCTCCTCCAGCCTATTCAGACTCCAGAGCAGTCAAATACCAAGCGCTCATGTGCTTAAATTCTTATTATGTTCTGGGGCGGGCAGGTTGGGAGAATGCCACACAGTGTTTTGTTGAATATTGAGTGAGCGTCTTCTGTAAAACTACACTGTGTCAGACAGTGAGACAGCCCTGATGGAAAAAGAAAGCTATTAGTGGGGATGTATGAATTAGCAGATGGTCTCAGAATTCCAATGTGGCGAGCCATAACAAGCTGCGAGTATGTGACATCCACGCAGACTTGGTTGAGAAAGAATTTTGGGGTAAAAGTGGGGATACAATAGATCTTTTTCAAGGGTAAACTCGGGAATAACTATCACAATTTGACTGGCTTAGCACTTCGTTATTTGATAATTACAGGCATCCTTAGAGATTTCTCATTAGGGTGGTGACCTTGGGGAGGTGCACGCACCATTGACATCTTAACTAAAGAGCGGAACATGCTTACACAATGCACACGCAGGGACACTCTGATCGCATTGTCCGCTGAGAGCCAACTGGAGCGGAAAAAGGCAGTGGAAGTTCAGAAAGCGTGGCTAAAAAACTGAATGTGATGAAGTGCTGCAAGGGCAAGACGTCTTCTACGACCCCCTCCACCACCGTCACCGCCCATCCGCGCCTAACCTCCGAGTAGAGCTCACGCACTCAGTGGAATTTCAAAACATCAGGACACACATACACACTTCTTATAGCCCATTACCTCAGCCTGCCTCCCTACCTCCTCCTGACCCTGTCATCCCACCCCCCCCTGACTCATTACTCCCTCACCACCTATCTGCCGCCGCGCTCCGGCCCTCCACCTGTTCTCTCCTCCTCTCATTCTCACTCGCTCCCTGCAGGTCGGCTCTCTATCGATGTCAAGGTAGGCAGCGTGGTGAGTAATTCTCCCAGTGATACCGGGCTTCTGACCTTTTGTTGCACCTTAAGGAAAGAGGGATTTTTCTCCCTCCTCACCGACATCACTTCTCATCGGTCATGACGGCTCACGGTGCATTCTGGGGGCTGCGGCCTTGCCCTGGACTGCGAGAAGACGGGTGGGGGAGGGATAACGCTTGTGCTGTCATGGTGCAGAGTGTCAGGACTGACCTCCTAGGTGGCCTACAGGCTGACAGCAGACAGACCTGCTATTTGTTGCCTGAAACACCTCTGAGGAAGATGTCAGGTGGCATCACAGTGGCACATCACCTGCCCCTGAGGCCTCTCTATGTAGTCCGCCTTCGCTTTTTTATGAACAACCTCTATCCAAAGACTTCCCAAGTGACATACATCACATGCATTGTGTCCATACAGTCTCCACCAGGCTTTGAGCGATGGCCTTATTTGGCGTGTGATCGAACACCTTTCCTAAACCCTGACTGCAGCATCATCACTTTAAAGAAATCAGTCTGAAACTCCTTTACAGAAAGCCAAGAAACCAGAAATCTGTGCGTTGCTCGTCAGCAGTTAGCAGTGGGGGAGGTGGGGCTCCAGTGTTCTGTGGTTTGCCAGGAGAGAAAGGTGTTTGATTTCCCCCTTGCCAGCAGCACAACCACTTAAAAAAAAAGAAAAAGAAAAAACACAAAGCCAGCAAACACGTTTGATAACAAGCAATCACATGGAACGAGGCGATGACTCGAGACCCGAAACTTGGCGGTGTTTAGGGAGCACAGGACGCTGCAGCACAGCTCACACAGGAGTTAGGGGGACTCGATGGAGCTCGAGTGTAAGCCACAGTAATAATAAAATGAACCAGGATTTAATTTGAGATCCTGTCTATGTCTTCCCCTCCTTCTTCTAGCCTTCAAAGCCTCTTTTCTGCAGCTTTTCCTAATTTACACTGAGCTAGAAGAATGGCTAATTGCTGACCAGAAAACAGGTTTATTTTGCTATCCTATTAAAAACACACATGGTGACAATGTCCTTCCTGTGCCAGTGCACAATCAGAGAAGCAGCACTAATGCTCTCGGCTTCACACTCTTGGATGCACACGTAGGGGTGGGAATCTCAAAATTAGAAGTGGGATCACACTGGTGGTATAATAAGTGACAGTTCTTCTCTTTTATCTTTTTTTATGGGGGGTGTTGGTTGTTGAACAAGCCTCTCGCTCAGGAGTCCTCATTTCCACACAGTCCCACAGTGGCAAACTCTTTGTCTGCTCTGAGGGCTTTGTACATATTTAGGTGCCTGGGGAAGGGAATTTTTTTATTTTTTATTTTTATGATTCCAAACAATGGCGCTCACACAGGGACAGAAATAGGTCACAAATGGATTATCTATTTTGTGTTTGTTTGTTTTTTGACACCACTTTCATTGCGTTCTATATTTAGATGTAAGGATGCATTTCATTATTGCGCCTTTGATAAAGCGCTAGCTGAGCTGTGCGGCCCAGACATGAATTTTACAGTAAAAAGTAAACACCCTTAAGTCATATCGTTCTGCTTGGGAAAAAGTATTGATTGATTATTTTGTGCTACGAAAGTTATCTGCTCCAGCCGATGCCTTCAATTATGCATTAGTTCTGAAAATTGCATGCATGCATTATTCATCTTACATGATACATGAGCCGTTGGCTTTGTTACGTTAAGCTGTCTGTATTTTGGGCTTTAAATCATATTTATACATTTGGTACAACTATCTGCTTACTTAAACTTGTAGCAGGTAACTTTGTTATGAAGCAAATTTTGCATTCTTCAATTGTGTTTGTGGTCACATGATCAATAAACATAACTCTTTGAAACTCTATACTCTTACACTCTTTTTTTGAGTGGGGGGTCTCTACAACCTCTTGAGGTTGTAGCTAAATAGTTGCATATAATGGTTACCTGCTAATTGCTAACCTTATGTCTTCATGCTCCTTTGTGCTGATCAGAGTTTAGTAGCTTTGCTAAAAAGCCTGCTAGCTAACTAGCTGCCTGCTAGCAATACAAAGTGTTCTCTCTCTCTCTCTCTCTCTGGGAGAAAATGAATACCACCTTGTTATGTTGTGCTAATCATTGTTGTTTTGTATAAGTATATATAATATAAATATTTATATATATCCGAGAAGCTTCTTCAGTTCTAGGGTCAAATGGTGGAGAGTCCCAAATTTGACCCTAGAACTGAAGAAGCTTCTTGGATGAGAGGTGAAACGTCTTGAAGCAACTCAAAGAAGTCCAGACGCTTTTCTTTCCAAGCTCCTTTGACTATGATGTGCTGGATGACTGAGAAACTTCACAGACAAAACAGTTTGTAGTTTTGTGTAGAGTGTGTGTGAGCAGACAGCTCTTAGTGTTTTAAACATAACAATTTTTGCAACTTTGATTCAGTCTGTATTGTCACACACTACACAGTGGAAAGACTGTGGAGCCAGTGGAAGCTGATGGTTCTTGTGTTCAAATCTCGTACGTGTGTGGGGTTGTGTTCAGTTTGGGTACACATTTGTTTGCAAGGCAAATTTCTAATTTAAAAAAAAAGGAACTAAAAAAACTAATGTTCATTCTGTGAAGTCCTCTTAATCTAAAGAAAACATCTTTCCTGTGGACAAACCTTTACCATACTTCTCCTTCTTAACCATAATCATAATCTTTACCTAACCCCAACCCTCATCCAAACTTTTAACATGTTCTCAACATAAAATCTGAATTTCTCATGTCAGATTTTTTGTTTTGGGTCTCATAGGGTGGGCATGCCACCTTCATGAGGCTACACCTCCATGTGCAGTCTGTTCATTTGCAATATTACAGTTCCTCACACTGTGATCATGCTTATAGGTCCTACATATATCACATCAATGTGTTCAGGAGTTGCAAACTATAAATTCAGTCAAACGTCCTTTCTTTATTAAAAAAACAGAAGCCAAGGACAGTGCATATCAAGATCAACATCAAGCATCATTTCTATTTGCAGACACTGTAATAGGTCCATCAGAGCCCAGCAGCCAGCCTGCAGGGTTAAACAATGATACAAATCACCAAATTCTGTTTTCACGACAGTCGACCCGAACCACATTTAAAAACACAGTTGTACAGAGAGCCTCGTGCTTCTGCATATTTAAATCCATATCTGTTATGAATAACACACAAATAGCTAGGAAATATCCATCCAATCACAGCCATCTTACAACAGGAGGGAATATTGATAAATTGATCACTGGTGTTATTCAGGAATTGATGCAATGTGAATGTAGGAGCAACCCTCGGTACGGGACAAATAAAAGTGTGAATGTGGAACAGACCGCTTAACTAACATGAAAGGTTATAGTTCTCAATGTTCAGGGTATTACATAATGTTTTACATCTTCTTTTTTAGATTGCCGTAATTGTCTGTAAAATAATTATAATATGATGTATTATCGTGAGCTAGCAAACAGCTGTATTAAGTTTGATACAGATCGATGTGATGCTCATATAAAACTACATTCTCAAAAATAAGGGGACAGTAAAATTCACTTTCCATCCACACAGCTTCAATCTATATTAATGCACCTCAAAGGGCAAATTATTGGACCTAGAGGTACCTTTTCAAGTGTCTGTCTAAAAGTATAAAAGGTGCTTATACTATATGCTCACACTTACCATGCTTTCATAATGTTTATTATCTTTACATTGGAGTCTTATCTCACCAGGCTACAGTTGTCAAATTTTGGCGAGCCTGTGTAAAGTGTAGGTTTAGTTTAAATCACGTTACCTTCTCATTCTTGACCACGTCAACATGTCTAAATCCATCGAGTGAGAGTGTGTAAAACATTGAACAGCACCACATCCCAAGCCCGGATTGCATTGCATCATCTGGAGTAAAATCTGTGTGAAATCATAAATGCAAATCCATCTGCTGTGGTGACATCCTGACAAGTTTCACTGTATTTCTGCCCCGTGTGCTGACGGGTGCTGCAATGTTCTGCACGTTTGTCTCCAAGCAAGAAGGTTCTGGGTTCAAGACCTTTGTTCTCTCTGGGCCTGGTGGGTTTCTCTGCGTGTTCCAGTTCTAAGAGGTGCATGTAAGGATTTTGGGCAGAAAGTGACCATCTGTTACCAAGTACACCATTACATTGAAGTGAAAAATTGTTACACGAGGTTCCACACTGGTTAATATAAGATATGAGCTGTAGCAGTACCCCCAACAAGGTAGTGGTGGAATCTTAGAAACATGTAATCAGCTGTTCTTTGCAGCATCATCCATATTAGAAGTTGTCTATTGTTATGGCTACGAGTTTGTGTTATATAAAAGTCAACTCTACATTCCAGGAATGTGAGCATATATGAAGAATTTTATTTCTCAATGAACTTACACGCCTCAAAGTCCTCATGAGATACAGCACATTTAATGAGATGTGTGTAGATTTAAACTACAACTTGGTTTGTTCACAGAAGCATAAACATGTAAAAGGTTCCTGTTTGTCTTTTACTGCTTCTTTAGATGTTATTCTCACTTGTATAGCAGCATTATGATATGTTGGCGCACTCCCACACTTTCATTCACTGCTTCTGTAACTGAACACCAGCTTACAGTGCTTTGTCATCTTACAGCCATAACTGCTTTTATGGCTCTCACAGACACACAGTGTAGGTAATTAGCCCTGCTGTCACCATATAAATGAAAAGGCACTGCATGACCCCTGGGTCACACTGGATCAAGGGTCACTTTAGGGCTAACAGTATGAGTGGTGAGCAACCATCAAGTGTCCAACTAATTTCACACTGTATGGGTGTCTTAGGTCTGCTGTACATGATTATATTTTTCTCAGTGTATCTCTCAGTTTACTGTCCTACAGTGACATGATGAATTATGTAAAAGAGCAGTAAACAGCGATCTTAAGAGAGCCGGAGAGGAGTTCTGGCTGCCCTCTCCTCTGCTCGAATACTGTAAGGTTGATGGGTGAACGTGGCCCCAGGGACACGAGCCAATAGATGGTGATGGGCTTACTGAGAGTGACATTTAAGATAGAAATGACATCAAGTACGGTACCGCTGTGCCCTGCGGCAAGCCACCACATGGAGACAATGTCAGCGTGATCTGACTTAGCCCCAAAATGCTATGGACTCCCACCCCCTGCGATGCCGTGAACACACCCACACACATACACACACATATCTCTTACACATGTCAGCTGCTTCTCATGTCAAGTGACACTTAACAAGATGTGCCACCTTCCAGATGTGTATGTGCCGCTCTCACCTTGAGGTGGATTTAGCTGCATGATATTTACATGAAGTATGCTTTTTGGGCTTTTTTCTTATATTTGTTATTTTTTTAATATTTGGAGCATTAAAGTAAAGCTCAGACTGTTGTGTTTAACAGCACATACGTGACCGCTGCATTCAGCTACATTTAAGCTACATTTAAGCTAAATAGGCTCAGTACGAGCAGAGGTGTTACTGTAGCAGCGGTGCTCAGGAGAATAGATTTTATATCATGTGAGATCAAAACGGCAGGAAATGAGTTACAGTTGTCGGGGTGAATAGCTGCATCACCGGGTAAGCTTGGAGTATCAGCAAACCACAAAATCCAATTATCTTATTCATACGTGACACAACGACCTTTGACCTAACATTCAAATGGTCCATTTCTGCAGAAGTCGCAGCGCCCCGGGAGGCGGGAGAAATTGTTTTGCCTTGTGCCGAAAGCTTATCTTGAACAGGGGCTATATTTTGTAAGAGATCTGTTTTGTGTCCTATATAAGTCATCAGAACTACAACTCCCAAGGAGAATAGAGATCAGATAGGCAGGTCCGGCATCAAGGACAGGGAAGCCATTTAAAGGTGACATTTCAGTCAACCCAGCAGATGCTGCCAATCTGTCATAGCTGGGCTCTATCTCCTGCTCTCATTTAGCATCCCTATCTCGTCCTCTCTCTGCCTCTCGCTGTCTCTGCATTACTTTTTCTTTTTTTTTTTTTGCCGCCATTCTTCTGCTTTCCTCCTCTTTCTCATTTTGCTCCCTCTCCACCTCTCCCTCCTTCCGCCATCCCCCGCTCTGCTGATGAGGCAGCAGGGAGGAAGCGGCGTAATAAAAGGAAGCGCTAATGAAAGGTTGAGCGAGGTCAGCAAACTCGCATACCTTTGCCAGGCAAGGGGATGAGAGGTCATTTATTCCGAGGGGAACAGAGTGTTTCGCTTTTTGGCTGTGGGGTGTTGAAAGTTCAAAAGGTCACAATAAAGGGCACAAGGTCATAGCCTCTGGGCTGCGATTCTATGCGTCCTGGGGTCAGAGGTCGGCGCAGGAATGCCGGGAAAACCAGAAGCTGTGAGCTGGGTCAGAGCTGTGGTCTCCATTCCCCATTTGGATGAACATGTCTGAGTGAGTGAGAATTGAACTCTGTGTTATTCCTGTGAGTGGAGATCAAACTTTACCTACAGCAGCTGCAGGTTTAGGCTGAAGGTGTAACTGGGATTTAATCTTTAATAATTACACACAGTGGAAGGTATATTATGGGAATTGATGGATCATATTATATTTAATCTGTCAAAAGAAGAATTACAGTGTTTAATTAAACCTTTCAGGATTAACTGTTGCTGCATTGGATAAAATTTATGCAGTTAATATAAGATCCCTCGACAGCCATTCTTACAAGATTCTAGTGGGTTGCATAACTTATTGCAAGACCAAGGCTATTCAATAATTCAGAAAACATGTAAAAAGTTTAAGATAGTGGACAATAAAGTGGATAGATACACTCCTCAGATGTTCTCTGAACATCACTTATAACAGCAGAAGGCTGTGAGATCCATCTGGCTGAGACGGGCTCAAAGCTGCAGTGAAATGAGTAGGTGTGATACTGCCATCTGCAGGAGCAACATAAAACAGCCAGGGTGGTGCCAGCTTTGTTACACACTGTACCAGTGAGCTCTACAGAACATGACTTTACTAGAAGAGTTTAATGTGGTGACACAAAACAAGAAGACGGCAGCAAAGTGACTGAAACCGTGAATCACGGTGATTTAACGTGTTAATTAGATCACGCTTTCAGATGTAGATCTCTCTGTTCTCGGTATAAGAAAACCCAGACACCAAACTGCTCCTTATTCAGTGAATAATGGCCAAAATGTTACATGTAACACTTCTAATAACTGCTGATAGATTGTGCTCTAAAACTCAGAGGCTGATCTCAAATCTGTGCTCGAGCCTCATCTGGACAGAGAAGACAACAAAGGCTATTTTTGTCATTGCCGATTATTAGGTTGGAAGATTCAAGGATTGAAGCTACTGAGGTTGGGAATTTTTGAAGTTGTATTCCCAACTGGTTCCACTAGAGGGCAATACACAGACATTCAGCAAGAGATGAAAATGGCTAAAAGCTGCATTTTGATGTGTTTAGGCTTTAATATTGAAATAAGAGTCCATATAAAACAACATCAAAGCATTACAAATCATAGCTCACACCACTGTGCAAAAAAATAGTAACACTATATAAGAACAGCTTAAAACATAGTTGTTGTTTCTCGCTCTCTGGGCAGTATTAACATTTATGGGAAGAATATTGTATTTAGTAAACTTCATTTTGTTTTCTTTGTTCTTTATAAATGTACTTTAATAAGTTTGTAGTGCAGTACAAATCAGATAAGGGTAGCATGACAGATGTTTGCTTTGAATACACTTTATGTAGGAGTAGGTAGTAGATAATAGCTTTGTAAATACCTGAACATGAATAACTTCAAGTTTATCATATAATATTATACTACAGTATTTTTCTAACTAACCATGCAGCTCATTCTCTTTTTATTGACAATACTTTTTTTTAAAGACAGAACACATTTTGTGTCAGCTTGAAAAGAAAGGCAGATGAGATCAGAGGTCAAATGTGATATTTAGAATTCCCACATACCAGCATCATTTTCTAAATGTTGCCAGTACAAACAAAAGCAGCAGAATTTTAAACATAGTTTTAAAGATAAAAGACATTTTATGAAAGTTTGACCTTATTTGACCTCAAAGAAGAGGTCAGAGGTCCAAAGTAATGTGATATTTAGAATCCCCATATATCATCCCCTCTATGTTGTCAGTAAAACCAATGGCAGTAAGAAACATAGTTTTAAAATAGCTGTATATAGGATTATTAAATCAGATCAATCTATTGGCCTTGAAGGAGAGGTCAGAGGTCAAATGTTACATGATATTTTAAATCTTTATCAGCTACTATACACCAGATTTTAATTGATTGTTAAACATGATCCCACTCTACACCCCTACGAGGTTTTATCAGGATTCATTGTAAACTTTTCAAGTTATCATTTTTACAGACAGAAAGAATAACATGTACACAAACATAACCTCCTTTCTGGAGGTAATAAATCTGATATAAAGGTCAAATGAAAAAGTCATGAAGATTAAAAACATTTTTTGTTTGTTTGTAAATATTGATTTTTAGTAATGAGATACAAAATCTCTATTATGCAGTAATATTTCGTTTTGATAGGATACAATTTGGCCCTGCGACAGACTGGCGACCTGTCCAGGGTGCACCCCGCCTCTCGCCCTATGACAGCTGGGATAGGCTCCAGCGCCCCCCGCGACCCTGAAAAGGATAAGCGGAAGCGGATGGATGGAAGATACAATTTAATTTCAGTTACATCAACAATTCATCAGACATTTGGAGAGGCGCTCATTTACGTCGCTGTACTCAGTAAACATTGGGAATTCTATTTTGTTTACAGACTCAATTCCAAAATTTTGGGACATTGTAAAATGAAAAAAAAAAACTACAAAAAAACTGAATGCAATGATATGCAAATCTTATAAGTCTTATAACCCCTTTTTTTTTGTAATAGAACATAGAAAACATATCCAATGTTTAAACTAGCAAATTTTAAAACTTTGAATTTGATGGCTATAAACATCTGGGCTGGAGGCTAGTTGCTGGGCAAACTTCTCTGATAGAGGATTCTTGCAGTCCTGCGACTTCTGTGTCATGTATTTTATTTCATGACACAGCTGATCTGATCTGATCTCAGAGTACTCTACTGATAGATAAAGACTCTGCAACATCACCAAGAGAACTTCAACATTAGATGAGCCCCTTTGAACAAACACTTGGTGACAGTGGAGAGGAAGAAATTCCAACCTTCTTTTTAACAGGAGCTCTAGCAGAATCCGAGAGGGGCAGTCATCTGCCTCAGCTGGCTGGAAGGTAAGGAGAAAGAGAAGAGGATAAAACAGCAAAACAGATCAGTGGCACAGTATGATACAAAATGTTTAAATTCAAGACTCTAAACCATGATTTCTACACCAAATGTCCTTCTGCCTGTGGCAGATGTCCTGTAGCAAGCATCCAAATGCAGGTGCAAGGCACATGTTGTAATCTACGCATGCTACAGAAACCAGATTGTTGCTGAATGGGTGCTCCCAGGTGTGAGTGTGTTTAACTGGGTGAGTGTGAAGTAGGATGGAAAACAGCTTTCATGCTCACTGAGCTGACCCTTACAACAGCAAGGAAAAAGTGAGGAATATATCTATCTCTCTGTGTGTGTGTGTGTGTGTGTGTGTGTGTGTGTGTGTGTGTGTGTGTGTGTGTGTGTGTGTGTGTGTGTGTGTGTGTGTTCTGGTTCTTCCTATCTTGGTGGGGACCAAAATCTAAAATTTACTGTACTCGTGGGGACGTAAATCCAGGTCCTCACGAGGTTGAAGGCATTTTTCACACTCAAAATGTGGTTTTAGTGTCAGGGTTACAATTAGGTTATGGTTAGGTTTAGGGCGAATTTTAGGGATTCTATGTATATGGTTGGGGTAGGGAAAGCATTATAGCAACCGAATGTCCTCACAAAGCTGTGAAAATGAATGTTATGGGTGTGAGAGAGAGAGAGTGTGTGTGTGTGTGTGTGTGTGTGTGTGTGTGTGTGTGTGTGTGTGTGTGTGTGTGTGTGTGTGTGTGTGTGTGTGTGTGTGTGTGTGTGTGTGTAAAAACAGTTTGCAGCAAAAAGAAAATGTAAAAATTCCAAAAAGTTTTGAAAACTTAAGCTGTTGCACACACAGAGACAAACCTGCATTGTTTTATAATGGTCAGCAGAGAGCAACTCTGGTTCTTGCAAAATGAAGCCCAGTGTACAAAAGTCTGTTAGGAAACAACCCTCTGCTTCCATGATCCTCGATCCTCGTGACTGTCAATCTATAGTTTCAACTGCTAGAATAAAACACGATGTTCATTTTGTAAATTATAGTCCTATTAGAGTGCAGAATGTTACGAGACAGCAGGGGACTCAAACGCAGGACTCTGAGGCTGGAAGGAAGAACAAGGGGTTTATTTACAAACATCAGCAGAAATGTACGAGAATGAAGAAGGTGCTTTATACAGTCGTGCAGGGATGGGGTTTCCAGGGAATCCAAGGGGACAGAGACAGGAAACGCTCTCTCTCTTCTCCTCTGCTACTTCGCCTGCCACTCTCCACTTGCTGCTTCTGGAGCCTCCGCAGGCAACAGGAACAGGTCCAGGATTTCTGTGCACAAAAGAGTTCAATTAGAACAGAAGCAAAATCCACACAAGCAATGCAAAAGGTTTCTAACCAGGCTTTCACTAACGCGAGTCTAACAGCGATCCAGCGATGAGTACCGCGCTTCTTCCCTTTAAATAGTGGCAGGCAAATGAGGTACAAGTGAACATCATCCTTCTCAGGTGTGTAGGCCAAAGGCAGGAACCTGTAACGAGTTCCGCCCAGGTGACAGAGGGACAGAGAAAAACACAAACAAAACCTGTTGCCAGTGTGGGACAGCCAGAGAGACACGGGACCGTGACACAGAATGATTATAAACAGTTGATGAGGGAAGAGCACTGAGATTTAAACCACGCAGAATGGATGCTGATTGGCTTGGAGAAGGTGGGCAAGGCAATTATTGCACTAGAGCAATGATGTCAGGATTGAGTTTAACAGTGTAGGAACGCTGAAGTGATGTGAAGAATATACTAGTAGAAAAACATCCAGGAACACCCCGCTTACACATAGGCTTCATTCAAAGCAGGACAGAATACAGGTGTGTAAATAATTAATGCAAATATAAAGATGATGGTTATGAACAGTAACCGTAAAATAATTTCTTTAATCCTACAAGAGGGAAACAGTTATACAGTTAAACAGAAGTAACAATAAAGCTGCAAGGAAAAGATTTTAAATCTGGTGAAGGAGAAGGTTTGGAGATGGTGGTGCTGACAAAAAAGATAGGATGCTGAGCTGGAGGTGGCAGACCTGAACATGTTCTGCTCTTCATTGGGAGCGACCGAGATGGGCAAGATTAGAAACAAGTACTTCTGAGGAACAGCTCAGGTTGAGCAGTTTGGAGGCAGAGTTAGAGAGGTGAGGCTGAGGTGGTTTGGACATGTGCAGAGAAGAGAAAGTCAATATATTGGACAAAAGATGCTGAGTATGGAGCCACGAGGCAGGTGGAAAACAGGAAGACTACAGAGAAGATTCATAGATGTAGTGAAGGAGGACATGCAGAGGCTTGGTGTGAAAGAAGATGATGCTGGGCAGCAGGAAAAGTCATTATTGCAGTCTGTGAACTCAGAACTAAAAGAATTACACTGATCTGATTTGTGTTACTGTCTGCATAAGTAAAATAAATGGTTTTAAAATGTAAATGTTCTACAAGATTATTCAGTATTCTTTCTGAAAAGAGTGCAAACTGTGAGTAGCATCATTGTTTCTTATTAGCAGAGAAATATTGTCCTCATTTTCTGACCTAATTTTCAGCCCAGCCCCGATCACAGCAACATGAAAGGTCTTCTTTATCTCTGGATGAGAGACAAAAAGACAGCAGGGTAGGAGAAGTCGCAGACAACTGTACCGCGGAGCAACGGGAGACGGGGCTTTAAATCCAGACATCAGTAGTAATTGTAACAACGTTATTGTTAGAAGCTAATTCCCTGGGACAGCCACCTGCAGAGAATGAGACCAACCTCAAGATCTGAAACGATGTTTATCCTCAGAATAGATGAGAAGGAGTGACAGGAATAAGAGGTTTATATTTAAGGATTTATGGGATTTGTCAGAGTGAAGCATAGTTATTTTGCAAATGGCACAGTTATGAAAACAGGTTCATGCCAGTGAAGCTCCCCCGTCTCATACAGTATGATAAACTACTGTAATTATGCTTTTTTCCCCTGATTTTCTTTCTCTTCGACATTTCTAATTCATTATTTTTCACCTTTTTTGTATTTCTGTTCTGTTAAATGGAGACCTGTTCCATTCAAAATCACATAAATATTTTTTAGAAAAGTAAAAGTATTAGTGTTGTAGAAAAAATACATATTCCTGGCTGGTTGATACAGTCCTGTGAAAAACAAAGTGTATACCCAATAGTAGCACGTAAAACCACCTTTACCAGCAACTTGGAGTAATCCCTTTCTGTGTGACTTTATCTATTTATCCTAATTTTTTCTGTTATTTTCAGACATTCATTTATTTACAGCTCTCTTAAGATCCTGCCACGGCATTTTAATTGGGTTGAGGTCTGCACTGGGCCAATGCGACACCTTGTTTCTTTTCGTTTTTATAGATTTGGTCCTCTGCTTGGGATAAATGTCGCAAAATATGAACCAGTTTGGACCCAGCTTTAGCTGTCAGACAGATGGCCTTACATTTGACTCTAAAATATTTTGGTATAAAGAGGAATTCATGGTGACTGCAAGATGCCCAGGTCCTGTCTGTCATGTGAGGGCTTGTGTGCAGGCAGGAGTGGTAGAAAGGAGGGCCCAATGTGGAGGCAAAAACATGAACTGAAAACAGCTTTAATGCTGAACTTAAATGTAACGAAACTGAGAATACAAATAAACTTAGACAGGCAGACAGAACACACAGCATAGGATGAGGGTAGATCACAACACGGACAGAGGAAAACACAGAGCTTGAATACACAGAGGGAGCAATCAGGGAATGAGAGACAGGAGGGAAACACAACTGGGATAAATCAGGCCTAACGAGACAAGGGAAGCAAAACCAGACACATTAACATAGGACACAGACTTTCAAAGTAAAACAGGAAACATAACACAGAGACGTGGACTTGACAAGGGGATACAGCAGACAGGGGAGACAGAGCAACTAAGGAACACAGACAGAAACCAGAAGGCAGAAAAGAAACCAAAAGACTAGAAATGATAAATAATGGCCAAATCAAAGTTCAACAATAATGAAAACTCGAAACTCTGGGTTGGCGACCCAGGTCTCCTAACGCTGTGGCTACAAGAACACATTATTCCTTTACCATTATGTTTAATACTGTATATGAGGTGTTTTTTGTTGTTGTTGTACATTATGTACATTATGGCAAAACATCTCCACTTCGGTCTGTCCAAACACTGTTCAGAAGACTTGTGGTTTGTCCAAATGAAACTTTGCACACCTGTATAGAGGCCTGTGAAAAGTGTCTTTTTCACTTGACTGTATATGACTGTAAATACGCATCAGCACTGTTGTTTAAGGTGGCACTGTTTTGCGTGAGGCCATTCCAACAGGTTTATATCTCCAAGGTCAAGGCAGTAAACACACTCTATACTGGAACAACTCCCCTGTATTCAAACATGCTGCCAGACTGCAGTCTCTCCAGCAGTCTGTGTTTCTGTGTTCAAGCCAAACATTTTTGTTTGCTGCCAGCTTGCCCTGCTGCACTCTGTTATGCTGCACTTCTTCAGCATCAGCATCACTCTCAAACTTCTGCCTTCACAGTCTATCTCTGCACACACTTGCCTCTCCCAGTTCTCTGTCATCAGCCAAGCCATCACTTGTGGTTTCCTCTTGTCTGCTGGCAATCCACGGCCCTTTCAGTCGTAATCAATAATAAATCAGTTTGGTCTATCTCCTATGTGACGGTCTTTTCATACACCTGGGTTCAACTGTTTGTGTGTGTAGGTGTAATCCAGGTCTGATGTTTCTGTCTATTCTATTTCTGTCAAATGTATTAAGAAAGTGAAAAAAAATCCTTGATAAACCCTTATATTCCGTATCATAGCTCAGTTATCTGGAAAATGACTTAACCCAGTGTTTAATTTGTGAAGACAGCAGTACCTTTGATTTATCACATACTTGTGTAATACGCTTTGTAGCTACTTAATTTACAGTGAACAGCATTAGGCCTGTTTGGGTTTTATTAAAGTCCAAGCTGTTTGATTATAGACTGATTTCATTCACAGTGACATTGTGTGAAAGAAGAAGGGCTGCAGTGATATTTGTCAGTTTTGGTGGTCTTTGAAAAAAAGAACTGTTAGCTGAGAGCAGTGAGTGGCCACCAGATGATAGATTAGCAAAAGAGGAGTCGGTGTTTCTTGATATTCAGAGGGGAATTAGTCCATTTTTCAACAGCCTGGTAAGAAACACCACTTTCACTAATATTTCTCTTTACCAGGTCGTGATGGCACAGACAGAAAGACAAACTGGAAAAGCAACTAATACTGTTAGTTAAGGACATACAATGAAGCAGCAAAGTACAAAAGTAACACGTGGAAAAGTAATAAAATACTTTTCAAAGTGATTAAAAAATATTTAAAAATCACTTTAGTGACAGGAAGCAAATGCAAGAGGAAAGAAAAGTGTCAGGGGCTGCGTCAGTGACCCCGCTTTCAGTTGGTTTTGATCTCTTTTGTTATATTTTGAAGATAATGTGGAGTTTTGGATTATTATTAATTGAACTTTAGTTTAGTCTGTTTCACCCAGGCCTTCAGTGCTAGTTGTTATGAATTTTTTGTCCACTCGTTTTATGTTGTCAAGCCTGTGTTGTCATGTCTACGTCTTTCCATGTTTCCTGTTTTATTTTGAAAGTCTTGTACTTCTTTGTTCAAGTTTTACTCTTCCCCTGTGACGTCATGCTCATTTGTTTCACATCATTTGTTTCAGCTGTTCCCCCGGGTGTTTCCACTTCCCCTGTGTGTATTGAGTCTGTGTGTTTCATTCAGTCTTTGTCAGGTCGTCTGTTCTTCCCTTCATATCATGTCAAGTTTCAGGTAATTCATGATTCTGATTCTGTTTCCAGGATGCACCTGTTATGAGTCATGTTCATGTTTTTGTCACAGTTATCATAGTTGAGTTTTTCCAGTTTAGGTTCTACTTTAGTTTTCGCCCCGCTCGCCGTTGCTGTGTTTATGTACTCTTGCTATCAGCCGCAATAAACGACTCACTTTTTGTTCAAATCACGTTTCACGCCCTGTTTTTGGTCTGCATTTGGGTCTAATATTCTCTCTACAAAGAGTCAGCTCCTGCTGATTGTGACAAAAAGCAAAACTGTTGTTTGGTTTTACCAAAATCTGCTGTATTTATTTGCTTATTTATGTATTGTTACATAAGTAGCATATTAAAAATCTCTGATGGCCAAATGACAACGAACCATGGACTTAAATTTCACAGACGCACACAGCTCCCAATATTGCACATGTGCGCTTCCATGAAAAATGCCATATTTCAGAGGTCTATGACAGAAAGTAGTTTCTCATTGTCTAATAAACAGAGTACAATAAAATCAATATAACATTGTAGGTGAGTACTTGAGTAACAGAAGATTAAAGTATTACCTAACTGATTACCATCTGTGTAAAGCATGCTTGACTTCGGCATGTATGCAGTTATAAAGACACATTTGATAACACGATAAATCCTGATATTCTGCCTAAATTACATCCGAAACACTTTTTAACTGAGTAAAAAAGGTCACTGGAAGTTTAACCTCACTCAGCGATTACATAATCTCCATGAAGTCATTATCATAATCATTTTAGACATGAGCAAAACAAAGGCAGCCTGTGTGGTTTATTGTCTTCTTGCTACAGGTGTCCTGATGCTTTCTGAGGCCAGCGTTGGACAGCAATGGCTCACTGCATCTATTGGATTACGTGAGGGATTTGACTCTAGGAATAGGCCACTGGCTGGAGATGGCACGGGGCTGCGTGAGCCTTTGCATCACGGGGGTGTGGTAGGGTGCTTGTGTGGTTTGAGATGGAGGATGGCGTGTGAAAGTGTGCTTACGCGACCTGGAGGCTAAGCCTGTCTCCACTTGGCTTCGTACTCTTCGACACAGACCATCAGTCATGAACCTGTTCTGCTTCACACTGGTAAGATTCAAACTTTTCAAGTTTGTAAACTTGAGGTTAGCCTGTGAGGAGACACTTAAAGGAACTGGTGAACAGACGAAACTTGTGGTACTCTTATGGGAGACACTGCTGATGTTATTATTGTTGACAGGTCTCTTAAATGGGCTCTCTGCGGGATGAGACAATACAGCAAATAACTTTTCCTCCAAGATTCGTCCCGATTTCTTTGATGCAGTCTTTTTCTTCTTTACTATCTTTCTATTTCCTGCATTTTGTTGGATGAATGACTCCATTGTTACAACAATGTTAGAAAATTGATTATCATATCAACAGATGAGCTTATAGTTGGTCTTGATGTTTCATATAAAAGAAATATTAATATTAAGGAGCTGGGAGAGCTGTGAGATCCTCATGAGTGGGAACATTATATGGCTGATCTGACATACCAAGGTCGCGGTAACTATACCTATAGATGACTTGTTTCAAATGTTGTATTATCTTATTATAATGAATGCATAGTGTCTGCATGTACCCCATCGTTGGCTTAACGAGTGGGTCAGTCTGAATGAAACAGACATCAGTACACATGCAGCAGCTGTTAACATCTATATGTTTTTTGATTTTCCTATATAATGCTGCTTCACAGAGTGAATGGGTTAAATGCAGAGAGGAATTTCCCCACGGGGATCAATGAAGTATACATCATCATCATTATTATCATTATTATTATTATTATTGTTATTATTATTATTATTATTATTATATTTTCATTTCATCATCCATCTGGAAATGTAACATTATGTCCCCCATTTATTTATTTTTATTTTTTAACATAGCCCGTACGTAACTTAACGGACACCAAAATTTGCATCCACGACTGAATTTTGTTTGAATCAATACGAGTCGTTTTTGCATAGCATGTAGCAAAATGAGGAAGCCCTGTGCTAACCTGCATACACAAAAAAGGTTTAGGGTTCAAATCCCGCCTGAGGCCTGTATTCTCTCTCTCTGGGTTTCCGGTTTCCTCCCACAATCCAAAGACAAGGACTGAGTCAGGTTAACTGGTGATTCTAAACTGACTGTGAGTGGGAATGGTTGTCTGTCTCTATTTGTTAGCCTTGTGACTGATTATCAACCTGTCCTGATTATTATTAAAGTTCTTAAGTGGGTCAAATACTACAGTACTTAACAACGGCTGCTGTATGCGTACTGGCTTTCTGTTTAGGAGGGCTCCACAGAAAGCATGTACGAACCAGCAAACAACCAAAAGCTCAAGGAAGTCCTGCCCAAGTACCACTGCAGTCCTGTTCTTCTGAGGCGCAACGCTGACTGGGGCGGCTCAGATTCTTCAATCACTTCTGTAAGTCTGCTGCGTCTGAGCTTTTATGGACGTAATCAAATACTCAAACGTTCACTCCACCTTGTGTTTGGAGACAGATGATCTAATGTGTTCACTGTTACATTTAACTTATAAACACACAATGCAAAACACACGGAATAAATGTGTTCACAATTTTTGTGCACATTTGTTTACTAAAAGTTGTGTTCTTGTTTTACCAAGAACCGACCCCTGGGTAAGATGAAGTTTAAAAGAGAGAGCAAAAGGTGAGTTTTACATATTTTTTTTATTATTATCTTGAGTTTATCTCAATTTTAAATTTCATTCAGATAATAATTATTTACTTGTGATTTTAGATCATGCGTGCCAAAATCAGCCTTGGACAATGAAATGTTAGGTTGGTATAAAAGGATCACCGTCTCAGATGTTCACATTTCTATTTCTAATTGTTTCTATACGGCTACAATGTGACAGCTTCTTCCCTCTCCACCCTGTGCGTTGCAGAAACAGACATTCATCATACCTGCTGGTTGTCATGTGGTGACAAGGACTTGTTTCATCAAATGAAAGTCCAAGAAAAAGGTACAAATAAATAAATATATCTATCTATCTATATATATATCTATACATATATATACATAATAAAAATATGTATGTAATAATAAAAGATAAAATAAAATTCAGTTGATGTAGCATTACCACAGCACTTACCAATGGCAGCAATAGCTGGGATGAAATAGCAAGGTGTAAGGTGAATCTGCTCCTCTTTGATATGTATGATGAAAAGCAATTTGTTAAACTGCATTACTCACTTGATTGTTGGACTTCATACAAATTAAGGTGAATAAATTGTTATGCAATATGTGGATTGATCCTGCAGAGATGTGTGACAGCAGCAACCTGACAACAGAAGACAAAGTGAAGGATGTGAGGTCTGACAGGACACAGACTACTCAGGTACAACCACATCACTTTACAGCACATTTATGATCAATGTAAGACAAAAGCCCTGAAAACACAACTCTGTAGTCTCTATATAACAATTTCATTTTGAAATGGAGCCAGAGCACACAGGGCAGTATGTTGTATAATAGGAACTCTCACACTCGTCTTTTGACAAGGAGGCAATCACTTTAGCACCACAAATGATAGTTATTTGCAAAGCTGTGCAGATGGCAGAGTTAAAGGTCTCGTAATCCTGTACCCACATGGATGTGAGTGCCAGACAGGCGCACAAATACCTGGCATACCTGGATGTTTGTGCACTTGCCATGTGTGCATGTGAGCAAAATGATTGTGGTTGTTTATCTTTGCTCACCATCCACGCTCTGCTTATGTAACCGGGGGAAAAGGGGGATTAGACAAAAACAGTGTAAAGTACCAATAAAGATATTAGAATATAATACATTTGTCAGGTAATAATTAAAATTATAACAAAAGAAGCGTTAGGTAGGTTTGGATGGAGGTAAAAACTCAACATCTCAAAAAATCTTGGAGAGGTCAAATGTATGTCAACCAAATCAGATACAGTGTCCACTGTAATCTGCTCTCTAATCTTTAATCTCCTTTATAAGGACCTTTTATATCTGCCCTGTGGTCTTTAGAACACCTGAATTTGATACTGTTTACCGCATTTCATGCCAACTGCTGATAAGGTAGTGAAGCATGGAACAATGCTAACATCACACAAAAAGCGAATACACAATGAGGCAGCATATACATCAAAAGAGACCTGTGTACACCACGGTTACACTTTTTGCATGATGTAACTGGAACGTAGGCAGGAAATGCTCCGATCTTTTACTTTAGCAGTGGTTACCAACCTATGGAGTTTTTGTCCCTTCAGTCTTTTGGGTGACTGTGTCTGCAAAGTAGTCTTTAGATTTAATTATTCCAGAAGATTGTCACATCTTATAATAAAAATCGCCACCTATGAGCAAGTACCTGGCGACAGAGTGAAGGAAAAACTACCTTTGAACAGGAAGAAACCTCTGGCAGAACCAAGCTCAGGCAGATGACCCCCAACCAGTCATCTTTATAAACCAGTTGTAAATTTACAATATCATCCAAATAATACCTTACGTTTTGTGTAATCAGTACCAGTAAAAAATATACACATATAAAGGTTATTAAAGAGTGTCACCCAGAGGTTTAACGGGACAAAGTCTAATGAAGTCACACAGTGAGCCTCAGTTAGATCTCGCTTTCACATAAGCAGTAGTGAGTCAAAATATGACAGTTTGCAAAAGTTGAAAACCTGGAAGCAGGACATGCAGTTGGTGCAGTCACACCTGCACACTAGTCTGACCAACTCTGACTGTTTTTTCCTTGTTTTGGGCAGTTTGGGTGCGGTACAAAATGAGCATACCAAGATCATTGGAATGATCTCAAGCCCTGTAGCTGTTTGTGGGAATGAGATCTAACCTCGAACTGAATGTCAGGTGTACTAGCAATTCAATGCATAAAAGGTGCTTTAACACAGATGTCCCTTTCATTTGAAGGAACGGTAGTGGTTTATGGTACAGTAGGTTTCTAGACATATTCCACGATTCAACGAGACAGTCAGAATTACAAACTAGAAACAATACCAGCCACGCTGTCATATCTTATAATAATAATGCTGGGGAACAGCTGAGAAAATCCTGAGGCTGTCAACAAAGCCAGGTAGGTGGGACTCATTGATCCAGTGTAGAGATGATAAAACAAAACAATATCATATATATTACCTATATGTGTTATAAATATAGTTGACTAAACTGTATATAGTGGATTCAAATCAAACCTGTACTGTACTGAAACAAATTACAATGGGGGCCACAGATTTTAATCTTAGTATGATTCCTTATCAAAGATCTTATGGACTTTCATAAGGAAAATTAACATGAATAGATTCGACAGCAGTCGTTTAGCATGAAGTAAATCATTGTTAAACATAGAAATGACTGTACTTAACTGGAGGTAGATAACAATGGAGACCTCATAAAACTAAAAACCCTGTTACTCTAGTATTTAGTGTTGTTCTATCTGTTCTGGAGACATGGTTGGTGTTGGTATTTGTACACTGCACTGAATGTATGCATTTGTTTTGTTTGCTTTAATCTAGGAGAGTAAGACATCAGCTGATGCATCGGAATCAATAAAAACTACAGGAAGACTAAGGAAATTACAGAATTTAGTGCAAGCAAGAAGTGGAAGTGGAAAGGGAAAGAGCACATCTAAGAGTAACGGTGAGTTACCCATGAGGATGTTTTTCAGTGTTTCAATGAATCTGTTGGAATGACGTGTTGAATCTGTTTATAATACACGGAGTATCTGGTGATCTCATGTAACAGATGCAGAAATTGTGAGCAACAACAGCTCAGTCCTAACCTGCATCGGCTGGAGGAGGAAGACCGACAGGAGGCTCTCCAAAACTGCTCCGCTGCCACAGCAGCTGTTCCAGCAACACGCCAGGAATCTGCATAAAGATCCAGAGGAGGATGAAGCTTGGAGCACAAGGGTTGGAAATTACCGGTGGAGCCCTTTTGACTATCCACAGACTTTCTTCTCTCAGACTTGCTACCAACCTCGACATGGACTTTGTGAGCTGCCACAGACCACAGAATGGGATCGTTTTGAGACCCTCGTACACTGGACAGAGCTGGACAGAAAACAGTCGGGTCTGTCTCCTCCCCAAATGATCCGCTCCATCACAGATTTGCATCTCTACCAAAACACTGTAAGTTATAACCTTGTCAGTATTACCATCCATCAGTGAAACTTTATCAATAGCTTCTGAGCAACTGAGAGAAAACAATTCTGTAAATCAGGAACTGACAACATTTGATTGGAAGCATCTGTGGTATTGGCCAGGATATAAAGGCTCGTAGCCAAATGCCATGTCCTAAATTATATCCAATTATATCCAGACCATAACTCAACTTGTATTTAATAAGACTTAAAACTTGACCAAAAGCTCTTCAGGAAAGTCTAGAGTCATTTATTCAATTTAATGCAAATGGACTACAAAAGCGTTGCATTAAAGGAATACAAACACTTTAGAAGGTCGGCTTTTTATTTACTTCCTGGCAACTCGTTAGCTGAGAACATTGGTGCGTCATTAACTTTATTAATTATTTGTAATAATTATTAAATTAAAGCATAATGGGTTTTTTTAAATTAAACCCATAAAAATAACAACAAGTTGGGTTTTAAAGTCTTTATACCAGATTATTTGGGATATGTATAATATAGCAGTTTTCCTGTTCCATTACTTTTTGCCAAACTAACTAGTAGCTTACAGTGGTACAAGTATTTACGATACTGGCAGAAGTATTTTCTTATCAAATTTAATTTTCCCTAAATGATTATGAATTTAAATCTCTTTTTCTTTTTTATATTTTTGGAAAAAAACCCAAATCCCCAAAATTGTGATTTCCTTACCTGGATGATCGAGCATGCATCAAGATACATTGATGGAGTTATGTCTTCAGCAGCCATTCTTCCTGTCAGCCAATGCAGCTTTCTGTTTAAATGAGCAAACCAATCCGAGATACCTACTTCCCCCTCCCAGCTCTCCGAAGTATCATTAATCTGTGCTTTGCAGGGCTCGCCTTTCTAAATGTGCTTCAGGGCTCTTTTGGGAACATTTAAGCTTACTGAACTGTAACTGAAATTTTCACCTAGTGCTTGTGTTTCATCATTGTTTTAATGAAATCAGGAAGTTTTTAAGCACTGGTTTAATTTCCAGCCTCAGTTATCATTAATGCTTCGTTGGCTCTTCAAAACATCATAATCATAATTTTAAAATAACTCAACAATGGACTGTTTTTATCAAGGGATTCCACACAGTGTTGAAAGTGGCTGCTTCAGAATGTAATGTTTACACATGAAGTTTGTAACCAGGAAAAAGCTGCATTGCATTGTGGGTAGGGTAGATTTGCCATTTGATCCCCACTGAAGCCTAAACCTGCAAATCTTGCTGCTATTTTGATTTCCACAATACTTTTTTTGTTGTTAATGTTCATGTTGTGATTGATGTGATAGTAGCATTATATACAATTTTATCAGTAATGTACACTGAAACGCTTAATTTCACAATATCAAAAGAATATTATCACTCGCAGTTTATACAGCCTGTAAACCGAATCAATTCTAATACTGCAACATGTTAGCCTGTGCTCGTATTAGACACAGACTGTGTAGACTTAATTTCTCTGTATAATTTGGCAACTTAGTGTAGTTTTTTAAACTGCTTCAGCTTGCATCCAGACTTACACACACTCTCAGATATCTTTCAGTTCCCTCTGTGCCAACACCAAAAATCTATAATGACATACATGACACATTGCTTAAAGACTCGAGAGCATGATGCAATCAAGAAACTAGTAATTACTGATTTTTAAAGTGTGCCACACAGCACCTCAGGGTGTGACAGTAACCACAAATCTTGTTCAGTGGCTTCAGCCTACGTTTAAATTATCAAGTGGTTCTTTAGGATTGAGTAAGAGTGACTCTTGAGACTACAGCAATATAATTTCGCCAATGTGGTTAAATTACTGACTGAAATCAGACTCAACATCATACATCAGAGTACATGGTTCAGAGAGCAGTACTGGTGAAGCAGCGGGATGGTTGGGAGAGGCAGATATTTACATTTCAGAAACATCTGCCTTAGAACTATACTTGTTTCCTGTATGTGGTATTAAGAGGTGCTTATCCACCCACTCAGTGCACGACAGTGAGGGCTCAGTTTACGTCCTTGTTGGGAAGTTAGCCAACACACACTGTAACAGATTTCTGAGAGCAGCATTGAATCACTGCTAAGCTGATGCTAATGGGCAACCTGTATAAGAAAGGATGCTTTGCTTCATGCTTCACCAGCTTCAGTGACACTTTAGGAAATATAAGCGGCTGATCAAAAATAAGTACGTGGAATTAATCACCTGTAAAATGTATATTTAAGAAACTCCAACCACAACCAAAACAGCATTTCTGCAAGCTGTGTAGCTTTCAGGGTTTAGCCTAATTCAGAACAAAGGTTTTATATTGTTGGTGTTTATGTTGCCCACCAGAAAACACACATTTTAATCTGTCTTTTATTCAAACAGTTGACCAGATTTGAGAGATTTGAAGCCTTAAGACAGCACTCGCCTTTAATGAAACCACAGGATAATGAAAGTTGTATGGTAAGAGAGCCCAGCCTCCTCGTCCTGCCAGCTCGTTCATCTACGGATTCAAACTTTCTCAAATGTTTATTTTCAGGAGCTGTGTTGGATCCTTCTGTTTACAGTGTGCTTTGTTATTCAAGCGAACGCGGGAGCAGAACGGTGAGCTGACCGAATTGAGAGTGCGGAGGACAGAGCTGGAACATCTATCTCAGACTGACAGGAAACACATCGAGGCCTCACCAGAGGGAACGCAAACTATCGTCTCTGTATGTCATGCATCTGCAAATGTTGTGTTAATGCAGAAAGTTGTTCATGGCAGAATTTACTTTTATTCAGATGTAATGAAATAACAAACAATAGTAGGAGAGGGACCAAAATGATCTAGTTATCCAGGCTCAGCTGTGAAACACATCTTCACACTCCAATATGACTCGTAAAAAAAAATCATTTTCATGTTTAAATGCATTAAATGACATCCAATCATTCATCTAGCATTACTAACATTTTCAGCTCAGTATGATTGAACAATGCTGGGTCAGGTTAGCCTTCTGAGGGAACTTAAATTCTTGTTAGTGCCCCAGAATTTTACTTTGCATTCATCATAGACACACGATGCATGCATAGTGATCAGTACTTATTGGTAGTTTCTTTAGGATTACCTTGACAGCACTTATTTAACTGACCAAAACTCAGAACAGTGTGAAAGTCCAAGAAAATCAGTGAAGATGTAAAAAAGAGAATTGTAGATTTGCACATGTTGGGAGCCATTTCTAAACAAATGTACCCATATGTTCATGGCAGCCTGAAAAGATATATATATAAATCTTATAAAGTTTGTATCTGTGTTGTGTGAAACTTGTATGAAAAGCATACAAGAGTGAAAACAGATATAAGATCCCTTGAAAAATTATATAAATGAAACTTGTATGTTTTGGATACTTACTAAAATAATATATGACAGTAATGAGAAAGTGGCCACTTTCATGAGTAAATCATATAAGCCTGATATGATTCACTATATGAAGTAGGCCACATCTGATGCAAGTCTTTTATAAGTTTTTTCTATTTCTTTTCCATATGGGTAGATTCCAAGATCATCCGTTCAAATAACTGCATATAAGTAGAAGTTATTCAGATGTCAGCGTCACTGTTCACTGTGAGGTTTTGAATCACCATGGACTAGGAGGGTGTCAACCAAGAAAAAAGCGCCTTCTCCAAACTCGAAACCTTCCAAACGTGACTCAAATTTGCAGCTGCCCACATGGACCAGCCAAATACCTTCTTGAGCAGTTTTATGATCAGACCAGAAAAAGACTGAGATACTTATAAGACGCATGTTTGGAGGTGTAAAGATGAGGCTTTGTCCCCACTGTCAAGCTTTATGCTGTGTTTGGCTGCCAGTGGTACACGTATAATGCACAAAGTAAATGAAATAATAAAGGACAAGGAGTACCTCAAAATTTTTCAACTTCATCGCAAATTGCAGCTACATGGTTGAAACTTGACACAACTGGGTTTTCTAACGGGACAGTGATCCCAAACTCACAGCAGAACTGGTTAAAGGCTAAAGTAAAACTTTTGCAATGGCTTTCCCCAAGCCCCGACCACAACCTCAAGTATCCAGCCAAATTATGCCAGAAGCTTGTTGATGGCTACTAAAAGAATCTGGTGCAACTTGCTAAAGGTCACTAACTGACTATTAGTGGGGTTGCATGTATATTTATTTTTGACCCTGTGTATTTAGATAGAATCCAAAAAATGTCCACTTGTGTAACCAATTCTTGTTTTTTAAAATCATTTCGACACGTATGCTGTACAATCACTGCACCCTGTAAAAAGTGCAGTTTAAAGAAATCACTACAAGATGATGTGCAGTATACAGTTTAGTCAAACTAATTTAGATTTCAGAGTAAGAGAAGCAGGATGTTAAAAGCTGAGCACAGGTAGTTGGGGATTAAACTCACCGCACAGCTCCTGGACCTCTGCTATAAAAAGCAAAGCAGTGTTTGCAGGATTAGGTATTTCGCTTGCCAAAGGAGCTGGCGTGTCTGGGATACTGAGCTGTTCAGTCACATGAGGAATCAAACACAGCAGCTTGGGGCCCTGACTCAGCTTTCTGCTTGGTTAGCTTTGTCTTTTATTTATCCTAAAATTCCTGTGGCACAAAATCGACAGAGAACATGGCAGAGAACAAAAGCATATACTGCATAGGAGAGTAACAACACGACTGAATGTTTTTACTGTGCAGAACAGAGACATGCAGAAAGGCGAAGCAGAGAAGACGGATGCTGACCATGGGAGACCAATTACTAAAGCACACCACAGGTCCAGTATCTCTCTGGAAAGCCTCTACAGCCTCAACAGCAGACAAAGCTCCTCAAGTAAGCACCTCTGGGCACAGACCCAAGTGCATCCTTCACACCACAACCTAATGAATTATGCAATCCTTGTGTTCTGAGTATCCTATTACCCCTCTTCTGATGCACTAATTTGTCCAGCTACACCGGCCGCTGACATATCAAAAACAGAATCCCCATCTCACACTTGTGCTGCTGTGTTACTGAATGATGAGCATTTTAATTCTGCTGCCCTTCGCTGAAGCCTCTTGTGTTCTGTTTCCCAGGTGGAGTCACCAGTGGGTCAGACTATTCCAGTAACAGAAACAGTCTGAAGCTGGAGGACGATCTTCTGTGCACAAGGCAGTTTTGTGGCAGGGCCAGAGTCCATACTGAGTATGTGCCAAGTCCATACGACACCGAGTCCCTCAAACTCAAGGTAAACAAGTACGGCAAGCAAATGCAACATTATTATATTACTATGTTATCTTTGATATTTGTGGATTTAAGCTGTGACTGATATTCAGATGATAATTTTAGGACAGTCTCTGTTGGATTTTGAGCCATGCTGGCTACAGTTTTATCACCTTGGACCTTTCTGAAATATCTCAACAATGATTGGCCCAAATGTATGCTTTGCTCCCGTATCTTTGAGATTAAAGTTTGAATGTTTATTAATGTTCTGTACGTGCTATTATCTATTAAGAAATGTAATAAAATGGAATGATTTTACTCAGGTGGGAGATGTCATTGACATCATAACCAAGCCTCCCATGGGAATATGGACAGGCATGCTGAATGGCAGAATAGGGAATTTCAAGTTCATCTACGTGGACGTACTGAGGAAGGAGAACTTGGAAACACAAATCCACAGAGTGAGACACAAATCAACTGTCCAGGAAGTGCTGAAGCGTCTCAGTCTTGAGGTATTTTGCTCTTATTTATGTTATGAACTGATTTCATGTAGTTACCCAACCATCCTTCCAACAGGAAGCTGTTCCTTCAGCTTTCTTCTGAACAGTACCACTTTTTCTTTTTCAGGAATATTCCACATGTTTGCAGCTGGGTGGTTACCAAACAGTAGACGACTTGATGAGGCTGAGGGAGAATCATCTGATGGAGCTGAATGTGACTGATCCAGAGCACAGGCAGCGTCTGCTCGCCGCTGTCAACTCCCTGCAGCAACTGCGCTGTGAGTAATGAACCCCAGACAAGGTCATTGAAGGACAGCTGTGCTATAATAGAACCACAATGAAATATGCTGGGATGTTTGGATCCAGAAAGGAAAGAGAACAAGACACATTAATCCTTTCCTAGACGAGACTGGAAAGGTACCACTTTTAAAGACAACAGGTCTTTGAGTAGTAGCTTTAAGAATAAAGGAGACAGATAACCTGTTCGATCACAGAAATAAAAGTGACTGAATGATTAGCGACTGCTCATCAATTCAGCTCTGCAGCAGTACATCTGACCAAGCCATCTTCTCTACTTTGCAGCTGATTGTCAGTTGGAGAATGAAGCTGATCGAAAGGCCGAGAGCTCCACTGAGAACATGAAGGCAGATGTGAGTAACTGCCCCAGAGACTCTGGCTGCCCCATGCCATCTGACAGCCCTGACAACATCACAGAGGAAGCAGACCTTCATTTTCTCTCTGACCACGCTTTGCCAGCCGACCTGACGGCTTCATAGGAAAAATCTATTCCTTGACATGCTTGTTTTATTTCTTCTGTTGCTGTTGACTTGTTTTCCCCACAGCTGTGAAACATGGAAAAATACAATAAAAGGCACACTCTGACCTAATACCACTAATACCTCCTCTATGTGTTAGCTTGATTTCTAAAGTGAGACATTTTATATTTTTTTTCACCATAATTACCATTTTTATGGAAATGACTGCGAATCAGAGAGAAACACTCCATGAAATGTGCAAATAGCAAAAACGAACAAACTGAGCAGCTATTGGTCTGTGCATCAAAGTAAACAACTATGTGAAATTTAGCCTGGTAAGTGTATATAAGCATGTAAAACGTGCCTTCCTCCTACACTGGTAACTCTAACCCAGGGGTGCCCAATCCTAGTCCTCGAGAGCTACTGTCCTGCAGCTTTTAGATGCATCCCTACTCCAACACAGCTGAATCAAATGGTTTGATGACCTCTTCAGCATGCCATCAAGTTTGGCAAAGGCCTGATAACAAGACATTCATTTGATTCAGGTGTGTTGGAACAAGGATGAATCTAAAAGCTGCAGGACAGTAGCTCTCGAGGACTAGGATTGGGCACCCCTGCTCTAACCAGTAGGCAGCAGGAAAAAAAAATCCAGAATTATTACATGATAATAACATAATGACTATTTTATAAAAATAAAAGTCGCAGTCAAGCACCCAAAACACACGGTTGGGAGTTTTTTATTTGTCTCACTCATGAAGAATCCACAAAACAGATCATTTTTCAAGAATTTCTCACTTTTATTGAACAGTCAACTCACCTGTAGCTAAATCTGTAGTTGTAACTTCAACATTTTTCCCTATTATAAAACTAAGATGAAAATATTCTAACAAAAAGGCAGCCACGTGAAAGTTGTAATACTTGATACGTCTATGAGAAAACAACAATCATGGTGTAACAGAAGAGGCAGAGGCAGATTAGATTAGCAAGAAAACAGGTTTCCACGTGTGCCTTATTCTGTCTGTCACACTACATCAGTGCAAGGATAAAATATACAATTTCAAATAAGTTAAAGTCCTCTCAGAGGGGGAATTACAATAGAAACATGTAAAGTAAGCTGCATTCACATCATAGAGACCACTCTCCAGTCTGTCCTCTTATAAAACCATAGTAAGGTAAGTGTTGTGGAACAATCCAGCTGTACAGCTTTATAAGTTCAAAGTGAGACTAATCAGAGATTTTTTTTCAAATCTTTTCTTTTTTTTTTTTAATTTTAACATACCTGGCTTATAAATAAATAAAATAAGAATTCCTTTCTAACTCTGGAACCATAATGTTTTGAGAGCTTTTGCCCATTCATTAACACCACAGGCACATATCAGCCAATGATAAACTCGTGCTCTATTTTAACTTTTGTAAACAGATTTTAAATACCGTATTTTCCACACAATAAGGTGCACTTAAAATCCTTTAATTTTCTCAAAAATCCACAATAATCTGGTGCGCCTTATGTATGAATTCTGGTTGTGCTTACTAACCCTCGAACCGATTTTATGTTGTACACGGCGCTCAAAAAATGTTTTAGTACAACTTTGGTAAACTACGAAACTGCACCGCTTGATGGATTGTTGGAGCATTACGGCTACAGGGTCCTAAACTCCGTCTGCTTCAGGTCCCAAAGTCAAACGAACACTGCAGCATCACTGAGAGTTAAAAACTGTCTAAATTCTTTCATCTTTAATAAAATGATCAGCGTTGCTGCTTTACCAGGTGTAACAATGAAGTTTAACATCCAGGCATCCATGAAAACAGGATTTATTAAATTCAACGAAGTTAGATGTTAGGAGGAAGTTAGCTCACTAGTTTCCACCTAAACATGATATAGCATGTTCTGACTGAGAGATTTCTGAAAGAATTCAAACGTACAGCTCTGCTATCACTTCCAACATAAATGAAGACAGAAAACTAAACAGCAGTGACGTTTGTAGGGTTACTGAAGTTGGACTAGCTGGTATATAATGTTGTGCTACGTGATCACTAGCTTTAGTGGTTAGTGGTTCCCGATGGTTAGGGACAAATGCAATCGCATGGCAGGATGCTGTAAACGGACCAAACTTCAGTCAGGAGAACAACTGAGATAATCCATCCACAATACGAGGTTAGTCATTAATATACTGCAACAACATGAGAACAGAGCAGCTGCCAGAGAATTCAACATTAATGAATCAATGGTACAGAAGTGGAGGAAGCAAGAAGAAGAATAGAATTATAATCCGGTGCGCCTTATGGTCCGAAAAATACAGTAATTTAAGCCAACAAAATGTCTTCTTAGAACAGAAATGTTAATGGCTAACCATTTCAGAAGAATTTGGCTGAAACTGGTAATAGTACATGGAACAACTGAAAAAAACCCCAAATACATGATATTAAAACGCTCCCAAGTTTGTCATCATGGATTAATCACTACCCAGTGGACAATTATGTTGGAAAATTAAGAAAAGAAAGCAACAGGCCATAAACGGAAAACTTTTAATTGTCGGGACTTAAACGCGATGTGTGCTCAGCAGATCAGTACCCTGAAGAAAGAAGACGTGTCAGATCTCTGACGTCAAACTCATGTTTGCAGCTGTGGCTGTTCTGGTCAGCGACTGAGGCCTCCATGAGAGTATCTGACGTAACCATTCTCGGGATACAGAGAAAGTTCCTCTGTACTGCTGAGCCCATTGTTAAGCTCTGAAAATGACAACAACAAACAGGATTCATACACACTGCAGAGTCATCTTCAGTCATCGTTCTTAGACCACAGTGTGAACACGCATGGGCAAATGCATTAGCTGGGTTTGTACTTAATAGGTGTACTAGGGGTGGCAAACTCCAGGCCTCAAGGGCCGGTGTCCTGCAGGTTTTAGATCTCACCCTGGGTGAACACACCTGAATTAAATGATGAGTTCATTACCAGGCCTCTGGTGAACTTCACGACATGTTGAGGAGGTCATTTAGCCATTTAAATCAGCTGTGTTGGATTGAAGACACATCTAAAACCTGCAGGACACTGGCTCCGGAGTTCCCCACCCCAGGTCTAGAATTAAGTTTAGGTCATCACATATCCAAAGACTTTTGGTAAATATGGGCCTAATTAACACCAACAACAGTATCCCCCCCCCAAAAAAGTGTTTTTTTTTTTATCCACCAGGTTCAAAGGCTACGATACAAAAACTCTGAAGTTCCTTCCTGGGCTTCTACGAAAATTAAACGAACAGCTTACAGAAACATAGCCCACTTACACCCAGACAAAAAGAGTTACAGCTCATTCTTTTGCTGCTGCTCTTTGCTTGGTATTGAAGGTGTGTTTTCACATTATAAACAAATCTCTACAGGCTGTAATAAAAACAATGTGCGCCTCCCACAGGAGCTGACTCGATAAGTTGTGACGATGTGCGACTGCTATCAAAGCTTCACCTGAGAATATGAGCTTCTCCTTCATGATGTTGACGTCACGACTGGACCTTCGCGCTACAGCGCTCAACATGATGTGTTCTGGGTTATAGTTTTGCATCCCGCTCATCCTCCACCTGTTACAGCACACACACAGATAGATTCTTACATTGCATGAAAGGCGGCGACTGCAACTGTTATCAATACATCCTTTAATTCAGTAATATTTTTACACATAATAAATACACTTTGAATAATTATTGAAGCCCTTGCTAAATTTGTAAGTTTGCTCAGTTACAAAGAAATGCACTTGTCTTGATCTGTGCTCGATCATCCAGGTAAGGAAATCCCACTCTCATCTGCATGACTTCTTCAGTCAGTCACTCATGATGACTGAAAACTCTACATCCAGATGAACAGAATCAACTTTTTAAGAAATGAACAGTTTCTAATTTTTCTGGTAGTTTTTTTTAATTGAGAGAGACAGATTATCAAACAACAATCAAGAAAAAAAAACGCATACGAGTTATAAATTGACCTGCATGTCACTGAGTGAATTAAGTATTTTATCCCCAAGCAAAACAACACTTAGTATTTGGCCGAGAAACCTTGTTGGCAAGCAGAGTGGTAAGATGTTTATTGTAGTTGGAGACTGAAGCCACCCCATGACTGTAATGTGCTTCTTCTTTAGTCACTTGCCTTGGACTTGTTGGACTTGTTTTTGGTGCTGGAAAGACCCATCATGGCCCATCTTAGCGTCGTGGCTGAGGGAAGGAGGTGTGCACACATGTGCACACAGCCAGTCAGTGCGAGCCAAAACTCTGGTTGGGTTGTAGGATGTTTCACCTCAGTGATTTGTAAATACATTTATAACTTTGTGTTTTTGATTGCTATTCCGTCTCTCTCTGTTAAAATGAAACTACTACAAAATTAAACACTATTTCTTTGCAAGTGAGCAAACGTACAAATCTAGCAGGGGATCAAATAATTACTTCCCCCAGTGTAAAAGGCAGTGCAGTGAAAGATAGGAAGGGGACCAGCTTTGGGGTGTTGGGCGCAAAAAGCACAAGGAGGACAGACAAGGAGGCAGAAACAAAGGCCAAGGCAGACACAGCAGTTACCTGATCATATGATAGCTGACAGATGCCAGAGGGCAGCAGAGGAAGGTTGCATGCAGATCAGGTAGAGCACAGGACAAAGTAAGAATGTCGGAGGAGAAAGAGAGGAGAGTAAGACAGGGAGAGGTTGTAGAATGGAGAAGAAACATGGAAATACCCAGAGGACAAGGAGAAAAAAGAAAGAAAGAGTAGAATGAACAGTCAGTGTCGAAGCAGCAGATCAGACAAAGCCACGGCTCAACTCAGACTCAACCAGGCTGATGTTAACACGGTGAATGCATTCACAACACCTTTCTGCCACATATGAGTCAAACATTCAGACACAACGAATCGTTCAGAGGTTTGAATTTTACATTTCAAGATTGCAAAGCAAATGACGTGATTATTATTAACAACTATACTCCTGCACACAAAACTGACCTAATGATGTCACATATCCAGTTTACCCAAATGAATGTTTTCTCAGGGCCCTCTACTGTGGCCTCTTTAGTTAAATTTCAAATTCTGCACTGCACATAAAATTTTATTAATCTCCATTTTGGGGGCAGAAAAACCAAAAAAAGCTGTATAATTTTTAACAACCATGAGTCATTTTAGACAGTGACCTTAAAATAAAATAATACTATTATTTAAATAATTCAGTACAGTGGTCCCTCGTTTATAGCGGCGGTTACATTCTAAAAATAACCCGCTATAGGTGAAATCCGCAAAGCAGCCAACTTTATTTTTTACAATTACTATAGATGTTTTAAGGCTGGAAAACCCCTCACTACGCACTTTATGCACTTTTCTCAGACAGGCACGAACATTTTCACACTTTTCTCTTTTGTTTAAACACTCTTAAAGTTCCAAGGACGCAGGACACAATCTGCTGTAAGAAAAAAACCCAAACAAACATGGAAAATTGCACAAAAAAATATCCGCGAAACAGCAAGGCCGCGAAAGGTGAACCGCGTTATAGCGAGGGACCACTGTATTGGGAATTCTGTATTCCCACCCAACTGTTTTAATCATTCATTTATAGGACTAACAGAGTAGCAGTAATATTTCCTGTCCTGTAAATCATCTGCTGTCATCACCCAGACATCTATGTCTTTGTAAAGAACCATTCTTAGGCTGGTATCTCATGTATTATGGAGCATGCATGTGTCCCTTGGCTGGTATTCATTATAATTATTATTGCTTTATACTGTGTTTAAAGTCCCTGTTCATTACATGTATGTGTTGTACTTACTTCTGAAAAAAGAAAACCCCTATGACTATGGCGAGGGACACTAGATCTGAAGTCATCCAGATGAAGTTGTAAGCGCTCTGGCTCTGCAAGACAGGAGAAGAAGAGGAGTAGTTTCTGCTCATTGCCATCAGAGGTCCCCATAAACACTGATGTCTTCTAGAGCAGTGAGTAAAGCTGCTGCATTCTTCAGATCTGTGCCCTTGTCGTAGATTTTCTCAGACTTTCTTCCAGGGTCCTTTTGTTCTATAATGTCACAGTGCGCCTAAAACCTGCTGCTGGGCTCCCTCATATTTCCTTAGCCCTCAAGTCTTGCTGGGCCATCGTCAGTCTCTGTCCGCTCTCCTGCTGTCCTTTCATCTCGATGTGTGACCTTGTTTGCTTGTGCACTGTGCGTGTGTGTGTGTTGCGTCTATTGAAAGAAGGAGAACGGAGAGCTGTTTACCATGAGCCAGATGGGATAAGGCACCTTTCGGAGGACATGGGGGGCATCAGAAGACACAGAAGGCACCCCACTACACCACAGAATGGAGTAGAGCCAGGGCTCATTCACCGGGTAGACAGTCACACTCACATTATTGGCCAGGTACTCCCTGGGGGAAGGAAAATACAAGTCAGCACTGAAAAGAGAGAAAGAGAGGTCCACTTCATTTCACCTCTTTACTCCCTTGTCAACATTCACCTCTTATCATTCTGCAGCCACTGGAAAATATTGTGTGCATCGTGAAGCTGACTCTGTTTCATCTAAAGCTGCAACAGAGGTCCCAGAGGAGGGTAGAGCATGTGTTCAAGGACCACAACAGTGTAATTCTGCAATTAGAAGTGGGCTGGGCTCACTTGGGTATTGTAGCTCATTGACCAGACTGTCCTGTTTTTATAAAACAAGTTTTTGCTAACCCATTCACCCAGTGAAGCAGTGGGCAGCCACCAATGCAGCGCCCGGGGAGCAGTGTGTAGGGACGGTACCTTGCTCAGGGGTACCTCAGGGTAGCCGTTCAGTGGAGTCGAACCCCCGACCTTCCGATCATGGGGGCAGACACTCTACCTACTGAGCTATCCCTGCCCACGGGCAGCACGGTGGCACGGTGGTTAGCACTGTTGCCGCACAGCAAGAAGGTCCTGAGTTCAATTCCGACATCAGGCCGGGGTCTTTCTGTGTGGAGTTTGCATGTTCTCCCGTGTTTGCGTGGGTTCTCTCCGGTACTCGGCTTCCTCCCACCGTCCAAAGACATGCAACTTGTGGGGATAGGTTAATTGGAAAATCCAAATTGCCACTAGGTGTGAATGTGCGGTGAATGGTTGTTTGTCCCTGTGTGTTGGCCCTGCGACAGACTGGCGGCCTGTCCAGGGTGTACCCGCCTCTCGCCCTATGACAGCTGGGATAGGCTCCAGCGCCCCCGCGACCCTGAAAAGGATAAGCGGAAGCGAATGGATGGATGGATGGATGGATGGATGGATGGATGGATGGATGGATGGATGGATGGATGGATGGATGGATGGATGGATGGATGGATGGATGGATGGATGGATGGATGGATGGATGGATGGATGGATGGATGGATGGATGGATGGATGGATGGATGGATGGATGGATGGATGGATGGATGGATGGATGGATGGATGGATGGATGGATGGATGGATGGATGGATGGATGGATGGATGGATGGATGGATGGATGGATGGATGGATGACTGGATGGATGGATGGATGGATGGATGGATGGATGGATGGATGATGGATGGATGGATGGATGGATGGATGGATGGATGGATGATGGATGGATGAATGGATGGATGGATGGATGGATGGATGGATGGATGATGGATGGATGATGGATGGATGGATGGATGGATGGATGGATGGATGACCTGATGGATGGACCTGGATGATGGACCTGGATGGATGGATGGATGGATGGATGACCTGATGATGGATGGATGGATGGATGGATGGATGGATGGATGGATGGATGGATGGATGGATGGATGGATGGATGGATGGATGGATGGATGGATGGATGGAAGTTTTTGCTAATACAAAGAAAACTGTCTTTTTTTTCTTTTTCTTTTTTCTTCTTAGGTGCTGTGTAGAATACATCCTCCAAGTTTAATGTTGTAGAGCAAATGTAATGCAAAGTAACCAATGTCTAGGTAGTTGGCAGTTTAACTCTCATGTTTAATGAGTAGAAGACACAGCACCTAGTAGACTGCAACACTGCTACAGCTGTCAATGAACGGGGCACAACCCTTTGGAGCAAGCTTAACGTTAACCACTAGAGACTTTTAGGTCATTATTTTTGGTGTAATTCTTCAGCCCTGGAGCCTGGCGCTTGGTACTGGTAAATGTCACTTGAAGCAGCTAACCTCAAGCAGAAATAGTGAGCTTTTTAAATCCAAAACCAGTCAGAAGATATTCCCTTTAGTGTTAACTATATTTAAAACTGTTTCAGGGATTAGTTCCCCTTTTAAATACACTTTATCAAGCTACAGAACAGGTCAGGCAAACAATTAGGTTTGTAAATTGTTGGGTGTTTTTACATTTTGCTTAAAATAACACAAAAGCCTCCTTTGAAATTTCTGTAGGGTTCTTCTGAGCCTTTTTTCCTTTGCTTAGTAGCAGCTACTTGCTCTTACTGTAGCTCTTTGTGGCTAGCCTTGCTGTAGTGGAGGGTCAGACTTGTAATTCCTCTCTGCCTTATCGCTTCCACTGACAGCTTCTCACTTGTGGTCTGGTGAAGCCCTCGCACCCTCCCCCTGTCTGTGTCGGGGGTCCACGTCACCTGGCACAAACACATATCACATGGAAAGACCCAGATTGGACAAAATTTAGTTTTAAAGTTTTAAAGGCTTTGCGAGAAGGTGCTTATTATAGATTTCAAAAGACGATATTGACGAGTAAGCTGTCATATGCTGGTATACAGTATTTAAGGAAAACAATGAAAATATTTGTCACACATGCTAAGGATGAAAGATTTGTCACAACAATTCACAGAATCAATTCCTTATTGGAATATTTATAATATTTAATACTTAGTGTGTTTAAAGGGGGAACACTACTACAGGCAACAGCTAAATTCATTTAAGGATTATTGTGGAGGGACCTACAGTCCTCACCCTCTTCAGGGGAATCCCTGCTTTCTGCACAGCCCGCAGCGTGTCCATGAACCAGCTGCGGTAGCGTGGGTGCTCTGGTGGAGGTTTGTGAATGTTGAGCAGCGCGGAGCTGTTGGCCCTGGCTGCCAGACGAAGCATTTCCACCAGACTGCAAACCGTCTGGTTGCCTATTCTGCTCCGCTCCTTCGCTGTCAGTGATGCTACTGTCCAGTAGGGGTCACTCTACAAGCAGAGGAAAGAAACAAGAGCGAGGTAGACACTGAGGTGGAGCATATTTGTTTATCTTTCTGCATTATATGCAGCTTATTGTAGCAGTTTGAAATCAACATTAAATGATTTTTGATAAAATGTTCAAGAAAATTTTTAAAGCGTCTGCAAATTTTAGATCTTAATCCCTTAAATTCTAAAAGGAAAATGAGACAGAGTTGTGCTATTTGACGGGAAAATCTATTTTAGAGCTGATGGACTTGAGGTGGCTTTAGATGAAGTGGATTTTAGTACCTCCAAAAACCACTGGCCTGCATTGAGAGAGCGTATCTCTGTCCAGTTGAAAAAGGAGGCATCTTCATACTGTCTGGCTGGAAACACCTTAGTGACATCTGTGGTCCGCCTCAGAGTGTGGTCTCGCATGAGGAACGGAACCCCATCGACACTAGAAGAAGTAAAGCACTTTAAAATTTTCTGTTTACAGGAAAACTAAACATAATGCAGTTTAAATGAAAAAGCAGAACTAAACAGCCAAATGGGATCCATATGTGGACCTTCAGAGCAAGCTGAATGCATTAAATACAAACAAAAGTGAATGTGTGATTTATAACCTTATGGTGACATCAGCCTCCAAGGAGTTGGCACCATGCTGCAGGGCTCTGTTAAAGGACACCGCGGTGTTCTCTGGAGCCAGCTAGAGCAAAGACATCACAGAAAGACTACTGTCAGTCACGTGATGTGTGCAGAAAACACACACCAAGAGGAAATAATAGAAGTATAAGAACATTATGTCGGACTTGTGCAAAAGGCTTCCTTCCCTTCAAATCTACCCATCAAACTTTCTTTATGAGCCAAGCAGCTCATTATTTTCACAATCCTATGTTTAAATGTTAATATCACAACTTTCTCACATTTTTCTCATATGTAGAGATAACACATCATTATCTGTTTACTTTTACTTACTTTATTGATTTATCTAGCACTCTTCACAGGATAAAAACTACAAAGTGCTTCACAATAATATAAAACAGATAAACATAAAACAGCACAATCAAACATACAGCACAAATCTAATTAAAAGCTAGTCTAAATAAATAAGTCTTAAGATGATGTTTAAAAGAATAAATACAATCCAGGCAACGTAAAGATGGAGGGAGAGAATTCCACAACCTGGGGGGCACCGCTCTAAAACATCTAAAAGATCTATCACCTCTGGTTTTAAAACATCTTCGGGGAACTACCAACAGCCTTTGATTAGATGATCTCAGGCTGCGAGAGGGAGCGTGAGGTTCTAAAACATCAGAAATATAGACAGGAGCGTCACGATTCAAAGCTTTAAAAGTCTGTATTAAGGGAAAATGAATTCTAAAATGTACTGGAAGCTAGTGTAAAGAACGTAAAACTTGCGTAATGTGCTCTCTGTTAAAAGCCTTGCCGTAGCATTCTGGACTGACTGGAGGCGGTCAAGATTCTTTTTGCTTAAACAAAGAAAAAGACTGTTACAGTAATCTATGCGAGAAGAAATAAAAGCATGAATAATCATTTCTAACTCAGATTTAGACAAAAAAGTTTGCAGTTTGGAGATATTTCGTAGCTGAAAAAGGCAGTACCTAATTAACTGTGGAGAGTATTGCTCTAGAGACATGGCAGAATCAAAAACACCGAGATGAACAGATGAGCCAAGAGAACCAAGATGCTGTTTGACTATAGATATCTGGCTGTCAGGGGCAATAATTAATGTTTCTGACTTCTCAGAGTTCAACTGCAAGTAGCTGTCTCCAAGCCACTGTTCAATGGAAGCTAAACAATTTATTAAAGAAGACAGTTTATGGACTTCCATCACTAATCACTAATGGTAAGTCCTAGGGGTAACATGTACAGCAGAAAAAGGTCCCAGAACTGAACCCTGTGGGACCCCACATGTCAGGTCCTTAGAATGTGACATAAACTGATTTGCAAAAACACTAAAAGATTTAAGTATGAAATAAAAATAACATAACAAATTATAGCACTCCATGAGCACAAACCGAATAATAGTTTAATAATAGTTCAATAGGCTTTTTGTAAATTTTTGACCAATAAATCATTAAGTTGACATTGAAGACCTTGGAGGATCTAAGCCAAGTTTGAATGGATTGTTACCATGACCCAACTCTACGCCCCTACAAAGTTTTACCAGTATTCATTCAAAGCTTTTCAAGCTGCCATGTTTACAGACAGAATGACACGCATGCACACAAACATGATGGAGAAAATAACACATAACACTGAAATGTACAGTATGTGGTGTAGTTGAGCTAAACCTGAATCACACATTAATTTATTTACTGTATTTTGTTTCTATATGAATGATGACAGGCTCAGACATACACCTTGCAAAACTGATACATTATTTAGTCTGTAAACAGTCCTGTGAATTATGAATTGTTAAGGCGGTTTTCAAACAGATGATTGTAGGTTTACACACCGTGTGCAAAGTGTATTTCAGCAACATTGCCCTGTTTTTTCTATGGCACCAACACAACACATCATAGGTTAGTTCCATAAATTACATTACAACTGGTGTAAGGGACAGGCAGAAGAAATATAAGAGTTCTTCATTATCATATCAACGCATGCTGTTCATTACATACGAGGGTTATGTGCAGCAGCACGATCAATGTGAGTGTCCACTTACAGAGAGAGAGATGCATTTTATATTAGTCTGTATTGATTTATCTAAAACCTACATGCAGTATAGGTACACTGCACTGAGGTGAAAGCAAGGCATATCTGTGAATATTACTGTTTGTAGAGTGCGTTTGCCTCGAGAAGGAAAGCAAACATAGGTCTGAATGTCTCTGTGTATCTCTTATCTGGAACATGCCTGCCCAGCTGTGAAATGGCAGTATGTTGCTGACTCTTGCACTCTCACACAGAGCCTGACACCTATCGCTTGTGTTCTGTAGCTATATACCCCATTTGGTGTACAGAGTGTACAGAAATATTCTTGCATCTTCTTCTTTCTGTTTTTTCTTTTCTTTGTTATTACCCAAACAGCTTTGTGGAAACCAGCAAAAATGAACACTTGGTACTTCTGGCAGCCATGCCTTTCCCACAAAGAGCCTATTTGAACAATTAAGTGGATCAGGTAGTAAAGTCTGGCAAAGCCCCAACTTACCATAGGAGCTCCCCTTCGGCCAATGATGCTTGGTCGCGGTTTGAGGCTATGACGGTCCATGATGCAGGGGCAGGTGAATGTGAGCGGTGCCAAACAGAGACCAAGGAGGACTACAATGTAGATAAACAACACCATCACCTGGATATCTAAGAGAGTGCAAAAATGGTTGTTAGTGTCATAATGCGACTTTAGCTCATTCCATCTACTCCTAATAACAAACATTAGTTAGCTTTGTGTGCTTTGATGGATGGTAAGAGTGCAGGCAGGTGCTTGAATAAGGAAAAACAATCCACTAAAGCAGGATAAATTAGACAATGACATATGTGTACAGACAAATAATACTGAATACAACTTTACGTTTCAAATAGGAACAAGAAGTCAAAAGCAATCCCCAACATGATATTTACTTGAAACACAAGTCAGAACTTACTGGATCTCTCTCTGCGGACAACATATCCAGCTACCAGCCAGCTGATAGCTGTCACTGTTACCAGGGCGCCAAGATGCAGGAAAGGTGCTGTGTACTGATAACAAAGCATAAATGTGAAATGCTGGCCTTAACAGATGGTTAGTCACTTCACAGCATCAGAGCAAAGCTTTGCGACATTGTTATGATAAAAATACATACACAGTATAATGATTGCACAGTAGAATATATCAAATGTTACGTTCCATAGAACAAATAACTTTGTATTGTAAGGTGAAGGCCCTACAATAATAGAGAGAAAACACCAACAATCAAATCAAACTTACAAGCAAACACTTGGCAACAGTGGGAAGGAAAAACTCCCTTTTAACAGGAAGAAACCTCTGACAGAACCAGGCTCAGGGGGACTAACTAAATAACAAATAGTAGGGGGGAGGGGTTGATATGGATCCTAAACAGCTAATGGACATCTGTCACACACTTGACATCATATCAATGCCTGATCAGAGAACAATTGAGAAGATGGTAAATGGCCTGTATTTGTATAGCGCTTTTATTAGTCCCTAAGGACCCCAAAGCGCTTTACACAACCAGTCATCCACCCATTCACACACTGGTGATGGCAAGCTACATTGTAGCCGCAGCCACCCTGGGGCGCACTGACAGAGGCGAGGCTGCCGGACACTGGCGCCACCCGGCCCTCTGACCACCACCAGTAGGCAACGGGTGAAGTGTCTTGCCCAAGGACACAACGACTAAGACGGTCCAAGCCGGGGCTCAAACCGGCAACCTTCCGATTACAAGGCGAGCTCCCAACTCTTGAGCCATGATCGCCCCATAGGATGTTTATGAAACCTACATGTTTATATTTTTTTTAATGAAAGTTATCTATTTGAGCCTGAAAACTGCATAAAATTAATTGAGCATCTTTGCATATTTGGCTATATTTGACCCACCTCACCCTAACACCACTTGCCTGTAGACCTGGCAGAGATTGTAAAACATGAATGCTTGAGTGCAGAGATTTTTATTTGGAAATTCTTTTTTGCGATAATGTTTTTGAAAATGCAGACCTCACCATCCAAGTATAAATTCCTCTTTCAAAAGAGCAAATAATATATGCTGAACCAGTCCAACTCAGTTTTTTGTACAATTTAATTATTTTCATGGAGCATTAAATATATAATTTTAGCCAACTGGTTTGGAAAAATAGAGAATATAATGAACTTTTAGTACAATTCAATTCAATTCAATTTCAATTCAATTTTATTTATATAGCGCCAAATCACAACAAAAGTCGCCTCAAGGCGCTTTATATTGTACAATAGATCGCACAATAATAAATACAGAGAAAAAGTGTTGTTAACTGTAGACAAACCTGCAGTGACACAAGCAGAATGTCCCACTCGTCTCCCCATAAGTCATCAACAAAAATGACACCAGAGATAGTGGTGAGCAGTGTAGCCAGCACCCCAATCTGTGGAGAACAGACACCTTGATGAACCTGACTTTGCTTTGAAGGCATCAGAAGAGCAAATCAATGGCAACGACTTAGGATTGTTTTTTCCCACCGTACCTTGTGAACCCAATAAAGATTCAGCTGCTGGCCCAAAGATATATGGAAAAGTGCTAAGATCTGAAAAAGGAGTAAGATTCATTAAGTTGTATCTTAACCGATCAATGAACAAGTCTGCTACCATTTGCAAGTGTTACCAATAAGAATGTGATGTAGCTGAATCCCACAGTGGTGGAAGCGAGGATGGGGATGGTCTCATCTCTCCATTCTCCAGAACGGTTGTACACCAGCCTGGAATGAACAGAATGGATGTTGGTGCTATGACTAATTCAGTTTTGTCAAAGAGAGTAATTTGCCTTAACTGCACATCTGCAACGGTATTTGCTCATGGTCCCAAAAGGTTGATTCTGTTCATCTGGAGAAACGTTTCGTCATCCAAGTGACTTCTTCAGTCTCAGCTGTGTCTCAGGATGTGTACATCCTCATCCTTGAAAGAGTATCCACGTGGACACTCCTCATCACTGAAAGACTGTGAGATTTACTTACCTGCATAATTGAGCATGCATCAACCTATTTGTTCATGGTATTTATTTAAAATACACATGCTGAAGGGGCTTGCTGCCACCCCACTGTGGTAAGGTCACCACTCTGCTGTTCTTGATCAACTATTACCGAACATGCAAGTCTTAAACAGCTTTTCAGTGAAAGTAATATAATGAAAAAACTGACTCACCAATTGAAGTCATTAAAATCATTTCGAGCCATCAACCAAAAGTAGGCCCAAAAGAGAAGCAGAAGAAAGGAACTGCACAAGATGACGAACCACGTACACTCCCACTGGAAGAGGACACAAACAGCTGATTATGGACTATGTGGACATAATTTCCCTTCAGCTGGTTCTTTTATTCATTGTTTCTGGGAAACATTTGTAACATGGTTTTGAAAAGTGCTACACAAATAAACTTGAAGAGTTGAAAGTGACAGTTGCTTTTCTTTCAAACTATCAAAGTCTTGCTTAGACTAAATCATATTCATCCAGAGGCCATATGCAACTCCAAAAGATAGTTCTTTTTTATTATTATTAATTTTCACTCTTTTGCATTTTTTGCACACTTAGCTTGAAATGCTGTGAACCTGAGTAGATCTTAAACTCACTAATGGCCCATTTGGAAACTGCAGTGGTTAAAGACATAAGTAGACCCAAATATTTCAGGTTTTCCACAGTAGTAGGAAAAACTCCTCTTTAACAGGAAGAACATCTGGCAGAACCAAGCTCAGCGTGGGGCAACCATCTGTTGTGACCAATTGAGGGTGAGGGGAGGGAGACGGGACAAAGACACACCGTGGACGAGAGCCAGAGATTAAATGCAAATGGTTTATGAACACATAAAGAGTTAAAAGAGGTGAATGAAGAAGAAACACTCATCATGGGAACCCCCAGGAGCCAAGGCATATTGCAGTGTAACTAAGTGAGGGTTCAAGGTCACCTGATCCAGCACTAACTATAAGCTTTATCAGAAAGTTTTAAGCCTAATCTTAAAAGTAGAGAGGGTTAGTTCCACTGTAGAGGGGCTGATAGCTAAAGGCTCTGCCTCGCCTTCTACTTTTAGAAACTCTAGGAACCATAAGTAAGCCTGGAGTCTGAGAGTGAAGTGCTCTGTTAGGTTAGTAAGGTACTATGAGGTCTTTATGATATAGCAGGGCCTGATTATTCAAGACTCTGTATGTGAGGAGAAGGATTTTAAATTCAATTCTGACACAAAACCAGTGAAGAGAAGCTAATGAGGGAGAAATACGGCCTTTCTTTCTACATGCTTGCTGGCGCATGTGGTGCAAAAACAGAGAGGAGAGCCTGAGCAGCCAGTCAAGGACTCTTCCCTTCACTAGGGAGCTAATTCCATATAAGGGGAGGTGTAGAGTATGATAGGCCAGTCAACAGATCCTATTGAGCACTGATCAGCTTTGCATCACACCGTGCCTGGACTCACCATTTCCAGTGGCTTATGTAAGAGGTTCAGAGATTATTACAGGGGTGTGCAGGTAAAGACCAAATGGCCGCACTAATGAATGTGTTGAGCCATCAGTGAAAAGCCTGTGAAAGGTTTCCATTTTAGCCGGGAGAAGAGAGGCCATCCATCAGTGAAAATCTACTTGGCCACAAAAACATGACAGCAAGGTGGAAATATCACAACAGCCAGAGGCTCTTTTTAGTTTGTGTAGCAGCTACTGGGACCTTAAAGTAGTGAGCATATCATAAAGAACTATGTGACATTGAGCCAACGTCACATTTACCTCATACTCCAGTGGAAACGCAGTTTAAGGTATGAGTCATTGTTATGGAGTCAAAATGATCTCTTTACAAAAATACAGCATCCAAAGCAATATCCAGTCTTCTTTGATCTGCAGACCTCAACAAAAAACAGCCATATATTTGCTGGACAAGGGTTCGAGTTCCTTAATCTACCACCCGGTCACCCATGGGGTCAGAAAAGGGTTGTGACCAGCAGCTGAAGTAATCTCTGGCTGAGAAAAGTCCTTGGTAATGAAAATGGTAATAGAGACAAGCGTGGCAAAATTGCCCTATGTAAGGGCCTAAGCCAAGTGCACCATCAGTGTATAACAGACAACATATCACAGTGCTTTATATGAAGTTAATGGACAAAGTAATGAAGATGATGGAATTTCTTGATTTGTTCTGTTTTGTTTATATGAAAACAAAACTGAACTGAATAAATGAGATAGAGAGACATTTTTTGTTATATAGCTTCTATTAAACATATTTCTTTTCATCCACTCTTCCAAAGTCTGGTTGTTGTTTTCACTTTGTAACCTTTAAGAAGTCATTCTCATTGTGCAGTTTCAATTCACTTTGAGAGGAGCTGTCCAGCACATGGTGCTTTCTCCTGAGTGATATATGGCTTTCAAAGATCCCTCCAAGTCTCCATTTAGCACTGCTGGTACCCATCTACTCACAGTGCTCATAAATCCTCATCTTCTTACTCCACTTGACTTCACCACACCACAAACCTCTGTTTTTAAATACAGTACAGACTGGTCTATATCAGACAAGGTCAGTATGAGCTGAACATGGTCACTGACAATGCAAGGACACATTTACCCTCAAAATTAAAAAAAAAAAAGGAAAACTGAACAATTTGTATACAAATAAAGAATAGCTTTTATTTTTCCCCCTTAATTTAAAGCAGTTGTTTCATTCTGAGGAGTCAACGATTTTTGGTAGCCCTTAAAATGTGAAAAAGTGAGCAAACAAAAAGAAACAGTAAGCAAATTATATAAACTATTAGAATTTATTATTCTGATCAAAATTCATGAACTCTTTTGGCCAAAGACTGTATAACAAACTGTAAATAGACCACTGACCTTGCTCAATTAAAACCTACCATTCAATATCAACTTTTCAGCCAAGTCCAGACACCATCCAGTGTGCATGATCTTGGTAGATTGTTCTTTGCGTGCTCTGTAATGTCACCATGAACCTTAAACTTGTACAGTTCTTCTCTTACAAACAGACCCAAATTTCATGTGGGCATCTATTCAGCTACCAAACAGCTTAAACGTCCAGTTTCTGACTTCCAAGGCAACATTAAGTCAAACTGAAGGATAAACTGTGGAGGAGTTTCAGCGTCCACTGTAGAGGCAGAAGTGCAAGAGGACATAATGAGACTTCCACAGATGGAGCTTAAAATAGCTAACAGGCTGGAAATGACCCTTAATGGGATGTCAGCCAGATTAACTCAGATAAGGTTTTTGATTTTTATCGTCCAGGACCATCATTTTCATCTACCAGATACATAGCTATGTTTATTTGTATGTGGCTGTCTGGGCAGTGTACACCTAATATTTATTCTAATTATAGATGTGGTTTGGTCTCAGGTTCATTAGCTAAATGTTAACTGTCCTACTTTTTTAACAAACCTTGCTGTATGTTAGCAGGCAGGTATAAGAGCTTTTACACTGAAACACAGGCCTTCTGAGTCTGGAAACAAGGCTAATGATAACGGAAAGACTCCACCAATATGATTTAATACCTACTATTACATTTTTGCTTCACACACCTTTAACCTTGTCAAAGTGTAAACCTCAGAGAGCCCATAGTAAAAAAAACAAAACAAAACAGGAGTTCATAAATCGAAACACTGTCTACCAACAAAATAAAATCAAAGCGTGTGTAGCAGACTAAGCAGACAGCATTAAACCTAATGAATTCAAACTTCTCCACTTATATTCAAGCACAGTGTGTGTCACTATATGAAGCTTTGTAAATGAGACAGAGTGGGGAGAGAGGCAGCTGTGGGCTTGTTTTTTATCCTCTTGCTCAGCACATCATCAGTGCCCGGCTCACACATTCAGTAAATAGCCTAATTTATGGGTGAGCCACTGGCTCTTTGTGATAAAGAAGACATCCAGCAGCAAAAGCTGTGGCTGCCCAGTGGGTATCCAATACAGCTGGGCGTCTGACTCTGCTCTTCACATTCCAACACTGCACTGATTCTATTACTTGCTTTTCTGTGAAGATTGTTTTCCCCAGTTACTCGGGCTTGGTCTAGAAGTCTGTTAGGAATTCAACTGAAGAAAAAGTGGAATGACATCAGCAGCTAATAGATTTATCTTCAACCTTTAGGAATAAAAAAATATTTTAAAAAATTAATGAAGCTTTAAGTAATTAAGTTTCCTTAAAGCTGAATAAGTAGTGTGGTTTTAATCATTTTGGGTAATTAAGATGACCAAAATCTTAATTTTATGTATATAGCACCAAGAATTTCCTCAAAACAGCATATATTGTAATGTAAAGCTGTTACAATATTAGATGGAAATTCCAACAATCACACAGCTCCCTGTGAGCGAGCACTTGGTCACAGCGGGGAGAAGAAACTGCAAAATCAGGCTCAGAGAGGTGCGCCCATCCGAAATGACCTTTTCAAGGTGAGGGGAACAAGACAAGAGCACACGAAGAGCAAACTATGGGAGAGACAGCCATAGTTTAATCATTGCTAATGATTCAATATAGTCCTGTTGAATAAACACAGAAACACAGAAAGTTAAAAGAGATTAGTTGATGAGAAATAAAAAGCCCCACAAAAGCCTGTTTTAGTTTAACAAGTAAGCCTGTCATGGCGCTGGATCTGTGACCCCATGTTTTCTAGTTTTTGGACATTTTGCCATTTGAACTTCACATTCAAGGAACTTCATTGAATTTAAAAAGTGTTACAATGCCTGTAAAGTTGTCAGAAACATTTTGCTGTGATTCTTAGGTTCATGGTTAATTTCATGTTGTGTCTTAAGTATGGCTCTCATGTTCTCAGATGGCGTTTAGTTTCTGTTTAGTTTCTAGCTCTTAGGTTCTTGTTTCTGTTTCTGTCAATGTCTCATGAATGTGTGTCTCATGTTTCCTGTTTAATTTTGAGAGTTTCTTGTCCTGTGTTCAGCGTATCCAGTTTTGCTTCCTCACTGTCTCGTTACGTCTGATTAGTTCAGGCTGTGTTTCCCTCCTGTTTCCCATCCCCTTGTTATCCTCGGTGTATTTAGTCCACTGTCTTCTCTTGCTTGTTCTCAAGTCCTCAACATTAGCTGTGTGTTAAAGTGAGTGGTTCATGGTCTCTCGTTTACATCAAGCCATAAGCTCCTTAGTTGCCGGAGTCTTTGATCCATTTTATCTTTTGTTTGCTTCTTTTAGTGTTTCTTTGTACTTTGTAGTTTTTTTGCACAGCAAATAAAGCTGCTGCTTTGAGTTCATTTCTTCCCTCTCTGAGTTCTGCATTTGGGTCCTACCCTTGCCTGCCACACAGCCAAACCTCACAAAATTGAGTGGAAATGTAAACGATTCCATGGACTACGCTTCCTCCATACAGTCACTCTGGACGACATGCTGAGGGACAGCTAACCGGGACAAAGATACTGGCTTTGGCTACACTGGTTACAGGGGTGAGGCTAGTTACAGGATTATTTTCAGCGGTGTAGACCTGGGTCTCTAATTCACTGAGCCTGGTGTCCAAAGGTACAAACAAACTCCTGTTTGACACACTGAGCAGGTAGATGCCAGTGAGACAATTAAGAATACATGCTAGTTTAAGATTGCATTAGTTTTTAGTAATATATAACAATTAGTAATTAATATCATTTTAAGTGGCAACAAAACTCTACATACTTTGGATGAGAGTGTATGGATTGTACAGTATAATGCACTTGATAATTCCTCCATACAAGATATAAGAGTCACTGAGCCTGAAAGATCTCCAGCAGATGTTGCTATTTAGTCTGCATTAGTCTGCTTCCATCAGTGTGCTTTTGCACATTGATGGAAAATACACATTATGTATTTGCAGCCATAAACAATACCGTGATTTAAACTTCACATTCAAGGAACTTCATGGAATTTCAAAAAGAGTTACAATGGCTGTAAAGTTGTCAAAAATGCAATTGTTTTATTTTAACAATGACTAATGCCTAAAGATAAAGGGTGATAAGGGTATAAATACAACAGGACCCTAGATGAACTTTACATATTAGGCTCCCGTTGTGTAGTCACCTTTCAAACAGCCTTATCTACTTATTTGGCCTTAAAAAAAACCAAAATTGAAAATAGTTCATTTATGCCTGAGGTGTGCTCAGTGTCAGTGCAGCCTAGGCAGGACTGTGTAATGTCATTACCAGTCTGTTATGTGATAATTGTGATGTAGCATGCTTCAATAGAATAGAATAGAATAGAATAGAACACAGAAGACAGAAGAAGACAGCATCTGCGATGTTCTAACTATTATTATAACATTCATACTTTATGGTTAGAGCTATATTCTTACCCTGGAGCTTTCATCCTGGGAACGCTGGTATCGCTTCCAGCGGCAACCATAGATCCCAGTGACAAAGGAGACAAAGACTTGCTTCTCATAGACCTGTAAGGGTTGGTGTTTCACCATGCTCCTTCAGCCTTAACGTGACACCAGTCTGTTAACATCCCACACAGGACTGGGAACCCTGAAGAAGAAGAAGAACTGTTACTAAACAAAACAAGCCTTCAAACATTAGCTCAGACTTCACATATGCAATTACCCTTTTCAGCAACATGCCGTGTCATGTCATGTCGCTGAGGTATATTTTCACAAAACAACAAGAAGATGTTGACAGCCCTGCACCCTGTTTGGAGTCACAACACCTGTGAGAGACCGTCAATACACCAGTCAATAGTAAGTCTTGTCTCATACAGCCATAATAACATGGTGCATGCCTTACAGTCGCTGAGTCAGTCTTTACACATGTGAGGATTTGTGGTTGTTTAAGAGTGGTAAATAGAACTGAGAAGGCTGGTACCACATGTCTGTGCGGTATAACCTGAGCCCTTGAACATCTGTAAAAAAAGAGAGAGTCAGAAGGAGACAGCGTGTTGCACTCATCTCACGTCTGGTTCAGAGAACATCTTTCTGCTTTGGTGCTAGCTAAAAATGCTGCCAAAGACAGCACTGTTTTTCAAGGCTCTCTAGAGGAGTTGGTCTCTTTGTCGCATTTTTCAGGGTTTTTTTAATTAGAATTTTCAGATGGTTTCTCCATGGAATAACTTCCATTTACTATAGTGAGTCAGGTAACCTAAGGTGTGTGTCAATTCTATCTATAATTAAACCTGGATCCTGGGAATAGGTTTATGTTCTAAGCATGTGATCTTAGCTTTAGGTTTATAAAACATCTAACATTGGTGCTCTAGAGAATGTTTTCAGAAGGTTTGTCACAACAGAGAGAAAGGGAACTATAAATTTTCCCAGGAGAGGAATAAGTGGCTGTGAAGCAGTATGCCTTTTTTGTAATGATAAAGGGGTATAAAAAGTGCTTAAATCTAATAACAAAGTCTCCAAGTGAGCAACAATAAAGTGAATATCTGATGCCCAAAACTTCAAACCAAATACTCAATAAATATCCAAATAATACAGGATTTGGGTCCTACAAATTACCCTAGTCTCCAAAAGGTGTACAGCCCAATGGATAGGGTCATTCTCCTGCTTTATCAAGCAACAAATTCAGTCATTTCAGTCTTAGAAAAGATTCCTAGAAAGTGCGACTGTAGAGCAGAGCCCTCTGCATTCCTCAGCTTTATCATATGCCTCACAAAAGATTTACAAGATTCTCACAGTGCCTATAAAACTCAAGCCAGATGTCCCACTGATAACCGCTTAATGATAACAAGGGGCTAATGTGGCTAGCTGGCAATTGCTAATAGTGAAACAGCTAGTGGTGACATGTGCACTGGCCAGGTCAACATTTATCATTTAACACTTTAATACTTCAATGTATTTGAATATGGAGCTTTACAGACCTTTTTGTAGTCCTCCTAAAGATTTTTAGATTTAGATTTTTTTTTTTAGAATACTGTTAAACAAGTCATACTTTTTTTGATTGTACTTTTGACAGCCACCAAAAAGCTTGAGGCATAATTCTGCCTGGATAACTAACCACTCTTTTTGGTGGAATTGGTAGAGTTCATTTAAATGGGGTTCCTGGCATGGAACTAGCTTTTAAACACGGTCCTCTTTTTAATAGAGTTTAAGTTGTGGCTTTAGGAGGAATCCAGAATCTTAATGTTAGCCTGCTTTATCTATTTCAAAGCTAGTTTTGAAGTGTGTTTGGGATCATTGTCCTGTTGTGTCGCAGTTGTGTCTAAGTGTGTGCATTGTGTCCATCTACTCTGTAGAAAGTGCCAGTACCACTGGCAAGAAAACAGCCCCAGATTATACTGATGCTTCTTTTGTGGTTGGCACACATAGCAACGTAAAACTCATTTCACAGTGGACAGTTACACTGGTGTTCAGGCAGTTTCCAGTTCATTGCATGCATAAACCAATTGCTTCTCATCTGAGGTGATGGTTTGGGTCTTTTTCCAGACCTTAGCAAAGCGATGGCACATCTGAATGTCTTGCATTTATGTATAATTGTCTGTCTGTTGGAGCCATTATTTAGAAATGGCTCCAACAGACCTTCTCAACTTGTGAAGCTGTTCACTGAGTTTCTTGGACTTTCTCGATTGCTCTGAGTATTGGTCAGTTCAATGAGTTCAAAAGGCCAAAACCAATTCTTTTTATGATGACAAAGAGAAACTACTTATTAACTACTAGTTTTACTAGCATTAACTACTATTAACCAGTAGTTAATAGACCTTGACCCTGTGTATTAGAGAAAATTAGAGATTAGATTAGAGATTAGATTACATTAAAGATTCATGATATACAGTCATTCCAGGAAAAAGAGCTGTTCAACAAAGCCCCAAATTACCATGACATTCATGTCCATGATGAGTCTGTGTAAACTTCTCAGGAACTGCATGTGGAGCTGGAAGCCAGCATAATACCCCCCCCATTAAACTCCTCAACAAATAAACAATACTTGTTGAATAATGAAAGTGTCTTACGCTAAGGAGTGTGAGCTGTGTGAATTGTGAATATTTGTCTACCATTTACTGCTAATTTAAATCTATAAGCAGTATTTAAAGAGGAAACTATTCAGCATCCACATCACAGATCTCTGTCCTTTCACTGCTGCCTGGCTATTATATGGAAACTCCCAGGCCTGAAGAAGGTTTGTGCTGGCAGATTCCCAGCATTCATAATCTCACCCTGTCCTCAGACAAGGGCCAACTGGAGCTGAAATCACAGTGGGCTTATTCCAGCCAGGTTAGCCTATTGTCTGTCTGCGTCACCATGGTGCTATCATCACAGAGCTGTGGTCATTATGAAGTAAACTAAGGCCGGCCTATATCGGTCAGATTCTGGGTGCAGTTTCTCAGTGAGTTCACCCTCCTTTAGAGAGGAATGAAAATATTTCCTCATAGCTTTGGACAACATTCAGACACCTCTCACAATTATCGGGAATCAGGGGGAAAAATTATATAATAATTTGTAACTGACGTTCCATAATTTTCCATAACTCCTTGCATTTCATTTATGGTTAGGGTTTCCACCCATGATGACTTGGACCTCAGAGTGTTGAAGGACAGAATTATTATACTTCACCCACATGCTGTATGACAAATAAGCATAAACAGGGCACAAGGAAATAAAACTTTGCTGGCAAGAACAAGTGGTGCCTCAGTACGTTCGCTAAAAGGGAAAACTGTTTCTGACACAAGCAGCAGTGGTGTGGGAATAGAAAACTAAGCCAAAAACTTCACATCTTCTAATGGCCACTTCAGCTCAATCAATCAATACTGCTAAATGTTTTGATCATTTCTCCCTTCAAACGACACATGGTGGGTTTTTTTTTTTTTTTTTTTTACAGCTGTCTCCACTAATTCAAGTCGCCGAGCTGGGCCTCTCTACTTAGTTTGTTGTGTTGGTGCCGTTTGGACCGTTTTTAATGTAATTATATAACAAATAATATATCAAAGGTGTTCACTTTGGAAAAGTTAAGTTACCAAAAGTAGTGATTAGTCTGTTACTTAGCACTAATTAGCAGGTACCTTCATCTTATGAATTCAGTTCACGAGCCGTTTGCTGATAACTCAGCCTTCCAACTTCTTTTAAAAAAAAAGAAACTAACAATAAAAAGAAAAAGGAAAGCTGATTACACTGAGGCTTCAAAATCTGTAATAAAAAAAGTCCCATGTCACAGTCCAACGTTTATAAAGAGTCTATGGGCCACTGTGGTCTGATATTTCTGACCAAGCTAATCATTGCAAAGAACAAACGCCATGCTCAGTAGAACAAAAAATATCCTAACAGAGCTCCAACAAAAGGTAGAGTTGGTGCAACCAAAATAAAGTAGCCTGATGACAGACAGAATTGTCAGCATATCACAGTTAGTCTACAGCTTCACTCTGACACTGCATACATCACAGGTGTCGAACTCCAGGCCTCCAGGGCCGCTGTCCTGCAGGTTTTAGATGTGTCCTTGATCCATCACAGCTGATTTGAATGGCTAAATGACCTCCTCAACATGTCTTGAAGTTCTCCAGAGGCCTGGTAATGAACTAATCATTTGATTCAGTTGTGTTTACCCAGGGTCTTATCTAAAACCTGCAGGACACCAGCCCTCGAGGCCTGGAGTTCGACGCCCACATGGAAACACATTTTCACTCATGGTGGCATTTGATTTAAAACGGAGACCAACACTGATGGGCAGCCTCACCTGCATTCTGCTATTACTCTGTTTTCAAGGGTGTTTCACCATTTGCCCTGACACTTATTGGACAGACTTTTTATTTTATATTTTATGTATTTATCTATTCATCTATTTTTTTAAAACCTAAAAATTGCTGTTTTGTGGCACGATGCAAGATAAAATCAGTAATCTCAATAGAGATGAAGCGTTCAAAGGTCTGGTGCCAGGCAACAGGTAACGTAGTCCTGCAATAATGACTTTAACCATCATTCAAGAGGAAACAAAAGACAGCTTTGAATACTCCTTCAATTAAATGTTTGCAGTGAAAGTTTGAGTAAAACCAGTGTGAACAAGCACACGCTGACAGTCCTGACTAGTACATGTAAATTCTGATGAAACTGCATTGATTCATTACTAGTTATTTTTACTAGTTAAATGGTAATTAGGAGTGCAGTGTGTTTAAGGCATTGTCCATAGAAAATGGGCTGTAATGAGTCATCAGTATTAGCTGATTACATCCGTTTCATCCTGCTGATACTTACCGCAGCAGGTGCTGTGCTGCTGGACTCGCTGGACTAATATGTTATTAAATATTAATGAATCTTCTTTTGTTTCTTTTAACTTCTGTTACATATTACTGTGTGTCATAGTGTGTCCATTGTATCAGGACAGCACAAGCCTGAAAACGTCTCATTTTAAATCTGTCATTGTTGTTTAAGGCAAAAGTAATATCTAAACAGGGCTGTAATGGACCCGGGTCCTTCTATCATCAGCTCTCCTTCTCTACAGCCTTTCAGATGGCTTTGGGCCAATTTACTCTCATGCACGTTTCCTTCACCTGAGAGGACTTTACTCCTCTCTTTGCTTTGTTGCCAGCTTCTAGAAGTTGCTTGGTTACTTTTTGGAAGCCTGTGAGGCCACAGGTTGTCTGTTGAGTTGGACACATGCGCTCACTGAATAACAATACAATAATCCACTAAGTCTCAATCCACCAACTGCCACAGAGCCTCTACCATATCTGCCTATTATTAGCCTTTTATCTCGGTCACTGTTTCCTTTTTTCAGGCTTCCATTCTTCACTCCTTCATGAAATTTATATATGCATTCATTAATAATACCCTAATCTTTCAGTGGATTTTGCCCAAAATAGAATTTCCATTAGTGTCACATACTTGTTATCCACTCAAAAGGAGGAGGAGCGGGGCAAGGCTAGAAACAAAGCCTCTCTGGTAACCAGTGAGCTTTTTATAAAGTCAGCTCTGATCATCAGGTGATCAGAAAAACTTGGAACATCTTTTAGAGTGAGACCTAGTTCTCCTGTCCAAGCAACACCTGCTAGTCTCACGAGGCAGTCTTTAATTCGTTAAATGTGATTTAAATGTGACAAATAACGGAGGTGATGCTGCAGGATGGCCAGGATAAACGACAGATACAAACTGATGGTCGGATATGTCTTCCACTAATCACATTTGGACACACAAAGAGAAAGAAGCAGGTGCAATTAAAGTTTATGAAGTTCCATAGATGATGATGTCACTTTAAAGCTTCACTTAGGAAAAATATATAACAGTTTTGTAATTTACAGTCTCACAACATTTACTAAAGCTGGTCCAACGGCTTCCAAGAATTCAATTCAGTTTTATATATGTCGCCCTGAATCACAACAACGGTCGCCTCACATTGTAAAGTCGCCTTATACAGTAAGGTAAAGACAATTCAATATTTCATACCTAATTCAATATCAGTTAGACATGAATCCATTATTTTCACTGTTTATTAATCTGACGATCAGATCATTTAATCATTTTGTCCATGAAAGTCTTTAAAGGCTATAAAATGCCTGCTTGACGTCTCCAAATACTCTTGCAGCAACTTCCAGTTCTATTTAAGTAATGTGCCATAACTGGGAGGCTGGGATCAGCATTTTCAAAGGACAGAAAGTAATTATTCAGTTATCCAAATAGTGTGAAAGTATTTACCTGTAGACTTCTAGCTCTAACCTGCCATTTCATTACTGTTTACTCACTTAATATCACGCACAGACTGTATGTTCATCTTTAGCTGCCTCATCTGCCATTAATCTGTTGTGCCTATGTCGAAATGATACGAAATTAACATTGAAAAATATATTATTTGTGGGGGACAAACGGGACAGATCACTCAGTTCAGTGTCACCAAGTGATCACGCAACAGAAACAAAGTAAGCGATGCAAGTGACAGCTCTGAGGAACAGTCACTTGGCTTATACGACAATAATCCGATAAAGCGCACAAACACTCACCTCGTCTTCACTACAGACTTTTTTTTTCACTGGCAATGCTGGAAAAGTCTCAGTCCCTCTGTTAGTTAGTCAGTATTTCCATGGATGCTACACAACGCCGTCTCTTCGCAGTTTATGGATCCACACAAGACTTTCAGGTTACTTTGAGTGGCAGTCTGAGAGACGCAGCGGCACGCATCTGTGTGTTTTACACCCGGAGAAGAGAGCTGATGGGGAAAGGAGAGAAAAAACACAAAGGCTTGTAATAAATGAAAGGCTTGCCTGGATACAGATGCACCTACATGAGCGTTCATAGCAGAGTGAATTCTAACTGTAATCCCTGTGACACTCCGTGGGCGGAACTGTGGCCCACACTGCAAGAAACATCTTGTTTAAGCAGTTTTTACACCTGACCAAAGCACGGCAGCACCTGTTGAAATGAGGGATATTTCTTGTAGTGGGGCAATGTCTCTCTCTCTCTCTCTCTCTCTCTCGGGTAAGTGGACCTGAGCAGCTCTTTCACTCGGAGTGGGCTTGGAGATCCCAGTGGATCCCAGTGAGCCTTTTTGTTGGACATTTTTGGGCAACTGAAAGCCCAGAATGCTAATAGCAAAATGTACTGGATATAAAAATCCTCTTATCTGCTTCAACAATTAGGTCCATAATTTGTTGGACAAAGTTTGACAGTTTCCGTAGTTTTCCCTCTGTGCATCACAACTGTAGATTTTAAATGAAACAGTCAACATGCGACTAAAGGTCAGGTTTTCGGTTTTAATTCAAGGGTTTTTACTGAAATAATACCTCATATGTATTATAAATATATAGTGTATGTCTTATATATAAAATACCTTATAAGAAAGTTGAAACTGACATTGTACAAATGAAATAAACCAGAGCCTTTGAACCCACAGTACTGAATTTAAGTTTGTATTTCTCTTAAAATTTAAACTGAAAACAATCCAAATAGTCCTTCTTTCCAAACTGAGAAGGCTTCAGATTAAGTTTTCTTTTAATGCAAACTTTCCATAAGTATGAAAAGAAATACTGTGTAATGATGCAAAAAAATCTAACTGTCTTTAATAATTTCAGAGGACTTTAAGACTAAAAGCTGTAGGATTATTGTTCACAGTGTGTGGCCACAAATGTGCATCTTTACTTCTCTGCACACAAAAAACAAAACACAAAGCAAAATTTCACACATTAGAATTTGCAGAGGGCAGAGGGAGATGCAGAAGGGGAGGACGGGGTATCTTGAATCAACCAAGATGTACTGTTAGTGCTTTAGCCTTTGATTCGTTTCAGGAACTAAAGCACACATTTGGTTTCTGGGAGAGATCATCGGACAAAGAGGAAAAATGTGACAGGAATCATCTCACATTTCTCAGGGAGTTGAGGGACATTTGCACATTTTAAGTGTGGGTGGAGATCTCAGGAAAGGAGGCTCAAGATAAGAGCTCATGGTAAGAGAAATAACTTAATTAAACCTCTGCAGGGGAGGGTGCTGAGGTTGCCAAGGAGGGAAGCATGGCATCAGGCCCGAGCTCATGGAAATGTCCATGTTTCCTGGAATTTACCAGACAGCTGGGTCAGGGTCGGGGGGCTGCCAGATCTCAGGCTCAAGGATGACATGCAGGTGCAGAAGTAGGGAGTCATAATCATTCTTGTAATTGTACCATTTTTCTCCATCCCTGCTATTTTACCACTGTTCTGAGTTGTAAAATTCCTGCTAAGACTGACTGTAAATCTAACTGATAAAATCAGTTATCAGCAAAAACTAGAAAGTAACACAACATTTGCATCTGCATTACATTTATCACATCATTCAGTTCCTTTTAAAGCCTTTCGTAAGTTTAAGTGTTCAGAAAAGGCTCTCAGCACAAAGAGAAGCATGGAATGTAACGCAGTGCTCGGCTTCTCTCCACTTTCCTTTCAGACTTTTCAAACAATTGAAGCGATTATTGTAATATGTACATAATTATGTACACGGCCACTGAGGACTATGGTGGCAGTGCCTTACCTCAACACCTGGCAAAGAGGGAGAGGAGATGAGTAAAGTCTTGTAAGAGATCTGGCTATTCCAGGCCCAGCAGTCAGAGATTAACCCTTGGCTTTGGATAATTACATAAGATCCCTTTAATCCTTTGCAATTTAGCAGTGGCCGTGAAGGTACCTCAGCTAGAACTTCTTTGCACATGAAATGCAGGCTCAGGTGCAGTTTTTAACCACATGTTGAGGATGACAAGAACTTTATTGGAACGTGAACAAAAGCCATGAGAGGGATTCTTGTAAAGCCTCATTTGTGATGTTTAAAACACACAGACACACCAACACACACAAACACACACAAAAGAAAACCTACTGTGTGTTTTTGTGTGTAGAAATGAATTAACAAAACTGTGCTCGGGAAGTGGTTGTAGTGGCAGTGACAGCAGGAACGCTTAATAAGAGGATTTATTTTCATCTCCTTTGTATAACTAGCTCTTTGTTGGCCTCTAGTGGCCATGGAAAGTACCAAGGACTGTCAATTTGAAATCACCATTTCGGCTGCCATTAGTTGTTAACACATTCATTCCACAAGCGGAAGGTCACTGGTTTGATTCAAGCCAGAGACACAAATCCCCTTTAGGGTTGCATCAGTAAAGGCATCTGCTGTACAACTCCGCCAACTCAGAGTTTTGTTGTTATTATTATTATACATATACATAATATACATATAATAGCAATGTTTTAATGAGAGTGATCTACCTATTGATATGATCACATATCTCTCTGAGAACCTTCAGTGAGGCCTTCAGTCCTACATTCACATGTTAACATATTCATGTCGAAAAATGCTGCAAAGAAATAACTGCGTGGTGTAAAAGAACAAGGAGAGCGTTACACCGGACATGCTTCCACTGCTTCTGTAACTTCCTGCTGTCTGATCTACTTCTAAACACAGAAGTGGCAGTGTGAGAGTGCACATGACACGAAGAAGAAGGAAGGATTCATGGGGGGGAAAAGTTACTCAGACAGTGTAGGAACTAAATACTGTTTTGAGTACTGACACAGCTATCGGAAAGAATCAGATATGGTATGTAGTGAAGCTTGTTCCAAAAATCAGACCATCTCTGCAGATTTAATCTGACTGTATTCTGTACAGAGTTCACCACTTACAGCATTACTAAAGTGCTAAACCCTGCCAAACTGTTTTCTAGACAGTCTAGAAAAGAGTTTGGCAATAAGTCTTTTTATTGTGTAATTTTAGTTGCAGTTGTACTGCTTCAAAGAACTTCCTGTTGTATTCAGTGGTGTACTCCACATTCCGCTGCCCAGTGGTCTGTGCGGCTTTCAAATCACACAACAGAGGAGGAAACAACAGGATGAGGAAGAGAGAAAAAAAAGTTGAGGGGGGGGCAAAGTACTGAGATAATTATAAAGACAATTAATTGCCACTACGGCAGTAGACACCAAAAAACACCTGCGTTGGCAGGCATGTTGTGTATCGTGAAGAAGAACAGTAATGAAGCTACCACATAAACAGGGCTATATTTAGAAAGTATGCACACTGGTTTCTTCAGCCAGACACTCTCTATTACTGAAAGTACAACATACATTATGTGGACTTTGTTAACGAGTGGCAGGTCTTATACAGTTAGTCATGGGGAGTAACTTTAGGAGAGGTCATGAGATGGTAAGTTGAGTATTTAGGGGTTAACTGTTTGATTACTCTTTCTGAAATAAAGTTTTAGGCTTTAGGACCTGGGAGGGTGAGGATTCCTCACCCACTGATCCACATGGGCGGGACTGGCCTGGAAATCTGATTCCAGGGCAGAGATTTTCATGCTCTGGGGCCTGGGAAATTGTCTCATACACTTCTGTCTTTGCCATCAGATACTTTCACTTAATACCGGTCAGGTCAGTGTTGGGGGGATCTTTTTGTAAGCAGCTTGACGATAAACCTGCCGAGTTATTCAAAGAACCCAATAAGGTAAGATAAATGTGCTCGGACCACGGAGGAGGGAGGGAGAGAGTAGAGGGCTTCCATCAACTGGTGGGAAATGTCCAGGCATGTGAAAAGAGGCCAAAAAGTCTGTCTATAACATGGTTAAAGATTCCTTTACAGCTATTTAGTTCCTGCAAGTAGGGGGAAAGCAAAGCAAGCGTTTGCTGCACAAAACTAGAACTGCATGAGAGTCCAGACTTTCAGGGAGTTGGCTAAACCTTTTGACCTGATTTAATCTGTAACAAGGGACGCCTCTCCTTCTTTTATCTACATATTTTCAATGCCAGTGTCATTCATACTAAGTCACATGCCCAGAAAAATGAACTGCTTGTGACATGCTCAATTAGACTGATCTAAACAGCTCTGAACTACATCTCTAAGTGGTGATATGTATATAGCCTGTCCTCCCTACAGTACACGTCCGCTCTATGTACATGAACTGCTCTAACAAAAACGTGTCTTTAGCTGTAGGGGTGTGTCAAGTGTCAGTGAGTGGCCACTTTTCCCTCACCACAAGTAACCAATGAGCATCAACCAGACTTAGTCCTCCATTAGAGAATTTTATATATATTTTTTCCCCTCTCCCAAGTCATGAACAACTCAGATCTTGCTGACCAATGTTTTGGCTTAGACACAGTACACCCTGAAGCTGCCTACGTGGCTGTTATACAAGTCATTGCTTGAGGTTTGCACAGAGAGAGCTGCTTTAAATGGCATGGGCTAAACCACACTTCCTAGCCTACCACAGCTTGCATCTTCTAAATCTCAAGAGTAAACCCTAAGTATGTACTGTTTGTCTTCATGTCTTCTCTTAGGTTTTTTCTTTTAGTAACATTACACCATGTGGGTAACAAACCTCGTATCTCTCGTCCTTCTGACGACTGCAGCCTCGGCAGCCACCTCCACATCAAAAAACAAAGTGTTGAGTAACCATGCCACCATCCTGGCTGACAGCACTGCCAATTTGGCTTTCAGTCTCTACCAGAGCATGGTAAAAGACAAAAATGTAGAGAACATTATCATTTCCCCTGTCGTCGTGGCCTCCTCTCTGGGTCTCGTGGCTCTTGGGGGAAAGGCCTCCACTGCCTCTCAGGTAAAAACCATCCTGAATGTAGCTAAAGTGAAAGATGAGCATCTCCACTCCAGTCTGGCTGAGCTGCTCATAGAGATGAGCGACCCAAAGACTCGCAACATCACCTGGAAGATTAGCAACCGGCTGTATGGACCAAGCTCCGTCACTTTTGTGGATGACTTTGTCAAAAGCAGCAAAAAGCACTATAATTGTGAGCACTCAAAGATCAATTTCCGAGACAAGAAAAGTGCTGTGAACTCCATCAACGAGTGGGCAGCCAATTCTACTGATGGCAAACTGCCTGAGGTGACCAAGAATGTAGAAAAGACTGATGGGGCGATGATCATCAGTGCCATGTTTTTCAAATGTGAGTGGATAAGGCTGTGTATACATGCAGTAATCTATACTATTCCCTAAAAGGCACCTAAAATTAACTAAATGTTTTTTTCTCTCAGGTCACTGGGATGAGCAGTTCCATCGTGAGATGGTGGATAACCGTGGATTCATGGTGTCACGTAGCTACACTGTTTCAGTGCAGATGATGCATCGCACAGGTAGGTGGAGCCATTCCTGTCAGCTTGTTCAGAGACACAGTTTGAGACTAGGAACGGTAGAAAATTTGGGGAAAATCTAAAAGTTACTGCTTTGGGATCAAGTGGAACACTCAGAAAAAAAAGTTTTTCCAGAACTGATGGACCTTTATTTCAATACAATGCTCCAGAGGATCACAGGGCTTGAAAAAGTAGTACCCTCAAACCCACAAACAAAATAACTCCACTTTTTACATGTGCACATTTCACTAGTGAATGAAGGAGTGACTAGGGACTCATTGCCTTTAGTAGATACATCAAAGTCTCTGACACAAAACTTCTGGTAGAAGGATTTTTGGCTAGCATAGCCAAACTAGCTTTCTGTTTAGTCTTTATGCTAAGCTAAAACATAAGTGCAGTGACCTTTAAAATCAGTCTTTTTCCAAAAATGTGAAAGTATTTATATGTACTGCTATTACTGATACTACTACAACTATAAGATCACTACACACATTGATTAAACATAGATATTTATGAGTAAATCTGATATTTTTCACTACTGTATATTGGAGAGATGAGTCAAAATGACTGCTACAACGTCTGGGGAGATATCATAGGGTATCTGTAGGTAGGAACTCTATTCACATTAAAAAATGATCATAACTCGCTGAATTTTCAACTCATTAGTAAACAGAATAAGTCCACTTGAAATGGTTTGATTAGTCACAAATGCCGGGCACTTACAGTATGATTATTTCTTCCCATTTATACAGAAACAATTTCCAGTATATACTTTATCCACCGTTTTTTTGTTTTTTTTTGTAAAAACAGTGATTAACAGCTGTGCATTTACCAGTTCAATATCCAACATTATGCAGAACTAAGTATGAGTAATAAATGTAACGCTTTCTTTTTTTGAAAACTGTAACCAGCAGAAATTTTAAGAGGCTCTCTAAAGTGCACGGACAGATTGATGATATTTGTGATTAATTTGTTTCATCAGGTCTCTTTGGATTCTATGATGACAAAGACAATAAGTTATCTATCCTGAGCATGCCTCTATCTCATAAGAAGTCCACTGTTGTATTCATCATGCCCTACCATGTGGAACCTCTGGATAGACTGGAAAAGATGCTGACCAAGAAGCAGGTGGATAGATGGATTGGTTTGCTAAAGGAGACAGCTATAGCTGTGTCTCTGCCCAAAGTCAGCATGGAAGTCAGTCATGATCTGCAGGTAAACAATTTAAGAGTTTGTGCCTTAGCACATAACACTCTTTTACATGGGCACTATAAACATTTGATGTTATTCCTCAGAAACACCTCCAGGAACTGGGCCTGACCGAGGCTGTGGACAAATCTAAAGCTGACTTCTCCAACATCTCTGGGAAGAAGGACCTCTACTTGTCAAGTGTGTTCCACGCCTCTGCTTTGGAATGGGACACTGATGGAAATGAAATTGATACCAGTATCTTTGGCACAGACAAGCTGAAAAACCCTAAACTGTTCTACGCTGACCACCCCTTTATTTTCCTAGTAAAGGACCAGAAAACAAGCTCCATCTTGTTCATTGGCAGGATGGTCCGACCAAAGGGTGAAAAGATGAGAGATGAACTGTAACCATGTGTGTAAGTTAGATGTTTGGCTGTGATCATGAGTGTAGATTTTATACTGCAGCATGTTGAGAAATGAAGAGTACATCTGATACTGTGTAAGCACTCTTTTATGTCACATGGCAACAACATTCCATTATACACAACCTAAACATTTGTCTTGTAATTACTGTACGAGGCGATGTGCACATCTTTGAATTTGGGACAGTTTCCAGTATTTCAGTGTGTATGTGTGTGTGTGTTTGTATGTTGGCATGTCACATTATGGACTGAATACTTACATTAAGTATGACTTATTAAAGTTTTTGTTAAAGCACATGTTGTTTTAATGACGTAGCAGTAACATCAGAATTTGTGCACGAAAAAGGTTTCTGGTGTCATTAAGTCTTAAAAATTATGTAAAATGTGCACATCCTACAAGCTTCTTCACCTTTTTGTGTCCACATGTCTTTGTTTTGAGTCACCCTGAATGTGTACACGTGGTTTAACCCTCTCGAGGCAGGCGTTGCCGATTTGCAACAGTTAAAAACTTAACAACCTGATTACCCCACATACATATTTTATGATTATTTTTTTTGATAATTTTCCCCAAATATCAGATTTTTCCTGTAACTAAAACTTAATTTGAGCCTGAGAGGGTTAACAATGTAAAATATGATTGAGCTGTTTCAAATGTCCAGTTTTTGCAATAAAAGTATAAAAAAAGAACTAGCAGGTTTCATCCTTACTTTAGGATGCTGCCCTTTACTGTGACCTAAATAACGTCTGGTTTGCTTGTCAAGAGTAGAAATTTGGCCTTAGGCGAGCAGAGTTTTAGTAGGATATAACAACTGAAAAATTCCACTTTAGGTGATCATATAGCCTTCTGGACAGCTCTACCTTCAAAGGGGACCTGGCCTCTGAATGCACAAACTTAGGATATTTAGACCTCAACTAAATATTTGACAAAATATTCTGGTATAAACACATGGTTGCTGCAGCTGCTCCAGGACATGGTTATCAGCAGTTTCCTAATAACAACTGCTCCAAGACATATAATTAATGAATGATCCATCATTTGATTGGCTAGAAAACTGGTTAGGTAAGTAAGTAGGGCCTAAGAAAGCATGCAAGAATCACTACTGAAGATAAACACTGTCATTGTCAACAGCACAGTACAGCTCAACACACCACCTAAAGGCCATCTGTATTTATGACACATGCAAAAGGAAAAATAACAATTAGACAAAAGACATGTATTTCCTTTCTGTTGCAGTGTATGCCTGCCATTTTTAACATAGTGAACACAGTTCTTTAACATGAATTGCACTGTAGCTTAGTCAGTGGAGAACGGGTGGTTAATTGTTCTGCCTTTCATATAGAAGCAAACAGCTATGTAGAGATGTATATAGCAGTGGAAGTCTCAGTTTTCTGTTACTATACAGATTTGTGTTTGATTTCCCCCACCAGCCTAGTGTTTTATCGTCATTGTACACACTGTTTACACTGTGTTACTGACTTGTTTAGACTGTGTTGTTCAGTGGTTCCTCTTTTGCTTGAACTGTATGACACATTTCTAATTGTTGCTGACGTAGTAATAACGTCTTGATACTGTTTATTGTTGCTATGACTTAACATAGTCCACACTTTAATGTGTACAGGAAGAGAACCGGTCCCCCCATGCCAACCCTAACCTTTTATTGGTATTAGGAATTGTGTATATTTATTGAGTTAACCAGCAATAGCATAATGCCATTGCAATATTTTTTAGGTTACGAGTTTTTAAAAAAGTAGTATGATGTTTACATATTTACAAAGAAAATATATAAAATATGTAGGAAATGGGCACTTATACATTACATGAAATCCTTTGTTTATAATACCTTCAAGGTGTGCTTTCACTTTATGTGTATTAGTATTCAGGTTTTTTTAACAGCAGCTCAACTGGCTCTCGCTATCGCCCTCTCCGTCGCGCGTGGAGGAGGGCTCGCGGAGCGCTCGTGCACTATGATGGGACTACAAATCCGTTAGCGCCTACAGCCTCCTCCTCTTTCATCATGGCTCCCTCGATAGACAGGCAAGGATACTGGGGGCGGCCGACCTCAACGCTGGACTGGTGTGAGGAAAATTATATCGTGTCCTTTTACATCGCGGAATTCTGTAAGTAAAAATCTGCCCGCACCATCATTTACTCTAAAAACGGTGAATTCGGGGGTTCGTTTACGGAGGCTTTAGGCTGGGAGAGTCGCAGTAATTCACCCCTCTAAGGTAAACATAGGAAGAACCGGTGTAACTGTAATTTACTACATATCTATTATTGTGTTAGCTCGGCTAATAACACGATTTTCTCCGTGTAGTGTAAACGTTAATCTGTGCGGCGTTTGTCCTACCGGAGCTGTAAGTAAATGAGGAAAAAGATAGGCTGTTTACAGCGGATATGTTGTCAACCTGTTCTGTGCATCGTAACGCTAGCCAGCAACCTTTAAACCTGTATGCAAAACAGCTCAGCACAAACGGCTCACTTCACATTATTTCACGCTGCCAGCCATTTGTGTTACAAGTCCGCTGCTGAACGTGCTCTTCCTGTAAGACAGTACGTTAGTCATTCACGGACACCACTGGAAACTTGATAAAACATTCCCTTCACATTATCAGGGCGCCTCTTTGCCTTGTCCAGCGATAAAAAAAACCTGTTCCTCTGGAACCGTAATCTTAGATTTAACCGCTTTTCCCATCAGTCTTATCAAAAAGCTGTTGTATCAGCAGAAATGACAGGACAAAGGCTTGAACCTTTATTAAGGAGACAGTAAAACCCTTCGAAAGTATTTACTCTAGTCAAACAAAAGTGAACAGAAGAATGACCCATTCCTGTGCAGCAAACACGTTTACCCAGCCTATTAATAGTTCATGGCGACAGTTTGTAACATAAAGTGATACAAATGACTGCCGTCATGTGTGACACAGTACAAAATCCATGTGTCCAGCGAGTTCATTGTGAATACAATGTATAACTGTTACAGTACTCTTCCTTTGAAGGGTTCACTTGCTGTTTTCAGCGGTGTTCAGAGTTACTGTATGGTGCAACAGTTGATCCAAAGTTGGCTCAAAGTGAACTTAAGCCTTGCAGTCAGAGTTTGGACTCCTGCTTTGTTATCTGTCTGACACACATCTGACTAGCTGGAGGTTTTCTGCTATAGCTTCTTGTGTCCTTTATAGTAGACTGCACTTCTGGTATGGGTTGTTTTTTTTTTATCAGTAACCAAAATCTGCATATTTTGGTGGCTTTAATCAGACATCTGCAGATAAAGGCATGCTGGTTTCTGGAGATCCTAGTAAGCTAGTTTTCAAACAATGCAATGTCCTGATAAGTCTGATTGTTTTCCACGCCTCAGTGCATACATAGCCACACCCAGAAAGAGCAAGGTTGTATTCAGAGTTGAGCTCTGTTTTGTCAGGTTCCCTGTGGACTAGATGATGTGCATGCAGTGCTCTATGCACACGGTGATGACCTAAAGGGGGTGAGGGGGGGCGGGCACCGGTTCAGTCAGAGGACACATTTGTATATAAAGCGTAGTTTTGCTCGATGTAATCAGTTGAATCATTTGAATCAGAACTGACCACTACAACCCTACTACAGGTCGCCCTCATCTATCTGTGCCACAGTGTAAAACATAGTTCAGTGGGGAAAGAAACAGTCTATAAAATTAGGATCTAACTTACCTACTTTAAGATGGAACGGAAATATAAAAACACAAGATTGTACCGTGATTTCAGGATTGACTGTATAGCTGTGATATTAATTTGTCAGTAAAGGGGTCAGGTAATTTCAGTTTTGACTAGCTAAGAAGCAAAAATGCAGATCAGTCTAAATTCAAACTATTTGCATATTTGTACAGTTTAAATAAACAAATCCTAGTGCTATTGCTGCTATATCGTATAATAGAGCTTTTATAGCTGTGTACCCTTTGGATTTTACGCTGCAACCGTGGTAATGAGATACCATGCATAACATTCGTTGCGGCCATGTCACCTTTTCTCTGAGCTTTTCAGAGATGTGCAGTTATCTTAAAGGTCATGTCATCCGACTTTCATTAACCCATGCTGTCTTTGCTGACAGGGAACACTGTCAGCAACCTGATCATGATTCTCCCTCCCATTTACGGGGCCATCCAGACATTCCGTGACGGCCTCGAGTCCCGCTACATCTGCTCTTTCCTCGGACTGGCAGGTTGGTGCGCTGGCTCTGCATTAATGCTGTGATTGTTGCGAGAACGTGTTTGTGACAGTTATTGAGAGCAGTGGCTCAGTATTTACAGCAAATGCCGAATGTCCTAACTTTGAATGTTTGTGTCTTGTGTGTACTCTTTCCCCTACCCAAGCTGTTGGTGTTGGTTCCTGGTGCTTCCACATGACGCTGCTGTATGAGATGCAGGTGGGCTGCAAATCTGAACATGTCAGCAAAAGCGGGCATAAACTGAACTCATGAGCATTTGCTACTTGACAAAATGTTGGCTTCTACAGTGTTTCTTTTCTTTTCTGTCTCGTCATTTGCAGTTACTGGACGAGTTGCCTATGATTTACAGCACCTGTGTTTTTGTCTACTGTATGTAAGTGCCGTCATCTTTTTGGATCAATTGTTGCAGCACTCACCTGAGAACTAATCCAGTATCACTGTAAAATGAACCAGTGAATCCTTTACTGATAACTTGATGCCTTAAAAAAACTGTAACAGCCTGTGTTTGTGAAGATTCGTTTCTAGATTTCACTTTAGCTCAGCTTATAGTTGCCCTTTGTCCTTTGGTTCTCTTCTTATCAAGCTCATTATAAAAGATAAATATTAATTTTTTTTTCAGATATGAGTGTTTCAAGCAGGAGAAGAGCGTCAGTTTATTTCCTATTGCATTATTATTAATCTTCAGTGTCTCAGTCACTGTGGTGAGTATACATGTTTTCATTACCAGTTTACTCTGAAGCTGAACTCAGGAAGAAAGCATTAACGATCGTCTGTCCCTGTTGACTGTTACATGTGTAGGTATATTTGCAGTGGAAGGAGCCAGTGTTTCACCAGGTAAGGGAGTGTTTTGCATTATGTTCACCTGACTCATGTTGCTCATTGTTTGCAATTAGGGCTCAATGTGCCTTAGGTCTTCCTTGGCTTGTGTAAACACTGAGCTTGCCAATGCGGCATGCAAACTCGGCTTGGTGCATTGTGGGTGTTAAATGTATGGCAGCATTTCATGCCAAAGCAGAGGAATTTCAAGTGAACCATTAGGAAAAATGATCCCGAGCGCCGAAACGGAACCAAAGCTTTAACTTTGGCGTTAAACACGTCAAACACTTGTTACCAGGAAGGAGATAAATCTAATAAGCCATTAAAGATAAGCATAGCCAATTATGTATGGCTTCTGTTAGTGTTTGTCTGTACCTGTTATAGTCTCAGGTAATGTGTTGTATTACAGCAATAAGGACAATGTGACAAAGTGGCCTTTGTTTAGTCCTTGGAGCTGTATTTGTTTACTAATCACACTAGTCTGTAGTGGTTGTGATAACGTTCCCTCTGTTCTAGCATGGTGAACCAACACATCCATAAACATACACAAGAGACATGATGTCAGATTAGATAACAGTTGTGTGCCACTCAGCTGAAGAACATTTTCTTTATTTTTAAATCTTACTCAAAAATTTTACTATTACTACTACTATTGCTAGTAATAATAATAATAATAATAATGGTAATTAACCCAGGCCTGCTACTGGCCCAGTTCCACTGGCAGCCATACACAGCCTCCACCAAATGTAACAGATGATGTAGTATGCTGTGGATCATGAGCTTTTCCTATCTGTCTGGTTTATTTAGTATTTCCAGTCTGATGCTGGCCTCTTTCACTTGCATCAGCATTTCTTTTGACCTCATATTAACCATTCCAGTGAAAACACTTGAATACTTGAAATCAACTAAATTCTTCTCTTTACCTGATGCAGCTTGCTAGCCAGTTGTCAATATATTTTTGAACCTTTGAGTTAAAGCTAAAAGTTTGCACTTGAATCACATTAAGCTGTTTTAAGCTGTAAATTCCACTGTGGAGGGTATACAGAGCTCTGTATAGCCTCTGACTAGAAAAAATGTGTAATTGTCCAAATACTTATAGGCCTAACTGTATACACAGGCTCCTTTCTTTAGTTATATTCTAATTTACTACAATATTTTTCCTTTTTATCTGTTGTTAAAAAAGTGCCAAGTCAATAATGCTACAGGTGAAACACAACACAGTCTAACACGGTTTAGTGAGTCCTGAATTATGAGCCTTACAGTTCTGTCTAAAAGTCTTGAGCCACCCTTAATTTCTTTATTATTTCCTTCCAAGGAACCAGACGTGTAACCTTTTGAACTGTTCTTCAGTAATAGTTCTCCAGGCTTTGTGAAGGTCTTTCAAAGTTTAACTTTGTCACTGACTTGTTGTCCCTGACCATTTTCAGGGAAATGTTTCTTTGTCAGCTTAATAAATAAAATGACCTATGATCTTTCAAGTATAAAAAGACACCTGACATCTAAAAAACCTGTTTTAAATTGTATCTTTAGGCACTGTGTTCCTAGCAGACTGTTGCAAAAACACAGTTGTTTCCATTTGTTTTTCAGTTAAAGTAATGAAAAATGCCAAAATTACCTTTTTATGATATGAGCTTTTTTTTTTTTTTTACTTGACACATTTACAGACTTCTGTTTCCGGCTTTTTCTGCCTTCTGGTGAGCAGCTGTTGCTCGGAATTGGAGCGTAGGGTCGATCCCTGCACAAAGCTAGTGCAGTGTTAGACCTTTTATTAAACGTGTCCACGCTTTTCACAGCTCAGCTAAAGCCAACATGAAACAGAACTTGAATATGATTATGGGCTTGGCTAGATTTAGTATTAGAAATCTTTCTTTTTCAATTATGAGGAACTTCTCAGATATGCCACTTCCCGAGCAGAAATAAAACTGCTGACACTTCTGATTATAAAGCTCAAATGATTTATATCATAAAAAGTTAGCATTTGGCTATAATGTGCATGAAACACCAGAAAACAAAAATGTTAGATGAAAGGAGATTTTACATGACCAACACGGCATGCTAATAAGCTGTGTTATTATTTGTCGTGTGTAAGCTCGGGCTGTTTGCATCGGAGGAATTTCCTGTCAGTTGAACTCTGCTGACTCAGTGGAAATGTATAATTACTGAAAGATTTTATCTGTATCTATATCTGCATGATCCAACTCTGTTTCAAACCCAAACATCTGCCCTTGTTTCCAGGTCATGTATGGTGCTCTAGTAGCTTGCCTAGTATTGCGTTCTATCTTCATTGTTACTTGGTAAGTTTGCCACAAGGTCCATTAAAATGAGAAACATTACCATATCAAAAGCCGTGTTATTCATTAATATTCAGTAAGGCAACAACATGCTGAAGGGTGTTCTTTTGTTGTTGTTGTTTGATTGTCTTTCAGGGTGTACCCATGGCACAAGCCACTGTTCTACACCTCTTTAGCTATCTTTTTGTTGGGTTTCCTTCTTTGGAACATCGACAATATCTTCTGTGACTCTTTAAGGTGAGTAGTGGAAGTTAAGGTTAATTGTGAAATTCTGAGAACCAAGTTAATTATTCTCCACTTAACAGTTGCAATGGTAAAAGTGTTCACTTCAAAGTCATGAACTGTTAACTGCAATGTTACTGCAATCAAACCAACTGACACTGTTTCTCAAAAAATAAGAATGCATGTTTAGGTTTAAATGTACATGCAGGTGTCAAATAACAATCCTTGGGTCAATTTATTATTTTTTGTCGTAGGAAGTAAAACTTTTTGCTTTGTTAATGTCTTGAATTGTTGGGTCAACACTTTCTTTTGAATCCCAGAGCCAGTAGACAAACACTGCCCCCTGGTGTTGGAGTGGTAACACAGTTCCATGCATGGTGGCACATATTCACAGGTCTGGGGTCTTACCTACACATACTTTTCAGGTAAGCTTCAGTCACAGGAGATTACAGCTGCAGTGAGGTTTATTGTCCACATGCATTCAAATCATTTCTTCTTCTTCTTTTAGCTTGCAGATCAGGTCGACCTACCTCAAGTACAGGCCAAAAGTAAAGGTACACCCAACTCTTTGTCTGCAGGATATTGTCTATGTTATAAAGTGTCACGTGTTTGTTTGAATATTTGTTACTTCACTGGTGACCTGTGGCTGTATCTTAACATTGTACAGTTTCTATGTGGAGTGTGGCCCACATTGCACATTGAACCACAGAGGACAAGCTGAATGAAGGAAAGGGGACCAACTGAAGGATGGTGACTGCCAAAAGCAGACATCGTCGGCACCGGGACCTGCCAATGTCACCCTGCAGCTGCTGGGGGGACCCAGCCAGGGGGAGAGTGGACCCCAAGACACCACCCCAGGGACCCTTCAGCTCTACAATGTGGGGATTAAGTACAGTATAGCACTGAGATCAGTTCTAAGACATTATTATTTTTTAATCACCATAATTTATTAGACTAGTTTTTCTGTAATTTTATTGAAGTGTAGTATTTTATTTGCTGATTAATTTTGGATGCAATGAAGTGATGTGCTGAAGTGACTAATGCTGAAAGGGTTTTGGACTTTAGCTTGGGTAGGGTTTGGGAATGGGGAAATGAGTGTCATTAATGCAAAAGTCACATGACATTGCCTTTGTATGTTCAGTCCTGTGAATGTTTAAATCCCAATCAAATGCATCCCTATTAGTAGCAAGTATAGATCAGAGTGCTTTGCTTATCAGTAGCTGAGAGAACACTACTTTCAGCACATCCTGCCCCTAATGTAGTTTCGGGATATGCTTACTACAAATGGAGTAAATGCCAGCTAGAAATCTGATGCAGTGTAGCTCAGATGTCTCGACTTAGTCATAGTTGCTCACTCATTTGCTTGGTTATTTTTTTGTAGTATTCTAACATTTTAGGTTGCACTGGGATTTAAAAGACAAGTGTGGTGTGTGAGGCAAAGTAATGGTTTACTTTGCTTCTAAACAAGCAAGATTTCGTGCTCTTACAAAACAAAAAAATTATTGACAAAGTTAAGATTTTCCCTGGTCCATGGCGCAAGACGAATCACTTTCTACATCTCCAGTTTCTCTGGACAGACAGAAAGCTTCCTCTTCCTGCTAAAGTGATACTCTGAACTAATTTGTGCTCTATGAAGGACTTTACAGCCACCTCACCAGCCCACAAGGGTAGGTGTAGTGGAACCATAATGAGACTACCTCAGGGTGTGTGATGTTAAGAAGCAGCTTTGCTGAAATTGGAACAGCAACTGAAGGATATGATTCAACATAAGAAAAGGGGGTGTGGGTGCAGGAATGTCACTCAGGACCATTTATCAGGTTGTACAACAGCGGCCCCCGACTTTTGCGCCACAGACCGCTTTACGTCCGACAGTATTTTTACGGACCCGCCTTTAAGGTGTTGCGGATAAATACAACAAAATAAAACCAGTACCGGTACAAAACAAAAGACGATTTATTCATAACACGCGAGTTAACGATAAAAATGATAAAAACCCTGAAAACCATACATTTCACACCCGAGCCTCACCCGAGCCTCACCTCTCGCGGCCCGGTACCAAACGACTCACTGGGGTTGGGGAACGCTGTTGTACAGTACAGGACAGTCATACTTGAAACGTTGATAGTGAAACTAGTTAAAAGTCTGTCAGTAGAACTTTAGTTGTTGAAAGTGAATCAAAGGACCAAGTGAATGAATGGAACATGTCTGAGTTGTTACATCTTTATGAGCTGCGGTGAATGAAGAACTGGACTTATCCACTTCTGGCTAGCTAAATATCTCCTTCTACATTAGCTATAATCCCCTCAATCTTCATTGATTAGTGATGTGCGATACCACTGATTTCCTTTCCGATCCGATACCAAGTAAAATTCAGGGTGGTATCGATGATACTGATCCGATACCGATACGTTGTGGAAAAACATCAGAATACTTGTTCTTATTGTATAATAATCCAGAATTATCATACAGAAATAAAAAACCTGCAGTTGTGCGCTATCGGAACACGCTGCCTGCCTGCAGCACTAAAAGACTCCACGAGAGACGTCTGTCTCGCCCTAGCAGCACCTGTCCCTCTCCTCTCCTCCTCTTCAGTTTGTCTCAACATAAGCTCGTCATATTCTGTGATATTATTTACTCTGGTTAGTAGTGTTGCCACAACACCTCACTGTCTTGCCACATGTATCGCAAACCGCGTCTTGGCTGTTTGTGGAGGAAATATACGTCCGTACATGACTCCGTTTACGCTCAGCCATTGTTGTGAGTGCGCAAGCCAAGGGGCTGCGACACATTTATACAGCCGTATTTCGCATATTACTATGAAAGGCGGAAGAGAAAGTAGTTCCTTCCAAATGATATAGTTTCTTTCCACTGTGTTCCTGTTAATGTTAAACTACAAATTTACCCCAGATTACTGAAATATTGATATTTTAATATGAGAATCCATTCTAGAACATAAATAACTGGTATCGGAGGAATCGATATTTCAGTATGGATCCGCACTTCACTATCATTGATCATTATGTTAAAGAACAGTAATATGGCCAAGTGTCCATAATAATTCTGAGAAAAACTGAGTCCCCTCTTTTAACTTATACACAAACAACACTACATTTTATTTTTAAAAAAAGAGGCATCATAATGAAGAGGCAAATTGTGCATATATAGATCTATAGACGCCTTGTGATACAGTTTGTCATACAACCACTAGGTGGCTGTAAATTTCCAGCATATTTCAGATATTGCCAAGCTTGTCCTTAAGTGTATGAAGAACTACCTATCTGCTCTCGATCCAACTGTTAGGATCCATGCTTACATTTGTGTGGTGAAATGAAGGGCTTTTTTCTTTCCAATGTTTTTGTTTGGTTACTGTGAAACCATGGAGATGTATGTAAAACTGGAAGATGCACAACACTACTGTAGTGAGAGATTCATTTTCTGTGGCCTCAACTGCTGTGCACTGGATCATTTTTTTTGTCATAATTAAACGCTGTGCCACTAACTCATGCTTGGGTCTAGTAAGTACAGACACAGTCTTACAAAAACATTCACAAGCACAATGTACAAAAGGAAAGTATTACCATTGTCCAAATGCGTGTTTGGAAGCATCACTGTATGAAAGAGCTTGAAAACGTTGCTCATCAGTATGGGTGATCAGGTGTCAAAGAAGGTGCCTTATCGTTTTCCTAGCAGTGTAATCCAAGTTGCCTTGATGTTTGTGATAAACCATTCAGTTTGTGTTCTGCAGTGTGCCCTTCCCCTGATTATTTGCAGTGAAGAAGAGCAAATTCTGCCATGGTTTTTGTTGTACTTTGATCGTGTGCCAGTCTTTTACAATGTCATGTATTGTCAAATAAAAGAAATGTCAAACTTCCATCATAATATACCATGTGTATCGTGAGTACTGTGTGTTATTGCCATGTTGTTAGTGAGTCGGTTAGAGTCATTCAACCCGAGAGTGAAGCAGTAGTTTACTGTGACACATCTACACTCAAAAATGTGGTAAATACATCTTCAGATGAAGAATGCACCACATATTAAACACTGTCATTAGGCCAAAAGTACACCCCATTATTCAGTAGCTTGCAGAACCACCTTTAGCAGCAATATATTAACATATTTCAGTGAGGCTGAGTTTTGGACTTTGTCATTGCTACATTTTGTTTTTCTGTGTTTTGGCTAAGCTTCGCTTGTCACTGTTGGACAACCTTGTTTGACTCTAGAATACTTTGTTATATAGCAGAGTGCATGGTTGACTAAAAGACTGCAGGGTGCCCAAATCATGCCCACCACATCACCTTGTCTGACAGTTAATATGCTGCGTTTGTTTTTCTGTGCTATATGGTCAGACATCCGATGTAACCTTGCAAACCTATGCTGTGCCGTGCTGTTTATTTTTAGAGAAAGGAGGCTTTTCTGCTGGCAACCTTTTCAAACAAGCTATTCTTAGTATAACATTATAAACTTAAACATGCCGCTCATGGAGTTTTGCACTTTCACTTTGTCTCACTTGGGGGTAATTTTTTTCACTGTAAAATGAAAGACTTAAAATGAAAATAATTTCCAAAAAGTTGTTTGGAAATGACCCTTTCCAGATTTATGAGCACTGAGGGGTTGGTTCTCTAAGGTCTTTTCTCCTTGGCGTTGTGGTAACGCACAGCTGAATGCTCCAGACCACCAAATTGCCAAAACGTCTGTTTTTATAGTGCTTGTGATGAGCACCACCTGGCTGCTACTTACCCTCTTAACTCCCATGGAAACAATAAGGGTGTAGTTAGTTCTTTGGCATTTTGGCTAATTTTTTGTTAAATAACACCTGCATGGTTTAATAGGTCATTTGTTGTTGTACATCTGGAGTTGTATTGAGCTAATGTTAAGACTTGGAAAGCACCTGATTTTTATTATCATTTTTTGATACGTAAAACCTTGCATATAAAAAATGGAACCTCCTAAAATAAAAGACATGCAGAAGCTGAGAAAACTTTCCATACACTGAGGAAGTGTGTTTGTTATTATACCTCTGTGTAAGGCATAATAGCGATAGAAGGCTTGGTCTGGATTATAAACGGTGACAAATCTCAAAATGTGTCACCACCTTTCTTCCGCTGATTGAGGTCACTGATCTGCCCCTTTAGTCAACGAGTCCTTTGTTAGTCACTTGAGTCTGTCTGAGTGAAATGCCAACAGGTTCCAGAAATCTAATAAAGGTGTGTGTCTGTGTGTGTGTGTGGTAGAGCATGCACCAAAAAACAGTTCAGCCACATGTCATAAAAATTTGGCATGGTCATAGTACTATAAATTTAAAACTCTGCCTCTCTGAATAAAGAGTTTGAACTTAGTGTAAAGTTGGTTCCACCTTTTCTTTACCTCCCTGTATGAGATAAGTGCTGATCGGTAACACACAGCCCAAATGTGTCCACTTGGTGTTTGAGGATTTTAACTTAAAAAAACAACAATAACAAAAACAGATACATGTCTTTATTTTCAGCATATTTTACATGGAGGAATTTGACTCTCAGTACAGGATGTGTGATGTGGTGTTTCCATATATAATCATGTCCAAGGTTTTGGACAGTGACACAGTTATTATAATTTTGTACCACAACACACCACAATGCATGAACTATTAAAAACAGCTGCTCTGTTGGCAGCTGTGTTGCAGATTAGTAATTGGAAAACTGACAGTGACAAAGTATCATAGCCAACTGTGACATGTTTTCCTCTTAATTCATGATACATTAAGCGGATGAAAGGATCTGAGTTGATACAAAGTTTTAAACATATGAGTTCCAAAAATGGGTTGAGCCAAGGGTTAAAGACCAATATCTGTACCATAAACTGAACTCAAGGCCAGATCAGGGCTTTGATTTGTTCTTTAAAAGGCAGCTCAGGAACACTAGGAAGCCCGTGGAAGGCAACTAAGGTCAGAAATCAAGAGATTTCTTCATAAATATAATTACAGTCACTTTACCTCAAAACACAAACAATAATCAGGAACAGAAAGGAAAGATTCCAGATTAGTCCTGAAAAAAGATTGCAGAAATCAAGATTACATTCTATACTACAGAATACTAAGAAGAGAAGAAAAGAATATGGAGGAAGATAAAAAACAACAACAAAAAAAACCTCTCATCCAAAGTATATCACACCATCAAACCTTTATGGGCATATGATGTGATATGCTTTCCAATGGAACTGGGTCACAGGAGTTTATTTATGCTGTGTCTGCTGTAGGAAGTAGTACAGTCAGTGTGGAAGTTTACATTCTGCTCAAATTCAGGTTCAGAAATTAGGGACATAAACCAGGAAACACCTCAAAAACAATCTCCTAGTTTTTGCGTTACGTTTACGGGTTGCCACAGTCGATCATCTGCCTCCATTTCACCCAATCCCTAGCATCTTCTGCATCTTCGCTACATCCATGAACCTCCTCTGAGGTCTATTTTTCTACTGCCTAGCAGTAGAATCAACATCCTTGGTTCAGTATATCCACTATCCCTCGTCTGCACATGTCCAAGTCATCTCAGCCTTCCCTGCTGACTCCCAGTGAAAATCTTATCTCACTTCTGCTGAATTTCCTCTTCTCTCCTGTACATACCTCCACCTCTCCAGGCTCCCTATAACTGCTCCCTATTTTCCCCCAGGGTTTGTTATGTCATCTGTGAAACTCATAGTCAGTGGAGACCCCCACCTGACCTCATCTGTCAGCCTCTCCATCAACATTGCAAACAAGAAGGGGCTCAGTGCAGATTTCTGATGTTATCGCCCCAACCTGAAAACCCATCTGTCACTCTGACCACACACCTCACCACTGACCTCATACATGTCCGGCACCAGCTTCACATACTTGCTCACGCACTACCACAGTTCCTCTCTTGGCACCCTATCATATGCTTTCTGTAGATCCACAAAGACACAGTACATCTACACCTCACTTTCTCTATACTCCATCAACGCTCATAAGGCAAACATCACATCTGTAGTGCTCTTTATTGCATGAAGCCATGGCGCTGCTTGCTGATTGTCACCTCTCTTTTTAACCTGGATTCAACAACTCTTTCACATAGCTTAATCTTATGACTCATGAACTTTATATCTGTAGTTAATAAAGCTCTGCACATCACCCTTGATCTTTGATACTGGGACACTTTTACAGCCCATCCAGATATAAGCACTATCTGAGGGAGGCTGTAGTTACAAAGTCTCACTTCAGTCACATCTTTTTTGTTGGATTTAAAAACACTCTAATGAGAAAACTACAAAAATGTCCTTGTCCAGTACTGAGCCAGAACAGTGCCTTCTTTGATGTTGTCTTTTGCCCGTTATTTTAACTGTCTAAACATTTTCTTGCATTTTCTTTAAATTCATTTTGCAAGGAAATCGTGATATTTAACAGCAAGCAAGTAGGTCAGTGTTAGGGATGGGTATTGAGAAGATTTTCACGATTCCAATTCCATTTTCGATTCTGTTTAACGATTCGATTCTTTATCGATTCTTATTTTTTAAAAAGGAGAACACTAAGGTCGATTAGCTTAGAACTTTGTTTTATATCTTCTCTTTGAACAAGATAGAAATTTAGGAGTAACATGGCCTTACAAACCCAACAGTGAGATCTTCAGAGATCCACAGCCTACGGCTCTCCAATGGGGTGTCACAGGGTCCCCAGGAAAAAAAATTGTAAATGTAAAATAATAAAATATTCTTCTGTAGCAATAACAAAGTATAACATACACTGAATAACTCTCACAAACACTGTGGTATTGAGGTATCCTTTTCAGTAGGGTTGTGGTATGTGGGATGCTACTGAAAATAAAATGTCATATTATCCTCATCACAAGCTGTAAAAAAAAAAACCCATAGGGGAATTCCACTCAGTTTGGATACATCTGGCACCACAACTGTGGTGACACAGAGGAGAAAACACTGAAGTGAGCAGTCTGTAAAAATTCCCGTTCTTATCCCATTGGCTGGGATCGTTTCTATGTCTCTTTCAAGTGTCAAAGACTCTTTTTGATATTAATAGCTGACATTAAATAAATGCTGATAGTTCTAAATAGTCTCTATTACACTGTGACAAAGAAAGAACTATAAATTATTCCAATGGGGTATATGTTCATCTTTATCAAAGTCATGCACAAAGTAATGTGCGCCTGCATTCATAACACATGTTATATGCTATCACCAGGCTAACTTTAAATCAGGAACAATCATCAGATATTTCCAAAGAACAACATTTATTATTTGTTTTTGTTGGAACTATCAAATCCGGTTTAAGCCTGTGGGCACAGCAAGATGATATCTGAGCCAGTATCATGATGTGTAACCGAGCCCTAATAAGTGTGATTTACAACTTTTCCCAAGCTTCCCATTTCCTTTGACTCAGTAGTTGCTCCTCAAAAGGTGTTCCGGCATGGAGGCTGTTTTGCTAGTTCAGGTGGGCGTCTCACAGATTACATCTGGGTGAGGCATTGTCAGTGCCAAGATGACTCATGCTGGGAATGCCTGAGTTGCTGTAGAGGTCCACAAGCTAAAAAGAGCTGAGAGCACCTCCAGCAAGTCTGCTGGCTTTGACGTCATCCAGGAACCTGACACACTTTTTATTAGCTGAATACACGTGCAGTTGTTCTATTTAACTTTTCCAACTGGGCTTAAATAAAAAAACATAAAACTACGTGCGGAAAAGTATTTTTTTAATTGAAACACAAATGAAAATAAAATGTAAAAAAAGATACAATGTACAGGAAATAGCTCAACATAGGCCATGTGAGACTAATTGAGATGATATTAACTGAAACTAAACTAAAATAAAGAAAAATAAATAAACAAAAATGGAAAGAAAACTATTTATTGTAAAGACAACAAAGAAACACTGATATTATTATTTTTGTTATTTATTTAGTTTTTTTTTTAATTCTAATGTTTGGATGTGTGTTGTGGTTCCCAGCATCTTTGTGTTAGGGTTTAGCTGGTATTGTGCAAACATAGCCAAGATTACTGTAGTGATGAATCACATCCGGCCTGTGTTCACATTCAGTGTAGCTGTTAAAATGAATATAGTGGCAGTAGTATAATTATGAGGTGGACATAGTGAAGCAGTTATGGCAAAGCTTATATGTTGTTACAGTTTAAAAAAAAAGCAAGAACACTACAATGACAACAATGAGCTGACACTATCATACTGTAACACATTACACTAGATACACTGTAAAATAACAACATTGCCAGTAATTTATTGTAACTTTTATTGTATCTACATATTGTGTTTTACACTTTAAAATACATGTCACTGCGTTCTTAACAGCAAAGTGAAGTGCTGCTGTAGTCTTTCATTGTAATAACATCACTATATTTCTACACATTAACTGCTTACAAAATGTATATAAATGATCAAAAGTAATAATCATAGCCCTATGATCAGTGATTTTGTTGTTAGTTGGTATGGATTTTTTGAAGTACTTTGGTGATTGTTGCTTTGTGTTTATACTGCGTGAGTTGTGGTTTCCAGTGTTTATGGGGCCAAGAACAATATTTAGCAAGAAACGTGCTACTGTCAACAGCGGCAGTTTTTAGAATGAGTCGTGTGTGATGCAAGCAGTGACTGAATCATGACAAAACTCGCACACTGTTATTGTTCAAGAAAGACAAGAAACCTGAATTTAGGGACAAGACATGCAGGTCCAATATACTCTTAAGGGAGACTCCACTTTGAACACTGAAACAAACTCAAATGAAAATCAAAAAGCTAAAAAAAAAATTGCAACATAAAGTTACAGTAATATTTCACAGACACTGTGAACACTTCAATGTGAGCAAATGGAGCTGGCAGGAAGTTTCCTAATATTACAGGGGCACAGTTACGTATCTTTGTTGACTAAAACTACCCAACTCATTTAAGTAAAAACTGATAAATGAACAAATAAGTATTGATGTCATAACAGAATTAGAGGACTAACTGATTTCTGCTCTGTCTTCTCTTTGAATCCTTACCTGAAGCAAAACATAGAATAGAATGCCTTTATTGTCACTATACAGTTGTACAATGAGATACAGAGCATCTCCTACTCAGTGTAAACATGCTGGGGGGAGGGGTACAGTTCTCCAGCGCTATGTACATATGGGCAGTATTAACATAGGGAAAAAGATATATATATATAAAATGTACAATATACAAGCCGTATTTAAAAAAAAAAAAAAGTAATATGTAATAAATAGTGTTATGTGTATACAGTTGAGTTATTGCACATAGAATTGGTATTGCACCATGGTGGTCCATAGAGGAAGTGGGAAGTGGGGGGCTGTGTGATCGGTGCATGTGTGAGTTCAGGGTGGTTATCGCTTTGGGGAAGAAACTGTTTTTGAGTCTGTGGGTTTTTGTGCTGATGCACCTGTAGCGCTTCCCTGAGGGAAGCAGGCTGAACATGTTGAAGCCAGGGTGGGAGCTGTCCTTGATTATGTTTGCTGCTCTGCTGAGGCAGCGGGAGGAATAAATGTCCATCAGGGAGGGGAGAGGGCAGCCGATGATCTTTTGTGCTGTCTTGACCACACTCTGAAGCCTCACTCTATCTGCCTTGGTGCAGCTGCCATACCATACCGTGATGCAGTAGGTTAGCAGGCTCTCAATGGACGAGCGGTAGAAGGTCAGCAGCAGGTTGGAGTTCAGCTTGTACTTCCTGAGGACTCTCAGGAAGTGCAGCCGCTGTTGGGCCTTCTTGACGACCGCTGAGATGTTTTCTGTCCAGGAAATGTCAGCAGAGATGAGGACACCAAGGAACCGGAAGGTGTGGACCCTCTCCACACACTCCCCGTTGATGTGGAGGGGGGCCAAGTCGGTGCTGTGTCTCCTGAAAACATGGTGCACTTAAAGCGATTATTCATCACTTCTTTCCAGTGAATCTCTGCCACTTGGCAATTTCAGACTAGACTAATCTCTCAAGAAAGCAATTACAGAAACGTATCTACATAGCCAGCGTTATCTTGTGGTAACACAATAACATCAGGAGATAACAGCCATCGAAATCAACACGCAACCACACACTGAGTCGCTGTTCAAACATTTGTGCATTTCAATTTGATTTTATTTTAGAATTCTTAATGCTTTTCTTAAATGTCAGCTTGATGTTCCAACAACATTAGCTAAAAATTTGAACATAAAACATAATCTATACATCTATTCACATCATTTCTTTTCCACTTCAGCTGATTTATTGTCTTTATTCGCGGTTTCATTATTATTTTCTTTATTTAAAGGAAACATGAGCATAAAAATAAAAACAATGCAGGATAACAGCATGGCTGTTTCTCACCTGGCAGACATTTCAGTAAAGGTAAGTACAATGCCTCTGGGCTAGCTGTCGTAGTTGTTGACTCTTGGTTATCCACAATGATTAAATGGATTTGTGGATTGTGGATTTTCCATAGCACTTCAAATATGCAAACTTGTGGATAATGGATTAATTAGAGAAATAGAAAATACACAAATGATATTAAAACATGTCTAAGGATGACGGACAAGAACCACTTTGGCACTCTATTGTCCAATCATGATGCTTTGGAAGTAGTAGCATCTCCAATCTGAACAGCTGTAACTGCAACTTTACCATCTAAGGAACTGAAAGAAGTTCTTCTTTGCAGCATAGACAGTGTTTTGCAGATACCACGGCAAGATTATTCTTAATGGAGTCATTCTAAAGAATTTTGAATTTAATCTTTGTAGCATCCTTGTTGTGATTTTAATTTAGTGCTGGATGCGATAGGAGTAGCTACTATGGCAGGAATGTTGATAAAAAAGAAGGACGAATACATTACTGAGAATTTTGGACCAGTTAGGACTGTTTTCCTACACTTTCCAGAGAAGCTTTATAAATAAGGGCTCTGGTCTGTCTTTGAAGAAACTTTATGGAATACCCTGCTGTGTACTGAGACACCTTCCTCTTCTTGTTGGGACACGAGCACGTAATTAACACGTGGTCCCTGCCACAGCTTTGCATATAGCGCTGTATATCAGCAGCTGTGCATCTCAAACACATACTGACTTGCTGGGATACTTGACAGTTAAACAAGATGCTCTGGTTTTATTTCCTGACTCTTCTGATGCCCAGCCAAACTCTAATGATCCCTTTCCCTCTACGGATAGCAGATCTGCCTAAGAAAGCTCTTCCTGGACTATCTGCAGCTGACCAAGAGTTTGCAGAGGTATTTAGCAATTTTTTGAAGGATACGATCGCTATTAAAAAAAAAAAAAAAAAGGAAGGCATGCTGCTAGATTTGTAGGTCTTTGTTGTTTTATTCATAGAGGGGTTCACTCTTGAACCCCACTTCAAGCATACTACTGACATTCTGGTGATGTCACTGTTCCAAAAGTTCCTGCATTTAGGAATTTACTGTATTTGGGGCCTTGCTAAAGTGAAAACAGTGGACATCCTGTCACTGTGTGTTTCAAGGAGTAAGACATTATCAAACTGACATTTTGAGAAGAATGGAAGGGCCGGACATGCAGTTATACCTTATTGACAATTTGTGCAGATTACACTATCAACATTTTTTTAAGTAAACTATAAAACAAATAGCTAGTAGTACTATACTGTACAACTGTGCTCTACTATAATATTTTTTCTTTAAGAAACTGTCATTTTAGGCTTACAGGCACTGCAAAAAACAGTTTAATATTGATAAATGGTTTAAAAGTTGTTTTAAAAAACTGTACAGACTGTTTCATAATATATAATTATAATATAGTTTTATATTAGTGCACAGACAGTTAATTATTTTAATGACTTTAACCAACCAACTCCTCTCTTTCTTCCAAAATAATAAGTCGTTAGAAATCTCTTTTCTATAATGACTTGAATGGATAACTAATTCCTTTTTGGCTTGTCTTCACCTGTGATGCCTCACCTGAAGCAAAATGTGGTGCACTGATAATGATTCTTTATGAGGGTGCCCTGTGAATGCCTGTGAACCACTTCTGAGGAAAACATTGACTGCACGGTAACACAGCAGCCGGGAGACAGCAGCACTGAATAAATGACACTGTTAGAGCACTCGCCAGACACAAGAAATTGTATGTTTAAATGCCATGTTCATGCTGAAGCTGATTTCAATAACAGAATTTGGCTTTATTTAAAAATAACTTTTTAAAAGACATCTTTGTCAAATCTTTTATGAACCATTTAGTTACTACCAATCTTAAAAATATATTTGAAGTGTGCTCCTGGTTGGAGTTAGTTATATTAATAACAATGCTTCTACTAAGGCAGAGTGTGAAACACAGGTACTTATAGAGCAGCAGTGGAGGGTGTGCAGTCTTAAGTGTGAGCGTGTCTGATGTTGACACCTGCAGTTACTTGAGTGCTAAAGTGTTTCTGCACTGTACTATCATTAAACGTCTGAGAACATTTCTGGAATTCTTACTGTAAATGTCATGGCTGAGCTGTGTGGCAGGCAGGATGAAGGACCCAAAACACAGGACTCCGAAACAGAGAGTTCACTTAGGGCGCAGCTTTATTACCTCAAATACTGAAGTAAAACCTAAACTGGCGAACAGGTACCTCGAAACTAAGAATACTTGGGACACAAAGAAAGGAGACACAGCACAAAGAGTGTGAACAAACTTTAACGACACGACACTAAGCACAGAAAACACAGGGCTTAAATACAAATGGCAGTAACAAGGACATGAGACAGACAAGGGGAGCACGGCTGGGAGTAATCAAACCTGAGACACTGACCTTCAAAGTAAAACAGGAAACACACAGAACAGAGGGGTTCAAAAATACAAACAGAAACCAAAACACAGGAAACTCAAAATACTGGGTCAAAATGACCCAGAAGTGTCACAGTAAAGATATTTTAGGGGTGGTTGAGCATTTGTGTTCCTCCAAAGCAACAATGGTAATGTGTGAACATTTGTACTTTATACAGTGCTATGAAAAGAAGCATTTTCCCACCCACCATTCCTTATTTTTTGTGTATTTGTCATGTTTACATGTTTCAGATCATCAAATGAATTGTAATGTTAGACAAAAAATGACCCAAGTGAATACAAAATGTAGTTTTTAATGATAAACTCAGTTGTTAAAAGTACAATACGGGTTGTTGTACTCATAAATATCCATCGATTAGTGTGTAATTATGACTACCAGCAATAAATTCTGAATTAACCCATCACATACATATATATATGTAGGAGTGGGCACCAGTTTGTTGAGCCACCATGTTGCCCCGCCATGACTGACATTGTCATTCTTCCTAATCGCATCTGGTTAGAGACTAGCCACATACATTAGATACTCCACATACAGTAGTACACCAAAGGTGGAGAACAGAACTTTAACATACGAAGGATCATACCTAGTGTATGTTTTATCACCTGAGGAGGGTCTGCTTCACCAAATTACATTACATTCTATATTTGCAAAGTTTCAGGGCGCCACAATGTCAGATGCATTTCATAGAAAGTTTCACTAACACTGGCTAGCTGCAGCTAATGGGTGAAGGCAGGTGTGTTATAATTTTAAGTGAATTGTCATTTTAATGTGTTGAAAATGCAAAATGACGGGGGAAACAGTTTTTCACAGCAATGTAAAGATGTTTATTTCAACTGATTTACTTGAGGAATATTTTCTTCAGGAATATCTGCGCCATTTTTACGGCTACCAGCCCAAGGCAGAAAGACAGAAGAGGACCGCCGACATAAGTGAAGATGATGATTCGACTACCGGATCCTGTGATAAGAAGACAAAGATGCGGGAGATGCAACAGTATTTTGGTTTGCCTCCAAGTGGAGAGCTCACCAAAGAGACTCTAGCAGTGATGAAGAAGCCGCGCTGTGGACTGTCAGATGTGGAGCACGTTGGAGAAACAGTTCGCTGGAAGAAGAAGAGGATCAGCTACAGGTTAGAAATAATAAGACTGACTTCTGTGGTCAGTATTGTAACTGTCACTTCACAAAATTAGTGTTTACAGCGTTAACTAGCTTAGCTGTTAACAAAGTACAGCTGAGGCTGATCAGAATGTTAGCCTCAAACGTGAGTCTGATGCTGTTTTCGTTATAAAACTCAGTACTGGACACATTAAAAAATATAGCAGGATAATAAATGATCTACCAGGTTTCAGCTATGTTATGGCTGGAGACAGCAGATTGAAGTAGGGCTAAGTGCCTGAGTACCATGAATGACTGTTCAGAATTTTAAGACTGTCAGTCTCTCAAAATAACATAAAAAGCATTCAAATTCAATATGTCACATCAGCAAAGGTGAATCCATTTAATGGTGAATTTTTATCATTAGGATCGCTGGCAAAAAATTCCCCATCCCAGCACTTAAGGCTCAGAAAGTCTTTAGAAGAGCATGGAAGCTCTGGTCCAACGTCACACCTCTGAAATTTCGCAACCGGAACATGGAAGTGGCTGACATTGACATCTTTTTCTATAGTGGAGGTAAGCTTTAAAGACACCATTCTCCTCATTCATGTACGATAATGAAGCAGGTGGTGAAACAGGGCATAAAGGACTTACTGAGTAATACAATAATAGCACCGTGTTGTTGCAGATCATAACGATGGTTCACCTTTTGATGGCAGAGGAGGAGTCCTGGCTCATGCCTTTATGCCTGGGCTTCACATCGGTGGAGATGTCCACTTTGATTCTGATGAAGACTGGAGTTTAAATTCTACCGGTACCTCAGGACAAAAAAACCAAACAACAAAAAAAAAAAACAATTTAAAAGCATGTGCTACAATTTTTTTCAAGTTGCTGTATTACTGAAATACAGTGCACTTTACATCAGTTACATATTTGGTAGACTGAATTAGTGAAACATGAGTGGGCCTTTTGTGTTACAACCTTCCTGCATCACACAAGTACTAATATGATGTGCGCTCCTGCTCCAGGTATCAACCTGTTTGCTGTGGCAATCCATGAATTTGGTCATGCACTTGGCTTGTCCCACTCATCTGATCCTGGAGCTATCATGTACCCAGCATATAACTTTGACCCCAACTATGAGCCCCAGCTCTCCTTTGATGATGTCAAAAACATCCAAAAACTGTATGGTGAGTTGCTGCGGGATACTTTCGTTGCTTGAGCTCAGAAATGTTGCTTACCAGTTGCATTACAAGATATTAAGCAAAGCCTGCTAGCCTCTGAATAACTTTGATGTTTTAAAATGGAAAGTTTGTACATAAAATAAGAAGAACAAGAAAAAAAGAACAGCCACAAGAATTTTGGCTGGTTTTGGATTAAACATTCAATCCAGTAATAATTCAACAAGGACAGGTCACTTGGAACATAATTTATTGAGAGAGAGAAATTAAGGTATTTGGCAATTAGAGTAGACGTTAGGACAGGACCGCTGGAGTCTAGCTGGTGAAGATGAAGACTAAGGCTTGAATGGAGGTCTGGCTAATGTGTCTGTGATGGAGATGGAGGGAGGTGGGTTGCAAGAAAGAGGGTGTGAAAGCAGAGGTTGATTGGCTCAAAGAAGGCAGGCAAGAAGATGACTGGATTAGAGTAAGGATGTAAATATTGAGCTTGTCAGCATGGGAAAGTGGTAAACACGTAAACGACAGAAAAGAAGCCCAACACCCAGTAAAGCAGCCAGATTAGTCATTACAGATCTGCCTTATTGAACTTATGCATAAGCTTCATTTTGTTATGTGTAAACTTCCTGCAATACTGATTGGCTCTAAACCATTATAAACTGGCCACCATCAGTTATTTAATATCTGTTCACATGTTATATTTTAGATTATTCTCTTTCTTTGCTGATAATTTTTTTTAAATCTGTGTTTCCTTTTTTTTATATTTACAAAATTTTATTTTCAGGGGTAATCGTCTTTTTCTGTTCCTCTCTGCTGTGTACAGGAGTCAATCCAACCAATCCAACCTCAAAGAGGCCTCCTCCGAAAACACCTACCAAATGTGATCCGTATTTGTCCTTTGATGCAGTAACAGACCTACAACAGGAAGTTTTGTTTTTCAAAGACAGGCATGTAAATCTGTGCACTACTGGACATAATTCTCTCTGTGTGTCTCTTTGGTCCAAGGATTACAGGAAAACTGAATATTCATTTGAGATAGCCTTCCTGCTTTTCAGGTTTATGTGGCGCAAACATCCTGAATTTGATGAAATGCGTGTCTCCTTGATTAGCAGTCTTTGGCCTGAGACTGTACCGGCCAACTTGGACGCCGTTTATGAGAATACGTGGGAAAATGTTGTTTTGTTTTTTAAAGGTAAAGAAAGAAAAAAAAAAAAAAAACCATCTGCGAAACCATCGGTTTAGTATCTGGCTGTAGATTTAAAATACATGAGTAATTATAGTGTTTTTGTTTCAGGTAATCAGTACTGGATGCTGAGGCAGCTGAAGCTTGAGGAAGGTTTCCCTAGAAGCATCTCAACCTTGGGCTTCCCTTCCAGAATAAAATCTGTAGATGCTGCTCTTCACTTCAGAGATGAGGGCTATACTCTGTTCTTCACTGGTGATGAGTGTTGGAGGTATGTAAGATCATAAAGCCATAAAGTCTTTATGCAGACCACCTACGTACAAATATACTCATGTCACTCACTCTATCCAAGGAAGTAAATACAAATAAGAAAAGTTGCCTATATTTTAAAACAATTTGTAGGTTTTTACAATGCAGCAAACATCAGTTACCAGATCCTCTGAAAAAACTTCAGCTGTAATAGGATGACTATTTAAGACTGTAAATGCCCAAAGAATCTCAAAGGCAGGATTTCAGTTGGAAAAGAGCCAAAGAATATCTGTATCTGTGTCATGTCCACCCTATACTGATATAAGTACATAGAACTGTGTTTATTACTTATATTAGAAATATCCAAGGACCAAAAACACAATCCTGTCCTCCCTTTGGTGGCTAATAATGGCAGGATGATGTGAGACCATCTGCACAGCCTACCTGGATTCTCAATATCATTATGCATGGATCTTAGGATCATTACTAATATATGGTTTACACACAGTAAGTGAAACTTATATAGTTGAATTGAAACGTAAAGTTTTTATAAATCATTAGTAATGGTGTCATTTATGTTTCTCTATGTTTCTATGAATGATTTGTTATATCATGAATTGTATCATAACTAACCCAGATTTGATAACCATTATATTTTGGTATGTATTTTGTATATTTTGCATATTTTGTATTAGTAAATGGGTCACACAGAGAGGTCTCTAAACAGGATTGTGACCCATTTATCTATTTTAAACCTTCAGATTAAGAACATTGTGATGGAAATGAAAAAACACTAGCAGGTATAGATTAATTCAAATACATTTCATCTATGTAGCGGTGCACTGACAGCAGCCATCATTCCACAGTTTTTAAATTTTCTTTAAAGTATTTTGTATGGCTATGCGTGAGTACTGTTATTATTTCACACATAGAAACAGAACATCATTACATGAGAACCAGTCTAGACCAGACAGGCTTCCTGCTTACGCTTTGAGGTAATACAAAATTGCACATCTCTAGTACAAGCGTTTGCAGAATCAACCGCTGTCACCAACTTGACTATTTGTCATCAAAAGGTTGCTTTAAGTAAATTAGTCACGTAGTTTATCACACTTCCCAAGGAAATGTTGTCATCCATAAACAAGAAAAAACTGACATTAATCTCTGCTTTTCTAAAATCACTATTATATTTTATTATTATGTGTGATAATGTAGGTACAACGAAGAACAAAAGTGGATGGAGGGATCACCAATGTCTATTGAGGAGCAGTGGCCAGGGATCCGAACGCCTATAGATGCAGCTGTCTTCTATGATGGTACTTACGTCACTTTTCTGTTTCAGCCCTTTAAAATGTCAATTTCTCATAAAAAGAAATTCAATCCAACAAAATTTACAGTACATTTACACTAACACTTGGTATAAAGGTTTAAAACTAAGGCAATACTATCCAAGGTCCTTACATCTTTTCATTATGAATACTTTTGAATGCACTGTACACAGACAGTCCTTGCCCAATACAGCAAACACAGTTTGCCAAAATTCATTTGACTAAGTTTCAAAATCTAAATGAATATTGATTCCCCTACAGGATCTGTGCACTTCTTCAAAGGAAACCTTGACTACAAATACGACTCCAACTTCAAACGCGTGCTCTCCATCAGCCGCGTTAATGAGCTGCTGGAATGTGAAGTAAAGGAAGGCAATGAAACAGTGACAGAGAGGAGATGAGTGAAGTAATGCTTCCCCTGGAGCTTGATGGTGCTTTGCATACAGACACAAAGTTTTACACCCAGTAATGACCACAATGTATCGAACAGAAAACAGAAGTGGGAAGTGGTTGGTGTGTGGTTAGTCTTACCTCAGTGTGTAATGCAGTGATGTAATATTGGAATTGTACAGTTTTTGTGATTTGAAATGTGTGTTTTAATCTAATTTTGCTGCTAATTTTAATTTTAAATCTCTCTATATTAACATCAACAGTGGTCTAGAGCTATTCAGCTAAACATAAATGTATTTTAAGCTTGTGTCTTTCCATCAAAGTGATTTATTTCTTACTTAGCAAAGAAAAAATGTCATTTTCCTGATTAAAAAAACTTTGCTTCTCTGTTGAAACACATTCACTATGTGTGTGTGTGTGTGTGTGAATGTCTCTTTTTACTGCTGTTGCCTAATTTACCTGAGGCTGAACATTACTTTATAAAGTCAAAACTATTCATCTCTGTATCCAGTATGGTGTAGCACTGACAGAAATGTAGTTTGCCTATAACACTGACACATAGTGGTTGGTGGATAATTACAGGTAAGGTGGAAAATAACCACCTGCAGTTGACTCACAGAAAAAAAAAGTTTCCAGTTTCCAAAACTTTGTGCGGTTGGGCACTATTGAATGTGTAGAATAAACTGACTTTAATGTTTTTGTAACAGAAATGATGACAATGCCAACATTAATAATCCTTTCCTGTATGTGATGTGCAGCACTTTAAACCCTCCGTGACCAATTCCTGGCAAAATACTTCTTTTCATTTGGAATCATGTTGGATCATGCAAAAAACAAAGTGTGTATAGTGAAAAAAACCCTTTCAATTCCTCTATGCAGTGTTTGACAGAATATTAGATTTATGTTAACACATCCATTCCAAGAAAACATAGGTGATAGTGTTTAATAACACTAGAACATCTACATACACTGTGATAACTGTTCTGAGCTTCTTAAATCCAGATACCAAATACCACTGAGAAAACTAATTTTTAAATAATAACAGCTAAGCTGAAAGAAGGAAACCAGCTCTGGAAAATAATTAAGATAAAGTGATAATAATAATAATAATGATTCTGGAAAAAAACACACACACAAAGAAAATCCTCAAATATGTGATTAAATCTGCTGTAAATCAGCTATGAGGTCAATTCTGGAAAAGAAAAAACGGATGTTTGTTTTATTTGTTCAAGAGCTTGAAAATATGAAAAGTTTTAATTTTATTTCTAGAACTTTCATAAAGAGAGGTCACTGAGCTTCTGTGAGCTTCATAAAATCATTAAATGCAGTTTGATTTTCTTCACACTGTGGGACATGGAGGTCAGATCTGAATAAAAATCAAATGAACTAAAATCTGATTAATACAGATTTTGGGGCTCTTCTAATCTTTCTCTCATGAACAATTTCCTCTGCAAACTGCAACAATGATGCAACATCATTGTTTTGTTTTTTTGTTCATGTAACACTGTCATGAGCAATCACAGCCAGAGTTCCCCTCTTCTCCATAAAAGGATCATTTCTTTAGTCACTGACGGCAGGTAGTTGCTCAACACATCCAAACTCCAGCCTATATAACAGCTTCTCCCAGCACTGAGACACAAGTTGCACACAACGAGGAAGCATGAAGACTTTGACTCTGAGCATTCTGCTTGGTCTGGCAGTAGCAGTTTACTGCATGCCAGTATCTCAGATTACTGGACAAGATGAAAGTTTTGCAAAGGTATGTGTACTTGGCTCTTTTTTATTTTTTGGCATAGGCTGGGGTGGACAAACTTTGTGATTAACTTCGTAATTGTCCATCCCATGTTGTTATTTGTCTTGTTCCTTGAGCTTAAACATGCTGACAGATATTTGAGGGTAAAGCTCTGAATATTTCTCTCTTCCAGAACTACCTGAAGAAATTCTTCAACCTCACAGAGGAGGAGGGTCCAGCTGTCAGAAGGGGCATCAGCCCACTGAACAAGAAGCTGGCTGAGATGCAGAGATTCTTTGGTCTCCAGATCACCGGGTCTCTGGATGCTGACACTTTGGCCATGATGAAGAAGCCCCGCTGTGGGGTTCCCGATGAACAGGTCGCTCGTTTCTCCACTTTTGGAAACAACCTCAAATGGCAGAAGAACAGCCTCACATACAGGTGAATGATCTAAAGATACAACATAACACACAACGTGAGAAAATGTGACCACACTAATGATTTTCTTGGATGTGGATTTTCTTGTTTTGCTCTGCAGGATAGAGAACTACACACCTGACATGTCTGTGGCAGAGGTGGATGACTCCATAGACAAAGCTCTGCAGGTGTGGGCCAAAGTCACTCCACTGAGGTTCACAAGGATCTACAGCGGCATTGCTGATATTATGATCTCTTTTGGTCGTGGAGGTGAGTCTAACATTAAGTAATATAATCACGGAATTTTTTTTATTGTATTATTGCACGATCATCTCACCTATCAGTCAGGAACAGTAAGCTTTTTTAGTCTCTGTGTTTTGTTTGGCCAACTCTAAAACTACTATCTTCTAACAGCACATGGTGATTATTACCCCTTTGATGGCCCTGATGGCACTCTCGCCCACGCCTTTGCTCCCAGTCCTGGCATCGGAGGGGATGCCCATTTTGACGAAGATGAAACGTTCACGTTCCGCTCAAACACAGGTAAGTTTGTTTATTACTTTTACGAACTTTGGTGTCCAAATTATTACTCTGTAGTGTGTGACCTGAGTTATCCTAAGCTGTAACCAATTCTGTGTTTTCTACTTCAGGCTACGTCCTCTTTATGGTTGCTGCCCATGAATTTGGTCACTCTCTGGGCTTGTCTCACTCCGAGGACCCTGGTGCTCTCATGTACCCAGTGTACTCATACAGTAACCCTGACACCTATGTTCTTCCCCGGGATGACATTAATGGCATCCAGTCCCTCTATGGTGAGTGCTAAATTCATTTTTTTAATTAAAAATATTTGAGTTGACCAAAATCTTAGAAGAACTTGTGCATAAATAATTTTACAACATAGGTGCAATGTCATATTTATTAAATTACCTCCAGGTCGAAATCCAAATCCTGTTGGGCCTGGACCTACAGCCCCCACTACTCCTGATGCCTGTGATTCAACAATGGTTTTGGATGCTGTTGCCACACTGCGAGGAGAGATGCTCTTCTTCAAGGACAGGTATCACAAAATAAATGCTTGAATACCTGAGCTTCTGGGATTGGCTGATTAAACATTTACATTAATGTACATTTTCTGTGTGTGTCTTCACAGATTCTTCTGGCGCAACCACCCTCAGAGCAACACACCTCAGCAAACTCTCATCACAAATTTCTGGCCCAATGCCCCTGTGGACATTGATGCTGCTTATGAGAGCCAACAATCAGATCATGTCTTACTTTTTAAAGGTATGCTTTCCCAGTGTCCACCTAATGTCGCACTTTTTTCAGGTCAGCATTTTTGTGCCTTTACATAGATTTACTATAAAGTCTACTTCTTGTTTGTTCACAGGTCATAAGGTGTGGGCTTTCAGCGGCTATGATCTTGTAAGTGGCTATCCTAAACCAATATCCAGCTTTGGTCTGCCCAAAACAGTGAAGAAAGTTGATGCGGCCCTCTATGACGAACAAAGTGGGAAGACTCTGTTCTTTGTAGGCAGTGAATACTACAGGTGTGTTCCAGTAAGATCTGAGAAAATTAGGCAACCGATTTCCATACGGCAGCTTACTAGTTGTATTACAAATGTTAAATGAATCTAAACACATTTTTCTCTTCCCAGTTATGATGAGGCCACAAAGAAGATGGATGAGGGATTCCCCAAACAGGTGGATGAGACCTTCTTGGGAATGACCTCCAAAGTGACTGCAGCTCTGCAGCACGGAGGTGAGCAGCAATTCAGCCTTGAGGACCACTGAAACGAGACAATGATTTCTGTTTTTGATATTTCTGTTTTTATCTTTTGAGTTTACATGTACAGCTATTTACAGCTATTTTAAAAATCCCTTATGCAGCACTAACATGTAGCATCTCTGTTCTGCAGGGTACACCTACCTCTACAGTGGACCACAAATGTTTGAGTATGCCATGTGGAGCGGGAGGCTGTACCGTGTGCTGAGGAACAGCTACTTCTTGCCCTGCACCAAATACTAGAGGAGCCAGTTTTCTAACTTGTTTACAGAAGAGTTTGAATGCTAAATAAGGCACAGTAAAAAAAAAGAAAGAAGAGTAACTGTGTCGATATATTTTCGGATATTTAATTTTATTGTTAAAAAGTTAACAGCAGCTTATGTACTTAATACTGTTATTGTTATGTTAACTTTGTTAAGCTTTAGCATAACTTTTTATTTTGTTTTATTTATGTCACAATCATTATTTAATTCTTCCGCTCGCTAATTGTTGTTGTGTTTTGACCTATTTATGTATACAAAAGGTCAAATGGAGTACAGTAAAAATAAATTGACATCATCAATAAGGACATTTTAAATGTGTTACTGTTGTGTTACAATGTTACAACCATAGGTGGATAAAGTACACACACTGGTAACTTAAGTATAAGTACATTTCTTTTATTTACAAAATACTGCTGCAAAAGTTGAAGAAATGCTTCTTTACTCAAGTAATAGTATTGTATTTTTCGGACCATAAGGCGCACCGGATTATAAGGCGCATTAAGCAAACAAAACAGTCAGATAAGTCAAACTTTACTCAACTCATTCTTCTGGCTTCCTCCACTTCCGTACCATTGATTCAGTAATGTTGAATCCTCTGGCAGCTGTATGGGCAGAAATCTGTGCCATCAGAAACTGAATTTGAATAAGTTAAATTCGAATTTGAATTGCTCGGATTGAATCTGAATTGTACCTTGAATAAATGCTTTTACAAACTGAATTTGAATTGGCCTAATTTGAAATTCAATTTATTAGTTTGAAAATGATCATCACTAAATTGAAATTGAATTTTATATTTTGAAAAGGAATTCATTTGCTTTGAAACCGTATTTTATCTTTTAAAAATTTAGCTCTTGAATAATTTCAGATTCACTTCTCACCATTCAGTTTCAGTTCTACAATTCAGTTTTTTGGGACTTACATCTGGTCCTGGTTCAAGAGTAATCGAGCGCAGATTAATAGAACTACGTTTTACTAGCGGACCGAAAGTGTTACTAACGGGAATCTACAGCATCTTGAGCTGAATTAAGACTTCAGAACAGGGGCGATTTTAGCCCATTTTTGGGTTGAATGAATCAAAGCACCCCCAAAGATTTCTTACTTTTTTTGGACAATATTTGCTGTTTGTGGGACACACTACTAAAAATATAAAAAGCATACAGTACTTAATTGAGATGGAACATTTTAACAACAAAACTATAGATAACCCTACCCCCCTCCCAAAATGGTTTGTTCCAGCCAGCCTCCCTCCTCCTCTGGCTCTGGCGTGTTGCTGCCAGAGTTATAGTGGCTGGGACCTGAGATACAGCAGAGCGGATGCATAAGTGCCCGGGTTAAAACAGGACATATTAACTGCATTTAACCTTCAGTTACTCTTTATATAGTTAGGTAGGAGTCAGACCATGTTTCTTTTTAGCTGAAAAACATTACACCCAGCCAGGTAGCCTGCTGTGTTGAAAACGTGTTTCCCGCCTATGTTTGCTACCCTGTCCTACTCTGTAGTAAATTCAGCGATATTTGATCGTCCTGTTGCTCCCATTGAAATTTATATAGCCTATTTAAAATCTAAAACTTAACATTATCCATAGCCTGCTGCTGTTACCACTGTCCTGTTTGAAATGTAATGAGAGAAACTGGTTATTTTATCATATGTGCATGTGTTGATCTGTTTCAAAAACAGGAGCCACATTTAGGTAAAAGTGTAAAATCAAATGATCCCTCAATAAAGGATAATGCTGGAGTGTTTCAAGTGTTTCAATATTTATATCTTTTATTAGATGTACATGTGCTTTGGTTATTTGCCCTTTGGTTCAGGGGCGATTCTAGGATCAGAGCTTTGGGGGTGCTGAGCACCCAGAGAGCTGCCCATCCAGGCAAGGTAAACTTTACTAGTCACGATGAGACTTCCCCGTCTCTGTCAGTCCCTGCATCCTTAAATGTCTCCAGTTGTCCCGAGTTCCCTCTGACTGTCTCCTTGGTGCATTTAAACCCCTGTTCCTCCCTGTCCTCGTCGTCTGTTGTCTTCATCTCCATTATTAGTCGTCATAATTTTACCCTCTCTGTGCAAGTCTGCAAATTTCTTTATTAAATCATAAGATTCTTAAATTCATCAAGTCTCTCTGTGCCTGGGTCCTCGTTACAAAACATGACATCACTGTTTTGTACATTTTAACACTATTTAATCCCCACATTTGTGAAAGAAAAGCAAAACACTTTTTTGAAAAGTTTGTAACAAAACCATCAAATCTGATAAAGGTTATTTAAATGCTGCCAAAGAAGAATGGATTGGAATTTTAAAAAATACATATCCTAACCTTACTTACTGCTGGAGAATAATGAATGATGCTCACAGAGAGTAAAAAGTAAACTGAGTGCATTTTTTGGACAGAGATTCACTTTTAATGTCTTTGTATAATATAATACAGATAGATAAAAATACACTGCAAAAGTAGAAGTCCTATATTATTATAATATTAAAAAATTAGAAAAATTGAGACACCCTGGCCTATGGTACAGTGTATGAAAAGATCTTTACTGCAGATACTACTATGGCCCTGCAGATTTTTTCTTTTCTTTTAACCTATGTCGCCTCACCTTGAAGTTGGTAAATCTGTCCATCACATTTTGGTGGTCAAGTCTCTCAAGCATCTCTTTCTCAACTGACATCACAGCCAGGTGCTGGAGTCTGCTTTGACCCATGGTCCTTCTCAGCCAGGTATGGAGCTGACTCAAGACACTAAAACACCTCTCACAGCTACAGCTGCTAACTAGGTTTGTTAGGGCAACCTGAACAGCCCAACTTCAGTAACCCTACAAACGTCACTGCTGTTTAGTTTTCTGTCTTCATTTATGTTGGAAGTGATAGCAGAGCTGTACGTTTGAATGTTTCAGAAATCTCTCAGTCAGAACATGCTATATCATGTTTAGGTGGAAACTAGCGAGCTAACTTCCTGCTAACTGCTAACTCTGTTAAATTTAATAAATTCTGTTTTCATGGATGCCTGGATCTTAAACTTAATTGTTACACCTGGTAAAGCAGCAATGCTGATCATTTTATTAAAGATGAAAGAATTTAGACAGTTTTTTCCTCTCAGTGATGCCGCAGTGTTCGTTTGTTTTTGGGACCTGAAGGGGACGGAGTTTAGGACCCAGATTACTCCGCGAGGCTCCTGACTACGGTAGCCGTAATGCTCCGACAATCCATCAAGCGGTGCGGCTTCGTAGCTTACCAAAGTCCTACTAAAATGTTTTTTGACAGATTTTTGAGCGCCGTGTACCACATAAAATTGGTTCGAGGTCAGTAAGCACAACCAGAATTTAATAAGTAGACAAAATACAGCAGCTGCACCTTTGACTTGCAGATATATGTAGCAAACTGCAATGAAAGAGTTGGTGTTTATGCAGTTATTACAAATAGAGATATTTCTGTAAAATGTAGGAAGCGATAGTCAGAAAATAAAGAAAAATAAGTAAGTAAAATGGTAATAGTAAAACTATCTGCGAGTTTTACACCTGAATCTATTACACCTTTATGCCAATGGACAATGATGACTTTAGCATATTATTATGCTTCATATTTAGCGTATATAAAAATAAAATAATTATCACATTTAACCCTATAGCTATAGCTAGTACACAAGCATGCTAATGCTTGCTAATATGCACAACACACAAATGATATGTCAGTATTTTGATGTGATGATGTAACTGGAAGGTCACAGGATCACCAAAACTATTACAAGTCATTCTGAGCACTTTTATTCACATTAAGTACTAATTATTTCATAATGGAAGTGGCTTAACTACAGTAAAATCATATAAAAATAAATGCACCATAGTACTACTGACAGAAAAATTCAGAAAATATCAGCTTTGATTTTGAATACCGTGATCATTAGTTCATTGGTCTCAGCTTACATAGATCACATGTAAAAACAAGGATTTATTTGTGTTCTGTGTTATTAATAATCTTTGAGTTCATCATGGTTTATGACTGCTAGTGTTTTGGTTTCTTTCTTGTATTTCTAGCTCTCTAGTTTTTCTTTGTTTTGTGATTTCTAGTTCTTGGGTTTTGTTCCTGTGCCCCTGATGTTAAGTGTAGGTTTAATTCTGTCATGTTTATTTTCTTGCTCCCTAGTCGTGTCTCATGTGGCAGTTTGTTACTCCTGTCCTGTCCCTGTGCTCCGTGTTTGTCCTATTCAGTGTCAAGAGTGTGCCTCTGTGCCTGTCGTGTGTTTCCTGTTTTATTTTGATAGTCCCTGTCCTGTGTGAGTGTGTCTCATTTTGCTTCCCTCGTCTCATTGGCTGTATCCCAATTCAGGGTCTGCAGTCTTAAAGGCTGCATTTTAAGGCCGATTACATCACAGCGACGCGACGAAGGCTGTCCCAATTCAAAGGCTGCTCGAAATGTGGCCCTCAAATGCGTCCTTCATTTCCCTGAATTTTAAGGACGTGGCGGTGTAGACTTCGTGGCCCAACATATCCCACAATTCATAGCGCGGCAGTCGGTGTGGATAATTTTGCCGCAGACGGCAGAAGCGGAGCTGCGAAGAGTAAACTGTCAAAAGTAAGTACTGAATAATATGTCACTTATTTATGTGCAAATGTTTAATAATAAAAAACATTAAAACATTACTGTTGGCCACATGTCGGCAAAGTTATTTGCCATTAGTGATGTTTGTACGTTCAGCGTTTACTTGGTTTTAAAGCCTTTAAAATAATAGTCACATCTCTGTAATATAGTCTTACAGACATGTGATGATTTTATGGATAATTAAAGTCAGTCATATATCCACAAACACAACAAGCTGAAAGTCAGTGATGCTGCTCGGTTTGCAGTCCTGAATATGACGGCACAAGCAGGATTCACTGCACTGTTAATGTTAGCTATGTTATATTGCTGCCTCTGTTCGGTGGTGTCGAGCCAAACGGACTTTAACGTGTGTTTGAACGAGCTGACGGTTCACTCGTTAAGCTGAAAGAAAGATGCTTTAATCACAGGAGTCACACATGTGTCCACTGGACCATCTGGGAACTCTTCTTGTTTAGCACTCGTAATAACACAAACACTAAATCCTCCTTCTCTTGTGCTGTTTTGTAGCAGTGTATACACCTGAGACTGTCACCTGTCTGTCTGTCCTGCACTCTCTCTCTGTTTCTTTCTCTCTGATTGTGGAATAAAAGTATGAACATGTATTTATAAGTTACACTTGTGTTTGAATCCTGCAGCTTATCACACATTTGATTTCCATGTGTGACAACTGCAAGTGTCCAGAGTGAGGACAGACTGAGGGACCCACTGCTGCACATCATCTGTGAGGCTTTGCACCCCTGATGATCCACCAGGACAAACTCAGCAGTGTGTGAGGAAGAGGAGGAGGAAGAGCCAGCAGCAGCTGACAGATGGAGAGAATAGACAGACTGTTCCCTGTTTGTGAAGGACTGCTAGGAAAGTTTAACATAACTAATTGTCTGTCCTGAATCAGTCTTATTAGGTAATGTTCAAATAATGTTATCATCCCAGTGTTTTCAGTGTGGGAGAAAGTACTCAGGGCCTTCAAGTTACACACTATGAAAGGCAGCAACAAGTTTAATATTCAGAAACCTAAAGTATGTATCAGCAGCAGAATGGAGCTAAAAATAAATGTTTGTTTCAGTTCTATGAAGCTTTGAGTATTTTGGATTAGTAGTACTGCTGTGTTTGTTGCATCATATTGCTGTAATTGTTTATATGCTTTATATATTCTGAGGTAAGTTGATCTATAGTGTTACATCATATTCTATAAGGATGTTATGTGTTTGTATACTTTCTGCCCAGTTTGACCCATTTAGCAGAAGTCGGCCTGTTTAAGGCTCTGATATCTATTCTGTATGACTTAAAGCAGTTATGACATGGTCTGATTTTCTCACCCAATAAAGGAATATTTCATATATCAGTCTACTCTTCATTCTAATTGTTATTTACTAGCTAATCCTAAATGACTGTTCAGTACAGATATGAAGCCCAACAATCATGTTTTACAGTCCTGTGGTCTCAGCCTCAGATACTTATTAAATCACACAAAGCTCGTGTAGAAACAAACAAATGAACAAAATATGTTCTCCTTCATTTCTGTCAACCACACGTTTCCAGCTATCATGGTTGCAAGGCAACCTGGGCAGCGCGACGGAGGCTAGACCGTCCCATTTCACAAGCACGTGTTTTGGAGTTTGTACCTGCTTTGTCTCTAGGGGCCACCGTATGTAAACATATAAATAAATCCACGGGTTTTTTTTACATTAGTAATTTCTTTTGTGCATAATTTTATATTGTTGTTGATAATAAATTAATTAAAGCAACAAAACAACCCGACGAGCCAGTTGGGACCCGAAAGAGCCGGTTCTTTTTAGTGAGCCGAGCTGAAAGAGCCGGTTCTCCAAAAAGAGCCGGAATTCCCATCACTATTAGTGATGGCCAAATGAAGCTTTCTGAAGCATTGAAGCTTGTGTTCATTACTCGAAGCTTTTCAACACAGTCATCTTTGGTGACATCTGGTGGCCAAAAATATGAAGAGCAGCTTGAATCTACAAAATAAAATGACCTGCTTCATTATGACTGCCCACGCTACAGAGCGGAGTTCACAGTTGTTAGGTTTATGTTGGCACAAACCTGTTGCTGGAACAGCCGAAGCAATTTACTGCAACTAGCAAAAGCAAGACACAAGTCACCAGAGCTCTTTGTGTGATCTCGTGCACGAGGGAGATGACTGAGATGAGCGCTGTTCCTGCCGCTCGAACCCCAGTCACTCTCAGTCAGCTCCCCTGTAGCACTGCCTTTTATTGTGGTTACATGAATATGCATAGGTTCATTAACATATGACATCTTACACAGGCATACATGTGAACAAAGAGTACCTCGTCAGTGTGTAGTGCAGGCAGTGATGGGAATAACGGCATTACAAGTAATGGCGTTACTAACGCCGTTACTTTTTTCAGTAACAAGTAATCTAACTAATGACTATTCCTATAGTTACAACGCCGTTACCGTTACGAACAAGAAAATGCGGTGTGGTCGCGTTACTATTTTTCAACAAACAGATGGTTGAAGCTGTCTTCAGCTTACCGCTTCTTATATCAGTTGCACGGAAGTAGCTGTCTACGTAAGTAATCTAGGTGCTACAGCTTTAAGCAGCTGCGCGCGCTCCTGCGGACGGCAATCCCTTTCTGGCAGACGATCATTTTTTGGCACAACACCTGGAGCTCAGGGGGCAAAACAATCGCATGAGTGCTGCTGTTTGACTGAGGAAGAATAAAGTAGTCATGGTAAGCCAATCACATGACCACTTCAAGATTACAAAGCAACAAGGTGATATATGCCAGTTTATAAACTGTGTTGATAGGCCACGTAAAACCAGAGTCATGATAAACAATATATACACGTTTTTTCCTCAATAGTTTCGTCTCGTTTACTGTCTAAGGACAGCGCAGCGAGACCTCTCTGCTTATGACCAACAAAATAAAAAAACAAAACAAAAACAGCCCTTTTGTGTTGGTGGAAAAATGCACCATGTCAACCAATCAAAAAAAACCGATATGGCAACATGACATTTGGTTGTTTAGGAAGACGGGGAAGTTTTAGGCGTGATGGCGAGAGAGAGAGAATGACAGCAGAAAAAGAGAGAGCGCGAGTTTTGAGATGAGAGATTTGTGACGTTTAGCGTGTTTGGAGTGTGTAGTTAACAGAGATGGGCAGTAACGCGTAACGCGTTACTGTAATCCAATTACTTTTTTCAAGTAACGAGTAATGTAAGGGATTACCATTGCAAAAACGGTAATTAGATTACCGTTAGTTTCCCGTAGGAACGCTGCGTTACTGCGTTACTAAAACCGTGAGTTTTTTGTGAGAATGTCTCATGACAGTGACGTAAGCGAGTGCGAAGTTCGTGACAACAGCTGTCTGCAGATCAACAATGGATAATATATCAAGTACGGGAGAGAGTATGAGCGTGCAGTGTTTAAAGCGTGGAAGTACTGACCTTATTTTGAGTTTGATTCCATAAAAAGTGACAAAAACATTAGTGTCCGTTGTGCGTGGGAAGAAAACTTCTTTTTAGAGCGAAACCCCCCCCTTAACTTCCAAGCAAGCGCCGAGTGCGCTACGACGTAATGTGAAATTCACAGAGAAACTCGCCGATTCGGATCTTCCACTGACCGCTGCAGCACACCTGCACCAGGGTAAACCTCCGCCTACCCCAGTCCTGCTTTACAGGTGAAAATAGAGCAACTAGCCTTTGACTTTATTTATTTTCTGCTGTGTTTTACTTGCATCTATTTGAAAGACTGAGTGTAAACACAAAAACATATTTTATTTTATGTGCTGGAATGTGCAGAAAATAGGAGAAGATAGTAGAAACACACACAGACGCTCTGTTTTTCACTTGTATACAAGGGCGGTCACAGAACGCTCACACCAGAGTGGGGGCCCTGTGATGCGCGCTCTGTTCTTGCACTTGTCTTTATTTATATGCAAAAATAATACAACAGTGAATACGTCTATTCATAGGCAGAGGAAAGTTAGTGCGCAGGGAGTGAAGATAAGAGTGGTTTAGGCGTATGCATGTGTGTTGTGGGATACAGAAAGACGCGGCCTCTCTTCTTGTTAGGGAGCGTCAGATAAAAGTGTCCAGCTCTCCTCTTCCTGCTTGTTCAGCTATTATCGCTGTGAGAAAGAATTTATAAAACAGTCTTGTAGTGGACAACAGTCTAAGTCATCAAAAGGTCAACATACAGTATTCTATCATATGCAAACTTATATCATTAAAAGCTTATACTGACTACTAAGTACAATTTTCCATTGACATTCCCTCCTGTTGTCAGTATAACTATCACACCATCATTAATCACACAAAGTCTTCATGTTCCAACAGGTCGGGGTCATCATCATCATCATTTGTCACGGCTATGTATGCAGCAACAGTGGAAATAATTATACGGTTAATCATGAGTTTTAGACATGGCAGTATACATGTTACAAAGACACAAAATAAAAGTAAAAATACAAAAAGGGATAAATAGAATAAATAAGAATACAAAGGAATCGCAAGTATTTCAAGTATTTCAAGTACTGAAGTCTATTGCACCGTTGGTTTTTTAACAAAAAGTATTGCACAGTGAAAAGGCAGTAGTAGTCTTTTAGCAGCTGTAGCCAGGAGCCAGTGTAAAGCCAAGAAAACCAGTCACTTGTATTACTTACATAGTCCTGATTTTGGGCCTGCTTGATCTGTCTCAAGGCGTTCAGGGCATCAGTCATGTTTGATGAGTGTACATTGTCTAGTGTGTGTGTGTGTCTCATTTGTCACTCAATCAACAAGTGCACGTCTGTTCAGGTGTGTGTTTCTCTTCATTCTGAGTCAGTGTGTGTAGATGTGTATGTTTGCGTGTTTATCACTTTCCTGTTCTGGTGTTTTGGGTAAACCACGGCCTGAAGCGTGCCCTGGGGTCCTGCCCTCCTCCTTTTCAGTCCAGTTGCGACCATTGCTGCTGCTGCTCATAGTTCAGTCTGTCCTGGTCCTGGCCCCAATTGGGGCAGTCCTTTCTCCAGTGTCCATGCTCACCGCAGGTGAAACCTGCATCTTCTTCTGTGTTTTGTCCATTCTGAGGTGCCTTTTGATCTCAGTTGCTCCTCCTGTCTCTGGCACGCGCTTTCTTCTGCTGCCCGATCATCCGTGTTGGTCCGTCACTGTCCTGCACAGTGTTAATGCAGAGTTATCAAGGTCAGCATTCTTTTGCTCGGCCTTACTTTTCATTCAGGCTTGATGGGCGTCTCGTCACAGCTCTGTCAGCTGAAGCTGTCTGGAAATTTCCCCCGTGTAGTGAAACGGGCCTTGGATTTAACGCTCTCCGTCTCTGCTGCATGAGATCGCTTTCCTGTAGCACCGTTGACATTTTTAGATTGTTGTTATGGGTCCAGCTGCTGCAGCATTTGGTCAGGGTCACGTCAAAGATGGTAGAGGGGAGAGCAGGAGTCCAGGTCAGCCTCGGCTTTCAGGACTGGCAAAGCAGCCTGTAATTAAACATAAAAAGAAAAAACAAAAACAAAACAAAAACAGACGAACAGGAAAATGATGTTGTTTTGGCTGTGTTATTCAGAGAGGGGAGAAACACCGGGCCAGGCCCTGTGTCAGCCTTCTCTCCCCCTTTTTTGTTTTTCCTCATAATATAATTAACTCATAACCCACCAAGTTGACAGGACAACACAGGTAGATATTAAAATTCGTAAGATCACGTTTAAAAGCACAAAAAAGGAATTTTCCTTCCTTCAGTAATCACTTGTATGATTCAATCAGCAGAAAACATCTCACCATTTGACTCTTAACCACTAAATTTGTTGTTTCATCACTGGTTGGTCATACCAGTCTCGTTCTTTTTGAAGTTGTTGTCCTGCAACCCAGAGAGTTTTAGTAGTGGATAAACTTCAGCATTTGATAACAAAACTATTAAGTTTTCCCTGTTTTAACACTAATGAGAGATATAGGCGCATGTATAGTGTGTGCTGTAGTGTAAGCTGCTCTTCATTGCATGTATGTGTGTTAGTACGCTTGCATGCAGGGCCCGTGGGCCTCTCTCACCCAAAAGAGCATTTTCTCAACAGTTGCCTTTCTTTCGCGTGTGTTAAGAAAGGCAAATGTGCTTGAAGCAGTTGTGAGATTATTATGTTGTTATATTACATTATACCTATAATCAAAATGAGTGAATCATGATACTGCTGTAGGCCACATCATACTTCTGAGTTAAAAGAATGTGAAAATCATTAGATCTATTAGATAGGTTTGTAGTATCCTATACTGCTGATTTATTGTGAGTGAGTTACACTGTTTCATGACATTTCATACTGCCGAGTTATGAAAAGAATATTGTATTCAGAGAGTAGGGGCCTCTCTCTCTTTTTTTTTCTTTGTGATAGTAAAAAGAACAGAGCACATGCCACGGGAGCGTCACCCCCACCTTTGGTGGAGGCAGAAAAACAGGGAGCCAAGGTCATAACTCAGGCTCACTAAGAGTTAGAAAGAATATGAATGCTTAGTTTGTGGCTGTGGCGCATTTTGTATAGCTTCTTTTCTTTGTTTAGTAGCTTTCTGCCTTCACCTGAGAGGGTGTGCCCTAAGCATGTGACTTCAGGTCTCCATAATTGGAGTTTATTTAAAGATAAATAAGATGATTTCATTTATTGCTCGCGGATCATGCACTAGACGGTATATTGCAGTATTAGCTGTCTTCACCACTTAAACAAAACATCACTCTTTGTTTTATCATTATTATTATTAGTATTATTATTATTATTATTATTATTATTATTGTTATTAATTCTCCTTTCTCGAAAACAGAAAATGAAATTGTAGTCGTTCTTGGTTGAGAAACACAAAATTATCATCATCAAGGACACATGGTGAGAGCTACTTCAGAAGTTACAGTACTCATCACTCAAGCAACATTTCAAAAAACAAAAGAAACAAAAAACAAAACTCAGCACACTACACAGAGAACAACAACAAGACATAACTGAAGATGTTGTTCTTGTTTGTTCTCATGGAAATTTAGAATAAAGTTATTACATCTGCATTAGTAAATCATATGCCTAATCATTATGTGCCACTGTGATCCACAAGTATGATCACATATTTATTCATTTTTCAAACCAACAAAACAAACAACAAAACAAAACAAAAACAACTTATTGATGGCTTGAACGCTTTACACACATAAGTCAGGATGCAAAAAGGCTGCTGCCAAAAACAAATCAGAAGCGTGAGGGAAAAAAAAACTGAGCCCACAGACAGCTTCATGTTTGAGCTTTAATAGCTGTTTCCCTCCCTCTGATGTGTTCTTATGCAGCTCCTGCTCTAAAAAATGTGTAACCTGCTCATCAGCTTAGCAGTGACCACATATTTAATTCAGCTTCTCAATTGTGTAGCTTTTGCTGTTGTATAGAGGGTTTAGCTTGTTAGTTGTTAGTATAGGTGTGCTCTATATTTCAGCAATGTCTCATCTAGGATGACAGGTTTTCAAGCAGGTCAAGTGCCTCTATGCACTTAATTAGTTTAGATATTTTCTTTATTTTCTTCATTTCATATGTCATTGTACTGAATTTGAGCAAACCTTAAGCTTGATGCAGACTACTTTTAACAATTATCCACCTCACATCATAACTGACTGAGGTGCCTCTTCATATTAATATTATGTTATTATTAATGTTATTATCTTTTTATATAACAGCAATACACTGTAAAATCTAATTAGTTCCCAGAACTCAAAAAAATTATGGAAACTCGTTGCCTCAAAAAAATTGAGTAAAGCTTAGCTAAAAATGACTAAGTTAGGTCAACTTATTTACTTTGAGTACTCTGTACAAGCTCATTTGTTCACAGAACTCAAAAAAAATTGGATCAAGTTTACGTAAGATGACCAAGTTAGTGCAACTTACTCATTTTGAGTACACTGTACAGCCTTGTTAGTTCCCAGAACTCAAAAAATTATGGAAACTCGTTGCCTCAAAAAACTAAGTAAAGCTTACTTAAGATGACTGTTAGGACAACTTATTCATTGCAAGTCTGCAGTATTAACAATAACTTGATATTTCTGACTGTACAATACTAATTGTTTACCTACTGACAAACATGTTAAGTTCAACTAAATGAAAAAACAATTTGTGGTAACATGAATATGATTAAAATAATTAACAACACTTTTTGTAATGATGTTAAAATGAGCCCAACTTTTATTTTCAAACACAACAAAGTATAACAGCCAACATACTGGACACTGTTCTGCTGAACAACAAACAATTATATTGCCATCACTGTTATAACCTTACAATGAAACAAAGTCTCAGATTTAATTATTCTGAAAATAAGTTTAGGTCTACCACAAGTTTGTTTTGCACTTACATTACTTATATAATCAAAATAAAATATTTATTGTTCTGTCACAAGTGCAGTCTCTAATTTAAACAACACATTTGTTTTCCATTCCAACACATGAGCTGGAATGTTGTATTATTTTAAGGATGCTTGTTTCCAGTCCAGGCATTACTGCCTGAATGACTGTCATGGATCGAGGTGATCCAAATGTAAGTGCAGAAGAAAGTCTTTAACTTCCCTTAAGTACAGTGGCAGTGGATGTGGGTTGGCGATGCAATGAGCTTGAACCTGCAGGCGACCATCTTCACTGACCACACCATCTGTGATGGAGGACTCATCTCTCCTGGTGTCCTGCAAGCAAACAATCATATTTTTTGGAACATGAACTTAATTGCTTTCTTAAAACATTTTTTTCTGCATTTGGTATAAAACAGATTCCAATTTAGACGATCTCAGCTCCTCCCCACCGGAGGGTGACATTCAATGTCCCAATTGTCAGTCTGCATAGCCCTGACCACCACCCAACACACAATAATGTCATGAAAGCATCATTTTAAAAAGGGCTATGCAAACATGGCCAATAACTTTCATTCTAATGATGTGCAAAATGATTTTGGGCACAAAACAGATTTTGCTGTTAGAAAACTTGCAGACTTCACTATATACAGTGTAGACCCTCTAAACTAAGTTTGGGGGATGTGATCTTTCAAGAAATGCAGACCAAACTGTTGTTGTTTGTTTACTTACACAGCATGTCTTGTAGAGTTAACTGTGGTCACCAGCAACAGCATAGTGCAGTCACATCTCAAGTCTAATAACAGAAGACAGGAAAAGATCAGTAAAGAAACAACTTCCCCAAAGCAAAGCACAAATAAAACAATAAGTAAAACAGGCTGATCTAAAGTATGATTAAAGTTCAGCCTGATTAATATAAATGTCACTGACAGTTGCTAATATATTGGAAAATCAAAACACTTACTGATGTCTTTCTGTCCAACAGCAGGAGTGCTGGTCCCGAGCCTCAAACACAGTAAGAAGCAAGCAGAGGGAGAAAAAACAGAATTTTTTTCAGAAACTGATTTGATCCTTAATGGCTGTGCAATCATTGTAACATAGAGTTTGCTTATGTTGTTAAATAAAGGCTAGATTTGACATTAATAGATGCCACAGATGTTCAAAAGCTGCCACAAAGCATGAAAAAAAAAAAAATAGACGTCTCCGAAAACGTCGGAGCATTTTTGCAAATATGTGATGTCTTGATAAATCGAGCAGATATTTGAAATTTACACAGCTACATTCTCGCCTGAAAATATCTTAAAAGTTTATTTTGTGACCCAGAAAAAGTAATAAGTTTTTCAGCTGCGCTCCTCCGCCATTGCCGCGCTTACAAGTACGCACAGGCTCCGACAACCGCGGCGACAAATGCGATCCTCCTTTTCCCCAGACTACCCTTTCTGGGTCACAAAATAACCTTTAAGATATTTTCAGGCGACAATGTAGCTATGTAATGCTCAAATATCTACTTAATTTATCAAAATATCACATATTTGCAAAAGTGCTTCCACGTTTTCGGAGAGCTCTGTTATCCACCCCCCACACTCCACACCTACCCCACCCCTAACGGCTGCACCTCCCGAAGAATTTTGTCTGGGCTCTTATCTCACTTATTTATTTCAAACAATCAACAGAAAATTTCACCACATAGTTTTATGTAAGGTTTTTAAGGCTGTGGTGTTAATTTTTAAGTAACATGAGCCCAGTGGCAGCAGCAACACTAGGCTAACACTAACTAGCTAGCAAGATTTTAAACCTGGTGCTAAACTAAGAGAAGCCACAAAATCAGTTTGAATAAGAGTAAACATTTACTCACCAAGTCAGTGTATCAGGTAAAGATCCACAGCAATGACAACAATAATATCTTGAGCTGAGCTTCTCCAGGTTTGCTCAACATATTCCATAAAAAATGCACGTGAACATGCGGACTGATCCGAGAGGGAGGAGGACGGTAGTCACGTGGCATTTTCAAAACACATCTTTCATCCTTCCGCACTGAGAAGCAAAACTTCCAGCTTACTTAGTTTTTCTAAGTTAAGACAACTCAAATAAATGGAGTTTATCAGCGTTTTTGCATAAAAAGTACTGGTAACTTATTTAAATTGAGTTCTAATAACAAATTGATAAAAATTGAGTTCAGCCTATTTAATATTTTTAATTAAACACAATATTACATTTTACAGTGTAGTATATTACAATATTTTATTTATATTTTATTTTGCATCCATCGAGGGATGGGGTGATCTGCAGTTTCACCCTTTCCCAAGCTGGAGACATTTTCCTTTCACACACTTTCCTTGGCTGAACAATGACAAAACCTTAATATACCTTATACATCTCTCTATTTCATTTAATATGTGTTTGTGTGAGTTATGTATTTTCTTTCATTCTATTGTTAATACCAGTTTACAGGTTGCTATCCTTGCTATTATCATTTTGAATACATTACAGTTAAGTTCTAATTCAATTTAGCCTTTTGTTCATTTTATTTTGTTTTTTCTGTCTCTCTCTTTCATCTGTCTGACAGCCACAGTGGTTGCAGCTAATCATTCTGTGTGGGGCGTTCTCTGTGTCTTACAGTCACGTGCAAAATGTCCCTTTTTTCCACACTTCCAGCATGTAGTGCTATAATTACTGTTTGGTGTGTATCTAGGTCTGTCTCTACCTCTTGCTCTTCCCCTATGCATTCCTCTCCCTCTCTTTTGGATTATTCCTGCTCCGGTTTGTTGTTTTTCTAAACATCTTACAGTCACGTGTTAATTTTGCTTATTTATTACCCATTTCCAAAGATTTTGCTGGGCCGTCACTGGCATGCTTGACTCCAGAGTGGTTTACTGATACGGCCTTCTACTTCACTTCTAAAAAATGAAGCGGTATCAGTTTTACGAGACGAAACTCAACCGTTCTCTTTTGTCACCAGTACTTGAGCCTCAAGCAAAGAAAACAAATAAAATAGAAGTAGTTCAGCAGCGTATTGTGCTGTAAAATCAACTTACTTCTACACACATACACACACAGACATTTGCGCGCTAATTTGTTACGAAGTATTTGACGGTTACCTCTAAAACCGGTCTAAACACAGTTCCTTTTGGCGAACTTAAACCTAATTTATCACGTTTCTTTAAACCTTTGCGGCCGTTTTATATATCAAAATAGTGTTTCTCACCCTCAGACGTCTCACTGGTGGTTCAGATCGTCAGACTGAATCCCACCACCGTGGACCAGACGGCCCGGACTCGAACGTCCCGGGTCCTCCTCGTCTAAGAGGGCTGTGCACAGTCTTCGGTGCTGGCTCCACGGTGTCAGGAAACAGTATGCCAGATCCTGGAACAGAGTCACAGATAACAGTTCTGATATTTCTGATCCGGCTCTCGAAGGACCAAAATAAATGTCAAGAGATTTATTCTAAAGACACTTCTTCAGCTAAGAGTCTAAGGGTAGAAACACACACAGACGCTGCAGCATTCACTTGTATACAAGGGCGGTCACAGAACGCTCACACCAGAGTGGGGGCCCTGTGATGCGCGCTCTGTTCTTGCACTTGTCTTTATTTATATGCAAAAATAATACAACAGTGAATACGTCTATTCATAGGCAGAGGAAAGTTAGTGCGCAGGGAGTGAAGATAAGAGTGGTTTAGGCGTATGCATGTGTGTTGTGGGATACAGAAAGACGCGCCTCTCTTCTTGTTAGGGGCGTCAGATAAAGTGTCCAGCTCTCCTCTTCCTGCTTGTTCAGCTATTATCGCTGTGAGAAAGAATTTATAAAACAGTCTTGTAGTGGACAACAGTCTAAGTCATCAAAAGGTCAACATACAGTATTCTATCATATGCAAACTTATATCATTAAAAGCTTATACTGACTACTAAGTACAATTTTCCATTGACAGTTGCATATAATTAAATTTTTGCTTGATGCATAAAGTTAAAAGATTAAAACTAATAAAACAAGTTTTAAAAAGAGAGTTTTCCATTTGATTACATTTTGTATGATGGATTATGCAGAAAAAGTAGAATTGGGCTGAAAGATCTATTGCTTTATCTATTCAGGTTGTAAATTGTGTTTTTAAAAAGTAACTAAGTAACTAAGTAATTAATTACTTTTGAAAATAAGTAATCAGTAAAGTAACGGGATTACTTTTTCGGGAAGTAATCAGTAATTAGTTACTGATTACTTTTTTCAAGTAACTTGACCAACACTGGTAGTTAATGTGTCGTCTTGTGTAGTTAGTGTGTAGTGTTGTGGATAGTTTTGTGTGGTGTGTCAGAACAATGAGGTGGCTGCTGAATGAAAACAGGAGGAGTGATACACCTGCTGCTGTCAGGCCTGCAGGTATCAGGCTGTGATGTTCTCCTTTATCATGGACAGAAATTATTTTTTTGGAGTGGCACAAATAATTTGTGTGGCATCTTATTTAATGCAGAACACCTGATTGTTCTGTAAATAGTTTGAAATGGTTATTTTAAAAAAAGGTAAAAGGTAAATGGCTGCAAATAACTTTGTTGTTTGTAAAACTTGTGCATGTGATTTTAAAATTGACAATTTATATTTGCATTTAAAGTTATGAAATATGATTCAGTAAACATGTTTGTGGTTGTTACAGTAAAAAATATAACCTTTTTTACTTGGATTTTGTTTTTTGTCTGATTTTAGATCAATTGTGTTAATACAGTATGTCAAAATGAAAACATAACTGTAAATTCAGACACACAAGGTTGTGCTGAAAACAATGATACCAAACAAGGCAAAGTAAATAGTTTTTAAAGGTGAAATGTAGACGGAAAATCAAAAGTAGTCAAATTATACCCTGGACCAGAGGGTTAAACATTTTTTTAAAGTAACACAATAGTTACTTTTCAAGTAATTAATTACTTTTAGAATATTGTAACTCAGTTACTAACTCAGTTACTTTTTTGAAGAAGTAACTAGTAACTATCATTAATTACTTTTTCAAAGTAACATGCCCAACACTGAGTGTAGGTATGTGTGTGTGTGTGTGTGTGTGTGTGTGTGTGTGTGTGTGTGTGTGTGTGTGTGTGTGTGTGTGTGTGTGTGTGTGTGAAGATGTGACCCTGTGAATGATCTGCTGGCGCCTGTGAGTCCAGCAGTTCACCTAAAAAAAAGGCACTTATACTTAAACAGATACAGAGTAGGTGTCCTCCTATACTATAAATCAGAAAGAGAAGGTACGACCTCTCTCATGACCTTAGGATGTGTGTGTATGCCAGAGTGCTCTGGAAGGCACACAGAGTCTTTGTAGACTACTAAGGACCAGACATCCTGTCATTATACAATCGATTATATACCTCTAAGCAAATATGATTATATGTTTCTAAGCACAAGTGACAATCCAACAATATAACTCTGACAACAGTTCTATCTGCTATTGGGCCACCATTGTGTTGCTTTGAACATGTATTTTTTGAGGTGAAGAAATTGTTATGTTTATTTGTTTAATAAATAATTTTCATCAATAAACTGTCTGTCACGGTTCTGGGTTGTTTCGACCCAGCATTTTGAGTTTCTTATGTTTTGGTTTATTTTTGCATTGTGGATTATTTTCTTATTCTCTGTTGCTTTGATCATGATTATGAATATATGTCTTATTCTTGGTGAGGGATTAGTTCTTCGGTGGTGTCTCATGTTTTGTATTGATTGAGTTCCATGTGTTATATTCTTTCTGTCTGCCTCTTAGTGTCAAGTCTGCGTCTTTGTGATTTGTTTCATGTTTCCTGTTTTATTTTGATAGTCCCAGTCTGTTGTCAGTGTGTTCAGTTTTACTGCTCCCCTGTCTCGTTAGTCTTATCTCTCCCTGCTGTGTCTCCCTCCTGTTGCCCATTCCCTGATTACCGCCTTGTGTATATAAGCCCTGTGTTTTCCTGTGTTTTCTGTCGCGTCCTCTCACTTCCTCTGTGTGCCCTGTGTGCCCTGTGTGCCCTGTGTGCCCTGTGTGCCCTGTGTGCCCTGTGTGCCCTGTGTGCCCTGTGTGCCCTGTGTGCCCTGTGTGCCCTGTGTGCCCTGTGTGCCCTGTGTGCCCTGTGTGCCCTGTGTGCCCTGTGTGCCAGCCTGCCACCTTTTTAGTTATGCTGTATTCTCAGTTTAGTTACTTTCGTTCTGTGCCTTTCCAGCAATAAATCTGAGTTCTCTTATTTACATCTGTCTCTGTGAGTCTTGCATTTTGGGTCCTCTCCTCCTGCCTGCCGGCACACAGCCCTGACAGAACGACGCGACCATACCATGGACCCCGCAGGCTCCGCCCGTGAGGAGGATATTCTCCACGTACAGTGTCTGGTGAGCCGAATAACCTGCGCCACAGACCCACGGACAATTTCTGTTGGACTTAACGCCATTAAGGCGATTGTCGAAGGAAATCCTTACCTTCGTGAGCTCTCCTGCTATGAGGACTTCATTGGAGAATTGAGCCGAGGCAAGGAGGCGTGTCGGGCCCAGGAGCGGGCAGAGTGCGTCGATTCCCGGAAGGCCTCGCTACAGCGGCAGCCAATGGAGATCTCTGCCAGACAGCAGCAGCAGCAGACGGTGCTCTCTGCAACGCATCAGAGGCCAAAACAGCAGAAGGCTGTTTCTGTGCCGGAGCCACAGAATTCTTCAGCCTCCACATCCTGCTCAGACCACCACTCGCCTGCCTTTTTTCTCGCAGCTATGTGGTCAGAAGATGAGGAGACAGTTTCCTTTTCCCCATCATCACTAGCCTCCTCTGTCGTCTTCTCCCCCTCCTCCTCCCCCAAAAAACGGCGTATGCGCCGCCGGCGCTCCTCTCCACAGCCGGATTCTGAGATTTCAACACAGCCAGCTATGGTGAGTGGTAAAGACTTTTTTTTTCTGCTTTCTGTGAACCACAAAGCGTTACACCAGAGACTGAATCAAAAATTTCTATGGACTCAGTATCAGATATCACTACCTCTGTTAATTCTGAAACGGCAAAATTAAAGACTGTGGTTTCAGAGACCATTTTTTCCAGCCCAAGGGATTTAAGGGGCTCTCTTCATGCACCCTCAGAATCCAAGGTTGTTTTAAAGAAGATGGAGAATACTAACGCTAGGATTGGATATGCTAGCCCTGTTTTTACTGCCAGACTGGCATCTCAAGGGACTGAGACCCCCTCCAGGGCCTCCCCAGAGGCTGAGCCACCTTCCTCAGCTGACTCTGGACCCCTGGAGGTTAAGGAGCCAGGGCAGTTGGTTCAGCAGCAACCACCTTTCCTACTGTTAGCACAGCCGTTAGCTCAGTCTTCCACTCAACTACCTGCTTCACTTCCACCACAACCAGCACAACACTCTGCCGATCAGGCTTCAGCTCAGTCAGGAACCCAGTTAGCTACTCAGCTGCCCTCAGCTCAGTCAGCAGCCCAGTTAGCTACTCAGCAGCCCTTAGCTCAGTCTCCAGTGTACTCGCCACCTGTAGCTCAGTCATCTGCTCCACCACCAGGTCCGAGGGGCCCGTTCAGCAGCCTGCCTCCGCTGGGGGTCAGAGGGGCCCGTCCAGCCGTCGCCCGTTCAGCAGCCTGCCTCCGCTGGGGGGTCAGAGGGGCCCGTCCAGCCGTCGCCCGTTCAGCAGCCTGCCTTCGCTGGGGGGTCCGAGGAGCCCGCCCATCACTGTCGCCTGCAGCTCCATCACCTACGGCTCCCACGCCATCGCCTGCAGTGCCACCACCGTCGGCTCCCACGCCGTCTCCTGCAGCGCCACCACCTGCGGCTTCCACACCATTGCCTACTGTTTCTTCGTTCTCGTCTGGTCCTGGAACGACGCAAGGTCCTGTTCCCAGTCTGACTCAGCTTCATTCAAAAGGGCTTGCTGGCTCTACGTGGATGGACAGCTCTACCGTGACCCCAGCACCATTCCGTGGTTGTATTGACTTCACTCCAGATAAGAATCCACTACATTTTTCTGTTTTTTTTCTTTCACACTCTCTTGCATTAACACCTGTTTAACTTATTAATATCAATTTGCTATTTCAGTGTGTTATAGCAGATAAAACACCGTCATTCTCCGTTAATGCGTTAAATACAATGTTTTGTTTTTGTTGTTGTTCAGTTTTCTTTCATCCCTCCCGCTCACCCTTTCCTTGGTTTCTTTCCTTCTCCTTTCTTTCACTGCATCGATCACCTGTTTCCCTACGCAGCCACAAACAACACCCTCAATTTCTACATATGCACATAGCAGAATCACACACACACACTCAAGGGCAGCATATCCACAACAACCTCACAGTACACACAGACACACACACTCAAGCGTGTACACACTTGCTCATATTAGTTAATATGCACACACATAATCAGACTTATTTTCATGGTCCAGTGTTTTGAGTTTTCTTGTGTCTTTTGTCATTTTGTGTTATTATTTATGTTTGAGGTCCACTTTGTTTATTCTATAATACCTGGGTTGTTCCTTTTAGAATTGTTTATTAGATTCCCCCTTGTGTCTTTGCCCTCTGTGTCTCCCTCTTTGTGTCTGCGTTTATATAGTGGTGTGAGCTTTTGTGCCTTGTTTCCCCTCCTTGTGTTTTATTCCGTCATGTTTATCTATTTTCCCCAGCTCGGCATGTCCTCTCTCTCCCTCATGCTCCTCTGTGTTCTCTCTCTCCCTCCAGTCTGCGTCTCTGTGTACTTCCTGTTTTACTTTGATAGTCTCTTGTCAGTGTGCATCATGTTGTGTTTGCTCTTCCTCGTCTCGTCTGTGTAATTTGTGTCAGCCGTGGTTCCCAGGTGTTTCCTCTTATAAAGTCCCGTCTCCGTGTACGAATCTGCATTTGTGTCCTTTCCTGCCTGCACACAGCCATTTCAAGAAACTTATGGAGCATCTCGCCACACATTTTTCTTCTTTCTATTTACAAACGAGTGATGTATTTCCATTGTCCTCACCCGTCTAAGCGACGCATGCAGCGTGCATCACTAGCTATACACACAAAACTATGGGCACACTAAAGTTTGTCACATGGAATGTGCATGGAGCTGGCTCCAGAGAAAAGAGGTTAAAATATTTAACCAGCTTAAAAAAAACTACAGGCAGACGTTGTTTTATTACAAGAGACAAACAGACCTGTCACAGCTATAAATGAACTTAAAATACCTGAGTTTCTTTGGTTTTTTCCTACCTGGCCTGAGGGATAGGGGTTCTAAGTGGTATGGGTAGGGGATAAACTGATGAAAGCAATTATAAGACATGTGAGTGTGTCATTAATCTGTATTATAATATTTCAGTTCAAACAGTCACTGTGAAACTTGCTTGTTTGGTGTTTAACAATTCTGCGTGTATTTGTTTTTCTTTGTTGCTTCAATTCAATAAAAATATCTTTGAGGAAAAAAAAAAAATACCTGAGTTTCCCACTGTGTTCTCCACCTCCTATAACTTTAGACAAAGGGGAGAAGCAATTTTAATACATAAAGATATTAATTTCACAGTACTCAACACACTTAGGCTACGTTCACACTGCAGGTCTTAATGCTCAATTCCGATTTTTTGATCAAATCCGATTTTTTTGTCTGCTTGTTCACACTACACATAACATGCGACATCAAACGCTCTCCAGTGTGAACGCTCAAAGCGGCCCGCATGCGCAAAAGAAGATGTCACACACAACGTGCTCTGTTTAGACCCAGAGCAAACAATATTGTTTGACTGATGGCCCTTAATATAAAGACTTCGGACTTTACGTTTCCCAATTTTTGCTTTAGTTATTTTGTTATTTACATAATAATGTAAATAACCTAATAATTATCCTTATTGCTGTTTTAGAGAGGAGCGGTGCTTCAAAGGATAGTTGCAGATTTCTGTCAGAATCTGCAGATTATACATTACAAATAAAATGTTCACGTTTCTCCAACGTTGTCTTCCCAACAGTTTCACTGACATCTACACTGGATGGCCAGGAAGCGTTCGCGATGTCTTCTCGGGCGCTTCTCCGGCGCTGATAATTGGCGTCTGTCCTGTTTCAGTGACATAAAAGACGGATTTAATGCGACATGACCGTTCAAACAGCAGTCGCTTTCTAAAACATTGGATATGTATCGGATTCAGTACCACATACGAAAGTGACCCAGATCGGATTTGAAAATATCGGATTTGTGCCGTTCACACTGTCATACCATGATCGGATATGGGTCGCATAGGGTCAAAAAAATCGGATTTGATGCGCTTTCACCTGCAGTGTGAACGTAGCCTTATAGATCCAGAGGGTAGATTCCTAATCATTAAATTATCTATACTTAACAAAAAGCTATGTATTGTAAGTACAAAGCTTGTTCCACGTTTTGTTTTTTTTTTGTTTTTTAAGCGCACTCTCTGAACACCCAGATTGCGCACTTCTTCTTGGGGGACACCTCAACTTTTGGAATAAATGAAGAAATGGATAGGCTCAATACAGCAGGAACTCGGTACAATTGGCGGTCCACAAATATAATCAAACTGTACATGAGCGACTTTGGTCTTGGTGACGCATGGTGCTCTCTTCACCCCAACCCTAAGGAATATACTTTCTTCTCATGTCCATCACTCCTACTCTCATCACGATTATTTCGTAGTCAGCAGCTCACTGAGTTACATTTCAGACACCGAGATACACCCCATAGCTGTCAGCGATCATGCTCCTGTATCTTTAACACTAATACATAGGAAGAACATTCCACCAAGTAAAAACTGGAGATTAATACATCATTGCTCAAAGATGAAGAATTTATTCAATATTTTATAATTGGACTTATAATGGACTATAATGACCTTCCTGAAACATCAACATCTGTTTTCTGGGAAGCAGGGAAAGCTGTGATGAGATGTAAAATAATTTCTTTCTCATCACATAAAAAGAAAAAAGAATAGAAAAATATTCAGGAATTAGAAAAAAAAAACATCAAATCCTTAGAAGAAGGCTACGTGTCCGCGCCAGGAACAGGAAATACTGAACAAAATACGCAAAACAAAACTAGAATTAAATGAAATTATGAATAAAAAAACCCTCAATTCTTAGTACAAAGACTTTGCTTGCAAAATTTTGAACACCACTCATATGGAAAAGAAATAGTAAAAACTTATAAAAGACTTACATAAGATGTGGCCTACTTCATATAGTGAATCATATCAGGCTTATATGATTTACTCATGAAAGTGGCCACTTTCTCATTACTTTCATATATTGTGTTAGTAAGTATCCAAAACATACAAGTTTCATTTATATATTTTTTCAAGGGATCTTATATCGGTTTTCACTCTTGTATGCTTTTCATACAAGTTTCACACAAGACAGATACAAACTTTATAAGATTTATATATATCTTTTCCATATGGGCAGGGCCGTGCAGAGATGTTGGAAGGGGTGGGTGCTCAAAATTAAAAAGGGGCACATAGAACCAGGGTGAAGAACAACAACACACATTCATCAAGAATCTAATATGGAATCGCATCATACTATATCACTGTCATCGGGTGTGTTTTACCTGATGGGTACAATGTTGCTGTTGAGGGGTTGCTGCTGCTCCTGCTGCTGATAGTGCTGAAGGGCAGGGCTGTGTTGATCTGAGACTGTAGACATTAAAGAATCCATAGGAGAGATGGTAACTGATTATAGTTTTTCTTGATTGCTTAAACACATTTCTTGAAACTATGCCTTGTATTCCCAAAACAGTAAACACAAATCGATAACGTCTCACCCAATTTCCCAAACATCGTATTGTCAGGTCAAAATGAAGCTCTACACTCAGAACCATTCACTCTTGCTGAAAAACCAAACTTTGCCCACAGACAGCACACACAAGGCCCCCAAAACACATGACAACATAGTCTTACACATTGGTGCAATAAATGTAAAACAATATTCCCCAAACTGGCAAGTTATGTTGCTTGTGGTTCTTCCCCTCAAAATCCTTTTCAAATGATGAACACAAAAGATGAAACCAATGTAGATACAGTGGCACATTTTTATTCATGTACCATCCAGGACACAACACACATCAAAAGCATTAGTCCACCTCAGCGTCCTGTCTGTGGTCTGGGTCAGGCCAGAGATTCTCATCCACATCACAGGCTATATTGGCCCTAGCCAGGCAGCGGGGTTAAAATCCTCATGCATGCCTGATCCACCCCTGGCATGCATATACTGATATGTCAAGGCAGGCATCTTCCACGGCCTGGAGGAGGTGCACACAGACATAAGGTTCACTGTCGTACACTTTCCACCGCCATGCCAAAAATAACTCCTCTATCAGGTTTAGAAAGGGAGAGTATGCAGGCAGAAAGATGTTAGACAACAAGTCATGAACCATAGCAGTGCGATGGAAGCTGACGTTATCCCAAACAACAACGTAGTGAGGCTGCTCTGGTTTGTGCTGGTTCCCTGTAGTCCCGCTGGAACATATGTTGTCTCAGACCATCAAGAAAAGCAAGGAGAAGCATAGTGTTATAGGGTCCTAGAATGGCATGGTGGTGGAGTACCCCTCGTTGATGATGGCTGTGCACAGAGTGACATTCCCTCCATGCTGACCAGGGACATTTACAATAGTCCAATGGGCAATTATGTTTCTTCACCTCCACCACCTCCTCCCTGGTGCCCTAGACCTCCTTCTCCTCAAACTCTTGCTTTGCATGTCTTGCACAGCTGACTGTGGTGTGAGTGCGCAGGAAGAGTAAAGCATGTGTAATATTTAAAGATTTATTTCAGATAAAGATATTTTATCTCTCATCTCATTTAGATCCATTGTTTCAAACCTGAATGAGCTGACTTTTGTCTATCCATCAAAGTTTCTGATTGGTGTGTGATACATTTTGACTCCTAGTGTTTCCACTTCGTTACAGTTTTTCTCGATTGCTAAAACACTAAACTCTATTGTTTGAACCAAAGTCTCAGTTGCCTGAACCCACTTATTCAGTCAGTCACTCTTTTGGCAAAACCATAAGCACTTTTCACCTGTTTAGACACATCTTGTCGACATATTGTCATTGTGATGCACCTGTGTTGCATAATGGTGAGCACAGGTGGCAAAAGTCAAACACAATTAACACTCAGGTGTCACCGGTTGAACACAACAACTCAAAATTTATCATACTTGTGGCTAATGATGTGAGGGTACATACAAGCCAGATCACTGGTTTGTGAGGCACTACAATGGTTAGAAATCCAAGAAGAGGAGTTCGTGTGAGAGGAGGTCAAGCAGGTCAAGGTGGTCGAGGTGGTCAGCAAGGACAAAGAACAGTAATATCAGATGAAATCAGAGCTACTGTGATTGACCATGTTCTTGTCCATAGTATGACAATGAAGGAGGCCAGACTAAGGGTACAACCAAACATCAGTAGATTCACTGTGTCTACCATAATCCGAAGGTTTAGAGAAGAGAACAGGTAGTTACCTTTTTCAACATCATAGTATGTAAATGTTGACAACAATTACATATGTACAATGACTGTACTATATACTGTACCACAGTAAACATGTTTCGGTACATCACTGTGCCAGTGTACTGTAGTTTTGTAATGGAGGGTTAGTCTGACTGTTTGTAGGCCTATTCCATGTATGTATTTTTGTAAGTGCATGTTCTCTTTTTGTAGAATTGAAAGACTACCACATGGGGGTGGTAGGACATCTATGTTCTCCCCACACCAAGAGACCCTAATTGTCGATATGGTTTGTGAGAACAACACCATTAAACTGCGTGAAATTCAGCTGAGGATCATTGAGGACCATGTGCTTTTTGAGGGTATCAACAGTGTCAGCCTCTCTACTGTTGACCGTGTCCTCAAGCGCAACAGACTGCGCGTGAAACAGCTGTACAGAGTGCCCTTTGAACACAACTCTGATAGACTCAAAGAGCAAAGATTCTAGTATGTACAGGTTGGTATATATCCAGACACATAAATGTTGGTTACTGTAAGTAGTGATTTGCTGTAGTTGGCCTACATCACTTACAAAAATGTATTTAATATATTTCTACAGAGAGTTTTGGAACTGGATGCAATGGAAAAACTCCATGAATACATCTACATGGATGAAGCTGGATGGATGAAGAAGGAGAGGCCGTAGTGTGATGTTGATTGTTGGTGTCCCTGGGCAGCGTGGTGGCAATGTCACATTGTGTGCTGCGATCAGCAATCATGGTGTTGTCCACTATCATGCCAACCTAGGGCCCTACAACACTCACCAGCTCCTCATCTTCCTCAATCACATGCGAGATGTTCTGTTAGAGCAGCATGATGAGCAGCCCATCTATGTTGTTGTTTGGGACAATGTGAATTTTCACAGAGGCCTCCAGGTTAGGGAGTGGTTCAATATGAACCAAGGTTTTATCAATCTTTGCTTTCCACCGTACTCCCCTTTCCTGAACCCCATCGAAGAATTCTTCTCCTCATGGCGGTGGAAGGTATATGCATGCCAACCTTACACCAGGGTAAATCTCCTGCAAGCCATGGAACTGGCCTGTGGTGTCATGGAGGTGGAGGCATGTCAAGCCTGGATACGGCATGTCAAGGTTTTTTTCCCCCCATTGCCTGGCCAGAGAAAATGTGGCCTGTGATGAAGACAAAGTCCTGTGGCCTGACCCAGTACGGAGAAATGATGCTGTGGCGGAGTAATGCACTTCTTTTCTTTGTACTTCATTTTTATATTTGTGTACTTTATTTCTACGTACAAGTGCTACATGTAAATGCACAGGATTTGTTTTTTGGCAAATTCTCTTTCCTATGTACAAGTGTTAGAAATGCCCAGGTATTTTGTTTTGCAACATGCATTTAGCCTGAATAAACATTTTTTTCTACCGCTTCATGTCCTGAGCATTGTGTTTTCCTTTTTTCTATGTAGTGTTTAGTGACTACTCAGAGTATATAATTTAGATTTGAGGCATGATTTGACGGCATAGTTCAGTTTTGAGCACAGATTGAACTGTTTTGGGGTGAAAGTTTGGTTTTGCAAGAAGAGTCAGAGGTTTTGTGAATGTAGCTTGAAAATTGGGTTGTGTGTTCACAGTTTGGGGAAAAGGAGAGCAGCTTTCCAGGAATGTGTCTTAGCAGTCGTGAAAAACTGTAATTGGGTGGTAATTGAGCTAATGCTGTGCTGTGTGTGAGTTAACAATATTGACTGCTAGTGCTTTCTAAGTGACCACATGGTGTCAGCACTGACAAATATAGGGATTTGTGTGTAGAATTTTGCAGTAACAGTTCACCACATCTGACTCATGTGGTAAAGCAGGGGCATAGTGTTCATAGTTCAGGGAAATGGGTGTGCTTTTTGGAAAGTGGCATTATGGTTCTGAAATTTGGGTTCACAAGATTGGTTATAGTGTTTAAGCAATCAAGAAAAACTGTAAACAAGTGTCATGAGATAATAATAAAATGCAAAGACTGGTAACAGTGCTTAGAACCATAAGGCAACAGATTTAAAAACACTGTGGGAAACAAGCTAGACCAGGGGTGGGCAATCTCAGTCCACGAGGGCCGGTGTCCCTGCAGGTTTTAGATGTGTCCTCGAACACAGCTGATTTAAATGGCTAAATTAGCTCCTCAACATGTCCTGAAGTTCTCCAGAGGCCTGGTAACGAACTAATCATGTGATTCAGGTGTGTTGACCCAAGGTGAGATCTAAAACCTGCAGGGACACCGGCCCTCGTGGACTGAGATTGCCCACCCCTGAGCTAGACTCTGCCTGTGACTCACTCTTTGTTCTCTCTTCCTCTTTCCATGCCCTCATCTGATCTATTATGTATGGCTCGAAGTGGCTTAAGTACCATAACGTGGTAAGCTCTAATATTTACCAGTAAGGAACCACCACACACACTGCAATGGGGTACACAAGATTTATTTTTTCCCTCCGAGTCAAACTACTGGCTGAAGACACAACTCTGGCCAAGAATCCAAGGCCCAAAGCCACTGCAGTCAGGGTTGTTAGCCTGGTTACAAACAGGGCAAAGGTCGTCAACAAGCAGCCAAAAAGATATCAATCCTGCATCTTCCTCAGAAAGGCTTAACGACACCAGGCCTGAAAAGGTGGGTGGCAATTGCCACCCACCTTTTCAGGCCTGGTGTCGTTCGAGGGTGGGTCTCCACACCAGTTCCTGGGGCTTCCACTCTCGAGCTGAAACTTCCCTAAAACTTGGCCAGTTTCCTTTCCATGGGCACAGAGAGTCTCCAATACATTGTTTTTCTCCCAGCAGATCCACATAAATCCTAATGAAAATGAGTCCTCCCTCCAACATCATCAGATTATTTTAAAAGCAAAACCAGGCCAGGTTAAAAATCCTTTCCTTTAAAATGTGCACACTCCATCCTGGAGTCTCCAGGCTTCCCTGCTGCAACAGTGTCCTTCTAAAAAAAAAAAAAACCCAACAACCTTCCCTTCCCCTTTCCTCTCCCTTTTATAGAGAAGGGCTCCAATCCCTCCCAATCAGCTGCTCCCTGTACTCAACTCCAAATAGCTGGCAGCTAGTGATGTGTCGGTCGCGAACGAAATGGCTCTTGGAGCCGGATCCTTATCGCGAGCCATGGTTTTTGTTTTGTTTTTTTCCTTCTCTCACCCTCTCTCTCGCACTTTTTTTCCGCTTCACTCCGCATGCGAGCCTTGTGCTTTGCGCTGGGCAGAGGGGGGAGGGGCGGTAGTTACACTCGCAGTAGCACAGGAACAGAGCGGGAGGGAGAGACGGGGAAAGAGAGCCAGGGACAACAATGCCACATTAGAAAGGTATAGTAATCATCCACAACTATTTTCAGTTGCGGATGATAAAGGATTCAGAAGGTTTATTCATGCAGGCCCATATGACAGAGAATGTGCATCTTCTTTTTGTTTTCATATTTTAATTTATATTTAATTGTGTTGTGGTTTGCAGTGTTTTGTGTTGTTTCATTTTAAATTTGTTTAAAAGGAAAAAGCTGAAAATTTAAATAGTTAAAAGTTGAACTGTGAATAGTTGGTTTTTGTATTATATGATTTATTTATTACATTTTATGTGGAGTGAATAAATAAAAGTATATTTACGGTGGCCCCTAGAGACAAAGCAGCACACAAACTTCAAAACACCTATGAACTCTGAAGCACGTAAAAACTCCAAAATGCATAAAAACTCCAAAACACGTACAAAACACAATGGAGTGCTCCAGGATGCTCTGTTGAGCTTTTGTTACCTAGAGGCTACACAAGCCAGCAAGTACCAACGACTGGATTTGGTGTGTAGTAGTAACAGGTAAATGAACTTTTTTTTTTTTTTAAATTATTTGAATATATATGAGTGCTTGTGTATAAATACACAAACAATGCACATATGCTTTCAATTGTGTAATTTAAGTGATCTAGGTAGCTCTGCTTTGGAAGTTCAGTTAACGCTAGAAATGTGTTTTGGAGTTTGTACGTGTTTTGTCTCTAGGGGCCACTGTATATATTTATATATAAACATATATAAATAAAACCACTTTTTTTTTTACATTAGTAATTCCTTTTGTGCATAATTTTATATTATTGTTAATAATAAATTAATTAAAGCAACAAAACAACCCGAAGAGCCGGTTCGGAGCCGAAAGAGCCGGCTCTTTTTAGTGAGCCGAGCCAAAAGAGCCGGTTCTCTAAAAAGAGCCGGAAATCCCATCACTACTGGCAGCTGGACTAGAGTAGAATCTCCACTCCCACATGGGTGTGACCCACACCTCACACAAGACACACACAAAAAACACCAAAGAATGCAATTAATTAAAAAAAAAAAAATCTAAAGTAATGCCAACCAAAATGTTTAGTGGGGGATTCTCTCCATTCTTTTCCACCATGCTATACTCTGCAACACACCTACTATAGCTCCTAGTTCAGAGACTGCTAAGCATGATGCTGCTCCTAATAACTGTTTTGTTTCCCCGCCACTTTGTCTAGAGACTCTTTGAAGGGCTCATTCCAAGGTCTGTCATGCTTTTGAGACTGTTAAATCTACTGCTCCTGTGATTGCTCCTGACCTCCTCACTCCTCCACCTGTTCCAGCTCCCAGGGGAGCTCGGGCCCAGCTTCCCCTGCACCCATTGCAGTTCCTCAGGTGAGGGACCCTGAGGCCCAGCTGGTCCCTGCTTCAGTTCCCAGGCAGGCTGAGGCTCCGTTTGTCCCTGTACCTGTACCTACTCAGGTGGGGATGGCGGACACCCAGCCATTACCTGTGCCTGTCCCGCTTCCCCAGGTGACCCAACTGTGACTCTGCCGACTACTGCACAGTGTTGGGAAGGTTACTTTTAAATTGTATTCCACTACAGATTACAGAATACATAGCCCAAAAAGTATTTTGTATCATATTCCATTAAGTTACTTAATGAGAATAATGTATTCTGAATACTGTGGATTACTTAATATTATGGCACACTGAGGAATCTTAACAACAAAGCATCCACACAGACATCAAGCTTAGTGTTCTACCCCCAAACAGAGAGGGGAGCTCTTTATTGAACACTTCCCTGTACTACACTGTGCGTCAGAGGCTCAATAACTACAAGCCTGAACTCACTCATGGTACTACATTCTTTCCATCAACAATAACTGTCATTGAAATTATACTGCAGCATCAACAAGAACAGTTAAGAGAACAGTTAAGAGTCACGTAACCATAAACAATAAACAGTAAATATCTTAAAGAGCAACATATATTCCCAAGGCATGATGGGAGATAACGAGCCGCTCCCAACATGCCACAATATATTGTCATGCTTTTTACAACTACGTGAATGTACTATTGCTGTGTGATTTATTATTATTACTGAAGGCTACTCGCCATACCTATACCAATTAGATTCTTCAAACTTAACATAAATTGAGTAACAGTGGGTGGACATTAGGTAAGGCTGCACTTTTTCCAGTGATCTTGTATAGAAAACTATTTCTGTATCAGTAATATGTTTTCTTTTTGTCTGTTAATAATCACGTGGAACAGCACCTGATTATTTGTAGCTAGCAGGTTGTTAATGCTGTCCATCAAGTCTAAAAACAGCATATTAATAAATGGAGATCCTGAAGGCTCCTTCAAAAATGATCAGATTATATTTTAAATATTTGTTCAATTCTCTTCCAAACCCCAGCTGTCTATTGTAAGTTTTGAGTGTTTACTAATATAAATAATATATAAAAGCATTCTAACATCTCAGTTGTTTGTTTGTTATTCAGGCATATATGTATACTATTTTTATTAAGAGAGATTAAGCTTGTGTTTCTGTCATGTAGTGATTGTGCTTAACTGTATGAAGCTTATTATGAAACAGATGATATGTAAAAGTGAATTTTGCCAAAGTGCTTAAGATACTTTTTTAAATTGTCTTTTTTTTCTTAAAGAAATCTACTACATCATGTGTAATTTTTTTTTTATGTCATCTGTAATTTCCATTGCAAATTCTAATCACACTTAAATTAAGAGGGGATGGCAGTAAAAACTCCAGAACTGTGATGTCATCAAGTACACTGCCGTCCCAATTGTAGAACGATCGCGCTGCATTCTCTGGAAGTCTGTACTCCTGTGTGAACTTACGAAGTCCGGACTCGTGAGAACACGAGTACGTACTCGCGTACTTGAGTATTTAGAAACGGCCTAACAGTCTGCAGTCTGTGAACTAACCTCAAGTAACGCCAGCTAACAATGTTAGCTCGGTGGCGAGTATCCTTCATTAATAGTAATATAAAATCACACAGCAATAGTACATCGAAGATACTGAAGTTTCGCCCATCCCATTCTTCTCATGAAGTGTTGTTGGAGTTTCCAAGTAAAAAATGCATTCCTGCCTGTGCACTGCTTGCTCTGGGTCCATTGTGTAACTGACGCCACCAACATTAACAGCACGCTTAATTTAAAGCCTCCTATTGTGTGTTTTGTAATACAGAGAAACTGTATTAATCCCAGATGGAAATTCAGTTAAAAAAAATTTTAAAAAACAATCGAGTTGTACTCAAACCCGGGCCACGCCGTCCCTGCAAGAGGTCAATGCCTCTTCAGGTCCTGCGCCGTCAGTCGGTTATTGAAGTATTTCGTTGTTGTCTAAAAACAGCTTCCTGCTGTAGCTGATAATGAGGATAAAAAACATGACGTAAGCAGCTGTAAAGCAAAAGAGGAGATGCTAATACTCTTCATAGAGTTTTAGATGATTATTTGTCTATGAATTACTCCTGTCCTTATTTACGTATATATTTTTTTTTATCATGCTGTTCACAGTGGGTTTGGCAGGTGAGGTGTGTATTTGCTCATACTTGTTGAGCTGCTGAAAAGTTGCATTTGACATAACCTCCCAGTTCATTCACATCACAGCCCACTTTAACTTCAAAACCTTATTACAGGTCATCCTATTGATGAATGTATGCACCATATTTTCAATTACCGTCTATTCATTCTGATGGATTGTGAATAAATGAATGAATGTTGGAGAGAGCACTCTAACACAAGAAAATCCAAAAACAAACAAGAAAAAAAGAAGCAAGCAGTAGACAATCATCAGGTTAATGGCAGGTCAAACAATACAGAACAAGAATGACACAGCAACAGGCAAAGACAAGGAATCCCAGGGAAGCCTAGTTTCATGGTCCGGATGAGTGGCATTATTTTTCCGGCAGTTTCGTGTCACCTCCCGTGGGCGGAGTTGACCTATTTTCCTCTCTGGAATTGCACCTGGAGCTCATTATCGTGTCAGTATATAAGGCCAGCGCTGACTACTACTCTTTGCCAGATTGTCTGCGACCCCACGTTAGTTCTTGGCTCATTCGTGTCTTGGATTAAGTTTTGTACTGTTTCTGAGCATGTGCTTTTCTGTCTCCAGTCAACTCCACGGATCATTACTCACCTGTTGCCTGCAGCTGTTCATAGTCTGGACCGCTGGTCTGCTCGCAAATACTTATGCCACGTCAGTCTCTGCACGGACTCCAGTTTCATTCTCACCTGCCTGCCTCTCGGCCAACTCCCTTGGATTTCTGGAATTGGATCATATCATATCTTCACACTCACCCGGACCGACTACATCTTTCCCTTCCCTCCCTGGTCACGCCTCCAACTGAAAACAAGTAAGCAGCTAAAAGAAACACACAGGAGTTTTTGCCAGTGAAACTTTCGCTTCACATCGCAGTAACATCTCTTTTTCCTCTGTTACAGAGTTTCTGACCTCTGGCCTATAACCCACCTAATCATGTCAGCCCTATGAATTACTTCCTGGAACCCTGTTGCATAATCATGTCCACTCCACTCAAGTTCATGTAACCTGTGTTCATTAGCCACTGACCCCAGCTCTTGTTCATGTTTATGGTCTGTTCCGTTTAGCCTTAGTTTTACACATTTGTAAATAGTATTGCCTCACAGTTGTATATAGTCCCCTCACTAAATCCCCTGTAAATAGCTTCCTGCTCATCTTATTATTGGCTGTGTTCTCTCGTCACGGTAAATACATTATTTCACTTCACGCTTCGAGTACCTGTGTGTTGAATCTGTGCCTTGAGTGCACTCTGCCTGACGGCCTCCAGCCATGACACCTAGGCAATTCTGAAGAGAGGAAAGAATATCAATAAAAGTTCCAAAGGGGGCTAACAAGAAAATATATTACCAGGAAACATGACCATGAGAGATATACATTGTTGAGTTAGAATGGGCAGATTCTCCAACCTTTAATTTCTGATTTGTCGGATCTTGAACCTTTTCATTTAAATTTTACTGACTGATGTACCTGGAGAGGTGTGAGACATGTTTATGTATTGGAATCACCTTTATGCAATGAGATGACAGGAAAAGTGATGTAACTACCATCATAGAAGGCAGCTGCATCTATAGGCGTTGGGATCCCTGGCCACTGCTCCTCAGTCTAGTATAAGCAGTTGCACACTGTTGAGATCTCACATAGATGGGTATTCCTGATAATAGGTGAAAGAGCAAGATATATCAGATATATCAGATATATGAGATCCTCTGGTGCATCGACCTAACTGGGGGACTCTTCAACTGGCAGGGAGGTTGTTCCATCCTTGCAGAAGTCCACTCTGCAGGTGGGGGAGAGACACAGGAGAGGTGGAGAATAAACCTAACCTGGGTGTCTGTTGTCTTGTGTAGTCTGGAGATGATTGAATGTTGGGGTGGGTATAGTTTCCTCTGCGGTGGGGTGGGGTGGGCTTCCCCAGGTCCTGTGGGGCTTAGCGGTGCTGCTGCCGTGGGCCCCGATCGGGATGGGCCTGGGCTCCCTTGCCTTGGTGGGTACTAGAGGACGGGGTGCCTACTGGGGTCAGCCGAGGAGCTGGCCCTAAGGAGGGGCATCTTGCCCCTCCTTCTTTTCCTCCCCATCCCGGCTGCCTCCCTCTTCCCGCTCCACCACACCCACCCACACAGGTAGGGCCTTGGGGTGCGGGTGTGTCACCAGGGTGCAGGGGAGGCATTCCCCCCCCCTCTGTCCCCTTCTGGCCACCTGTGCCTCAATTTTATTTCACAACTTAGACATCCTCCCTTGTTTTAAATGCACTTTAGAACAACACGCAGCAACACTACACACGAGCGGGAGGAGGGAGGTATGGGGTCTTCACACACCCCGTTCTCTACTAGCCATCGGGCGGGGGCTGGGAGGAGGTGTTGGCTGTCCGATTGGCCTCCCTGCTGCTGCGGAGCCTGGGGCGGTCTGCTTGCCTCCACCCCGGGGAAAGGGTCACATCTCTTGGGTCTGGTGCCGTTTCCCCTCTGGGGCGAGGGTACCTGGACCCAGGGCATAGAGTATGTTTGGGGAGTATGATTGTGTGTACATGTCTATGTATGTCTATCCCTACGTTGGGTGAGTGCTGAGTGTTTGTATATGTGTGCATGAGGGTGGGAAAGCATGTTTATGTCTGTGTGTGCCTGTTTGTCTGTGTCTATATGTCAGGTCTGGTCTTAGACTCCACCTCCTGGTACTCCCAGGCCCTCCAAGTGTGGAGGCCTATCTCCCCTCACCACACCCTGCTGGTAGCTGATGCCCTCAGGGGTTGGTGCATTGGTGGTTCTTGGTGTCCGGGCTGGGCGCTCAGGTATGCACCGCTCACTCCCGGTGGCTACTTGGCGGGGCCCGATGCCTGTTGCTCGGTCAGGCCTCTTCCGGGGCAAAGGGGGCCCTCGGGCCTCCGGCCTCGGGGCCTGCAACTCGGTTCACTCTGGCACAGCTGGCTGCCGGCAGAGCCGGCGGCACGCCGGTGCAGCCCCTCTGGCTTCTGCTCCGTGGCTACTGGGTGACCCCTCGTCTGGGGATCTCCTCAGCCCTTCCCAGGAAGGTGGCACGGATGCCCCTCCGGTGGTACTCCTTGGGCTCTCGCACTCTGGGTCCTCTGGATGTCTGGAGCCTGGATCTCCTCCATGCCTGCTTCATGCCCTGGGGGACGGGGCTATGGCCCTCCACACCCTCTAGCAGACCGTTACATGGGAAAACCTTTTGTATACAAGCGCGTTGATCCACACAGGTGTGCACACGGGTGTTCACTGTTCGTAGACATAAACTACACCTTTCTTAGCTGCTACTTCAAAGCACATTGTGCGCTGTCTGTCCTGCGTGCTGCACAACAACTTTCAATATTTAGTATTTACTGCTGTTCACACTCAGCTAGATTAACGTGATGGTGTTGTGTTTAGTATGTTGCTTTGTTTTTGTTTGGTTTTTTTTGCTTGTCTTCTCTTTTTTTTCTCTCAACAGGTGATCCAGGAGATTTTTTTTTTTTTCTTTCTTTGTCTTTATAAGTGCCCTTTCTCACTGTCCCTTTTCCTTCTGTTTTTCTTTTCCTTCCTCTCTTTCTTTCTCCCTTTCCTATCCCCCAGTCATGTCTGTCCCATCTGTAACAACTGAAAATAAAATAAATAATAACAACAAAGTTTGATCAAATGGACCAATACGGCAATGCCATGATGATCCATTTGGCAAAATAAATCCATTTGGTATCCTTGTTGGTCTTCAGACAACAATTCTGACGGCTTAAGAACCAAATGGGACAGACACAAAAAAAAAAAAAAAAAAAAAAAAAAAAATATATGAGATCCAGACTGTCCTCTTCTGTTAAAACCAGCAAAAATAATATGTTAAAAAGAATAATAATAAAACAATAACAACAACAACAAGCTGCAGCCGACATAAAGTGGAAAAGACTGCTTATACCTTCATATGGGTTTCGGGAGAATATATTTACTTTTACCTTGTAAAGATTGTGTCCAAATATGTTTTACACAAGGTTTATGTAAAGCAGCCTACTTAGGTTTGAAGCACAGTTCGTCAGTTCTAAATAGGAACCTGAATTATAAGTTTAGTTTAGTTCCCCGTTTGGACTTTGGTCATTATTTTCACGTTGTAGAATACAACAAGGTTGGTGATGAGCAGTGTTGGGACTAACGCGTTATTAAGTAACGCGTTACTAAGTAACGCGTTATTAAGTAACGCGTTACAGTAACTACGTTATTATTGTGGTAACGAGCACGGTAACTAGTTATTATGCCGAAATCAGGAACGCGTTACTCGTTACTGGGATTTAGATAGGCTCGTTATTCGTTACTTCGTGTGGTGGCTATCGCGGAGCTTCCACAAATTCAGTAACATTAGCAAGTGGTGGAAGCCAGCAGGTGGATGAGGGAAGGGTCGGCAGGAGGAGGAGAGAGTCGAGGCGGCCGCCGATCCAAGTGTCAGGTGAACTGAACTTCAGGTAAGAAGTTATGAGCTGCAGTCTCTCTGGGTCAGATATAAACCAAGTTTAGGTGGAGTTTATTTTCGTTATGCTGACTTTTTTGTACTGGGTACTAGCTAGCATGACGGAGTTTCTATACAGCTGGGTGGGTGCTATGATGTTACTGATGTTGAACTTTATTTTGTTCATAAGGTTAATTATTAGGGTTGCCAACCATCCCGTAAAAAACAGAATCGTCTCGTATTCAGAGAAAATATTTCGCGTTTCGTATTGAGGTGAAAAGGAACGCGATTTGTCCCGGACTTCAGCTACAATGAAAAAGACACAAAGCTGAAGCTGCACAGCTGCCTCTTTGTCTCACTCTCCCCCCTCCCTCTCCTGTTTCTACGTCAATCATGAAACTGATCAGTGATCAGCTGATCGGCTTTTCTCTCTTGCTTGTTTATCTCCCACTTTGCGCCAGAAAGAGGAAACCAGCGGATGTCGCGTTAAACAACAGCAGCACGTTTAAGCTTGATCAGCTGTTGTTAGAATTTATTTAATATTAATTTCTAGTATCAGCTGATGTTTGCTGGAGCCACAGCTGTAAAGCTGCTGGTCATGATGTTGGTTTGGTTATCTGGTGAGAGGGAAACATGCAGATGAAACCAGGAGATGTCCTTACTGAATCATCAGAGCTGAACAGGTGATGTAGAAACAGGTTTACCTTTTAGGTGACATGAATGAGTTGAAGGGAAGTTATGAACTGTTTCTGAGAGACAAATAACACCAGGATCCTTTTCTTATGTAGCTGACAGCTGGTAACTGTGCAGGGGCGGATCTAGCAAAGTTATGCCAGGGGGGCCAGGTAGGGCATTAACAGGGAAGGGGGGGGGACAAAGAAATACTTTTCTTTATTATTCTCATTTAAAATGTCAAACTTTTAAAAAATAATTATCTGAGTCTTACAACAAACAATTGATAGATTGATACATATATACCATCAGAACAGTGTACATCACTGTCACAACAGCGTTTGTTTTCATTCAAAGACTTTATGATTTTTCCTATAATGGTGGGCCGGTCTCTAGTCAAAATGCCCAGGCCAATTTTTTGTCCCAGTCCAGCCCAGTATGCAGCTCATCTGCAGTGTGGTGTTACCGACATCTTCCTATTTGGAAGGCAGAATTTTCAATTTCTGAGTACAATCGAAAGCACCAAGACTGCAGTTTTCGTGTTGGATGTAAAAAGCGCACATGACACTGTGACGTAGGCTAGAATTTACAGAAGCAACACATTAACGAGAGAATTCTGAGTAAAACCAAAGTTACTTTCCCTAGTAACTAGTTACTTTGAAAGTAACGAGTAACTTGAAGTAACTGAGTTACTTTTGATAGAAGTAGCTAGTAATGTAACTAAGTTACTAATTTAAAGTAACTTACCCAACACTGGTGATAAGTGGGTAAGGTGGTCTGTGAAGACGTGGTTGTATTAGTAAATGGGTCACACAGAGAGGTCTCTAAACAGGATTGTGACCCATTTATCTATTTTAAACCTTCAGATTAAGAACATTGTGATGGAAATGAAAAAACACTAGCAGGTATAGATTAATTCAAATACATTTCATCTATGTAGCGGTGCACTGACAGCAGCCATCATTCCACAGTTTTTAAATTTTCTTTAAAGTATTTTGTATGGCTATGCGTGAGTACTGTTATTATTTCACACATAGAAACAGAACATCATTACATGAGAACCAGTCTAGACCAGACAGGCTTCCTGCTTACGCTTTGATGTAATACAAAATTACAAATCTCTAGTACAAGCGTTTGCAGAATCAACCGCTGTCACCAACTTGACTATTTGTCATCAAAAGGTTGCTTTAAGTAAATTAGTCACGTAGTTTATCACACTTCCCAAGGAAATGTTGTCATCCATAAACAAGAAAAAACTGACATTAATCTCTGCTTTTCTAAAATCACTATTATATTTTATTATTATGTGTGATAATGTAGGTACAACGAAGAACAAAAGTGGATGGAGGGATCACCAATGTCTATTGAGGAGCAGTGGCCAGGGATCCGAACGCCTATAGATGCAGCTGTCTTCTATGATGGTACTTACGTCACCTTTCTGTTTCAGCCCTTTAAAATGTCAATTTCTCATAAAAAGAAATTCAATCCAACAAAATTTACAGTCATTTACACTAACACTTGATATTTTTCTGCTCCTTGGCTGTTTGACTCTCAGATTAATAGAATATCTTCTCTGGCCAACTGTGACTTGGATATAGACATAAAGTGTTTTTTTTTTAAGTATATAATGTATAAAGGGTTTTAACCAAGGCAGTACTATCCAAGGTACTTACTCCTTTTCATTATGAATACTTTTGAATGCACTGTATGCCACAATGACTCCAACTTCAAACGCGTGCTCTCCATCAGCCACGTTAATGAGCTGCTGGAATGTGAAGTACAGGAAGGCAATGAAACAGTGACAGAGAGGAGATGAGTGAAGTAATGCTTCTCCTGGAAATTGACGGTGCTGTGCATGCACACACAAAGTTTTTCAGAATCTATATTCAGTAATGACCACAATGTATCTCATAGAAAATAGAGAAGTGGTTGGTGTGTGGTTAGTCTTACCTCAGTGTGTAATGCAGTGATGTAATATTGGAATTTGTACAGTTTTTGTGATTTGAAATGTGTGTTTAATTTTAAATCTCTCTATACAAACATCAACATGTGATATAAAGCAAATCAGCCAAATATAAAATTTATTTTAAGCTTCCATCAGAGTGATTTATTTCTTACTTAGCAAAGAAAAATTGACATTTTCCTGATTAAAAAAACTTTGCTTTTCTGTTAAAACATATTCACTATGTGTGTGTGTGTGTGTGTGTGAATGTCTCTTTTTACTGCTGTTGCCTAATTTACCTGAGGCTGAACATTACTTTATAAAGTCAAAACTATTCATCTCTGTGTCCAGTATGGTGTAGCACTGACAGAAATGTAGTTTGCCTATAACACTGACACATAGTGGTTGGTGGATAATTACAGGTAAGGTGGAAAATAACCACCTGCAGTTGACTCACAGAAAAAAAAAGTTTCCAGTTTCCAAAACTTTGTGCGGTTGGGCACTATTGAATGTGTAGAATAAACTGACTTTAATGTTTTTGTAACAGAAATGATGACAATGCCAACATTAATAATCCTTTCCTGTATGTGATGTGCAGCACTTTAAACCCTCCGAGACCAATTCCTGGCAAAATACTTCTTTTCATTTGGAATCATGTTGGATCATGCAAAAAACAAAGTGTGTATAGTGAAAAAAAACCCTTTCAATTCCTCTATGCAGTGTTTGACAGAATATTAGATTTATGTTAACACATCTCCTCCGTGAATCGCTACCTTATCGTGGTGGAGGGGTTTGTGTGTCCCAGGGATCCCAGGGGCTATGTTGTCTGGGGGCTTTTTCCCCCTGGTAGGGTCTCCCATGGCAAATTGGTCCTGGGTGAGGGACCAGACAAAGAGCGATTCAGAAGACCCTTATGAAGAGAATATCGAGGGAACAGTTTACCCTGCCCGGATAGGGTTACCGGGCCCGCCCTGGAGCCAGGCCCGGGAGGGTGCCCGAGGGCGGCGCCTGGTGGCCGGGCCTTAGTCCATGGGGCCCGGCCGGGCACAGCCCGAAGAGGAGACATGGGCCCATCCTCCCGCAGGCCCACCACCCGCAGGAGGCGCCATAGGGGTCGGGTGCATTGTGTGCTGGGCGGTGGCCAGGAGCGGAGGCCCTGGCGGACTGATCCCCGGCTGCCAAGACTGGCAATAGGGACATGGAATGTCACCTCTCTGGTGGGGAAGGAGCCTGAGTTAGTGCGTGAGGTTGAGAGGTACCGGCTAGATATAGTCGGGCTCACCTCTACGCATGGCTTGGGCTCTGGAACCAGTCTCCTGGAGAGGGGCTGGACTCTGTCTCAGTCTGGAGTTGCCCCTGGTGAGAGGCGGCGGGCTGGGGTGGGTATTCTAATATCCCCTCGGCTGGCTGCCGGTACGTTGGGGTTTTTCCCGGTGGATGAGAGGGTTTGTTCCCTGCGCCTTAGGGTCGGGGAATGGGTCCTGACTGTCATCTGTGCTTATGCGCCGAGTGGCAGTTCAGAGTACCCAGCCTTCTTAGAGTCCCTGGGGGGGGTACTGGAAGGTGCCCCATCTGGAGACTCTGTTGTCCTGCTGGGAGACTTCAATGCTCACGTGGGTAACAACAGCGAGACCTGGAGGGGCGTGATTGGGAGGAACGGCCTCCCTGATCTGAATCCGAGCGGTGTTTTGTTATTGGACTTCTGTGCAAATCACAGTTTGGCCATAACGAACACCTTGTTCGACCATAAGGGTGTCCATAAGTGCACGTGGCACCAGGACGCTCTAGGCCGCAGGTCGATGATCGATTTTGTAATCGTATCACCAGACCTGCGACCATATGTTCTGGACACTCGGGTAAAGAGAGGGGCTGAGCTGTCAACTGATCACCACCTGATGGTGAGTTGGATCAGGTGGCGGGGGGGACGCTGGACAGACCCGGTGCACCTAAACGCGTTAGTGAGGGTGTGCTGGGAACGTCTAGCAGAGGCCCCAGTCCGCGAGATCTTCAACGCACACCTCCGGCAGAGCTTCAACAGCATTCCGAGGGAGACTGGGGACATTGAGTCCGAATGGACCATGTTCAGTGTCTCCATCGCCGAAGCTGCTGCATTGAGCTGCGGCCGCAAGGTGGTTGGTGCCTGCCGTGGTGGTAATCCCCGAACCAAATGGTGGACACCAGAGGTGAAGGGAGCCACCAGGCTGAAGAAGGAGTCCTATCGGGCTTGGTTAGCCTGTGGGACTCCGGAGGCAGCCGACAGGTATCGACAGGCCAAGCGGAATGCGGCTCGGGCAGTGGCTGAAGCAAAAACTCGGGAGTTCGGAGAGGCCATGGAAAAAGACTTTCGGACTGCCTCGAAGAGATTCTGGCAAACCGTCAGGCGTCTCAGGAGGGGAAAGCGGTGCTCTACCTGCACTGTGTATAGTGCTGGTGGAGCGCTGCTGACGCCGACTGAGAAAATTGTCAGGCGGTGGAAGGAATACTGAGGACCTCCTTAATCCCACTGACACGCCTTCCGAGGAGGAAGCAGAGTCTGGGGATGAGGGAATGACCCGCCAATTTCCGGGGCGAGGTCACTGAGGCAGTTAAACAACTCCTTGGTGGCAGAGCCCCTGGTGTTGATGAGGTCCGCCCGAGTTCCTGAAGGTTCTGGACGTTGTAGGGCTGTCCTGGTTGACACGCCTCTACAATGTTGCATGGAGATCAGGGCAGTACCCTGGATTGGCAGACCGGGGTGGTGGTCCCCATCTTTAAGAAGGGAGACCGGAGGGTGTGTTCCAACTACAGGGGGATCACACTCCTCAGCCTCCCTGGGAAAGTCTATGCCAGGGTGCTGGAAAGGAGAGTTCGTCCGCTAGTCGAACCTCGGATACAGGAGGAACAATGCGGTTTTCGTCCTGGTCGCGGAACACTGGACCAGCTCTTTATCCTCTCAAGGATACTCGAGGGTGCATGGGAGTTTGCCCAACCAGTCTACATGTGTTTTGTGGACTTGGAGAAGGCATTCAACCGTGTCTGGCCCATTGCTACGGGCCATTCGATCCCTATACAACCGTTGCAAGAGTTTGGTTCGCATTGCCGGCAATAAGTCGGACTCGTTCCCGGTGGGTGATGGGCTCCGCCAGGGCTGCCCTTTGTCACCGGTTCTGTTCATAATTTTTATGGACAGGATTTCTAGGCGCAGCCAAGTGGCGGAGGGCTTTCGCTTCGGTGGCCTCAGAATCTCATCTCTGCTTTTTGCGGATGATGTGGTTCTGTTGGCTTCATCAGGTGAAGGCCTCCAGCTCAAGACTGGAACGGTTCGCAGCCAAGTGTGAAGCAGCGGGAATGAGGATCAGCACCTCCAAATCTGAGGCCATGGTTCTCAGCCAGAAAAGGGTGGAGTGCCCACTCTGGGTCAGGGATGAGTTCCTGCCCCAAGTGGAGGAGTTCAAGTATCTCGGGGTCTTGTTCGCGAGTGATGGGAGAAGGGAGCCGGAGATCGACAGACGGATTGGTGCTGCGGCTGCAGTGATGCGGACGCTGCACCGGTCCGTCGTGGTGAAGAGGGAGCTGAGTGTAAAAGCGAAGCTCTCAATTTACCGGTCGATCTACGCCCCTACCCTCACCTATGGCCACGAGCTGTGGGTAGTGACCGAAAGAACGAGATCGCGGATACAAGCGGCAGAAATGAGCTTCCTCCGAAGGGTGGCTGGCCTCTCCCTTAGAGATAGGGTGAGAAGTTCGGCCATCCGGGAGGGGCTCAGAGTAGAGCCGCTGCTCCTCTACATCGAAAGGAGCCAGTTGAGGTGGTTCGGGCATCTGACAAGGATGCCTCCTGGGCGCCTCCTGGGTGAGGTGTTCCGGGCATGTCCCACCGGGAGGAGGCCCCGGGGCAGACCCAGGACACGCTGGAGAGATTATATCTCTCGGCTGGCCTGGGAACGCCTTGGTGTTCCCCTGGATAAGCTGGAGGAGGTGGCTGGGGAGAGGGAGGTCTGGGCTTCTCTGCTTAGGCTGCTGCCCCCGCGACCCGGCCTCGGATAAAGCGGATGAAGATGGATGGATGGATGTTAACACATCCATTCCAAGAAAACATAGGTGATAGTGTTTAATAACACTAGAACATCTACATACACTGTGATAACTGTTCTGAGCTTCTTAAGTCCAGATACCAAATACCACTGAGAAAACTAATTTTTAAATAATAACAGCTAAGCTGAAAGAAGTAAACCAGCTTTGAAAACTATATTAAAATGAAGTGAATCAATAATAATAATAATAATAATAATAATATTAATAACAACAACAACAACAATAATAATAATAACATTAATAATAATAATAATAATAATAATAATAATAATTGTGGAACAAACACACAAAGAAAATCCTTAAATATATGATTAAATCTGCTTTAAATCAGCTATGAGGTCAATTCTGGAAAAGAAAAAACTGCACGCTTGTTTTCTTTGTTCAAGAGCTTGAAAATATGAATAGTTTTAAATTTTATTTCTAGAATTTTCATAAAGAGGAAAAACAACTTTACCCTGAGGTCACAGAGCTTCTGTGAGCTTCATGAAATCAATTTGATTTTCTTCACACTGTGGGACATGGAGGTCAGATCTGAATAAAAATCAAATGAACTAAAATCTGATTAATACAGATTTTGGGGCTCTTCTAATCTTTCTCTCATGAACAATTTCCTCTGCAAACTGCAACAATGATGCAACATCATTGTTTTGTTTTTTTCATGTAACACTGTCATGAGCAATCACAGCCAGAGTTCCCCTCTTCTCCATAAAAGGATCATTTCTTTAGTCACTGACGGCAGGTAGTTGCTCAACACATCCAAACTCCAGCCTATATAACAGCTTCTCCCAGCACTGAGACACAAGTTGCACACAACAAGAAAGCATGAAGACTTTGACTCTGAGCATTCTGCTTGGTCTGGCAGTAGCAGTTTACTGCATGCCAGTATCTCAGATTACTGGACAAGATGAAAGTTTTGCAAAGGTATGTGTACTTGGCTCTTTTTTATTTTTTGGCATAGGCTGGGGTGGACAAACTTTGTGATTAACTTCGTAATTGTCCATCCCATGTTGTTATTTGTCTTGTTCCTTGAGCTTAAACATGCTGACAGATATTTGAGGGTAAAGCTCTGAATATTTCTCTCTTCCAGAACTACCTGAAGAAATTCTTCAACCTCACAGAGGAGGAGGGTCCAGCTGTCAGAAGGGGCATCAGCCCACTGAACAAGAAGCTGGCTGAGATGCAGAGATTCTTTGGTCTCAAGATCACCGGGTCTCTGGATGCTGACACTTTGGCCATGATGAAGAAGCCCCGCTGTGGGGTTCCCGATGAACAGGTCGCTCGTTTCTCCACTTTTGAAGACAACCTCAAATGGGAGAAAACCAGCCTCACATACAGGTGAATGATCTAAAGATACAACATAACACACAACATGAGAAAATGTGACCACACTAATGATTTTCTTGAATATTTCTTTGTCCTGCAGGATAGAGAACTACACACCTGACATGTCTGTGGCAGAGGTGGATGACTCCATATACAAAGCTCTGCAGGTGTGGGCCAAAGTCACTCCACTGAGGTTCACAAGGCTCTACAGCGGCATTGCTGATATTATGATCTCCTTTGGTCGCTGGGGTGAGTCTAAAACAACATTAAGTAATATAATCACTGAATTTTTTTATTGTATTATTGCACAAGACACGATCATCCCACCTATCTCACCATCTCACCTATATTTTTTAGTGTTTTTTTGTTTTGTTAAGTCTAATACTTCTATCTTCTAACAGAACATGGTGATTATTACCCCTTTGATGGCCCTAATGAAGTTCTCGCCCACGCCTTTCCTCCCGGTCCTGGCATCGGAGGGGATGCCCATTTTGATGAAGATGAAACGTTCACGTTCCGCTCAAGCACAGGTAAGTTTGTTTACTTTTAAGAACTGTGGTGTTCAAATTACTCTGAGTTATCCTAAGCTGTAACCAATTCTGTGTTTTCTACTTCAGGCTACGTCCTCTTTATGGTTGCTGCCCATGAATTTGGTCACTCTCTGGGCTTGTCTCACTCCGATGACCCTGGTGCTCTCATGTACCCAGTGTACTCATACAGTAACCCTGACACTTTTGTTCTTCCCCGGGATGATGTTAATGGCATCCAGTTCCTCTATGGTGAGTGCTAAATTCTTTTTTTTTCTTTTTAATTAAAAATATTTGACTTGACCAAAATCTTAAAAGAACCTGTGCATAAATAATTTTACGACTTACAACAATGTGATATTTATTAAATTACCTCCAGGTCCAAATCCAGATTCCGTTGAGCCTGGACCTACAGCCCCCATTACTCCTGATGCCTGTGATTCAACAATGGTTTTGGATGCTGTTGCCACACTGCGAGGAGAAATGCTCTTCTTCAAGGACAGGTATCACAAAATGAATGCTTGAATATCTGAGTGAGAAATCTCTCATAGCAGAGCTGGCTTCTGACATTGGCTGATTGATCATTTACATTAATTTACATTTTGTGCGTGTGTTCACAGATTAGTGTGGCGCAAACACCCTCAGTTCAGCACACCTCAGCAAACTCTCATCGCAAATTACTGGCCCGATGCCCCTGTTAAAATTGATGCTGCTTATGAGAACCAACAATCAGATCATGTCTTACTTTTTAAAGGTATGCTTTCCCAGTGTCCACCTAATGTCGCACTTTTTTCAAGTCAGCATTTTTGTGCCTTTACATAGATTTACTATAAAGTCTACTTCTTGTTTGTTCACAGGTCATAAGGTGTGGGCTTTCAGCGGCTATGATCTTGTAAGTGGCTATCCTAAACCAATATCCAGCTTTGGTCTGCCCAAAACAGTGAAGAAAGTTGATGCGGCCCTCTATGACGAACAAAGTGGGAAGACTCTGTTCTTTGTAGGCAGTGAATACTACAGGTGTGTTCCAGTAAGATCTGAGAAAATTAGGCAACCGATTTCCATACGGCAGCTTACTAGTTGTATTACAAATGTTAAATGAATCTAAACACATTTTTCTCTTCCCAGTTATGATGAGGCCACAAAGAAGATGGATGAGGGATTCCCCAAACAGGTGGATGAGACCTTCTTGGGAATGACCTCCAAAGTGACTGCAGCTCTGCAGCACGGAGGTGAGCAGCAATTCAGCCTTGAGGACCACTGAAACGAGACAATGATTTCTGTTTTTGATATTTCTGTTTTTATCTTTTGAGTTTACATGTACAGCTATTTACAGCTATTTTAAAAATCCCTTATGCAGCACTAACATGTAGCATCTCTGTTCTGCAGGGTACACCTACCTCTACAGTGGACCACAAATGTTTGAGTATGCCATGTGGAGCGGGAGGCTGTACCGTGTGCTGAGGAACAGCTACTTCTTGCCCTGCACCAAATACTAGAGGAGCCAGTTTTCTAAGTTGTTTACAGAAGAGATTGAATGTTACATAAGGCACAGTAAAAAAAAAAGAAGAGAGAAACTGTATTAATATATTTTTGGATATCTAATTTTATCGTTAAACAATTACCAGCAGCTTATGTACTTAATTTTGTTTTTGTTCTGTTAATCATTGCTTCATTTAGGTTTACCTTTTTATTTTGTTTTATTTATGGCACAGTCATTATTTAATTCTTCCACTCGCTAATTGTTTTTGTTGTGTTTTCAAATTTAATTACTGTGACTTTATGTATACAAAAGATCAAATGGAGTACAGTAAAAATAAATTGACATCATCAATAAGCAAATTTTAAGTATGTTACTGTTGTGTTACAATGTTACAACCAAAGGTGGATAAAGTACACACACTGGTAACTTAAGTATAAGTACATTTCTTTTATTTACAAAATACTGCTGCAAAATTGAAGAACTGCTTCTTTACCTCTCATAATCCAAGTATGAAACAAAAAGTAGCTCTTTGGAGGTATTTTTAGATAACTTAAACTTAGTTTGTCATATTATAATAAAAATATACAATAGAAAGGAATAAAAATTTAATTTTAACTTGCAATTAAATTCTTATGAATGTAGGGTAAGTAGAATAAAAGTGATATAGAGATAAATGACTAAAATAAAACAGGAAGTGAGAACTAATGACTGAGTAGTGTTAAATATCAACACTTCACCGAGTTCTTCTGATCCCTCAGAGGCATCTGATGGAAGACAAAACACTGTTCAGTTGACCATTTCACACTTTATTCTCTTACACAATACTTCTAGAAGGAAGCGTCCTGCATGACACGATGCCGCGCATCTCAAAATGGAGTGTGCCCCTAACAGTTTTATTACAGAAGCTCTCTCATTCTAGTCTAACAACAGTGTCTCAGTAACTTTCCACCAAAAGATGGTCCCCTGTTATCTACTTTCTCCCAGGCAAGCGTGAGCGAGAGTCTACAGCATTCTACCCCACAAGGACATGTAGTCTAATGCCTTTATTTTTCAGGGCTGTGTCCACTTAATACTACACTATAAGGTTATATAGCATTTTAGTTAATATAAAGCATAGAATTGAGGCACTTCAAATAATTTAATCCCAACAGTCGGGAAACTCAGACATATGAATGAACTTAACAAAAGGGATTTGACAAATGAGGATGGGCCAGAAATACACTAAGAAAATACATAAAGAAGAAAATATAAACAATAAGCAAACTAAGAATCAGATATTACTAATACATGGAGCGTGAACTTCCACAAACTCAAATACTCAGAATCATGACACCATGAACACCACAGCCGCTGTGATTAAATATGGTAAATGCCTGTATAGCGCTTTAGTTAGTCCCTATGGAACCCAAAGCACTTTACACTACATTCAGTCATCCTGAATGTGTGTGTGTGTGTGTGTATCATTCAGACACAGACACACACACACACACACACCCCGGGGCGCACTAACAGAGGCCCTTTTAGCTCGAAGCCTTACATACTTGAAGGATAAATGTCAAACCAGGACAGTAAACACAAAAGCTCAGAGTATTTAAAAAACAAAATGAACAAAACAATGAAAAAGACTCATGGTACTCAATTACTCTACGTTATCGTATTTTACTTACACTTTTCAGTTGTAGTTGCTGACAATAAATAATATTGATTTGAATAATTAATGATTTTAGTTCAAGATACTGATGAGTATAGGTACCTATTTCTCAAATATTTTGATTCAATTTTAAACAAAAATATTAAGTACATGCAAAGAAGGTATTCTGTGAACCACATACTGAATTTTTTTTTTCAAATAATTACTAAAAGGATATTCATAGATTTTATCAGGCTCATCTAACTTGCATTTTTAGTGATATTTACTAAGCCTCTGAATTACTTTTTAGAGTGTGCCTCTTATTTTCAAGCAAGCTTTAAATAACACAGCGTAAACATACTTTGTTTTGTTTTACATGATGCTTCACAATATGCAAAAACAGAACTTCAGCAGTGATAGATAGCACAGTGATATAGTGGTTAGAGCTACTGCCTCACAGCAAGAAGGTTAAATTTTTAAATCCAGCCTGGGATTTTTTTTTCCTTTGTAGGTACTTCAGATTCCTCCCACAGCCCAAAGACATGCATGGAGTTGGGTTAATTGGTGACGCTAAATAGGTATGAATGACTCTGGTGCCTGACACTGGACTAGATAAGCAGACAAAATACAGCAGCTGCACCTTTGACTTGCAGATATATGTAGCAAACTGCAATGAAAGAGTTGGTGTTTATAGATTCACAGTGACAGGAAACAGCTCACCTCAAATGTCTTAAACCTAAAGTAATGAGCTGTTTTGATAATGCAGTTATTACAAATAGAGATATTTCTGTAAAAATGCAGGAAGTGATAGTCAGAAAATTAAGAAAAATAAGTAAGTAAAATAGTAATAGTAAAATTATCTGTGAGTTTTACACCTGAATCTATTACACCTATATGCTAATGGATAATGATGACTTTAGCATATTATTATGCTTCATATGTAGCATATTTAAAAAATAAAATAATTAGCATATTTAACCCTATAGCTATAGTTAGTGCACAAGCATGCTAACGTTTGCTAATTTGCACAAAACACAAATGACATGTCAGCATTGATGTGATGATGGAAGGTCACAGGATCACCAAAAATATTAGTCAAATAAAATTCATTCTGAGCACTTTTATTCGCATTAAGTACTAATTATTTCATAATGGAAGTGGCTGAACTACAGTAAAACCATATAAAAAAAAATACACCGTAGTACTATTGATAGAAAGATTCTGAAAATATCAGCTTTGATTTTGAATTCTGTGATCATTAGTGCATTGGTCTTAGCTTTGTAAATAGTTTGCAAGTGAAAACAAGGATTTATCACTAAAGCTAGTCAAGTGTCTTTTATTTGGGCATGGCAATTCTTCACCAGGCTTGGAAAGTTTATTCGTGTTAATCCTGTTGCTACGACCCATTTCCACACAAACACTAAGCAATGGTCAAGGCATCCCTTTACAGCAGTCAAAGTGGAAAAAATATGTGCATGGGGGTGAGACTGACTTGAAAGCTAAATAGAATCAGTTTGCAAATATGGATGGCACTGTGGTGGAGTCTGAATACTTCCATGGTTTTCTTAAGCTGTTTCTGGTCAGGTCTACTGAAAATCATTAACGCAATGCTTGGGACTTCCAGTTAATCAATCAGTCACTTAAAACAGATTATTATTCATCCATCCATCTTTTTCCGCTTATCCAGGGCCGGGTCACAGGGCAGCAGTCTAAGCAGAGGAGCCCAGACCTCTCTCTCCCCAGCCACCTCCTCCAGCTTGTCCAGGGGAACACCTAGGCCAGGGGTTGGCAACCTGTGCATGTGGCTCTTTAGTCTTTATACTGTGGCTCCACGGGTTTGGAAAAAATTATAAGTATTTAACTGTGTATTTTATTTGTGTTCGTTCTTTTTTAACTTGTAGTTATAAATTGGAAGATTATTGTGATCTTGAAATATAAAAATAAAAGTATATGTTGTTATTTTTCATCGCTCAAAATAAGCATCACACTCGGAGAAACGATACCAGATGCCGTGCATTTATCGAGACTTTCAACCACAGGCAGGCCAAGTATGGATCTTCGGGTCCACATACATATGTGAGCAGCTATTCTCCACCATGAACTATGGTAAAAACAACCAGCCAGCTGTAGCTTTCCAGCTCACAGCTTGACACACACCAACACAACAGCAGAGAGAGCACAGACAGCCGGCGAGGCTTGATTGTGGATGCCGGTCAGGTGCGTCCGCCTCCCCTGCAGCGGCACTGCAGACCACGGCTCACTACAGTTTTTGTTTGGTATATGAATAATTTAAGTTCAGCTTTTTAATTCATTTAAAAGAGACCTTCAACTGGGTGTCTTTCCTTTTTGTTATATTTTTTAAGAGTTCAAAATGTGTTCATTACATAAATAAAATTTAATTTTCTCTGTAGCACTTCATGGATTTCATGAGCAACACACTTTCGGTGTTTATGCAAAGCATAAACGTAAAAAAACCAATAACAGTGTTATCTTCATTTTAGATGTCAAAAAGTATTTGCAGCTCCCAGTATTTTCTTTTTCATGGAAACTGGGTCCAAATAGCTCTTTGAGTGTTAAAGGTTGCTGACCCCTGACCTAGGCGTTCCCAGACCAGCCAAGAAATATAATCTCTCCAGCGTGTCCTGGGACTTCCTCGGGTCCTCCTCCCAGTGGGACATGCCCGGAACACCACACCCAGGAGGCGTCCAGGAGGCATCCTTGTCAGATGCCTGAACCACTTCAACTGGCTCCTTTCAATGTGGAGGAACAGCGGCTCTACTCTGAGCCCCTCCCAGATGGCTGAACTTCTCACCATATCTCCAAGGGAGAGGCCAGCCACCCTTTGGAGGAAGCTCATTTCTGCCACTTGTATACGCAATCCCGTTCTTCCGGTCACTACCCACAGCTTGTGACCATAGGTGAGGGTAGGGCGTAGATAGACCGGTAAATTGAGAGCTTCCCTTTTACACTAAGCTCTCTCTTCACCACGACCGACCGGTACAGTGTCCGCATCACTGCAGCCGCAGCACCAATCTGTCTGTCGATTTCCCGCTCCCGTCACTCGTGAACAAGACCCTGAGATACTTTAACAATCCCACTTGGGACAGGAACTCGTCTCTGACCCAGAGTGGGCACTTCACCCTTTTCCGGCTGAGGATCATGGCCTCAGATTTGGAGGTGCTGATTCTCATTCCCACCACTTCACACTTGGCTGTGAACCGTTCTAGCGCTAGCTGGAGGCCATCACCTGATGAAGCCAACAAAACCACATCATCCGCAAAAACCAGTGATGAGATTCTGAGACCACCGAGGTGAAAGCCTTCCGTCACTTGGCTATGCCTAGATATTCTGTCCATAAAAATTATGAACAGGATCAGTGACAAAGGGCAGCCCTGACCCATCACCCACCGGGAATGAGGCTGACTTATTGCCAGCTATGTGGACCAAGCTCTTGCAATGGTTGTATAGAGATCGAATGGCCCGTAGGAGTGGGCTAAACACCCCATACTCCCGGAGCACCTCCCACAGGACACTCCGAGGGACACGGTTGAATGCCTTCCACAAAACACATGTGGGCTGTGTCCCAATCCAGCGACCGATTATTGTCAGATTATAATGATATATATATATTACAGGGTATATTACAGCAGTGAGCTTGAACTCTGTGTCAAAGATTCAAGTTGAAGTTGTTTATATTTCCTATCACCTTAAATCTTCACTCAAAGACAAGTACCTTTGACAGTGTATATACAGATGTATTATATATAAGAGACAAATATTGTTTGTTTAATATATTGGCATTACATTACATTTGGCTCAATGCTTACATATATGTGTAAAAAGAAAATGTATGAGCTGTGATAACTGTTTCTGATAGAATGAAGAGTAGACTGATATATGAAATATTCCTTTATTGGGTGAGAAAATCAGACCATGTCATAACTGCTTCAAGTCATACAGAATAGATATCAGAGCCGTAAACAGGCTGACTTCTGCTAAATGGGTCAAACTGGGCAGAAAGTACACAAACACATAACATCCTTATAGAATATGATGTAACACTATAGATCAGGGGTGTCCAAACTTTTTTCACTGAGGGCCACATACATAAAAATATAGGAGGGGCTGGGCCACTTACTAGAAATTAGGTATATAACCTTAACTTTAGTGTATTAAAGTTAGAAAAATCACTTAAAAGTGGTCAAATGTGTTATATTGTTGAATATAATTAAAGACAAAACTGCCTTCATCACAGCTTTCCATAAATGGATCTTTATTGATTTATTCAGAAAAAGCTTTGGTAGCTCATTCTCAGAACAGCAGCAGATTTCTTCTTGGACAGAAGATTTACAGCACAGAGAAAAAACAATAAAGGGGAAAATGGGACGGGGACATTTCAAGCTTGTTATTTAAGTTCTTAGGCTTAGCAACACACCTATTAACGTTCGTTTGAAACCGTTATCAACATTAACAGACTGAACTGGACTGAATAACAGGAGTCCATATAATTTTAGTAAATTATTCTGGTGAGTATCAGCTGCGCTGGGTATGTAAATCGGGCCATCCAGCCGCGGTGCTGATCGCCACTCGTGCCAAAAATCCGGACAAATGTCACTTGATCAAGGAGCAGATCTGCATCAGATGAGATCAGCTGACTACGTGTGCGTGCGCTGTGCACAGCGGTGTGTACTCTGTGTGTTAACAAGAAAACGATATAAGAAAGTGGTGCGCAAAAGCAGGGTAGTGACAGAATTGATGCGCATTATTGATATTTGAAGCATGTGTACCTGCACATGCATGCTTATTAACACACGGGTACTGTGGAATATATTTTTTACTCAGCTAAAGCGCCCGTGCTCTCGTCCACTCCCCGCAAAACAATTAGCAGCTGTGCAGTGTCTGTGGCATCGGTGCTCGGATCGCATGCGATGGAGTAAAAATCAAAAGCACAGCTTTATCAGACAGTTGCAGTTTAATGTTGGCTGACGAGTCTTCAGTGCATCGCACAACTGTATTTCTGGACATGCTGACGTTGTTGAAGTCCTGCACTTTTTCCGGGCACATTATTTCGGTGACTTTAACGAGGCATGTTTTATGAGGTCTCCATCTGAAAAAGGCTTGCCATGTCTTGCGATGAGTTGGGCGAGCTCATAGCTGCTATTGGAGTCTTTTCCTGGACAATTTGAGCACGAAAAACATACAGTTGCTGACCCCGCAGGAGAGCTACCCTTTGCTTTAATTTCTGCTCTCGCTCAGCATCAGGATGCATGGGCCTGATGTTTGGTTTCATAATGACGTCGTACATTATACTCTTTCATAACTGCCACAGTTTCAGTGCAGATCAAACAGACACACGTCCCCTTTAATTCTTTGAAGAAATATTCACTCTCCCACCGTGTCTGAAATTTTCTGCACTCACTTTCTACCTTTCGCTTCTTTGGTTCTGCCATGTTTGGTAACTTGGGGGTAAATTTCTTCTGTGATTGTCCTTTTTGGTGGAGCAACTGCCTTGATCAACAGTAGCTCCCCCTGGTGTTAAAACTAAGAAGTGCAATACACTCAAGCAAAAGTTGAAGTGTGGGCCATTTTCTATCCTATTTATAAAATTACTTGAGGGCCAATTAAAAATGGCCCACGGGCCAACTGCGGCCCGCGGGCCGGACTTTGGACACCCCTGCTATAGATCAACTTACCTCAGAATATATAAAGCATATAAACAATTACAGCAATATGATGCAACAAACACAGCAGTACTACTAATCCAAAATACAGCGTGGGCCATTTATATGGATACACCGTAATAAAATGGGAATGGTTGGTGATATTAAAGTCCTGTTTGTGGCACATTAATATATGTGGGGGGGGCAAGCTCCTCAAGATGGGTGGTGACCATGGTGGCCATTTAGAAGTCGGCCATCTTGGATACAACTTTTGTTTTTTCAATAGGAAGAGGGCCATGTGACACATCAAACTTATTGGTAATGTCACAAGAACTTTATTCTTTCATGAGTTATTTACAAGTTTCTGACCACTTATAACATGTGTTCAATGTGCTGCCCATTGTGTTGGATTGTCAATGCAACCCTCTTCTTCCACTCTTCACACACTGATAGCAACACCGCAGGAGAAATGCCAGCACAGGCATCCAGTATCCGTAGTTTCAGGTGCTGCACATCTCGTATCTTCACACTAGGGCTGCCACAAACGATTATTTTGATAGTCGACTAGTCACCAATTATTTTTGCGATTAGTTGACTAATCAGATCATGCATCCATTGAACGTAAAACATACAGCTTATTGCGCCAGCATGCATCTGCTCTTATATAACTATCATTAGCTTACAGCTTTAAGTGTTTAAGGTATGCGCTAAGTAAAAATAAAGACAAGATGATAGTTTATTGAATTTAAATGAAATTTGCAGATTGTTTCGGAGGAGTTTAATAAACGCAGCCGTCTGATCCTTGCTATGTAAAATATAACAGGACACCGGAGTATATTCTCGAGGATCTCACACTTCTGATAATCAGTCATCTGCTTGACGTTTATTCAGCTGTGTAAAAACTATAACTTTCATCTCAGCCAAACCGATTTACTCAGGAACAAATAAAATACTGAAAAAAGCCAAAGAATAACATTTTTAAGTTATCTAAGTGACTTATATATCATGTTTCACCTGAGTAGCGAAAGACAGCGGTGGGTTTGAAAACGATTTGCCCGGAGTCCGGTGTTCTCACCGGCTCTAGTGAGCCGTCAACCCCAGCTAGCTATCGAGCTAGTGGGTAACATACATCTCCAAAAACATCGGAGCGCTTTTGAAAATATGTGGTGTCTTGATAAACTACGCAGATATTTTAAGTTTACACAGCTACATTCCCACCTGAAAATATGTTAAAAGTTTATTTTGTAACCCAGAAAGAATAATAAGAGTAACATTAAAACTAACTAGCTGCCGCCATTGTTGGAAACTGAGCAGGGCCGCGATGGGTCGCGCTATGAATTCTGGGACAGTTTCTTCTTCTTCAGGGTTTAACGGCAGCTGGCATCCTTGTGCATGCAGTGCTGCCATCTTCTGTTTCAGTCCGTTATTACACTCTTAAATCCTACTACTTATTCCTGCGTCTTTTGCGATCTTACAAAGCTTCAAACGACGTGTCGACTATTAAATTAGTCGTCGACGATTTTGATAGTCGACGTAATCGTGACTAGTCGACTAATCGTGGCAGCCCTACTTCACACCATAGACAATTGCCTTCAGATGAGCCCAAAGATAAAAGTCTAAGGGGGTCAGATCGGGAGACCTTGGGGACCATTCAACTGGCCCACGACGACCAATCCACTTTCCAGGAAACTGTTCATCTAGGAATGCTCGGACCTGGCACCCATAGTGTGGTGGTGCACCATCTTGCTGGAAAAACTCAGGGAACGTGCCAGCTTCAGTGCATAAAGAGGGAAACACATCATCATGTAGCAATTTCAAATATCCAGTGGCCTTGAGGTTTCCATTGATAAAGAATGGACCCACTATCGTTGTACCCCATATACCACACCAAACCATCACTTTTGTTGTTCCAACAGTCTTGGAGGGATCCATCCAATGTGGGTTAGTGTCAGACCAATAGCGGTGGTTTTGTTTGCTAACTTCACCATTCACATAAAAGTTTGCCTCATCACTGAACAAAATCTTCTGCGTGAACTGAGGGTCCTGTTCCAATTTTTGTTTTGCACATTCTGCAAATTCTGTGCGCCGATCTGGGTCATCCTCGCTGAGATGCTGCAGTAGCTGGAGTTTGTAAGGGTGCCATTTGTGAGTAGCTAATATCCGCCGAAGGGATGTTCGACTAATGCCACTCTCCAGTGACATGCGGCGAGTGCTACGCTGTGGGCTCTTGCTGAATGAAGCTAGGACAGCCACTGATGTTTCTTCATTAGTGACAGTTTTCTTGCATCCACATTTTGGCAAATCCAACACTGAACCAGTTTCACAAAACTTAGCAAGCAGTTTGCTAACTGTAGCATGGGAGATGGGTGGTCTCATAGGGTGTCTTGCATTGAAATCTGCTGCAATGACCCAGTTACTGCGTTCACCAGATATCAACACAATTTCGATCCACTCCTCACGTGTTAACCTCTTCGACATGTCAATGGCTGTGAACAAAGAGAAACTTGTAAATAACTCATGAAAGAATAAAGTTACGTTGAAACCAAGCACACCATTGTTTTTCTTGTGACATTACCAATAAGTTTGATGTGTCACATGGCCCTCTTCCTATTGAAAAAACAAAAGTTGTATCCAAGATGGCCGACTTCTAAATGGGCACCATGGTCACCACCCATCTTGATGAGTTTGCTCCCTCACATATACTAATGTGCCACAAACAGGACTTTAATATCACCAACCATTCCCATTTTATTACGGTGTATCCATATAAATGGCCCACCCTGTACTCAAAGCTTCATAGAACTGAAACAAACATTTATTTTTAGCTCCATTCTGCTGCTGATACATACTTTAGGTTTCTGAATATTAAACTTGTTGCTGCCTTTCATAGTGTGTAACTTGAAGGCCCTGAGTACTTTCTCCCACACTGAAAACACTGGGATGATAACATTATTTGAACATTACCTAATAAGACTGATTCAGGACAGGCAATTAGTTATGTTAAACTTTCCTAGCAGTCCTTTACAAACAGGGAACAGTCTGTCTATTCTCTCCATCTGTCAGCTGCTGCTGGCTCTTCCTCCTCCTCTTCCTCACACACTGCTGAGTTTGTCCTGGTGGATCATCAGGGGTGCAAAGCCTCACAGATGATGTGCAGCAGTGGGTCCCCCAGTCTGTCCTCACTCTGGACACTTGCAGTTGTCACACATGGAAATCAAATGTGTGATAAGCTGCAGGATTCAAACACAAGTGTAACTTATAAATACATGTTCATACTTTTATTCCACAATCAGAGAGAAAGAAACAGAGAGAGAGTGCAGGACAGACAGACAGGTGACAGTCTCAGGTGTATACACTGCTACAAAACAGCACAAGAGAAGGAGGATTTAGTGTTTGTGTTATTACGAGTGCTAAACAAGAAGAGTTCCCAGATGGTCCAGTGGACACATGTGTGACTCCTGTGATTAAAGCATCTTTCTTTCAGCTTAACGAGTGAACCGTCAGCTCGTTCAAACACACGTTAAAGTCCGTTTGGCTCGACACCACCGAACAGAGGCAGCAATATAACATAGCTAACATTAACAGTGCAGTGAATCCTGCTTGTGCCGTCATATTCAGGACTGCAAACCGAGCAGCATCACTGACTTTGTGGATATATGACTGACTTTAATTATCCATAAAATCATCACATTCTCTGTAGGATTAAGGTCGACTATTGAACGGCGTATATTTTAAAGTAAAGGCTCTAAAACCAAGTAAACGCTGAAAGTACAAACGTCACTAATGTCACATAACTTTGCCGACATGTGGCCAACAGTAATGTTTTAATGTTCTTCATTACTAAACATTCGCACATAAATAAGTGACATAATATTCATTACTTACTTTTGACAGTTCACTCTTCGGCCGCTCCGCTTCTGCTGTCTGCCGTATTTTGTGGCAAAATTATCCACACCCACCGCCGCGCTATGAATTGTGGGATATATGGGACCACGAAGCGCACGGACCACACTTGAAATTTGGGGAAATCAACAGCGCATTTGGAGTATGCATTTTGGAGTACACTTCGAATTGGGACAGCCGTCGTCGTCGCATCGCTGTGACGTAATAGGTCTCAAAATGCGTACTCGAAGCATGCGGTCGCTAAATTGGGACAGCCGTAGACTGATGGGGCAAACTCCCATGCACCCTCAAGTATCCTTGAGAGCATAAAGAGCTGGTCCAGTGTTCCACGACCAGCTCGAAAACCGCATTGTTCCTCCTGTATTCGAGGTTTGACTAATGGATGGACTCTCCTTTCCAGCACCCTGGCATAGACTTTCCCAGGAAGGCTGCGGAGTGTGATCCCCCTATAGTTGGAACACACCCTCCAGTCCCCTTTCTTAAAGATGGGAATGACCACCCTGGTCTGCTAATCCAGAGGCCAATCTCCACGCAACATTGTAGAGGCGTGTCAACCAGGACAGCCCTACAACATCCAGAGCCTTCAGGAACTGAGGGCGGACCTTATTCTCCCCCCCCACCGACAATTTTCTCAGTCGAAGTCTGCAGAGGCAGAGGGCTATTAGTATTAATCTACTATTATTTATTATTATTATTATTTCAAACTCTTATTTGGTTTTCATATGTACCTATTTTCAGTTATATCAACTTTCTGACTTTGAGTATACTGTGCTAGGAAACTGCCAGGCCACTGTCTGGACCTTCTTGGGGTCCATCTTTGCCTGCCCACCCTGCACTTTTCAGCTTTTACATAAAACAGGTTCTCCTGGAGATGTTGTAACACTCGTCGCACATGGACTTGATGCTCCATTAGGTTCCTAGAAAAAATTAGGTTGTCATCTAAGTAATCAAAAACGAACTGGTTCAGGACATCACGGAGCACATTGTTAATGAGTGCTTGAAAAACAGCAGGAGCATTAGTGAGACCAAATGGCATTACAAGGTACTTAAAACGCCCAAGAGGCATATTAAATGCTGTTTTCCACTTATCCTCCTCATGAATCTGGACCAGGTGGGAAGCATTGTGCAGGTTGAATATAGAGAAAATGGCAGCTCAAACACTGAACTTATGAGAGGGAGAGGATACTTGTTTTTTACCGTAATTAGATCAAGTCCAAGGTCAGAATGTCTTGTCCTTGTTTGCTACGAAGAAGAATCCAGCGCCCACTGGCAAGGAGGATGGCCCGGATAATGCCGGTGGCAAGGGAGTCCTTAATAGACTCTCTATTCTGGAGGAAAAACTTCTGGAGGTGCCCCTGTCTGAAGTTCTTTGTGTGGTCAGTCAGACAGAGAAACACAGAAAAGTGCTACAGTACATAGAATAGAATAGAATAGAATAGAATAGAATAGAATAGAATAGAATAGAATAGAATAATCCTTTAATTGTCCCACAAGGGGAAATTTGGTTGTAACAGCAGCCAGAAAGACACATATACAAACAAACAGTACACAGGTCACAGAACAGAAACATACACAATTATTCTTACATATTTACATTAAGGACAATGGTTACTATAAACAGAGTACTGTACAGTTATTAAATTAAATATAAATAACTACAGATAAGAGGCAAACCAGGTTGTAGTGCGAATCGGTTGATTAACTTATTGCAGTTACAGCGCAGATGTAAACATCTGTGATTGTTTGGAGCAGTTCTGATTGTACAGTCTGACAGCTGCAGGGAGGAAGGACCTGCGGAAACACTCCTTCATGCATCTAGGATGCAGCAGTCTGTCACTGAAGGAGCTCTGCAGTTCAGCAACATTTCCATGCATGGGGTGGGAGACTCTGTCCATCAGAGATGTTATTTTGGCCAGAGTCCTTCTGTCTCCCACCACCTGCACTGGGTCCAGGGTGCATCCCAGAACAGAGCTGGCCTTCCTGATGAGTTTATCCAACCTCTTCCTCTCAGCTGCCGATAAACTGCTGCTCCAACTTACCACACTGTAAAAAATGACAGATGCCACTACAGAGTCATAGAAGGTCTTTAAAAGCGCTCCCTGTACTCCAAATGACCTCAGCCGCCTCAGCAGGTAGAGTCTGCTCTGACCCTTCCTGTAAAGAGCATCAGTGTTGTGGCTCCAGTCCAGTTTATTATTCAGGTGAACACCCAGGTACCTATAAGAGTCCACTATCTCAATGTCCACTCCCTGGATGTTCACCGGTGTCGGTGTGGTGGGTCTGCGTCTCCGGAAGTCCACCACCAACTCCTTGGTTTTCCCAGCGTTGATCAGCAGGTGGTTCTGCTGGCACCAGTCTACAAAGTCCAGAGTCCACTGTCTGTACTCTGAGTCGTCCTCACCTGTGATGAGGCCGACTATGGCAGAGTCGTCAGAGAACTTGGACGACTCATGTTGCTAAACATGTTGGACTCATGTTGCTAAACATGAGTCCAACATCATCATCAAGTTTGCTGATGACACAACCATCATAGGCCTCATCACAGGTAATGATGAGACGGCCTACAGAGAGGAGGTGATGGCACTGTACGAGTGGTGCCTGGAAAATAACCTGACTCTCAACATCAGCAAAACTAGAGAAATGATAGTGGACTACCGGAAACGACCAGTCAGGGAACACCAGCCCATCCACATCAACGGTGTCAAGGTCGAAAGGGTCAGCAGCTTCAAGTTCCTTGGAGTCAACATCACTGAGGACATCTCCTCGGCTTTACTTCCTGAGGAGGCTGAGGAGGTTTGGCATGAACGCCAGCATCATCTCAAATTTCTACAGGTGTGCAATTGAGAGCTTACTGACGAGCTGCATCACAGTTTGGTACGGAAGCTGCTCTGCCAGCAGCCGTAAATCACTACAGAGGGTGGTGAAGGCAGCAGAGCACATCACTGGCACGAGGCTTCCTGCCATTCAGGACATTTATCACCAGCGATGCCTCCGTAAAGCACACAGCATCATCAAGGACCACAGCCACCCAGCACATCAGCTGTTCTCCTTGTTACCATCTGGCAGACGTTACAGGAGTCTGTCTGCTCGGACTACAAGACTTAAAAACAGTTTCTACCATCAAGCCATATGACACCTCAACCACAACACTTAAACACACACAACACAGGACTCAGAAGCTACCCTGCAGCTTCACAAGTACTCTGATTAATCTGCACTGGTCACTTCACTTTATTGTTATTGTAATTTATATTTAAAAAGTGCAATACTGTAAATTTCTGCTGCTCATTCCTGTGCAATATCCCATCTGCCCTCCCGTCATATTTCTTTTCAAGATTTTCTTATTTAATCACTAGTGTACATATATTTATATTTATAGATACATATATATTTAGTCATCTTTTCTCTTTTACCATGTCTCTCTAATATTTTGTTCTTTACTATTTTTCTATTTGTTATTTTATTTTATTATATTATATTTTATTATATTTTTTTCCTACTGTATCATGCTGCTGAGAGACCGCTGCTCGTCAAACACATTTCATTGCGATGTTGACCTTGTGCTAACTTGCATATGACAAATAAAACTGAAAACTGAACTTCTGTAAGTGGCAGCGTGGGGAGTTGATGGAGAAGTCTGCAGTGTAGAGGGTGAAGAGGAACGGTGCCAGCACAGTTCCCTGTGGGGCCCCCGTACTGCAGACCAGTGTGTCAGAGACACAGCCCTGTGACCTCACATACTGTGGACGTTCTGTGAGGTAGTCCAGTATCCACTGGGACATATGGTGGTCCACTCCCGATAGCTCCAGCTTGTCTCTCAGAAGTCGTGGCTGGATGGTGTTGAAAGCACTGGAGAAATCAAAGAACATGATCCTCACAGTGCTTCCAGGCTTCTCCAGGTGAGTCAGAGCTCGGTGCAGGAGGTAGATGATGGCGTCCTCCACCCCAATGCCAGGCTGGTAAGCAAACTGTAGTGGATCTAATGAAGACCTCACCAGGGGGCGCAGATGGTTTAGAACCAACCTCTCGAGGGTCTTCATCAGATGCGAAGTCAGGGCTACCGGCCTGTAGCTGCTGAGGTCCTTGGGATGGGAGGTCTTTGGTACCGTACCACACAGGAGGTCTTCCACAGCTGTGGTACTTTCCCCAGTGACAGGCTCAGGTTGAACAGATAACCTAGGATGCCACACAGTTCATCTGCGCAGCATCTCAGGAGTCTGGAGCTGACGCCATCTGGACCTGCAGCCTTCCGCACCTTGATCTTGCGAAGCTCGTTCCTCACTTGAAGTGCTGAGATAGAAAGAGTGGATTTTGGGGAGGGGTGTATGTTGGAGTCCACAGAAGCCGGGGTGGGTGTGATGGCTGGGAGCTGGGAGGTGTGAAGCTGAGAGGTGTGAAGTCCTGAGATGAAGGACAGGCAGTCCCTGAAGATGAAGGAGATTGCAGCAGGGGGATGATGCTGGGGAGGGGTGGGTGGTTGATCAAACCTATTAAAATATTTATTTAGGTCATTCACCCACCCCAAGTCTCCTGCAGCCTGGGGGGTTGGTTTTTGTCCTGAGATTGTCTTCAGGCTGTTCCAAACCCCTCTGATGTTGTCCTGTTGCAGCTGCTCTTCCATCTTCCTCCTGTAGTTTTCCTTTCCCTGCCTTATCTTCCATTTCAGCTTCTTCTGAACAACTCTCAGTTCCTGTTTGTCTCCAGATCTAAAGACTCTCTTCTTCTCCTTGACGAGAGCCTTAATTTCAGGATTTATCCATGGCTTGTTGTTAGAAAAACACCGTACCTTTTTGATGGGTACGGTGTTGTCCAAACAGAAGTTCATGTAATCCGTAATGCAGTCTGTGACGCTGTTGAGGTCATACATAATATTGTTAAAGAATATTGAAAGATTATATGATCTCAAGTAGTCAAATACTTTACTGGAACTAGTTATATTTGAAACTGCAATGCTCCCATGGCCCTCAGTGTACACTAAAACAATATAAAGATTAAAAAAAAGGAAAAAATAAAATAAAAGTCTTATGTACAACACAATACAATACTATACAATTATTTGAACAGCAGTGTCCAACACAATCATAGTGATTGTGGGCAAGTTCGTGTGCAAGTGGGGATGGGGCAGTTAGTGAAAAGGCAATGGTGGGTCAGAGTTTTGTATGTTTGGGGGGAGGGGGGTTCAGAGAGAAGAGGTGAATGCAGGTCTGGAGTTTGTGTGTGTGTGAGAGCAGCGAGTGAATTCAGCATCCTGACAGCCTGACGGTTGAAGCTGTCTCTCAATCTGCTTGTTCTAGCCCGGAGGCTCTTTAGTCTCCTTCCTGATGCCAGCAAACTGAAGAAGCTGTTGGAAGGATGAGTGGAGTCACCTGTAATGCAGAGGGCTTTGCGGATGAGGTGGGTGCAGGGAGGGAAGAGAAGTACCCACGATCCTCTCTGCTCTCACTACCCGTTGTAACTTTTTCCGGCAGGACCCAGTGCAGGATACCACACAGTGATGCAGATGGTGAGGATACTCTCAACGGCGCCTCTGTAGAAGGTGCTCATAATGGGGGTTGAGGTTCTTTCTTTCCTCAGTTTGCGGAGGAAGTAGAGTCGCTGTTGGGCTTTGCTGACCAGTGATGCACTGTTTTTTGACCATGAGAGATCTTCTGAGATGTGTACACCTAGGAACTGTCAAGGTCTGCACTGGCAGTGTGGGGAAGGAGGACCCAAAGTGCAATGAATGCAGTGCATTTATTTACAGTAAATAGTACACAACAATATAAATAATAGTACAAATAAATCCCTGTGCGTTTCCAACTCCCGTGACGTGTCTTCTTCTCAGTGCTCATGCTCCGTATCTCTGCTCCTGTGATACTTGTGCTTACTGCCCATTCGTTCCTGCACTCCTGCTGGAAAATAACAGAGGCAGCCATTAACACACACCTAAACAGCAACAGACTATCACTCACTGATTTGCTGAAAACACTGACGGTACTAGTCACTCAATAATCCAGCGTCGAGGAGCGCTCAGCTACACTCCTATGTAGCTCCCTCAACGATCCAGATTAGCTGCAGGTGTGTGGGATCCTCCTTCTCAGGACTGGCCAGCCTCCCAACAGGACACACCCACTAGGCCTGGTGTCCCAGGAAAACCAGGACACCACACACACACATACACACAGTAGAGAGGGAAACCAGGGGCACAAGCACCGCACATAATCATGATAACCACACCGATATATAAACTAGAGATGGCACGATACCACTTTTTTATGTCCGATACCGATACCGATATCATAAATTTGGATATCTGCCGATATCGATATGAATCCGATACAGTGTGTTTTTTAATCAATAAAACTGTTTTTAATAGCTTGCTGCATTTTGTATAAGTTCATACTCAAGTTTAAATAAACAACAACACTAAAGCTATTCTGTTATACCTGTATGTAAATAATACACTGCGCCCAAAATATTTCATAGTTCAGCAACACTGATCAATCTAATAAACTTAAACCTGCTCCATCCTCCCTATTCTGGTATTTTAAAGAGTATTTAGCAGAAATATTAAGCAAACTAACAAATAGGGTTGCAAACTCCCAGCAAAAAAAAAAATAGGGAACCACCCTCCACCCTCCACCTCATGATGCTTAATCGACGTAATCAACTTTTATTTGATGCAGTGTGGAAAAAAATTAAATTATTTTTCAAGAATAATTAAATAGATTCAACATCTTTCTTCAACAGAATTGCAGACTGCACAGATGGTATCTTCCCAAAGGAAAAAGTACTAGCTTACTAGGGTATATCAGACTTAACAGTTACAATATACAATAATGGACTTCTATACATTTTACATCAGATTAAAACTTTGGGTGTAAGATTCGGATAATTATTTATTAAAAGCTAGACATTTTAAATGAGAATAAGAAAGAAAAGTATGTCTTTGTGCCCCCTTTTCCCTGTTCATGCCCTATCAGCCCCCCTGGCTAAACTTTGCTAGATCCGCCCCTGCACAGTTACCAGGGGTCAGCTGCTAGAAAAGGATCCTGGTGTAGAAAGTAATATTAAATAAAAATTCTAACAACAGCTTATCAAGCTTAAACGTGCTGCTGTTGTTCAGCCGCTGGTTTCCTCTTTCTGGTGCAAAGTGGGCCAAAAACAAAGAAGAGAGACGGACTCCCGACAGAAAAGCCGATCAGCTGATCATTGATCAGTTTCACGAAGTAGCAGCAGGAGAGGGAGGGAGAGAGAGAGAGAGAGGCAGTTGCTCCATATATCGGTTGTTAAGCTTAACATGGGAACGCTTTACAAACATTCAGAGATGAACTTACACACTTGCTTTACTTCTCTCTGGGATAACTTCCTCGGAGATGAAATGCTGGTTTGGTAGCGAGGCTACAAATACACACAGCTGCTCTATCACGTGAACACACCGCTCTGACATGCTACGGTTATGAGCCGAGTTACGCCGTGCTGCAAGTTTTGTGAGGCGCTTTTTTGATATTTAATGGATCGATTACATTTTTTTATTTCTCTCCGATATCCGATCCAGTAATTTACGTCAGTATCGGACCCATAGCAATACATAATATCGGATCGGTCCATCTCTATGGGCTCTAGTTCTGTTCATGTACTCACTATAGTAAACTTCCATATCCATATCCTGCATCGTGAGTCCTGCGTTTGGGTCATTTCTTCCTCGCATCCACACACGACCCCTGACAGAAACTGTCAAATATGAATCTGAAAATTGGGGACTGTGTTAAAAATGGCTTTAATGTCTAAACAGTTAATGTAATAACTGCTGAATCCCTCGTTTTAAAGCTGAGAGTCTTCACTTCAACTAATTATTGATTTTTTTTGTTTCAGCCTGTACAGGCTGTTGTTTCAAGGCTGTTGCTGCCTCTCAAGCCTCCAGAGTGGCCTCTACCAATGCCTGAAGTGGGAAGAGCATCAAGGTAGATAGATAGATAGATAGATAGATAGATAGATAGATAGATAGATAGATAGATAGATAGATAGATAGATAGATAGATAGATAGATAGATAGATAGATAGATAGATAGATAGGGACTCAAAGGAATTTGCAAAGAAAAGCGTCTGGACTTCTTTGAGTTGCTTGAAGACTTTTCACCTCTCATCCGAGAAGCTTCTTCAGTTCTAAGGTCAAATGGCCGAGAGTCCCAGATTTAAACCCAGTGGGAGTATCCCCAAAGAGGGACAAAGGACCCCTGGTGATCCTCTAATCACATGAGCCAAGGTGTGAAAGCGGGTGGTACCTAATCAGCCAGGGTTTCGGGTGAGCTCATTGTGAAACCTGGCCCCACCTTGTCATGTGAATTCCTGAGGTCAGATGGCCCAGGATGTGAGTGGGCGTTAAGGCGTCTGGGGAAGGAACTCAAAACTGGATTATAGATGGCAGACAGTTGGTGTCGTAAACCACCGCCTCTGTTCAAAGATGGTCGCTCACAGTGGACATAGATGGCCTCTTTCACTCCTCTTTCAAACCATCTGTCCTCTCTGTCCAAAATGTGAACATTGGCATCCTCGAAAGAGTGACCTTTATCCTTAAGATGCAGATGGACTGCTGAGTCTTGTCCTGTGGAGGTGGCTCACCCGAAACCCTGGCTGATTAGGTACCACACCCGCTTTCACACCTTGGCTCATGTGATTAGAGGATCACCAGGGGGTCCTTTGTCCCTCTTTGGGGGGATACTCCCACTGGGTTTAAATCTGGGACTCTCGGCCATTTGACCTTAGAACTGAAGAAGCTTCTCAGATGAGAGGTGAAACGTCTTCAAGCAACTCAAAGAAGTCCAGACGCTTTTCTTTGCAAATTCCTTTGACTACGATGACCTGGATGACTGAGAACCTTCACAGACATAGATAGGGACTAACAGTTTTGAAATTGTACCCAAGTCTGTCTTTTGAAGAGTTTGTTAATAAGTTTCTGAGTATGTTTAATAATGGTTCTTGACGCAATGGTTCATAGATTATTTACAACTTTTTTCATTAACTTTCTCAAGGCAACCATGTAGAACAAATCAGCCTTTTCCTATTCGAAGCACCTTAAACACCCCTGGTTTTCGGTCCTCACAGACTTAGTACTCATAATCCCAATATCTATTGTTCTAAGGATTGCATCTCCAGCCAACACGTTTTCACTCCCAATGCATAACATTTTATGCTAGGTGACAAATCGTCAGTATATTAAGCCTTTGGCCACCTAACACATCCCTATGTTAAAATGAGGAAACATCAGAACTGTTTGCAATAAATCTACACATGTACATTAAATCGCTTTGGAAAACACTATCTAACACGATTAAGGTGGTGGTTAAAATTAGGGATAAGGTTAGGGTTAGGCCTGGAATACACGGCTGGAACGTGTGTTACTGCGGGAGCGTCATTCAATTAGATTTCATCTACAATCAGGCACATTACATAGGAACGTGGAAGGTCACCTTTCGCATTCCCTGGAATGCCTCGGGACGTGACAAATCGTCTTTATATTACGCATCGGGAGTGAGAGCGGGCTGCCCTAGGTGGAGTATAAATTGCCATCTACTTTTCCTCAGATCCACCATTAGAGCCAAAACACCTGAACCCCGTCCCTCCATGCCTCAAGTGTAGTACGATCTTGCAGAAGTGTTTGACAAAGCTTGATGCTGGGTTCTTTTTCATGGCAAAGAAAAAATCAAGGTCACAAACAAGTACCCCTCACCCCTCCTGTAAACTGAATTGGAACTCTTACAAGGCAACACCGTTTTCACTAAACTGGACCTTCGAAATGCCTATTACTTGGTAAGGATTAAAGAGGGAGACAAATTTAAAACAGCATTCAAACACATCTTGCGCACTTTGAATACCTTGTTATAGCATTTTGTTTAACCAGTGCTCTGGCAGTTTCCCATTCCCTTGGAAATAATGTGCTTCAAGACTTCATTAATCACTTTGTCTTTGTTTAGTTTGATGATATTCTCATTTCCTCTAAGACCCTCCATCATCATTAAAGCCATGGCTGTTTGGTCCTCTAGCACCATCTTAAGAACTGGCTCTATGTTAGCGGTGAGAAATGTGAGTTTCACGCAGACTCTGTTTCATTCCTTGTTTTCATTGTGGTAAGGACAACTCAAATCTGACCCTGTAAAACACCAATTTTCTACAGTGCAGTTTTGAGATTCCTTTCCAGGCGCCTCAACTCCCACCCACACTGTCAAGTAACCTCAATAGGTCGCCTAATAGGGTGATGCAAGTCTCACAATGGTTTCACCTGAAACCTGTGGTGATACTGACCCATGCCTTTTTTCACACATTGGTTCAGAAGGGTTGGCTGTGTACAAAAACATTCGTTTACGAACTGAGAAACTGGGATCGAATTATACTGGTCCCTTTGAGTTGACTCTATCATTACTCCTGTCTCTGTCTGGTTGAAATGACCACAAAACAGGAAAATTCACCATGTTTTCCATGTCTCACAGTCTGGACCAGTCCATTGGCTCCTCACAATTTTGAAAGTTTCTTTGCCTTGCCTGCAAAAGAGTATCTTACCTGCTTTTCCTGTGCTCAGATTTGCTTGGAGACACAGATTTGTGAGCAGCCTGTTGTCTGTAAGTAAACGTTTGGAATTGAAATGGTTTGGATTCCAAGGAAAACCCAGATGGTGACTAGAACTCTCACTCCTGTTGTTCGTTTGGATATTGTAGTTGAAAATTAACTTTAAATAAATACATGGAACTATGACCTGGAGCCTGCATTTGAGTCCTGCCTGTTCCTAGAACCTCGATGCAAAGTGGTGAGTTGTTCAACTGGCTAGTGTTGATGGAAGGAAGGAGCATGTTTTTCTCATATGATGAATGGTGAAATGTTGAATAGTGATGGTGAAATTTGAAAGATAATTTTCACACTTTGGTTTTTATTTATTGCCAAATCCATGCCACATCTTTGTTATGTCTGAGATATAGCCTATTTTTAGCCATTTTGACATCTATCATTCCAGGAACTAACATCTGTGAAAATTGTTGATAAGCTGCCAAAATGGAAATGTCTGGATTTGTTGTCTCACTGTCTCACACGCACACTGTTATGTTTAAGTTTTGTTAAACCTACTGAATCATTGAAGAGTACATGAAGTAATTTGATGGCACACCTGCCCACATACACCTGACTGTGGAGATAGACCTAATGTTTGAATCATAATCTCTGTTTAGAGGGAAAATATGATGACTACTCATATAACGATGTGGTTATCAGCATGGTTTTTACACACTGTACTGCAAAGTTACCAAAGCAAAAGCCAAAAGGGTGTATAACAATGAGCATCAGCTTTTGATGTCCATTCAGTCGTCTCAGCATGGTCTGGAATCTTTTTCTTTTTTTGGAATATTTCATTACCTCATTACCTTAAAAGGCAGCAGATAGAGAGTACTATTCTTGAGAAGGAGGAAGAGTCCCTGAAGTGTTTGGGTAACAAGTCAGTAAAAGATCTTCTGCCTGCAACAACCTCTGTGATTCAATCTCTGTGATTCATGCATCAGATCATCAAGCTGCAGTAACAAGTCATAGGTTGAGTTATCAGTTCCCATCAGTTTCAGCTGCAATCACAATGGACAAACTGGCGTTTTAATGAGGTTTTCTGACTTCTGGAACAGAAGCATAAACATTGTAAGAATGTGGGAAATAGGTACTGTTACTACAGTAGGGTAATGTATTTTGAAGCCTGTTTCTAAATATGAGAAATTTAAAAAAGTGACAATTTCAGTTTCTAATAGTAAAAGCATGAACACTTCAGTGGTATAGAATTACCACTGAAGTATGATTCACAAAATACCTATGACGTTTAATGAATTTGCCCCAAATAAGGTTAAAAAAACTCTGGTACTTTTTTCTTGATGTCATGCAGTCAAAATCCTGTGCTGACGAGTCTCTGATTCATGTCACAACAGCACCAATATATATATAAAATAATGAAAATGCATACTTTCTTTTTTTTGGTTCTGTGGATGCATTATAAGCTCTCTTGTTTTCCAAGACAGTCATCATGCCCCACTACCGGTGGACCTTATACAAGACTTCTTGTAATCCTTATACAAGATGATTACGGATGACTGACGCAGTGGGTGTTAAAATCTGTTAACATCAGCTCATTGTGTAATGGAGTGTTGTAATATTGACCCATATAATTGCCTCCAAAATAGGTACTCCTATATGCAATCATGGAGACACAAAAGAAATGATCATCATGTGGTGCATATTTGAACCATAAAAAAATAAAAATTCAAAGTTTCATTTTATGTTTTCTTAAAAAATAAAAGAAGAAAAGAAGAAGGACCTAATAGATACTTAATAGACACTATTTCATAACAGGCACTAACTGGTCATAGTTTACACATGTACTAGCTGGGTTTTTTTTACCATTGTTCTACCATTGTTCAGTATATCTAAGACACAATCAAAACGATACTACCATCAGTGTCCAATACTGAAAAGAATGGCAGCACTGTTGTGCACCACATGCAAAATTGAGAGTAAACAGAGGGTTTGTTGACAGCACGATATATCTTGTTTGGGTTTAGCCTCAAGGCACATCGCTCACTTATCAGTAGAAAAAATAATCTAGGGGCTGCCTTTTGTGATGGTATCGATAAATATCTTCTGACTCGTGCTAAACTGCCTTAAGCAAAATTTACAGTGTCTGTTCTAATATAACTTTGAACAACTTGCAAAATTAGGAAACATATTCAAAGTAAAATGACAAATATACAATAAATGTTTCATCTCCCTCCTGTTTAAATACATAGAGACAATATTGTCTGAATGAGTATCAGCAAAACACTGATGAAGAAATACACTAGCATGATCCTACAATGATATGCACAACAGTCAAAACTCACTGGTTTTATTATTCCTTACTGTTTCACTATTAACATAATATTTGGTTTAAAAATCTGTAGTTTTGGTATGTAATGTTTTGTAATGTGTCATATCATAATCACAGAGTTGATTTGGGAATTTTCTATCTGTGTTGATCCTCTCCTCAGTCATGTCATCCTAAATATAACTATTACTGAGTCATCAGCTCAAGGAAGTAGTTGCTTAACACACCCACTCTACGATACTTCCACTCCACAGCCTATATAACACCAGACTTCAATGTACGCACACAAGTCAAAACAGTGAAGAAGTATGAGGTCTCTCATTGGGTGTATTCTGTTCAGTCTGGCGACTGCAGTTCTCTCTGTGCCGCTTTCTGAAGTTTCTATGGAAGATGAAAGTTTTGCAAAGGTATGTATATGTTTCCTTTGCTTGTCCCATAATTGTAACACAAGTCCTAGGACTATGGGGTATTAAGAATATTGTTCAGATCTCACGTTCTTTGACAGAACTACCTGAAGAAATTCTTCAACCTCACAGAGGAGGAGGGTCCAGCTGTCAGAAGGGGCATCAGCCCACTGAACAAGAAGCTGGCTGAGATGCAGAGATTCTTTGGTCTCAAGATCACCGGGTCTCTGGATGCTGACACTTTGGCCATGATGAAGAAGCCCCGCTGTGGGGTTCCCGATGAACAGGTCGCTCGTTTCTCCATCTTTGGAAATAACTTCAAATGGCAGAAACGCAGCCTCACATACAGGTGAATGATCTAAAGACACAACATAACACACAAGATGAGAAAATGTGACCACACTAATGATTTTCTTGAATATTTCTTTGTCCTGCAGGATAGAGAACTACACACCTGACATGTCTGTGGCAGAGGTGGATTACTCCATAGACAAAGCTCTGCAGGTGTGGGCCAAAGTCACTCCACTGAAGTTCCAAAGGATCTACAGCGGCATTGCTGATATTATGATCTCTTTTGTTCGCTGGGGTGAGTGCAAATTTTTTTCAGCAATGGAAGATGCACTCAGATAACATCATTATTAAAAATATGAGTCTAAAACAATAGAAAATAGAGTATGGATAGGTCACTCAGAATCAGAATACCCTAAGGAAATGATGTACTTATACACACAATACCTCTAATCGGCATAATATTGTATTACATGGAGTTATATATGTTTTAGATTGACTGTTTGAATCCACTAGGAGATAACTATTTACCAAATGTTTCATGTCAATGTATGCACAAAAAGGTTTGTAAATTTTGGCTTGTTTGCCTTATTTAACAGAACATGGTGATTATAATTCCTTTGATGGGCCCGGTAAGACTCTCGCCCACGCCTTTGCTCCCGGTGATGGTCTTGGAGGGGATGCCCATTTTGACGATGATGAATTTTTCACGTTCCGCTCAAACCGTGGTGAGGTTTTCATTTATCATTTTTCCTTTTTGACCTTTATGTGCTGTGATTTTAGAAAATAACTGCATTGTCGCACTGAGTCCTGTAACCAACCTGCCATTATGTGTTTTTGGCTTCAGGCGTCGTCCTCTTCATTGTCGCCGCCCATGAGTTTGGTCACTCTCTGGGCTTAGCTCACTCCAGTGTCCCTGGTGCCCTAATGTACCCAACGTACTCATACAGAAACCCTGACACCTTTGTTCTGCCTCAGGATGATGTTAGGGGCATTCAGTACCTCTATGGTGAGTACTGAGGGTCTGAATATTGCTTTGGTATTGCTGCTCATTTTGACCTTTGGTGGATTGTGAAGCAGGGGTTCCCAAAACGTATCTTTTAAATTCTAGGTTCAAACTCTAGGAAGGATCCCTCTGTGGATGATCCCAAACCTCCCACTACTCCTGATGTCTGTGATTCTACCATGGTATTGGATGCTGTCACAACCCACAGAGGAGAGATTATCTTCTTCAAAGACAGGTTTCAGACATGCTCCGCAGCAGAGTGCTAAAACATCTAAATCCACAGCGTAGTAATGATGATTGCTTGATGGCTCATGTTTGCCTCTATTTATTATCAGCTTCTTGTGGCGTAGCTACCCTCAGAGCCAGACTCCACAGCAAAGCCTCATCAGAAGCTTGTGGCCTAGTGCCCCTGTGGACATCGATGCTGCGTATGAGAACCGACAGTTAGACACAGTGTTTCTGTTCAAAGGTACTGCTTTCTCCTTATCTATGTAAGAAACACATTCCATATTTTAGAATCTAACTTAAGCGTTTTCAATCATTTTCTACAGGTCGCAAAGTGTGGGCCTTCACTGGCAACCAGCCCGTGCGGGGCTACCCTAAAACACTAACTGCTTTTGGTCTGCCAAAAGCAGTGAGGAAAGTCGATGCTGCCCTTCATGATGTAAACTCTGGCAAAACCCTCTTCTTTGTAGGCAACAGTTACTTCAGGTGAGTTGAAAGTTTACCAGTTCCCATTTTCACTATGAGCTACTCTATACTATTAACGTTAACTGGATCAATCTATGTTCTGTTTTTCTTCAGTTATGATGAGTCCAGAAAGACTATGGAGCAGGGATATCCCAGACTGGTGAATCAGGCCTTTACAGGCCTGACCAGAAGAGTTACGGCAGCTTTCCAGCACAAAGGTGAGTGGTCCTCACTGCTAACCTGAAATTAGAGATTTTAAAAAAATGTCTTGCCAGACTAAAAGTCATTCACTGTCATACTTTATAATGAGTCTAAAAACATAACCTCCCCGAAACAACAGTTAAGTATTAAGTACTGAGCTTAGAGACAGTAGTAAGTGGATTTTTTTGGCAAAGTCTGCTGGCTGTATTTATGCTTTAAGCTAAGCTAACCTTCTTTTAGTTTAGTATAACCAACACATGAAAGCAGTGGCCTCATCTATATCGTGGAATTAAGACAATGTATTATTTTCGTGAACCATTTCTTTAACTAGTATTTAGACTAACACTAAGCCATTGTTCTGCAGGTTTTACTTACATTTACAGTGGACCCTACATGTATGAGTACGACTTGGGGACTGGGACACTGCACCGTGTGTTGAGGAACAGTTACTTCCTGCGCTGCACGAACTCCTAGACGATTCGGTCTTTGTTTTTACAGTATGTAGTAATTGTGCAAACTAAGACAAAAATCTGTCAAATCTGTAAACAAAGCGTACAGTATTATTCAAGTACTTCACTGAAAATTTTTAAACTGCACTTTTCTCAATTTCTTTTTAAATATATAATAAAAGTGGGGCTTAAGGAATCAGTACTATGATCTATAAATATATGATCTACACATCCTTGCCTCTGCTAAATTATTTTGATCCCAGATGGACACGAAATTGAACCACAGACCAAGTAGTATTATGTTAAAGGGGGATTGAATACTGGCAGGTTAGTAGCATTGTGCTATAGCGGCAGAAGGTATGAGATTGATGAGCACTGCGTTAAGTAATTTTGAGAATATTTTATTGACCTTCTAAATGCAGCTTCAAATGTATTTTCTAAACGTGTTTTGTTGTAATTGCTCAAATGACTTCATTTTAAAAGGAGAATTCACTAATAAATACACTAAATGACTTCCTTGTCTTTAGACTGTTGTTTCTTAACTATGATATGAAAAATGACTGTATGAATTTTAAATAACTGATGGTTACATGTCTTATTTATGTAAAAGCTGAACTGTTTAAAAACATCTGATACTTTTTGGTTATTACACCCAATATAAATAATACATTCTCACACAATATTATAAATACATAACATGGCTTCTTGGCATAACAATACATCTGTACGGAGCAGAATGTCACGGTCCTGGGTCATTGATTCAGTGCTTTGTGTTTATGGACTTCTTGACTAATCATTATGATGTTTCTAGAGTGACTCATATTTATTAGTTTAGTTTTTCTTGTTGGAAAAAGAAGAAAAAACAACCTCTGCTTACCACACAGCCAGACCCTGACACAGAAATGCTGAAATGTTGACAAAGTGTGTACATAGACACCCACCCACCCACCCACCCACCCACACACACACACACACACACACACACACACACACACACACACACACACACACACACACCTGCTACCTGATGAAATACCCTGATGTCCTGCTTCAAGGCTTTTCAAACTGAATTAAACATGTTCTTGTTGATGAAGTGAACATGCATGAACATGACGTAAATTCTTTTACACGCAGATCTAAGGAATATATCTCCCCCTATAGACACACACACACACATTCCTGTTGTTCTGAATAGGCCTGTTCAGACATTTGCAGGAATGCTTTATTGTAATGGTGGTCTTATTCACTGGCACTGCATATTTCCATAAAAAAATATGCAACTAGCTCATTATAAGCATTTAAAGTCTTTTGCACAGCATGAAAACATAGCTGCGAATCATGTTAATAATCTGACCTATGCTGAAGGTAAGCTTGTGCTCCATATTATAGTGAATACTTGCATTATAATTCTTCAAATGATGAGATAATGATCAGCTTGCAGTGCAGGGAATTATGTGCCATTTTGCATGAAAATACTTTTGCATATTTCCAAATATGCTGACAACGTATTAACTGACTCATTGCACTCTCTAACCTAGTCTGAAATAGTTAGTACCAGCAATTAAACTATACATTTTAAATTGTTATTATTTTAAGGGAAATATTAACTTAACCAAAGATACAATGGCATAAATTAGACCTCCCTCTTCTTTGATTTCTTCTTTGTACTTTCTTGCCAGACAAAAAATGCATACTGGAAGCAAGGAAACAAAACATAAGGAGTGAGGCGATGAGTGAAAACACAACAAAGAACAGAGAGGGAGAAAGATGCAGGCAATATATACAGACACAAGATAAAAACGGAAGAGGGAACAGGTGGGAAAACAGCTGACACTAGTGAAACTGAACGTAATACATATGATGAGGGACTATCAAAATAAAACAGAAAACCAACACTGAGACACAGACTGAGACATACCAACTTGACACAGACAAAAAGGAAGACAGAGACAGGATACAGAGGGACCAGTCAGACATGGGGACATGCTTGGGGAAACAGAAGATAAATAGACTACAGAGGACAAAATATATGACGAGAGAAAATAGCAATGCACTTGTAATACACACACCCCAGACTTAAATACAAGAACCCAAACCTCACACAAAACTCAAAATACTAACTCAAAGTCCCTGGACCATGAGAGAATCAATTTATATTCTACAGCCATTATGTTGTACGATCAACATTTTCTTCATTAAGCAGAAAAGTTTCCTATTGGCACTTAAATGAATAAACAATAAACAGGAACCTGTGAAATACTGTAAAATAAAATATTTATTTATAATTTTTTTTAAAAATTATCAACGTACATGTGATTATTGTGTGTTGATCGTAAAATATATATATAACCCAATATATTTTATTTAAGCAATGCGCGTTGGATGTTGTGGATGAAACTACAATAACTACAATGCTTAGCCAATGATGACGTAGGAAGCACACCTCCTCCTGTGATTGGCTGATGCGTTTATTCGTGCGCTACTGAAGGTGAAGCGTTAGTCAGTTCTGTGTCTCAGTCCAAAATGTCATCCAATGGACTTTTAACCATGCACGCTCAAATCTGTAAACGTCTGGTAAGTGATGGGGTGTGAAATTGTCAGCTTAGGTTTGTGGTCATGTTGTTGTAAGGCACAGGAAGGCTAGGCTGGCAGCACAGGGCCCTGGTTAACTTCAAGTAGCTGTGCTAACCTTTCTCTGTGTGTGTGAGTAGCGTCCTTGGCAAGTTAAAGTAATGCAAACACCTGAAAACATACTGTACTTGTAGCTGGTTGGTCAGAGTACTTTAAAGAAGCAGTAGTAGTATGCTTTACTGGCTTCAATACATTCGACGGTGTACCAGAAAGGACTAGTTGATACCAAAACAGGCTAGTTACAGCAGCAGCTGCAGCTAGCTTAGTTAGAACTCAAAGCGCCCGCAAAGAGTACCATTGAAACTCTAGCTCCTGTCACTTCATTAGGCAGCTGATATTACCTGAATACCTGCCTTTATTATCATATCCAACATATTTTTCACGGTGACAGTTTTATTCTAGAGCTTGATTCTAACGTGTGATGTTCGGGTCTGTGGGACACCTTTTCATTGTTTAGTAAACGTAAAGTTATTCAGATTTATCATTATTTCAACAACGGCTAATTTTCTGTGAAGAACATATAAAATAACCCATTTTTAATGATCTCGCACTGTAATCGTGCTTGACACGTTTCGCCCCAGTTATGACAGATGGCTTAGCTGCTGCTTCTGGACAGGTTGTTTGTTTGTTTGTTTGTTTTTTCCCCGGGATGGAGTCATGTGCGCTGGTGCTTGTAATTATTAAGTCAATGTTTTTAATCAAGACAAACGGGCACGTGCACATGTAAGAAAATTAATACGAGATCTCTCATTGTTATTTATGCTGTGGATTGTGGAGACTAATATAGAGTATTCATTCACTAAAACACCAGAAAGTGTAATTGAATAATATGATTTTACTGGAATTATTACTTGCTTATGCAAGTTTTTCTACTTTTAACAGAAAATTATATTTGCTGCATCAAGTGGCTTCACACACAGTTTAACATCCTGCGCATTCAGAAACTCATCATTTTGACTGTGGTAATGAAACCAATAAAAATTAAAGAATTGTTGTGCTATTACTATAAAATGATATTATTTGTTACTAGTTGTTAATAATTGTCATTACAAATGAGTCCCTGCCCTCAACAAACAAAGAAAAACTTCTCTTTCTTTTTTTATTCCCACTAATTCTCTCGGTGTAAATGTGTCATAGCAAACAGGAGAGCTGCATGTAGATGCAATTTCAGTCTAATCCAAACCGCAGACTCAGACTGACACGTTGCAAAAGTTCAGGAGCAACCTCTTAACTGTGTTGTGTTTGCTTAGATTCAAAAAGGTATCTAAAACATCAGAGCTGCTTCCAGCTTTGTTTGGCAGTGTGGAACAAACCTGATGATGGAAAGTGTCAGACTACTAAAACATCAACTAAACACATCCAAACTCTTTTTTTTTTTTTTTTTTTTACAAAGCTGAGGAGGTGACTTGGAGGGAAAAAACCAGGCCAACTCAGTCTGAAAGCTGAAAACCTGTGTGGCTGTCACAATCAATATAGCCCTCGTTTGTCAGTATGTTTAATTCTATAAATTGGTTTAAGTGAAGTACTCTGCTCTTTACAGTCACAGCTTGTTGTCTTGTTGTCTCAATGTTTTTCTTTCCCTGTTTGTGTGGGATTTAGCCACAATAGCACATACTGTTATCATAATTATCAATAGCCTGATATAACAAGTGCCCTTATTTAGACTTGTGCAGCACCTGCCTGTGTTATTGTTTCACAAAATAGGATTATGAGAATGTGACAATAGTTAAAAGTGGCCAGCAGATGTCACGGTGGAGACGGGTGTCAGAAAGTTTTAAAGCCTCAATACATTTGAACGTTTTAGTGTTTCACAAAACCTCACCTTGCCCGTTTCTACTACGTGGTGTTCTTTTATTGTGTGTCTGTGTATGTGTGCGTACATGTGTATTTTGTGTTTCTGCTCCTGCTTTTTCCAAACAAGGTTCAAACATTTCAGTCACCTTCATCTGCCTGTTCCCGCGTTCTTGTAATTCTCCATATCGTTGAAAGGATTCTCTGATTGGGGAATTTCAGGACTTTTAGACAAGAGAGAAAATTTGGAAGATAACAGATAGGAAGAGTTTTCAGAACATGAGTCATTTTGCCTTTATTGGATAGAACAGTGCAGAACGTAGACATCAGGGCAGGGCGAGAGTGAAGGGGTATAACACACAATAAATGATCTGGGGCTCTAAATTCCGTACGTTGGTCACTTCCTCAGCCAGGTGAGCTAAAGCAGCACCATCAGTTTGACACTGAACACCTGCTCTAAAGCAAACTCCTGGATATCAAAAATTATGAGACTGAATAGTGTCCTCGCCCAAGAGTGAGCCATTCAGCTTGGCTGGTAGCATGGTGCAACCAGGGCCAAGACAAATGGTGGTCCATCTTGTGGAGGGCATCAAAGCTGATTTTTACTCTTCATCCTAGATCCCATCTACAAATGTACCAGTGTCAGTTGATGTTCCCTGATTTGATCCGTAGCAACAGAAAGACAAGCTGCAATGTGTGTGTCAGAGGTGGACAGCAAGTAGTACATATGTAACACACACTGTTGTATAGGCTAGCACAAAAAGGCTGCTTGTAGATGAACTGTCAGTCTGTTGAAAGATATAAATGTCAGTAGTGATGACAGTTTGCTGCCTTTTATATTTGATTCATTTTTCTATTTCTATTACATTTTATGACCAAAAATCAAACAGCATTTTATTCATAAATGGGCTTCAATAGACGTAAATGACCAAATATTAACCATATATATGGTCTGTATTACTTGGACTTGGGGTAAAATAAACATCTGTTAAGTACTGTTAGATACATTGTTATGGTTGTATTGGATAAAAAAATCCCCTAAATGTGTTGGGTCCATCAGACCCACAAATTCTGTTGGACTAACAAAGGTCAGACACCTGTCATAGGCATTATATCAGCTGAATACTTATGTTCACTTATTATTTATAACATTTATGATCTTGTCACTGTAGGTTCACAAGTATCTGTCGAGAACCTACACATCTCATCCTTCCCTCAATGTAAGTACTATCACTGAGAGCCTGCACTGACAGTTAATCATCTGTAGAGCGCAATAACATATATACACTAAATGTATGGTCTTAGGAAGTCGTCATTGTCAGCGCAGTCCGCACTCCAATGGGATCCTTCAAAGGCAGCCTAGCTTCAGTTCCAGCCACCAAACTGGGCTCTATTGCCATCAAGGGGGCCATTGACAAAGCAGGTATGTTCGGCCACTTCACTTTCACTGCTTGGAGGGATCCACTTTCCTCTGTTGCTAGATCAACATCAGCTGGTGCTGTGTCCAAACAATAGGTTGAGTATCTGTCTCTCACGAGTGGGAACAGGGCTGCATCGAAACTGAGGTAGCTGTGCACGTTCAGTACGTTGCCTTTGTGTCTAGGAATTGCTCCGGAAGAAGTGAAGGAAGTCTACATGGGCAATGTGCTTCAGGCTGGCGAAGGACAGGCCCCCACACGACAGGCCTTGCTTGGAGCAGGTATGACCACTCAGTTATATTTAACCCACAATATTGATACATCTGTGCTGCCTTGAGGGATATTTTTGAGTCTGCAATATGAAGTATTCCCAATTTCTTGAGCTAAACACTGTTTTTTGAATATTATCTGTTGTTGACATTGGAGGCAAATTTGCTGCAGTTTCAAATGTGCATCCAAGCAGAATCCAGAGCTTGTGAGAAGATGTCTTCATCTAATTTCTGTTTTAGTAAGAATGATGTCTCTGATTGCCTCTACAGGACTGACCCTCAGCACACCAGCAACAACCATCAACAAAGTCTGTGCCTCTGGAATGAAGTCCATCATGATGGCAGCTCAGAGTCTAATGTGTGGACACCAGGTATTATCAGCATTAAATATGCAAGGTGTAACAAAACACGGAGTGCAGATTCTTCTCAAATATTGCATCTTTTGCTGTCATGCTAGTACTCCATCACAGATGTGATCCTGATAAATGCATAAATGCATGTGTTTATCAGGACTGAAAGAAACTTTTGTTTATAATGGGCTATTCCGGCTTTGTAATGCAAATTACTCTGACTATAGTTCTACATGTGTGACTTAGGATGTGATGGTGGCAGGAGGCATGGAGAGCATGTCCAATGTACCTTATGTCATGGCAAGAGAGACCCCATCCTACGGAGGAGTGAGGATGGAAGACCTCATTGTGAAGGACGGACTCACTGATGTCTACAACAAATTCCACATGGTGATCCTCATGTTCTACTTAATGTTGGAAAATTATAAGGCCTGTATGCATTTAGAGCATTATAATATTGTTGCTCTCTTACAGGGTAACTGTGCAGAAAACACAGCCAAGAACTGCAAAATCAGCAGAGAGGAGCAGGATGCGTACGCCATCAACTCTTATAGCCGCAGCAGAGCAGCGCATGAGGCCGGTGTGCTGGCAAAGGAGATAGTACCTGTTACTATTCCCCAGAAAGGTACAGGAAGATGGGAATACCATGTTTATCTTGGCCCAGTGACTTTAATTAGTGTTATTGCATAGCTAATGTTGTTGATGGGGTTTTGCAGGCAAACCTGATGTGGTGGTGTCTGAGGATGAGGAGTGGAGACGGGTCGACTTCAGCAAAGTCCCCAAACTGAGGGCTGTGTTCCAGAAAGAGAACGGTAACGATGAGTTATAGAGCAACCCGAAGCTGTGCGAAGCAGCCACATTCTTCTTGCACTTTAACACTAATTAAAATAAAACAAAAAGATTAAAAATTCGATTTTCTTTATTGTTTTTAAATAAGAAGTGTAACATCAGACAAATACAGTGCGTACTGGGCGTGATCAAAATGCTGTGGGAATCAGGTGTGTTTTATAGATAGACTCACACATAAATATGTTTTTATTAAAATAACTTAAAATATTTTATACAAGTTGTTCTGCTGCTACAAGAAATGTTAATAACAGTAATGTGGTTGCTCATCTGTGCGTTATTAAAGGTGTAATTTATTTTGATGCGTCTCTTGTTGTTTTTTTTATTTTGCTGTTTTCAGGCACGGTGACAGCAGCCAATGCCAGCACACTGAACGACGGAGCTGCAGCTCTTGTTTTAATGACAGCAGATGCAGCAAAAAGACTCAGTGTGACTCCACTGGCCAGGGTTGTTTGTAAGTTTTTCGTGGACGCTTGCTTCATGGAGAGCTTTATTGTTGGCTTGTTCTTGGTTCGCACTCACAAGGTGAAGAAGGAGGCAGTGCCAGTCGATACTGCTGGATAAAAACAAAAAGACAGTGTAAAACCCCAACAATTACCTGACACCATATGATCAAGTATTTGGTGACAGTGGGGAAAGAAAAACATTTAACAGGAAGAAACCTCTGGCAGAACCACATTGACTGCTCTCTTTTTTTTTATGCTTTTCTCAGAGCATTTAAAATCACAAGAAAACAGCAAATAAGTTTAAGCACTGATATTCGTTAGAGGCGTCGTTAAAAGAGCGTTATTGCAAACCCAAAGGCCGAATGGCTCCAAATAGTTGGACCTTTATAAAGTGAAAAGAACTGGGTGGATGCTGACTTGATACATTTGACCATCATTTGTTCCAGTGGTATCTGTCCAACTATCTTCATTAAAGTAGCAAAAATCTGTCATAAAAAATCTTCTGTTGTAAAACCGTTAGCTGGCTTTGTTGAGTTGATGGTTTTCACTGCAGCCATTTGAATCTGACACCAGTTCTTCAGCATTTGTTTATATCAAGTGGTAAAATGAACTACTTTTGAAATGAAACTGTTTCCTGCGTAGAATATCTTTGGATGACTTTTGGTTGCCAAACAGTTCATATATATCTGTACATTCTCTGATTTCTTTTACACAGCTTTTGCCGATGCTGCAGTTGCACCCATTGATTTCCCCATTGCTCCTGCATTTGCTGTACCAAAGGTGGGTTATGAGCATGTAGTCTGGCACTTACATTTTCTAATAATGTTGCAACAATGGGGCAACAATGACACAACCCCCAAAAACACGCCACCAACAGTTTTTCCCTCCTCATCTTTTCTATTTTTTCACTAGTTTGATGAGACTAGTCCTCTATTAGGCCAGTCTCTGTATCACCTTATGCTTTTAGTAGTATGAGGCAATACTTGGACCCTACAGAGGTTGCACAGGTAGACCAACTCTGACAGGATGACACATCGACATCTGCCATTGACAGAAGGCTTTCTGTGTCTCCCAGCACAATTTCAAGAGCATGGAGATTCAAACAGACAGGCAGTTACTTTAGGATAGCTGGACTGGGCCGTAGAAGGTCCTTAAAGCATCATCAGGACTGGTATCTGCCCCTGTGTGCAAGGAGCAATAAGATGAGGACTGCCAGAGCACATCAACAACTCGTGTAGGTCACTAAAGAACCCAGAATAGCATCTAAAGAACTGCAGGCCTCACTTGTTCCAGTCAAGATTACATAATTCAAGAATAAGAATAAGCCTGAACAAAAATGGGAGAGTTCTAAGGAGGAAACCACTGCTGACCAAAATGAACACAAACTCCCATTTTTCAAAAAACTATCTTGATGATTTGGGAAAATATTCTGTGGACTTGGGAGACAAAAGGTGAACAAAGAATTCCTCCCAGTCCAATCTGAAAGGCTCATCGTCAGTTATCACAAATGCTTGATCGTGCTTCTTGCTGCAAAGGGTGACACAACAACACAATGACATTATCATTTGGAAACTGCATGTCGTATTTACCTGGGTTATATTTGTTTTGTGATTACTAAAGATTGTTCATATTTATATTTTTAGGTTAAATTCAAAGTATGTACAAAAGCATAATATAATAATTATTTAGACCCGTGTCTGTGTGTCTGTCAGGTGCTGGATGCAGCGGGGCTGAAGAACGATGATATTGCCATGTGGGAGATCAATGAGGCCTTTAGCGTGGTTGTGCTGGCTAACATCAAGATGCTGAACATCGACCCAGCAAAAGTCAACATTAACGGGGGAGCTGTGTCACTGGGACACCCCATTGGGTAGGTGACACAACAAAATGTTACAACTTGGCTTTAACTCATCTGGTTCTTCTCAAAAGTATTTTTTTCTAGTAAATATGTTTACATTTGTCTGAAATATTCAGACGTGGCCCATAATATTGCAAACAATACATCATAACTGTTTCTCTTTGCAAACAAGAAACCTGGCAAGTAAGACGTGTCACAGCCCTGCTAACGTTTTTGGCTTTGTCAGAGTTAATTATTTAACTGGAGCAATGCTTAACCACAGGTGTGTGCATATTCTCTAAGCACTGACCTTAGCAATTGAGACTTTGTTGACTATGCTTAAAAAGCCAGCTCTGTGCCAACAAACCACTTAATTTAAATTAACTCTACAAATTCTGCAAAGAAGTGTGCTCAAATGTCCAGTCTGAATCATTCTAGAAGCTTGTCGATGGCTACCAAAAGTGCCATGGCCGAGATTAACTTGCTAAGAGACATTTAACCAATATAAATAGGTGTGTATGTATATATTTGAGCCTGTATATATAGTATTAAACATGTATAGATGAGAGAAAATCCAAAATAAATTCAAACCTGTTTACCCAATTTATTGAAAGTCATTAAAGAAAATCTCCGAAAAATCATTCCACTCTGGAAAAAGAACAGTCCAAATTAATCATTCCCGAAATGACTATTCATGGCAGGCTCAGCCTACGCTTGAAGCCGCCAAGGTGTTCGATGGCGGGGCTGACGTGATGCCACTGTTATGAATGAAATTTGCCACAATCCAATAACTCCAGCCATACTGACCTTGTCCATTTAACATCTTTATTGCATTCCATCGGTTGTATTTGTTGTTCGACAGTTCTCTTTATCCAACGTCATTTATCATAAATCACAACAGCACAGCGGTCACAAACTGTTTGCTTTTTCTGACCAAACAACATCTGACACTAATTACGTGTGCCTACCTTAAATACAGTCCCATAAACACACCATACTGTAAAACACAAAATGTGACCCCGACTGGCACACATAAGGTAACAACACAAAACATGGCTCCTACACCCACGAATGAAATGATAAAGAAAATAAATTCTATTAATGTAATTTACAACCATATGCTTTATTTGAATGCATATTGTGCATTTGAATTTGTTAAATTCTTAACTGTTACTGGTGACATGAGCCTAATCATGACATACAAATCTTCTGGAATCGGCGCTGCTTCATCAGTCAGCATGTGTATCACTCAAAGCACTGAGACGGCAGGCACTGTGAGAATGTTTGATTTCTGTGCACTTTTGTAGTACGCCATGGCTTTTTAAAACTACAGTGGAAAAGAAAGTGAATAATATTGCCCTCCATTTCTCTTTCCTCTGTCAGGATGTCTGGTGCAAGAATTGTGGGTCACATGGTGCACAACCTGAAGTCTGGTCAGTACGGGCTGGCGGGCATCTGCAATGGAGGTGGTGGAGCTTCTTCTGTTCTGATCCAGAAGCTGTAAGGAGACCTGGCAAGAAGCTTCTGTTCCTTTGAGTTTGTTGAACTGTGCAGTGACTGTCTGCTGGTTCCAAAGGACTCTCACATCTATAAGCTCCTGTTAATTGTGAAGAAAGAATCTGTTACGTTAATGTCAGCGGCCTTAGCAAACAGCAACACGGGATTCCTGTGACATCATGACTCCAGTGTATAAAACACTCCTCTTGCTTGAGAACACGTCTTGTGCAAAAAATAGAGTAACATTTAACTCTGGTTAAATAAATAGTTTTTTGAAAGCACTGACTTGTTATTGGTCTGTTGTGAGCGTGTGTATTTACTGGGTAATACTACAATTACCAGTTTGTGTTGTTTTTCAAACTAGCCACTAGATGCCGCAACTAACTTCCTCAAGTTAAGTTGTTACACTGGATACATAAGGTGCCAGAGGTAAGCGATAACATTGACTGTGCTCTGTTAGCTGTTGCAGATAATACAGCCAATGTCTTTTTAACCTTTTGAAATTGGGGGTTAAAGGATCAGTTTGCCTCTTATTATAAGAACTGCACTTTTCCCTCTTCTTAAATATTCCCTGCTCAATCTTTAAAAAGTTCTGAAGGTGGGAAACAAACATTTGTCTGTAATGATGAAACATGAATTAGACTTTATTATTTATATTAAGAGAAGAATGTAAAACTGGCCCCATGAAAAGTGACTGTCCAGAAGGAATCTGAATGCACTGTGGTGCCGAAGAAGTTTTGCCTTTCCAAGAATAGCATTAGAATCTTTATAGACTCCTCTTGTTTCTATTTATTTAATCATTTCTTTTTGGGTTTTTTCAAATATTACATTATATGTGGAATAGTATGACAAAAAAGATGCTAGACAGATACCATTTTTGATGGCTGAAGCATTGGTAAATATTCATAAGTTAATCCATGTGTTTAGACATAATTCGCCCATAGAGTTTAGTGGACTCATGTTTGTGGGGTGTGGTTTAAGTGTAGTGTTGCTGGAAATGTATCATGTTTTACCCCTGTGGGTGAACACCTAGTCAGGATATGCTGCTCGGTAAAGGTAAGTTTCATCAAAACCGGGGGAAGGAGAGTGCAATGAGTGGTTAGCTTTATGCAGGATGTTTTGTTTCCTCTAATTAGCTTGTACTCGATGATCCCTCATTATCCTCACACCCTTTCAAAGTCTGTTTAAGGTTGTGATTGTGTCATTTAGACATTATGTACCTCCCCCGTGTCCTTCGTGACCGTCATCTGTCTTTACCTATTTTGCGTTTCCTGACAGTTGGCACATTCATAGAGTTAAATATTAACAGGGTCTGAAAGTCCTTTGTCCATTGCTTTTTAAAGTCCACTTATATAGACGTCACAAATTAAACTGAGGGAACTCTTTGCTTTGACAGGACCGAGATTTACACTTAATGTAAGTGTATATATTACACCTTTTCACCCCATTTTTAATCTTCTTCATGTTATTGTTGGCAGAATATAGTAGAATCTTATTAGGCCCCAGAGTAAAGCTGTGAAGACTGGTAGGAGATGGAGCTTTGATTACCAACACATGTCCCTTATGCAAAACTTAAGCTTGTATGAGATGCACAGGATTGTTACACCAATCTGCAAACCTCTCAGAAATGTATATAGAACACTGTCTTTCATCCGTACTGAAGGATGGTGCTTTGTAATGGGACTGGTATTGTATCAAAAGCATTTGTTTACATTTGTCTCAATACAAACGTGTGTATTTCAGTCTGTGTGGAGATTTGTGTGTTTGTAGCAAAAGTTACATGAAAAAAAAAAAGTAAAACTGGATGATTGTAACTTGTGATTTGTGTGTTGTTGTTGTTTTTTATAGAGATTTGAGCTTTAATACTTTTGAACCATTCATACTCACAGAACAGACATGGACACACACACATACAGATTTTTCTACGCACACACAAATCTGATTACACGTACACGAACTGGAATATGCACATGTGAATTAAGATAGTAAGATATGTCCATATTCTTTGCACCTGTCATTTTTTTACCCAATTGTGTGTAAATCCACTTGAGCACCACGTGCTGGTTGCGCACACACAGTGGGAAAGGGCGTGACTCTGGCTGTTGATTACATTTGAGGCGAGAAAGAAAATGAGACAGAAGGAGAGAGAAACAAATGAGTGCGGTAACAGAGTCAGAGAACTGAAGGAAACTTTCAAGGTGAGAACTAGTAAATAATTCTAAGTAATTTAGCTGTCCTGGATCACATGATACCTTCATACCAAAGTAAGATGAGGAAGTATTCATTCAAAAATGTTCTCTATTCAGTTTAACTCTTATTTGTGAATAACAGAAAAGTGTAAAGAAGAATTTCTGTTTCATTTTAATATGTGTGTGTTATTTCTTTAGCTTCTTATTGTGGGGCCAAGCTGTCCAGTTTAATGAAAAAATACAAATCTGCAAAGATGTATGAATGTTTTGTTTTTATACCTGTGTGGCACCTAACAACTAGTATTTAAATGTTTTTAAATTTTGCACATCACTTCTCAGGTTTGACAGAGTTCCTCTTCTTCAGGCTGTAAAACCAGTTTCACTATGAATAATAATCAGGTAAGGTCAGTTTCACAGTAGAAAGGTAGCATTTTTGAAACACCTCAGACGTTATTCTCAGGTTGTCATTTGACTGAACATACATATACAATCATAGGCTCGATCTGATATCTCAATTTTATAACTGAATCTAACAAACCGATGCTGATGAAATGATTACCTCAATGACAGGTAGAGCAAATAAATTCATCTATTTTTTTTTGTCTGTATATCTCCAGGCGAATGGTCCCATGTATGACAACCAAGTGTTTAAACATGAAGAATATAGTCCTCCATATTCTGTAACAGAGCAGATCCCCAGCCATTCCTCCATCAACCAGTATTATACTTCAACACCCGGAATACCAGCTAATCCAAGGCAAACAAAAGGTACTGGAATATTTGATTTGACCAAGGTTGTCACTTGGCAAATGTCCATCTGGAAATATCTATTGCACATTCACAGAATCATTAACTTATTTTTGTTCCACATTTTAAATCCACACATACTAATTTAACCTAAATAATTATTTCCCTGTTCAAATGAATACAGTTTCAACAGACTCTTTTCTAGAGAGACAAGACGTGGCTAAAATAGTTTTAAAATGTTGTTGTCTAAAAGTTGGCAGGCAAAAAAGCTGTGGTGACTGTTACATCAACTGATGAATTTATTGATTAACTGATTTTTAAAGTCGATAAACTTGAAGAGTTTTACAGTGTTTCCACAAGTTAAATATTGTGCAAATTTTAATATGCAGCATAAAATAGGTAACTGTAACTTCCTCCTAACCACTAGATACTCACAAATTTCAGAACGCGGACACTGAACTTTCCAGACACACCTTTCTGAATATGACTGCATTCATAGAGAGTTGCAAACTATAAAAGACATACAAAACAAAACAATAAAACACAGAGTGGAGTTATACTTTTGCATAAAGTTTACTTATATAGTGCAATGCAGAAACTATTCATATTAATTGAAATGCTTTAGTTTCATAAACTCAATAAAAATAAACTCTAAAAAAAGTTAGAAGATGTTAAAAGCAAAAGAAAAGAAAAAGTAAATGATGTGTTTATTTACTTCAAGAATTTTGGTTTACAATGTTTATATGAGCCACAAAGTAAGTTAGCTATGTTTATGACTCTTCTTTGGTAGAGGTTTATTGCTTCTTGTTGACTGTTTTATGGTTTACATTATTATAATATCACAATTGTCATCTGTCATCACAGTGGCTGTTTAGATTTCTAAAGCATGGGCAAACTCACTGCAGCTGTGTCTTGTTTGTGACTGCACATTAATGATTGGGATAGTTATACATTAATACAGCTCCAAATCACAACAACAGTCACCTCAAGGTGCTTTATATTGTAAGGTAGACCCTACATTAACACATACAGAGAAAAACTGTATGTGTTTTGGGGAAGGAAAAACTCCCTTTTAACAGGAAGAAACCTCCAGCAGAACCAGGCTCAGGGAGGGGCGGGGCCATCTGCTGCGACCGGTTGGGGTGAGAGAAGGAAGACAGGATAAAGACATGCTGTGGAAGAACGACAGAGATTAATACCAATTATTATTCAGTGTAGAGAGGTCTATTAACACATAGTGAGTGAGAAAGGTGACTGAAGAAGAAATACTCAGTGCATCATGGGAATCCCCCAGCAGCCTACACCTATTGCAGCATAACTAAGGGAGGATTCAGGGTCACCTGATCCAGCACTAACTATGTGCTTTATCAAAAAGGAAAGTTTGAAGCCTAATCTTAAGTAGAGATAGTGTCTGTGTCCCAAATCAACAGTTTTTCCATGAATTTTTACAAATTGATAGAGAATTGTCTTTTTTTAATCTTGGCCTTCAGGAAGAAAGAAATGTCACTGGAAGTACATCCTGGGTGCATTTCTGTGTGTGACTGTTATCCTGGCAGTGCTCGGACTCTTGCTGTGGTACTTCCGTAAGTTGACTTGAAGACTGTTGCAGCTGCATAAAATTATTTTTATAATTTAAGTATTGTAATGTGGCATGATTCTGCATGCTCTTGTATATATGAGGTACACAGTAGTAAATGCATGTGCTCACAGTATACTACCAGTGTCTACTGGGGAAGTCGTGTGGAAAAGGTGGGATGTGTCTGAGCCATACCCGGTGGTGTGATGGAATCATTGACTGTCCAGATGAAGAGGATGAATCTCAGTGCTGTAAGGCATTCAAATCAGCGTCTCAGTCTTCCACACAGTTATTTAGTGTACAAATCTATTTTTTAATAGACTTGATGTTTCACAGTTCGCCTCCAAGGGGCCAACTCCATGCTGGAGAGTTATTCATCAAGCAGCCAGACCTGGATGCCCGTGTGTGCTGACAACTGGGATAATAACTATGGAAGAACTGTGTGCAGACAGATTGGTTACAGCAGGTGCTCATTGTCCTTTCCCACTGACACACTTTTGCAATGTGTGGTGTAAAAACCTCACTCATATTACATGACTTATGATTTATATTGCTACTGGACCCCTAATAATTTCCAAATTAAAGCATTTAAAAAAAATTTACATACAAAATATTTTCTTTGATTAGATATAATAGATATGATTTTGAAATAACCATGTGCGGGTCACATTACTGTAACTCCTCAGCCCTTTTGGGCTTGAGAAAAAATTCAACAGGTTCCTTAAATATGAGAATCATTTTGTAATTTTACACCCGGGGGCCTGTATGATACTTGGGTGATATAGTGTTTTTTTCTTTTAGCTGCACAGAGCTACTGCTTACCTGTGAAAAACAATGAATGTACTTAGTTTCTCCACCCACTGAGACAACAACTAATATTCCTTTGAAATGACAAACGTGCAGTATTGATTAGTACATATTTTTCAAAGTTCTAACTCAGAGGGAATGTCCTTGCATGACATGCATGTGCATGTATGAGTACGGTCTGCTGGTCTCGTCGTCACATGTGCCTCTGTATGTGTCCCACAGAGATGATTATTTTGCCTACAGCCAAACCAGTGCAGGTGCTTTGGCCTCCAATGGATATATGAGGCTGAAGTCCGGAAGTAGTAGTGGCTCACTAATACAGTCACAGCTCACTCACAGGTATACACAACCACATATCACTGAGTGATCAATTCATACACACCACAGCATTTATAAAATGTGCTGTTTTTTCATCCTTTCACTTTGCAGCTTACTGTGCTTCTCCAATGCTGTCACACTTCAGTGTATTGGTAAGCTACTGTGTTCACTGTGACATACGTGAAATAATAATGTAAATCCTCAAAATTTGATTCTGTTTATCTGGACGCCGTGTTTTCAGTGCAAGAAGCATTTCGTCACTTGGATGAGTGATGTAGTATTTCTCACTCTGAAAACGCTACGTCCAGAGTGATTGGATGATTGATCATACATCAATGTAATAATTTAGTCTGTCCATCTGTCTGATGCTACAGCGTCTGAATTGGAAAGGTGTTTACAGAAGCTTGAAGGTCAGTGAAAGTAATATTGAGCTCCTCTGTCCTCAGAATGTGGCAAGAGTTCAGCAGCTCCGAGCAGTCGTATTGTGGGTGGCACAGAGGCTGTAAATGGAGCCTGGCCATGGCAGGTCAGCCTCCGGGTTTCGGGTCGACACAGCTGCGGAGGCTCCATTATCAGCCCATACTGGATCCTGTCTGCTGCACACTGCTTTGAATAGTGAGAGCTTCTATTCTCTGCTTTCTTTCACCCATTCTACATGAACATGTCATTGTGCTGTGAAGCTGTGTGTTTCATTTGATACTGACCTGCTTATTCATTTCAGTATCTTAACACGCATAACAAGAAGCACTCTACAAACTTCCGCCAAGGCAATAGTTTTACAGATAATTTATGACCTTGAAGTCCTTGGTAGATATAAGCCATATTTTAATGGAATATTAATATGACCTTACCCACCTCTACCTAGTGTTATTAGAATTTATTCAAAACTTTTCAAGCTATCATGTTAACACGAACAGAGGACACATGGACACAAGCAATAGCAAAAACATGATCCCCTTGACGGAAGTAATCCTGATTCAAAGAACTACCTGTGTGTGTCATATTTACAGCTTAATGACTTAGAGTGTGCCTACACAGGATACATGGGAATTTTACTTTATTGCAATATATTTATTCATATGTTGGTCGAAAGGTTACTGTGTCACTGATAGCAGTGAAGCACGCGACGTGTTGTGCAAGTTTAGTAGGTTTGTCTCCTTTTCGACAACAGGTTCACTTACTGTGTTTATCCCATAGAAGACATTAACATTAACTATCTTACTTCAAGTAAGGTTTGGCCACGCAGCTTTAACAACCATATATTCAATTAGATGATAAAACTGTGTAAGACTTAGAGGCTGGAACTGCCAAGTCGTTACCGTACAGTGTCCTCAATTTCTCAGCAAGAGCCACCTTTACTTTTTATGTCGAGTCTCCAACTATCAGTTGTCGAGTCCTCCACTCAAGTGGAGCATTCATAATGGATCAATAGTGACCTCGTGTTCATCTTTTATCTACAGTGTTATCCACTTTTGACTAATATTTAATAAATCCACCATGCCCATTTCACCTTGTGTTTTCCTTGGCAGTTACTCTTCTCCTTCATTGTGGACGGTATACTATGGGGACGTGAACTTGAATAAGATGTTTAATGGCGGAGGAGTTCAGAAAATCATCAACCATAAAGATTTTGACACAAGAACTAATGATTATGACATTGCTCTCCTAAAGCTTTATACACCTCTGACTTTTAACAGTAAGTAAAGTTAAAGTAGTTAAATTCACATGTTCATTTCAATGTTACTGTGATGATGTTATTGCAAATCCAGCACTCTAAGGTGATACATGTTTATACCTCAGATAAAGTTCGGCCGGTGTGTCTCCCCAATGTTGACCTGAACCTTTCTGGTAATCGTCAAGCATGGATCACAGGATGGGGAGCATTGCAGTCAACAGGTGAGGCAAAACCATAACTGAATATGTCAAACCTTCAGTGTATAGTTTAATGGAGAATTTTAAACATAAAAAACAAAAACATAACACGTACATAGGTACTCACAGCCTTCACCATAACACCCAAAATGTAATTCAATTGTATTTCTATAGCACCATTTATATAGCAGCAAATGTTTAATACAATACAGGGAAACTCCAACAATCACATGACCCTCTGTAAGCAAGCACTATGGTGACAGTGGGAAGGAAAAACTCCCTTTTAACAGGAAGAAACCTCCAGCAGAACCAGGCTCAGGTAGGGGCGGGGCCATCTGCTATGACCAGAGATAAATAATAACATAAGTAAATTAAATGCATCCTGTTTCCACTGATGACTTGCCAGATGTTTCTACAACTTGCATGGTGTCCACCTGTGGTAAATTCAGTTGGTTGGACACATAGAAAAACTAACTAAAAACCTAAATTGAGGAAAAACTAAACAAAGATCTAAGCACAGGGAGCGTGGGAAAACTACAGAACATGAGCATGAAGAGATGACCAGACACGGGTAAACAAGTAGATGACCCAACAATAAACAAAGACAGAGGACTTAAATACACAGAACAGCAATGAGGAAAGTGGAAACACATGGGGAACACAGCTGATACGAATGAGCGTGACGCCACAGGGGAAGCAAAACTAAACACACCGAACATGGACAGTGAGACTATCAAAATAAAACAGGAAACACCGAGACATAGACTGACACATGACATAGACTGACACATGAGCTTGACAGGAGGCAAGGCAAATGAGAGAGGGAGCGAAGGAACACGAGAGAGAGACATGACGGGCTGAGGAAACATGGAAAGACACACAGGAAGGGGAGACAAGGCATCTCGACAAGACAACATGGAAACTAAACATAGCCCAAAAAGAAAACCAAAATATTACACACAAAGAAATCACAAAACACCATTAAGTCCAAAAGGCTGGCTCAAATGACCCAAGTCACTGGAAATTAGTTGATTCCGGTCCTGGCCAATTGATCGATGCATCTCTAATTGTAAGTTCTTATATAATCATGTAACACTGACCAGCATCTTCAACAAAGACAGACATAATCACTGTTTAGACTATTACAGATATGTTAAAGCTAGTGAGCAGAACAGGCTCTTTCCAACCGAGAAAGAAAAGAAATACAAAGTTCATTGTGTGACCGCCTTTCATGTTTGTCTGAGTTAACGTTGTGAATAATCCTTTTTCCAGGGCCATCCCCCAACATAATGAATCAAGCCCAGGTGACCATTTACAGCAGGGCCACTTGTAATGCACCTGAAGTATTAAATGGTGAAGTCACCAAGACCATGTTCTGTGCAGGTAAACTGCAGGGAGGAGTTGACTCCTGTCAGGTCAGTCTGATCTCCCTGTCACACACTCTGAGATGTAGCAATACGTGTATAACCTGAGATATGTCTGTGGTTCTGTGTGCTGCAGGGTGACAGTGGAGGTCCCCTGGTCGTGAAAGAAGGAGATCGATGGTGGCTGGCAGGAGCTACTAGCTGGGGTTATGGATGTGCTTTGAAGAACAAGCCAGGAGTCTATGCCAATGTACCATTCTTTATTGACTGGATATTCAAAAAAATACAGGTACATATGCAATAAAGTCCTGTGAAATTATCTGTTGATTAATCAGTGGTGTCAAATGTTTATCCCATATTTTCTCTGCCACATAGAATATACATTTATATTTGTAAGTTTAGCTAGAAAGTCATAGCAGTGCTTTATTTGTGCGTACTGTGCTCTTCTGTGCACTTTTCACATGACTTTGAATGTTTGACTGTTTTTCAGGTTGTGTCTTTGATTACTGATAAGAATGAAGGATCATACATCTCTGATACATAATTTGATGATTAATAATCATCCAAGAGAACAAAAGAGAATCTGTTCTTCCCCCTAAATCTAATCATACTTTTTCTTCTTTACCTCCATAGAATAACTGAGACGTCGGTGAATATTGAAAGGAACTACTTGAGTTACTTGCAAAACAAAAATCAACCAACAAAATGAATGATCAGCATTTTTATATTCTTGTTTTCAGCATGCACTGAATGTCTTGCATTTGGACAAAATAAAGCTATTATTTGGTCCAATAAAACTAATTTTCAGCAAAGAGTTGTTTTTTGTAAATTCACATTGTGTGATAGATGTGCTACAGAAAAATGTAGCTTTGCTTTTCTTACTTCTGCCTGGCTAACGAAACTTGCCATGCCATGCCTGATACAATGAAATGAATTCATACATGTGGCTTTTGGCTCACACCTCAACTAAGTATGATGTCCTTGAAGTGGAACAGCAAGGTCAAAGCCAGGAAATCAAATTTTCACAGTCACATAACGTTATGTAATAAATTCCACTAGAGTTGTATCTCATAACTGTTTCAAAATAAAATATGACCAATGTAAAACTTTCTGAAATGGTTATTTTTTCCCCCCAATTTTTCCCCTATTGGCTTCTCACTGAGAGTACCCCACACCTCTCAGAGAAGATGCCGTTACAGTTAAAGTGTCTGATTTTAACAGGGACTCAAACTAATTTTACTTTAAGCTGAACATTGTGTTCTGTGTGGATGATAGCGGTGCTCACACTGGAGTCTGTTTCCACATAATGTTTTATGGTGTATTACTGTCACATGTTCTAAGGCACTTGTCTACAGACAGGTTTTTTTCAGCTACTAGCTGTTATTTTCCATTTCACTGTCTTAGCTATGATATTTACATAATGTTTTTTTCCAAGTCCTATACTAAAGAATGGTTAGGTGCAAGAAGAGACTGAGCGGCACTGGCCACGTTTCAGTAACATGATCGGGTTTAAAAAGAGCAGAGAGGCAGGGTTTCTCACGCTTATAAAGATAGGCAGAGGTTCCCCAATCTGCAAAAAACTGTCTATAAAATGTGAATACATTTCAAAATAAAGACTTTGAGTATCTACAGTACATAACCATAGTTCATAACCTGGCAAAAAATTTTAGGAATTTGGGACAAAATTTGCATATTGCGTGTCCATGACCTTTGGGCCCTCAGGTGGCAGTGCATTAAAGACATGCGTGATTCCTGATGCCTGATTCAGTTCATCATGCCATCCACTAATGCAGGTCTCTAGCATGCAAAGAAGGAGTCATGTGATCCAGAGACACCAGGTCCTCGCCTGGGCTGAAGCAAAGTGGAACTGATTTTTTTTCTGACTTTTTATTTGGATACCATAACTATGACTTCCAAACTAAAGAGAAGAGATACTTGTTATCTGCATCTTGTTATCAGGACTCAATTAAAATGCTTACTCATTGTATGGGGTGCAGAATTACCTATTGAAATACGAGCTTCCACATCTGGAAAGTCACCATCAGTTCTGAAAAATATATACAGGTTTTAGAGCAACATATCCAGATGATGTCTTTTTTAATGGAATTGTTTGCATATTTCAGTAAGACAATGCTAAACCATATCTCACATCTCTTACAACATCATGGCTTCATAGAAGAGTCTGGCTGCTTAACTGCCCTGCCTACAGTCCAGAACCTCTCACCGACTGAAAACATTTGGCACATCATAAAACAAGACTTATAACAAAGGAGACCCAAGACTGTTGAGCAGCTAGAATTCTACATCAGACAAAAAAACAAAAACAAAAAACAAACAAAATTCTCTCCCAAATGCCCGGTAACTGGTCTCCTGAGTTCCCAGATGTTTCTCCACTGTTGATGCTGAGCTAATGCTGCACAGCGGTGAACGTGGCCCTGTTTCAACTTTTAAATTGAAATAAGATAAGAATGAGATTTGCAAAACACTGCATTCTGTTTTTATTTATGTTACAACCCAAGTTTTTTGGAATTGTGATTAACAATATTCCATTTTTGTGTTACCGGCGTCATCTTGTTTTAAAGACTTACTGCCCATAAGAAAGTTATAATTACTGTGAAACTGTGCGTTATTGCAACGCTGATCATGTTTGTTGATGCTATTACCAGTAAACAGTCAATGATGAGTCATTTACTGACAAGCAGACTTTTGAAAAAGGTGTGTCACTGCATACAAGGCAAATTTCCTGTTTCCTGATCCTTCCTGGAACCGTTCCAGGAAGGATCAGGAAACAGGAAACCAGTTTGTTTCCTTCACCTGATGTTTTGCAAAACTCTGTGTGACATTTCTGAAATTGTTTTTCAGTAGTTTAGATATTTAGAAGGGTTTGTTTAAAAATGGACATTTTAGCGTCAACTTCTCTCTTAAAAGCAAATCTCTTCTGATGAGTGATTTTATGTTAAAACTATTGCAAATCTATTTTCAGTATTATATTCTACAGTAAGCAGTGTGACATACGATTATAATTATATTGAGCGATTTTTAAATAATAGCTTATTTGTTATATATCACCACATCTTTCATGTTGAAATTACAAGCAGAATTCAGTGTCAGTAAAGACAGCACAACTAAAGATCCTTAAAACAAACACAGTTAATGTGTGCTATAGCGCCCTCTCCTGGCAGCCACAGTCACTCTCACATATGTCACTCTACATCGTTTTGCGCTCTTTTAATACGATCCTTTTTATTTCTGTTCTGTGAGTACGTTTTAATGGAATCTGACTCCGAGAAACGTTCTTATCAGACAGTAAGAAAGATGAAATGCATAAAATGCTGTGTGGCTAAATAAATTCCAAATGAAATACTCACCACATCCCCTCCTGCGTGTCCAGCCTTCACATCAAATTATTGCTTGATCTTTACCAGCTAGATCTTTTTTTTCTTTGTGCCTCATATTTGAAATTATAATGACATGCTCTAAAAGACAGATTCAACACTTTGAATCAACTTCAGATATTACATCTGTTTAATTTGTTATGAAATAATGAAGGGAACAGGAACTGTTTTCCAGTCAATTATCCAGTTAACTTAGAGTATATGAAAATAGAGGACTGTCAGACATAAAAATTATTCTAATTCTAATTAATTCAAAATGTTTGAAGTCTGCACTTCACAAATTTCTCTTTACTGGTGCACAGAGGAAACATAAATTATTTTTTTTTAAATGCATATAATAAGCAAAGTGTCCTTGTACAACAAATTATGGACCTAACTGTACACAGTGTAAACATTGTGTCGTTAATGATCTGATATAACAATTAATGATTTAGAAAATGTTCCAGTTCAAGTGATCACAGAGGAGAAGTCACTCACAAATAGATATCTGCCTGGCAGACATTTAGATTTAGAAGCAATTTATTTTCTTGTGACTTGTGTGGATTAACAATAATAATAATAATAATAATAATAATAATAATAATAATAATAATAATACATTTTATTTATAGGCGCCTTTCAGACCCTCAAGGTCACCTTACAGTAGCACATAAACAATACCATAAAAAACGTTAAAAAAGATGTATATATAGCAAACATGGTAGATAAAATTTAGACATAAACAATCATAAAAGCAAATATAAAAACTGAGCAAGGTAAAAATGGTCTAAGACAGATCAGGTGTATGCAATTCTGAACAGATGGGTTTTGAGTAGTGATTTAAAAGAGGTGAGACAGTGTGTGGTCCGTAGAGCAAGTGGAAGTGCATTCCAAAGTCTCGGGGCAGAACAACTAAAGGCTCTGAGTCCCATGGTAGTCAGGCGAGCAGGTGGAATATATAAATATTATATTGTACGAACGTGATAATTATGCATATTGTAATAACGTGATATTATGTTGTACAAACATGAAAAGTATCTTGTTAGAACAATAAACTTTTCACGTTATAACGTGATATACTTCTATTTTTCTTTTGCCTGGGTGGCAGCTCTACGCTTCCGTATTTTAGCCCCTTTCATGTTCATTAATTATAAGATTTTAAACTAAAAGGTCTTACAGAACATGCAGTTGTGTCATTAGCTGATGATTTAGATGAACTCTCAGTTTATTACAGTTTATTATGAGTTAATGAGTATATCAACTGATGTGATAACTTCTAGTGGTGTTGTCATGTCATTTATGTTGATTTATTGTAGGTTCGTACTAATAAAATGTGAGCTCTATTTTCATCAACAGTGCTCAGTACAAAAGATACCAGAAAACTGGGTTTGTGTCTCAACTTGTACTGTAAGAAATCTGAGCGCATCAGAATTTAAGGATCGTTTTGTTTTGGGGGGTTTTGTACTGATGAATACAAAGTACAGATCCATTTATTTATGTAGGTAGCATTTTTATGTTTTTCATGTTGTAGCTACTGTTACCAACTTTAATCAACAACATATGTTGCATGAGTCGATCACACACTTTAAACGAAATTGAAGTGATTTTTGAGGTGTATAAATGTGACATTTCATAAATGACAAATGTGTAACCAATTATTAAATCTATAAAAACTGAGTTAAGTGCCTTTCTTCCGCTGCGTGTGCCTATGGTCACGTGTTACGTTACCCGTAAGCCCAGCAGGTGTCAGTGTGGATCGAGCAGAGGCTGTGAAACTGGGAGAAAAACTGTTTTCAAACTGCAAGATTTTCAGGTAAGGACTGACTTTGCGGTTTTAGTTTTCTCTCCTTTGTTAAAGTATTGGTTGCCTCAGTTTTTCCTGCATTTTATCTTTGTGTGCCTGTATAAGTGATGTTTAAAACGTTTTGTAATATAAATGTAGCATGCTAGCAAATAATACAAGTCCTGCCTCCACAGATTCACAGTAAAGGAGCAAAAGCTCAGGTGCTATTAATAAAGTAAAGACAGAACAGTTCACTATAGGAACACAAACATACATTTGTTTCTCCTGCTATCATATGTAACAATCCAAAAAGTAGCAGGGACTGGCATGTACCCATGGCAACAACTGTCTTTTTTTTCTTTTCTTTTTTTAACAACTTCAGCAGTTGGTAGGGGTTTTTCATATCAGAATCCTTTCTCACCAGTGGTAAATGCTGTGCAGAGGGTTGGTCTTCCATGATGGTTCCTCTCTTTGCTCCTCTTCTTTCTCGAGTTTCTGCTGCCTGAGGTATTCACTAATCATGTGGTCAGTTGTGGCTGTCTTCCCGATGTACTCATGGATCTTTGTTGTTTCATCCTGGACAGTGGTGCTGACGCTCAGTAGTCCTCGGCCTCCTTCCTTGTCCTTAGCGAACTGTCTCAGGGGCTGGACTTGGGGTGAAACCCTCCGTTCATGGTATGGATCTTTCTTGCCTTGATGTTAGTGGCTTCTGTGGCAGTTTATTATCCCAGCAGGGTATCTGATGACTGTCGGGGTGTGGGTGGTGATTGCCTACATCTTGTTCTTCTTAGTGGACTCCTCAGGACTTTTACTCTCTGCAGGTATTCGGTGGTTGTGGCTTTCCTAGCTATCCTCAATCTCTGCAATGAGGATATATCGTTCAAAGTCAGGAAAAAAGCAGATAATTCATTTTTCCTCTTTAATCTATTTAAAACAAGAATTGCTTTTTAAATATCCCACTTTTAACGTTCACATAAACACAAATACATACACAGTAAGAACCAGAACATGATATTATATTTCGTTATATCAGTCAAATAACTACATACATTCTCTATGAAATTTTCTCCTGTTACAGAACTGCAGGTATGATTTAATGTTTTAAAACTTGTATAAATGCCAGTTGATCAAAGTACAGTGAAAACTGCTGTAAAATTCAAGCAAAACATGAAACTTTAAACAGAGTGTTTCATTCAAGGTTAGAGAGATTGTTGTCCACTTATCTACCACCATCTGCTGGTACAAGGAAACATGACAGGTCCATTCATGGTGGGAACTCTGGAATGGGTTTTTATTTGACTCTCCAACAATTCGTTATTAGAATCAATCATACACTGGACACTATGAGTTTACTAGTGAATGAAGGGAAATTTTCAACTTTCTCTGGTTATAAGTAGATAGCTAAATAAATAGATAACATCCATCCATCCATCCATTCGCTTCCGCTGATCCTTTCCAGGGTCGCGGGGAGCGCTGGAGCCTATCCCAGCTGTCATAGGGCGAGATAACATTAACATTAAATAAAAACATGGAACTAGATGCACTGTCAATAACGAACATATTCACTGGTTTGTCCTGGGCTTTGATCTCCTTCCATCAGCTTGGCTGTATAATCACTGTTCATGGAGGTTGGCTCGCTGGTTGGCATATGCTCAATCCCAGAGCCTGCATCTGCTACCTGTTTGTACCAATTAACAGGCCCATGATACTGCACTGACACCTCTTCAACGGGTTAACAGATGCCACAATTAGCTACTCATTTGAATAGCTGCCTGCTTAGCGTGAGGACCCTTGTTGCATCATCTCCAACTGTGGGGACCGCCTTTCATCTATTTGCCTTTTTTCTTGTTGCCTCTCAAATGAGGCGTGGGAAGGCCAGGGAACCCCAGTGTGTTGAGCAGTCTTTTTATTATATCCCTAAATTAGCTCTCCAGTCTCACTGCTCCAGCTGATGGTGACACACTGCTGGATGGCAAAATTCACTGCATACAGTATATTATAGATGGATGGGCGGATTTTCAGATGCTCATATTTGTGGTACTTGTGACAAACAAGTGTCCAGCTCAGAAAATGTTACTTATTGTGTGTTCCAGGAAACTTCAGAGTACAGCTGATCATGACCTATTCTCCCGAGCATTAGGGGTGAGGAATGAGTTGAAGTTTAGAACTACTTTGAAATTGTACAATAATCTGAATTACCTGCCTCCAAGCTAGCTCGTTAGGTCCCTTTATCAGTGCTGACATGCTGTTCTGATAGTTGCTGATTACAAAAAAAAGTGCAACTCAGTATTGTTCTGAAATAGTCACAGTCTTTTTATTTTATTTTATTTTATGTTAACATGTAAATTTAATTTGAGCGCTTCTCATGACAAATTGCTCAACATTATTTTGTGTTGGTGGACATGACGTTTCATCTGTCTGCTCTCATACGTACTGACTTGTTTCCATGTGCAGAAAATACTTTTTTTTTAACTTTTAAAAGAAAAAAAAAACATTAGTAATTAAAAATATGTTGCTGGTTTCGTCCGGCAACAGTAGCCATGTATTTTAAAGATTTGTTTAGTTCCACAAGCCAGTTTTGGGAGCCAGGGATTGGACCAGGGACCTCCACCTGTGACCGCTGCTCGACCCATAAAGCACTGAACCCTTATGGCTGTATTTCCCATCCACTGTGTGCCGTGGAAGATTATCTGGTTTTACCTGATTAGTGCTCTAAGCGATCGGTGGGAGTAACAGGCAGAAATTACATTCTCTTCCACTAGAGGGCAGTACAACTACCTGCTCTAATTAAATGGGTTGCCAACTGGCAGTAAAACAGAAGAAGATGAAGAAGAAATTAGATAATAGTCGTGCTGTGAAACGACACAGTGCAAATATCTGAAAAGAAAAAGTAGTCAGTCTGACCTGGTCCAGGAGAAACGACTCAGATGAAGGTCCTAACATGAGTAGTGGTCAGAAGAAAGCAAAAAAGGAGCCAATTCCACTATCCATGGTGTGCAGGGAAAAATGATCAATATGCTTTTTATGACATTTTTGTTTGGTGATGTGCCGTGTGATTTGTCCAATATGAAATATGTGCTGTGGCTCCAAAAGGTTGGGAAACCCTGCCTTATGGCCCCTCCTGTGGGTGGAGGGCCCATAATTTCCATCCATCCATCCATCCTCATCCGCTTTATCCGAAGTCGGGTCGCGGGGGCAGCAGCCTAAGCAGAGAAGCCCAGACCTCCTCTCCCAGCCACCTCCTCCAGCTCATCCGGGGAACACCAAAGGCGTTCCCAGGCCAGCCGAGATATAATCTCTCCAGCGCGTCCTGGGTCTGCCCAGGGCCTCCTCCCGGTGGGACATGCCCGAACACCCCACCCAGGAGGCGCCCAGGGGCATCCTTGTCAGATGCCCGAACCACCTCAACTGGCTCCTTTCGATGTGGAGGAGCAGCGGCTCTACTCTGAGCCCCTCCCGGATGGCCGAACTTCTCACCCTATCTCTAAGGGAGGCCAGCCACCCTTCGGAGGAAGCTCATTTCTGCCGCTTGTATCCGCGATCTCGTTCTTTTTTCGGTCACTACCCACAGCTCGTGGCCATAGGTGAGGGTCGGGACGTAGATCGACCGGTAAATTGAGAGCTTCGCTTTTACACTCAGCTCCCTCTTCACCACGACGGACCGGTGCAGCGTCCGCATCACTGCAGCCGCAGCACCAATCCGTCTGTCGATCTCCGGCTCCCTTCTCCCATCACTCGCGAACAAGACCCCGAGATACTTAAACTCCTCCACTTGGGGCAGGAACTCATCCCGACCCGGAGTGGGCATTCCACCCTTTTCCGGCTGAGAACCATGGCCTCAGATTTGGAGGTGCTGATCCTCATTCCCGCTGCTTCACACTCGGCTGCGAACCGTTCCAGTGCGAGCTGGAGGCCCCCACCTGATGAAGCCATCAGAACCACATCATCCGCAAAAAAGCAGAGGCGAGATTCTGAGGCCACCAAGTGAAAGCCCTCCGCCACTTGGCTGCGCCTAGAAATCCTGTCCATAAAATTATGAACAGAATCGGTGATAAAGGGCAGCCCTGGCGGAGCCCATCACCCACCGGAAACGAGTCCGACTTATTGCCGGCAATGCGAACCAAACTCTTACAACGGTTGTATAGGGATCGAATGGCCCGTAGCAGTGGGCCAGACACCCCATACTCCCATAACACCTCCCACAGGACACCCCGAGGGACACGGTCGAATGCCTTCTCCAAGTCCACAAAACACATGTAGACTGGTTGGGCAAACTCCCATGCACCCTCAAGTATCCTCGAGAGGATAAAGAGCTGGTCCAGTGTTCCGCGACCAGGGCGAAAACCGCATTGTTCCTCCTGTATCCGAGGTTCGACTAACGGACGAACTCTCCTTTCCAGCACCCTGGCATAGACTTTCCCAGGAGGCTGAGGAGTGTGATCCCCTGTGGTTGGAACACACCCTCCGGTCTCCCCTCTTAAAGATGGGGACCACCACCCGGTCTGCCAGTCCAGGGTACTGCCCCTGATCTCCACGCAACATTGTAGAGGCGTGTCAACCAGGACAGCCCTACAACGTCCAGAGCCTTCAGGAACTCGGGCGGACCTCATCAACACCAGGGCTCTGCCACCGAGGAGTTGTTTAACTGCCTCAGTGACCTCGACCCCAGAAATTGGCGGGTCATTCCCTCATCCCCAGACTCTGCTTCCTCCTCGGAAGACGTGTCAGTGGGATTAAGGAGGTCCTCAGTATTCCTTCCACCGTCTGACAATTTTCTCAGTCGGCGTCAGCAGCGCACCGCCAGCACTATACACAGTGCAGGTAGAGCACCGCTTTCCCCTCCTGAGACGCCTGACGGTTTGCCAGAATCTCTTGAGGCAGTCCGAAAGTCTTTTTCCATGGCCTCTCCGAACTCCTCCCACACCCGAGTTTTTTGCTTCAGCCACTGCCCGAGCCGCATTCCGTTTGGCCTGTCGATACCTGTCAGCTGCCTCTGGAGTCCCACAGGCTAACCAAGCCCGATAGGACTCCTTCTTCAGCCTGGTGGCTCCCTTCACCTCTGGTGTCCACCATTTGGTTCGGGGATTACCACCACGGCAGGCACCAACCACCTTGCGGCCGCAGCTCAATGCAGCAGCTTGGCAATGGAGACGCTGAACATGGTCCATTCGGACTCAATGTCCCCAGTCTCCCTCGGAATGTTGTTGAAGCTCTGCCGGAGGTGTGCGTTGAAGATCTCGCGGACTGGGGCCTCTGCTAGACGCTCCCAGCACACCCTCACTCACGCGTTTAGGTGCACCGGGTCTGTCCAGCGTCCTCCCGCCACCTGATCCAACTCACCACCAGGTGGTGATCAGTTGACAGCTCAGCCCCTCTCTTTACCCGAGTGTCCAGAACATATGGTCGCAGGTCTGGTGATACGATTACAAAATCGATCATCGACCTGCGGCCTCAGAGCATCCTGGTGCCACGTGCACTTATGGACACTCTTATGTTCGAACAAGGTGTTCGTTATGGCCAAACTGTGATTTGCACAGAAGTCCAATAACAAAACACCACTGGGTTCAGATCAGGGAGGCCGTTCCTCCCAATCACGCTCCTCCAGGTCTCGCTGTCGTTACCCACGTGAGCATTGAAGTCTCCCAGTAGGACAACAGAGTCTCCAGGTGGGGCACCTTCCAGCACCCCCAGGGACTCTAAGAAGGCTGGGTACTCTGAACTGCCACTCGGCGCATACGCCGCAGATGACAGTCAGGACCCGTTCCCCGACCCTGAGGCGCGGGAACAAACCCTCTCATCCACCGGGAAAAACCCCAGCGCACGGCAGCAAGCCGGGGGATATTAGAATACCCACCCAGCCCGCCGCCTCTCACCAGGGGCAACTCCAGACTGAGACAGAGTCCAGCCCCTCTCCAGGAGACTAGTTCCAGAGCCCAAGCCATGCGTGAGGTGAGCCCGACCATATCTAGCCGGTACTTCTCAACCTCACGCACTAACTCAGGCTCCTTCCCCACCAGAGAGGTGACATTCCATGTCCCTATTGCCAGTCTTGGCAGCCGGGGATCGGTCCGCCAGGGCCTCCGCTCCTGGCCACCGCCCGACACACATTGCACCCGACCCCTATGGCGCCTCCTGCGGGTGGTGGGCCTGCGGGAGGATGGGCCCATGTCTCCTCTTCGGGCTGTGCCCGGCCGGGCCCCATGGACTAAGGCCCGGCCACCAGACGCCGCCCTGGGCACCCTCCCGGGCCTGGCTCCAGGGCGGGCCCCGTAACCCTATCCCGGCAGGGTAAACTGTTCCCTCGATTTGTAAGTTTGCCCATAATTTGTAAGTTTGCTAAATTTGTAATTACAAATCTGCTAAATTTGTAAGTTTGCCCACTAACAAAGAAATGATCAGTCTTTAATTTTGATTGTAGGTTTATTTGAACAGTGAGAGACAGAACAATAGCCAAAAATAAGTATTTGATCCCTTTGTTGGCAATCACAGAGGTCAGAGGTCTCAAAATCTACCTTCAGTTAATCTATGAACTCTTTGTGTAGGTTTTATACAAATCACAAAGGTGATTTATACCTCTTCAACAGCAATCAGTCCTTTTTCATGTCCTGTTTCTAATTAGAAAAGCCAACTGGCCATTTTCAGATCAAAGTAATGTTCTTAATTGAAGGGGGAAACTATGTGCTACTACAGAAAGAAGCCAGTGATGGAAGAGGAAACAGTGTTGACATCAAGTATGAATGATGGTGGGTGATGTGTAACAACAAAATGACAACACTGTTACTAGGGGCGAAGTGCTAATCTTGGGTGGGGGGTGGCGGGGGCTCAATTCTCAGAGGAACTGTAACTAAAAAAAGAGTCTTGCTGGTGTGATTCTGCCCTAGTTCTCACCAACACTTTGCTGATAAGTGTAATTGTGTGACGCAGAGTACGTATGTTCATGCACATCCAAGCTTCCAAGTGCTGATGTGCACACACGAGCTGCATGTTACCGTAATCCTGCCTGCATGTGCACGACTGAAAACCCCATGTGTCATTTTTGCACAAAGAGTATGATCAATGCAACATCCTTCTGCAGCCAATGAGGAGCAAGCCCTTGTTACTGGGCAGTTATGTGTTTATTCTCCCTCTCCTGTTCTTTCGTGAGGTCGATGTCACGCGTCAAGCCTCATAGACTCTCAGATCAGCATGAGTCTTTACGACACACCAGGGTCCTGTGGTTGTGATGAACATCAGCACTCTTACTGGTTTTGTAGGTCAACCAGTATTCAGCTACGGGTGCAGCTCAACTTACAGCACATGTGCTTGTGTGCAGTAGGTAGAGCAAAGGTCATATAGGAATTTATATATATGTAGAGAGAGAAACATAGATAATAGATAGATTTAAAAAAAAAAAAAAAACTAAATGATTGGCTAAAGCTGAATGAGCAAGTGTCATATTCTAATTTTTACAGTTACAAACAGATTTAACTTACCTTTTTTAACTGATGTAATAATGTCACGTTTATTAAGCAAAGAAGGCATTTTCAGTTGTTTTGTAATTTTTGTGTAATACTCCGATTTAGGAATTTTAATCCTGACTGAATGTTAAAAATAAAAAAAAATTGAACATGTAAATATAACTAAAATAACAAGAGACAAGAAAAACTTAAAAACAAGTTTTCATGAATATCTCTATGTCTACACAATGTTTATGCTCAAAAAGCATAGAATGATGTTTGCACTGTAATTTCATTACACAAACCAGTGGTGCAGATTTAAAACATACTTCATAAAATATTAGCAAGCAAAAGTGCTGATGTCACTGCTGTGGCTCATCTGGTTGTGTATATTTGTTTGCTAAATGGTGTCAAAAGCGTTAGCTAACGTGGGTTAGATCAGAGATTATTAGCTTATTTTAGTTTTCGGAGCTATTAGTCCACTGGTGTATCACTAGTTGCCAGCAAAGCAGCTGACGTCCTTCATTATTTTAGTTCCTTAAAGTTTCCTATTCTAGTCAAATTGGACTTGATTGTTTATTAAAAGTGCTTTCATGGACAGTCTGAAGGGTTAGGGTCTGAAAGAAACACTGACTTATTGGAAATGACATTTTTTAGCAAATGGATAGATGATTTCACATAACTTAGCTATCAATCATACTGTTATCACATGTGGATTCTCCTCAACTTCAGTGTGTATTCTGAGACACTGCAATCGGCCATCCAAAAAATAGGCTATACCCACCCAATAATACCCAACAGAACTGAGGGTGGAGTCATAAAGGGCTCAATACTTTTGCAAGCAGTATGTGCCATTAGACATTTCCTTACAAACATATCTTGTGGCATGAAACTCATTATCCTAAAAGCAAATTATACACTTCTTGTGTGCAAGGCAATATGTAAAAAACACAGGTTTGATCGTAGCATTGTCCCGCATCTTAGTAGTTATTATGAGTAGTACTAGCAGGTGTAATATTTCCATCTGAAATGTAAAGAAGGTACTCTAGTGAAATACTACCTTCCAGAATGCACTGTTTAAAAGTATGCATCATTAACAGACCAAACAAACCTAGAGCCTCCATTCTGCAGTAAATTAATCCAACTTCATTTTAAGCTACACGTGAAATTTTTATGAGCATTAAATGCTAAGCTAGCTAAAATGAGGATGTTTTACGCCGTACTCTTGCACTTGTTCTGTTGTGATTCAGTGTTTCTGTTCCATATAAGATAAACAGTGCATTTTAAGAGGCATTCAAAGCTTTGTCCAGTCCTTCAGACCAGGTTAATATTTAACATTAACATTTACATCACTGTTCAACCTCATATTCAGCATCATCATTATTATTATTATTAAACCACACTTCTTACTTTTGGCTAACAGTAATTGTATGTTTTTCTAAATCACCAAAACTTTGTGTAAATCATCCAAATTTTTAAAAGAACTGTTTGTCATTAACACACATATAGAGGCAGACAAGCCATGTAATGACTACATGTTGTATTAGGACAAAATAACCAGAACATACCTGCATACAGGCTGGTTGAGTTCATCCACAACATCAGCCTTGACCACATGGTGGCATCAGTACTCACTGACTGGCCCCATGAATGCAGCATTGCTGATGAGCTGAGTGTTGATAAATCCTCTTTACTGGGAAGGTTCAACTTTAATCTTAACAGTGTTTTTTAACCCTTTATGTGAAAACCATATGCCAATAAATATAAGCCAGAAACATCTGTCCAAACAAGAGGAATAACAAAAGGATTTCCTTGTAAGACAGCTAGTTACAGATGAAAAGATCTGCTTGCAGATTAAAAACATGTCTTATTTTCTTAGGATGGAAATGTGGGTGTTACAGAAAATCTTCTTTTGTGTACTCTACTGGTGACATTTTCTTATGAAACATCAAGTCTGCCTTCCATTCTATAGATTCCCAGTTGTGGTATCTTTACCGGTGCTGTTTTTGCACAGTTAAATGTTTGTTTCCCCGGTGTTCTTGTTTGGTTGGTGAGTGTATTATTGCTGTTGACTATTTTGTATTTAGGTCAGTGTGGCCCCCTCAGGCTCTGACAAACCACTTTCTCCCCGAGTCCCTATGATTGACACATTTTCTTATAGCAAATGAAATCGTGCTCCTCCAGTTTTAAATTCTTGATGAGTAACATGTTATAAAATACAACACTAAATGCTGCTGTTGGTGGACTCCCATTTAGATATCCCTCAGTGCCATTTAGTTATTCCCTGAATACCTCTAATAATACTGTTAATAATGAAGAGTACAAGAATATAATTATTTTTGACGTCTGTTTGTTTATTCCTCGGATCTTGTTCCCATCTCTCCATAATACACAACAAACAGACGTGTGTCCCCTCTGGGTGTGTAAGATCTTGTTTTGCATAGACTGTTGCATCACGTGACCAGGCATCAGAGATGGCTACCTGTTGTCCTCTCTTGCCCCTCATCCTTACCACTTCTAGACAACATGATAATAATCAGCAGCCTGGCAAAAACCAGAATTACCAGGACATCCTCTAAGAACATAATGCCCGTCTTAGACACTGGGCATCTGGTGGCATTTCCTCGCAGTATGTTAGATACAGGAGGGGGTGGGGTGTGGGGGTGGGGGGGTGAGGTGAGATGGAGGAGGGAGAGGGAGGTAAAGGAAAGAGGATGGGAGGGAGGAAGCTCTAAGGCTGGGATTAAGGAGGGTGAAGAGGGGGTGGGGAGATGTGTGTGTGTCTGTGTGTGTGGGGTGGGGTGACCTGACCACATGCTCCGTCCGTAAAGCGCTTTTCTTCTGCACTGGCCCGCTGCCCTGGGCAACCGTTCCAGGTCAAACCCAGAGCCCCCCCTGAGTGATGCACTGTGCTGCCGTCAACAGCCATTGTGATCTGCATATCTGCTCAGTCAGCCTCTCCTGTGTGATTTTTCATTATGGGCACTGTTCTTCACTCAGCAGCAAAATATTTATTTGAGAACTACAAGGCAGGAGCTCAAAACAAACAAACAAAAAAAGTGTAAATATATGGCGAGATGAATTAGAAGACATGAATGTGACTAGTTGAGATATAGAATTCAGTTAAGCTATCTGGTGATTAGACGCTGATGACCCATCATTGCAGAGGGGAATCTCAGCAGAATTAGGAACCTGGAGTCTAGACATTTGTGGTGGTGAAGGTAAAAATGAAAGCTTGGGTGGAGCCTGCATGAACACGGTGAGGCGGAGATGGGGAGGCGGTGCATTGCATGAATGAGAGCCTGAAAGGCAGAATGACAGATTACTGAGACTTAAAGTACACAGAATGGAGATTGGTGCGGAGAGGGCGGGCAAGAAGATGATTGGAGTGGAACAATTGTGTCAGCATTGAGTTTTACATGGTGGGAAAGTGGACGTGATGTAAAGAATATGCTAACAGCTGAACACCCAGGAAAGCAAACAGATGAGTAATTATAGAGGTTCCTCATTCAACTTATGCATAAGTTTCATTTTAAGGAGAGACAATTTGGAAGAACTGAGTATGAGTTATTGAGATTTCAGTTAAGTTGTTCTACTGTTGTGACCCATAATAGTAGAATGTAATCTCATCAGTGATAGAAATTATGACAGGGCACCCCACGACCCTCACCCTGATAAGAGCAATCTTAATGTAGCAGGGAAATTCAGATCTATAAAAATATAAATGTTAGAAGCAGCATTAACAAAGACACAAAATATATGTATAAAAATAACGGAAATGAAGAGAAACTTCAGGGTCCAGGCACCAAAGGGGAAAGAGTGACAAAAACAATAGAATGAGCCTCTAAGGCTCAATGGTCTAAAGTTAAGGCTCAATGGTTGTCTAAGGCCAAGAGAGAGCGAGCTTGCAATAAGGCTCAAAGGCTATTGGAGGCCTGGAGAGAGGTGTAGGAGAGAGACTGCAATAATGCTGGAAGACCACTGAGGTCAAGAGAGAGCAGAGAGACTGCATTAAGGCACAAGAGTCGATATAGGCCAGGATAAAAAGGATAACTTACAAACAAGACTGGATGCTGATGAACTCCAGCCTTCAGTCTCTCTGACCGATCATAGTAGAATGTAATCCTGGCACTATATTTGTCATATGGTGATGCATGCAGGATGGGAAACAGGAGAAACTCTGGTGGCCCACTACCTGCAGAGACTAGGATCAGCTGCTAGATTCTTGGGTGAATTCTGTGAAGCCTGGGGAACTAGGATGGCCCAGGAAAGAAGCGATTTTAAGGAGACTGAAGCAGCACTCCCAAGCTAGAATGCTGGCTGAATGAGAGCTGTGTCCGGGGAGCATGCTGTTTTTGCTCTCCAGAACTTGTAGGCAAATGGTAAAATCTTGCAGATGCAAAGCAACTGAAGAAAACTTGCAATTTGATTAGATTGAAATAGCTAGAAACAGAAAACTGCAGTGAGGAAGAATTACCCTGAAGTAATGCACTGCAGGATCTGCTTGTCCTATTACTACACAAGAGCTCAATCTACACAGGACAAGACCATCAGGACTCAAAGATGATGCTGCCTGAATCAAAAATGATTGAAAAGGCAACTAATGCAGCAATAAATGACAATCGGAAAGGCAGAATGACAAAAGATCGTTGATATTTAAAGTAAACAGAATGGAGGCTGATTGGCTTGGATAAGGCAAACAAGAAGATTAACAAGGACTAGAGCAATGATGTCAGCATTGAGTTTGACATGGTGGGAAAGTGGAAGTGATGTCAGCCTGGAAAGCACATTTGTGTCAAAGAAAAGTGTTACCATTCAGTACTTCAGGTCAGAGGAAACAAGATTATTTGAAAATTAGATTATTTTTACACCTACCTCTGTCCAACAATAGTGATTCATTTTTCAATAATTTACATAACAGATGGGTTACTTAATTTCGTTGTCATGCTAAAAAAGTCTGCTGATACTATTGATGGAAAACCAAAACATAAAATACTCATATATGAGAACCGCAGACTGTATAAATGATGGCTGTTGCTACCAGTCAAGCCAGTAAGTAAACCTTAAACCTGCATTGTTTTTTATGACCACCAGGGGGTTATAGCTGCAATTGCAAAAAGACTTTTGGTCTGTGGAAAAATGGCTCTTGGACTTGACTTCAGTAAAACTTTCCTGATGAGTTTATGCGCTCATTCACTCTTTTTGGGTCATATTGAATAAAAGATTGAGCACATTTAAAAAATTTTGGTCAAATGTTCAGATAGAAGGATTATGCAGTGTATGCTTATTAGGTAAATACTAGGGACTGACAAGTCATTAGAGTTCATGAGTGTGCAGTTTCACAGTCAGCTCGATCCATTGGTCATCACATCCAGTTTAAAAATACCAACTTAGCAACAGCAAAAACTCTCATCTTGAGGCTTCTAAATGGGACTTATTAAGTCCCGTTCATAAGCCATAAGTCATGTTTTAAGGACCCTGGAATGTACTGCACGCCTTCTGTCAGGAGTTTTCCTGTATTGCAACTCAGGTCGGAATAAAAACGCTCAGACAGGTTTACGTGTACACGGGTGAGACTCAGGGAGACTCTCTTAAAAAATCTCTTAACACCTTCCTTGCTCACTAGCAACATCTTGGCTTTAAAAATATTATCTCCCCCTGCTGGTACTGCAAGTTCTGCATGGGTGTCCATTTCAGGCTTTGGAGAGGCAAGTGGAAACGGTGGACCGGTGTGTTTATTACACGCTTTGCTGTGATATCGCGATCCACGGTAGCTTTTTATATGTCAGTCTAATACACATAGTTAATCACTACATCTAGTTTTTGTTTGTTTGTTTTTATCAGAAACTACATGAAGATTGTTGTGAAATGGGAAAAACAAAAAGTCATTTATTATCTGTCAGTCATGGAAAGTTGTTTCTTTTTGCAGTACAGCCAGTGAGACCATTTTTCTGGGATGAGCAGGAGTTCATTGGAACTAAAACCCTGCATTATTCTGGCGATTTGTCTGGCGATTTGTTGATAAAAGTTGCTAGAACATATTAACTTGTCAATTGGAATGTAGAAATATGACTAGTGCATAATTCTAAAGACCATTTTTATTTCAGTAGATTTATCATTTCTTTCAATATACAGCATGAGTTCTCCAAAACTGTTTTTTTTTTTCTTTAGTTTTTTGGGGGTGAGGAGGTGGGGGTTGTTTGGTTGGTTTTTTTGTTTTGTTTTGTTTGCTTGCTATACAACCAAATACATTTTTATTAGGACTTTGTGTGTCAGTGAACTTAACTTTTAACAAAAACAATATAATAGGATTCCTTAAAACTTAAACTCATACTCTAGGCATCTGTGGGATTGACTCGCACATTTCCTTGCTAGATTGAAGGGAAGCGTGTGTTGCTAAGCTGGACAGATAAACCCGGGCCTTTATTTATAAATGAGAAGGTCAGAATTAGGGCTGGGCGATATGGCCAAAAATCCACATCGCGGTATAATTTGAAGCATGTGCGGTAACGATATATATCGCGATATATTATTTTCTTCTGTACAGTATACAGTATGTTCCACATTATAAGGCAAACTTAATTTTCTCAAAAATCGACAGTGTTCATTATAATCCGGTGCACCCTATGTATGAATTCTGGTTGTGCTTACTGACCTCGAACCAATTTCATGTGGTACATGGCGCTCAAAAATATGTCAAAAAATGTTTTAGTACGACTTTGGTAAGCTACGAAGCCGCGCCGCTTGATGGATTGTTGGAGCATTACGGCTACCATAGTCAGGAGCCTCGTGGAGTAATCTGGGTCCTAAACTCAGTCCGCTGCAGGTCCCAAAGTCAAACGAACACTGCGGCATCACTGAGAGTTAAAAATTGTCTAAACTCTTTAATCTTTAATAAAATGATCAGCGTTTCTGCTTTATCAGGTGTAACAATCAAGTTTAACATCCAGGCATCCATGAAAACAGAATTGATTAAAACTAAGTTAGAAGTTAGCAGGAAGTTAGCTCGCTAGTTTCCACCTAAACATGATATAGCATGTTCGGACTGAGAGAGTTCTCAAAAATTCACACGTACAGCTCTGCTATCACTTCCAACATAAATGAAGACAGAAAACTAAACAGCAGTGACGTTTGTAGGATTACTGAAGTTGGGCTAGTTGGTATATAATGATGTGCTACGTGATCACTAGCAACACAGCTAGGTTAGCATAACATAAACAGTGAAGCTGGAGGATGAATGCTAATTTTTTTCCACTCGATAAAAATAACGGGAGGGTTTTGATGGTTAGAGACAAATGCAATCGCATGGCAGGATGCTGTAAACGGACCAACCTTCAGTGAGGAGAACAACTGAGATAATTCAACCACAATACCAGGTTAGTCATTAATATACTGCAACAACACGGGAATAGAGCAGCTGTGAGAAAATTCAACATTAATAATTCAATGGTACGGAAGTGGAGGAAGCGCAGTTTTTGGCTTCCACATATTCCAAAACGTGTTTTGTCTCTTTGCTATTACTGTCACCCGGCATAATTTGCAGATGATGCGATGCTTTGAACCAAAAAACGCACAGCTTGATGACACCATCAACATGCGCTATCGTGGTAGAGCGGTATAGAGATTGAAAATGTGACGTCATTCTGGGGTAAAACCGCAAAGGATTCTGGGAACGAGTGGCAAGCGGTACTAGCGCACGCAGGCTTTCACATGAAAACAGTCACACAGCGATAAAAAGGAACACAAAGAATGGCAAGAAGCTGTTGTATTATTAACTGCAATAGCTGGTCGCATGACAGCCACGGGAAGCCGACAGGTAAAGAGATCGGTTTTTATCGGATTCCGCCGTGGAAGAGAAATTGTTCAAGCCATGTTTCCGAAGTAACAAAGAGCCGACGGATGGCCTGGATTGCAGCCATTTGAAGACCAAATATAACGTTCCAGAACACTCCAGCTCACGTTAGTCTGCTCCAAGCATTTCCACAAAGGTAAGTCTTCTGTTGTAGTTATTACGTAATTTATCATAACATAATTGTTGATGTAGGTTACAAATAAGTCTTATATTGATTTGAATTGAATTCGTTGTGCTATGCTGCTTTGTTCACTGTTACTTTGCGGGCTAATGTTTGTTGTGTTTTGTAGGAAAACCAGCCTACAAAATGCTGGAATGTGATCCAGACTGGGCACCTCTATCAACCTGGGTCACACCGAGTTTAAAGCTGCTACCACAGCGAGATTTGATCGGTTAAGAGAGAGCGCGATGTCAAAACAGCCACGAAAAGTCCCGCATATATGTGCCCAAGGGTTGTACTGAAGCAATCAAGTGATGAATAACTGTTTTCCAGTATGTTGTTTTGCAATGTTGTTTTTTTTTGTTGCATTGTTGATTTGTTTTTCACCGAAGCAGCTAATAAAGCACAATGGAATACAATTTTGCCTCTTTCTTGTAAGATTCTATAATAGAATGAAACAATAACGCCAGTTATAAATAAAGACAATAAGTTGAATGAATTACGAAACACTTATTTTATTTCTATTGAATCTGAAAATGTTGTGTAATACTACAACCTGAAACGACAAATAGATTGCGTTGGCCTGTACAGGAGATAAAGGGAAAAAATGTAACAACAGCTGTGAAATGGAATAGTCCAAATCACCAAAGTAAACTGGACCTGGGCTTGTTGCAGGTCTGAAGTTACTAAACATTTTGTGAGTGTATGCACTCACACTTAGGACCATTTAATAATAAATATGTGCGTGATGAAAGTTGGGCAGCACGCTAACGTCCTTACTCCACTCTGTATGCTCGTATGGGTCTGACCCTTTCACTCCTTTGATTTTTTCCTCGTACTTTTTTTTTGCCTTTTCGTCAAGTCTCTCTTTGTACGGACCTGCCGTGTTCTCCGTCGTTTTGTACATAACTGTTTTTGGGGCAAATAAAATGCAAGTAGGGATTAAAACCGCAGAATTAATGATTACCGGTGCTGGAAATGCTAGCGCTTGATGCAGTGTTTTGATTTTGTTGCCACTCGTACCTGCAATGCAATGCGCGAAAGTCACGTGGTCTGTCAATCTCTATAGTCAAAATCTCTACTGTTTAACCATATACCGTTTATACCGCCCATCATGCTAGTCTTACACATTAGAAGAATGGACACGGACAGCACCGAGGGCACACTGTATGTTAGTAAAGTTTTAGCTACTAAAATTAAACCAAACTGCCATATCAAAGCATTTGCACAACACATCCTGGAAAGACTTTATTGCAGTAATAGTAATGTAACAAGTTGTTGTTAACTGAGGTAAAGTTATCTTCACTTTGCCTGCCCAGTACGAAGACACTCAGTTGAAATACATGTGATCTTTTGTCTTCCACATGTCAAGTGTCCTGAATTTTTTAAGGACACACTGCACACCATACTGAGATATGCCAAGTTTTCAGCTAATACCTCTTTGGGAATGCACTTCTTGATGCAAAATACTATTTTATGCTTGTCACACAGTGTTATCATTTTTGTAAAAAATATGTGTTTTTGCAACAGGCCACCAGTGAAAAAGTGTTGAAAGATACAAATTGAAACTGAATTCTTGCTAAGTTGTCTGTGTTGTGTAGGCAACACTAGTTCATCCCTTAAGTTAGATGTCTGGGTTTTTTATGCTTGAATGATTCATAGATTGGTGTTCAGTGGCTTAACAAACAAACTGAAACGAGTGAAAAAGCAAAGAAAAAGTCCTTCAGAGAGCCTGGAGAACTATTGGCCAAGCTGAAATTACAACAAAACCTAATCTTTCAGCAGAATTTAACCGATAAGGGATGATTCAAGACTTCTGCACATTATAGCAACTATCCCCCCATGGCTCTTTTAAGTTTTCATCAGAGGCAGTCTTTAATATCAACAGACCTTGCTATCACGCCAAACATTTTCAACTTTATTACTTAGTACCCCTGTCTTTTCTTTTACTGCCTACTAAAATTAGTACAGACTGCAGCATTTGAAGCCCCTCCTGCACACCAACTCCACTGAAACCTCCCAGAGAGTACAACATTTTGCGCAAGGTGACTTCCAACTCCTGACAGTTTTTCTGTCAAGGAAACATTGGAGATGCCCCAGGGCAGATCGCCAGCATCAAGGCCAGATGGGAGCCCCACACTCTACCTGCCCCCCCCCGTCCCTTTGCCAGTCCCCTGACACCCCCTCCTGCCATCTGTGCTGACCTGCCCCTAGCTGTCAACAGTTCAAGAGCGGGTTGCATCGTTTCAGTCGACAACACAGCTGTGCAGATGTTGTCAGGGTGAAAAGATGGTGATGGCGCCGACAGCAAGGCTAACATCTGTGGTCCCTGTGGGAACAGCAGAGCAGCACTTTGCAGGAAAGCCAGTCGCTGTGATACCGTGTCAATGAGCTGACAGACGTGGTGCTTAAAGTCCTGTGTGGAATCATTAGCGTTGCTCCTGTTTCACAAAGGCCTTGGAAAACCTCACACAGCCTTACAGACCACCTCCGCTGCATAATACTTTGTCAGTTCAATAAATATGTTCTAGGGATTAAACCCAGATTAAGACACTGTAAACAAGACAGATTTACATCAACTAAGTAGATCACAGAGATTTGATACTGAAAGCACTCCAAGCATAATCCAAATATCATCACAGTGTGTATGCTTCTTAAATCTGTATGATTTACATGTTGTTCTCACAAGTGGCTTAATAAAAATATATTAGCGTAACTCTTTCCCACACTCGCTTTTTCTTGTGACTGCAATGGATGCTCTCCCCCACATATCCCTCCCTCCCTCCCTCTCTCCATTCTGCTTTATGCCCTCTGTGGCATGTGTCAGGTATAGCCATTCATTACCCTAGTGTACTTGCGCTCTTACTCTCTCATGCTCTCTCCATTCAACAAACAGACAAAGAATACATTTCTGTTGTGTTCTTCTCCACTGTGTGTGTCTCTGAGAGTGTAAAAGAGAGAGAGGGCTCAGCAGAGAAGGGTAAATGAGTAAGGGGACTTCATACATTTTCATGACTGTACCGATAAGGTCAGTCATGTGCTGTGGTTACTAAGCAACGCTGCCACCCCATGTTGGACAGTTACAGAAAAAAAAAGGCAAACTCAGAGATGTTTACTATTACGCTGACTGACAGTTGCCCAGTATCTCTCAGACATCTTAGCTCAGCCTTAAAGTTCAGTCACTATAACACATCTCACACATCTCAGTCTTGCATTGCATCATCCTTATGGCACATTATGCACATTGGCTCTCTTCCACAGCATGCCTGGTATCCTGTCTTCCTTCTCTCATCCCAACCGGTCGCAGCAGATGGCCCCGCCCCTCCCTGAGCCTGGTTCTGCTGGAGGTTTCTTCCTGTTAAAAGGGAGTTTTTCCTTCCCACTGTCGCCAAAGTGCTTGCTCATAGGGGGTCATATGATTGTTGGGTTTTTCTCTGTATGTATTATTGTAGGGTCTACCTTACAATATAAAGCGCCTTGAGTTGCCTGTTGTTGTGGTTTAGCGCTGTGAAAATAAAATTGAAATTGAATTGAATTATCACAGAGAAAGACATTTTTTTTGTTCATCAAGCTATAAGGCATAACAATATTTTTTTTTTAAAATATTGTCTGCCAAATCTGTCTACAGTAAAGTGGGAAAATAAATCATTTTAATTAAAAACAGTGAGTATTAGTTTATTACTTCTACAATGAATATGATTATATTTATATTTAAGGAATCAAAATATCTCACACAAAACCTCTTTTTCTGTGTTGCAGTATTAATTTTCATGACAGCGTTTATTCTCACTATGTCCATGTTCCAAGAGCAGATGTGACGTAGGAAACTGGAGGTAAGTGACAGAATCTCTTCTGTCAAAGGCTCTTTATGTTTACATTTTAGGAAAATTACAAATATCAAATTACAAATATCAAAATGACAAATTTCAAATATCTCTTTAAAATTTGAAAAGTTTAGAAAGTTTTTTTTCTGACCTTATTTGAAAGCATGGTCAAACTTTAAAAATGCAAATTCCCATTACATTCAGTAGTTTGTTGTTATGTGTGTTTGCAGTGAGCGGATAAAAGTAACCTGTCAATGAAATGATCTTTCTATCGTAAAAGTCTAATTTTAAATACCAATGACAGTAAAGATTTGGGGGCCAGAAATTTTCATTATTTCAATAAATCACAGAACAGTTTAAACCATCAAAATCTACATTTCTCATGAGTCCACATTTAGTATGTCAAAAACTTCACTTCACACACTGCAGCTAAAATTCCAAATGAAACAAAAATGAGATTTGTAGATTGAAATAAAATAAAATCTTGTGAATCAACACCTCACTATATTCATTAACTCTCCTGTTTTAGTTTCAAAGACCTAAAACCCTTGAATTACCTCTGGATGACCCTACTGTCTACTTATATCTGATCAAAGCATTGAGCTGTGAGATGCAAAGTAGTCAATGAGTTAAAGCAATGAATAGATCTGCGAAAGTAGGGTGTCAAGGAGCTTTGCTCTGCCCACTTAGTTACTTACAAAGCAAGATAGTGAAATCAGTCAGGCAAATTTTGTGTTTTTTAACCTCATTCCTCATTCTTTTAATTAATATACGATGGATATAGGTTGTATTTCAATCCATAGTTAAATGGAGGAGCTTGTTAACACATTTCTGGTAGATTAGCAGTCCAGTAATCTGTGACAGCAAAAAAAATATTGTCTGCCATGGATACCTGGGAACCTGAGATCCTGATGTTACTGAATGCAATTAAAATACATTTGAAGCTTCCAGTTGTGAAATTTTAATTCTAATTTAGTTACTAGCCAGTATCCATAACATATCAATACCACATCTAATTCTTTTGTTTTTTGTTGGTATGTATTTCCTTTTGAGCCAAGAGAATGAGGAAGTCTTCCTTATAAAAACAACTTTTGATGTTTTAAAGTCTTCTAGCCCTTCACCATATTTTCTTTGAATGTCTCATTAGTGCAAAATTGATGTAACACAATAAAAAACTAATAATGAATATCAGCCACTAACATCTGTAACTGTCATCTTGTTTTGTTGATATAGGTCATTAAGACCGATTTTAACTGATACAGATGTGATGTTCAGGTATCGGAGCATCCGTAATTAAATAATTAACATTTTTACATCACTTATTTTTACATTAGTAATTCCTTTTAGTGTTCTTTTTTCTTTATATTTCTTTCCAGTTTCATATTTTTGAGTTAGCAGTATTATTAGAAAAACATATTTCAGTTACAACAGATTATTTATATTAGCAGTTTACAATATATAAAATAAGGCCTGGATTCGATGTCTGCTGCTTTACCTTTGAGAATATATTTTCTAGTGTAAAGCTGTGGTGTGGAAATTGTGGCATGTAGCTTATTTTCAATCAGAGTGCACTCTTTAACCTCTAATAATGAAAAAATATTCTCTTTATGCATTTCTTCATTCTTCATAAATGTGAATTGTGACTTTGTCTCTCATTCTTTTCAAAATGTATGGGCTGAGACTAGGATTCATAGATTATCTAATGAAATGGTGGTCTCAGGATGTATGCTAGACTACAGTTCCTCCATTTATGTCTCATAATTAAATTATTCAGCAGTCTGACCCAAGCAGCAGAGCTACTTCATTCCATATGAGTTACTTATTCAGATGAACCTGCCTTGGTCATCTTTAAAACAATATCAGAGATATGTTTAATAGGTTTGTTTAAATGTAGTCAAACAGACTATTTTATTAATACAACAATTAATGTTTCCTTTGTGTCTATTTCTAGGTATAATTATCAAATAGATTACATAGCTTTTATAGTTCCATTTCTCTCCAAACATATATTAGATGTCCTGTACTAGACAGATGTACTTGGGTACCTGCCCATACCGACCCACAGCACAACCATAGAAATCCATGCCATGAAGCTCCCAGTGTACAGTCCCAGTGTTAATGGCACACCTTGTATCTCAGTTCTTGGGTACCTCGCTCTGTAACTTTCTATGGTCTGCCACATTGTAGCTGAGTTACTGTGGTTCCTAAACGCTTCCACTTTGCAATAACATCACACACACAGCTGATGCTAAAATATCTAGGAAGGAATACCTTTCATGAACTAACTGGTTGGAGCAGTGACATCGTATTACATTACCATGCTTGAATTCAGTGAGCTCTTTAGAAAGACCCATTGTCTTACAATTGTTTGTAGAGGCAGACCCCGAGATACTTAAAATCTTCCACTTGGGGCAGTAACTCATCCCTGACCTTTAGTGGGCTCTCCACCCTTTTCCGGTTGAGGACCATGGCCTCAGAACTGGAGGTGCTGATTCTCATTCCATAAAAATCTTGTCTATAAAAATTATAAACAGATTTGGTGAAAAAGGGCAGGCCTGACTGCTATTTAGATGTAGCTGTTTATAAACTGTCCGTGAGCAGTGTAGGACAGTAGCTATACTATATTTCTACTATTTTTTTAATAGTACTTAATTTTCAATAAACATTTGCAACAGAGTTAATTCAGCTGGAAACAGGTAATTTAGCCATTGTTAAAGATGTTTCGTTGTGGATAACAATGGTAGTGATTAACGACTGTCATTATGCAGTACATGTTTACTTCTTCTTCTTATTCCTCTGGCTGCCTCTTTTAGATCTCCTTCTATTTCACCCTATTCTTTTCTGTCACACCAACCGCCTGCATGTCCTCCTTCACTACATCCTCTGATGTCTTCCTCTTTTCCTCCTGCCTGGCACCTTTATTATCACCCTGACACTCATCTCCACCCACTCCACATTGTGCGCACTCTCTTCTTTACCTCTCTTGTGCACCATTTGTTGTTTTAGACAATTGAACCCTGGTATTTTAAAGGATTTGCCCGCACTATCTCAACTCCGGGCATGTTCATATTTCCAACTGTCTTCCACTCATTCCCACATACGTATTTTGTCTTGTGTCTATTCATTTTCATTCCCCTACTCTCCAGTGAATACCTCCGCCTCGCCATACTCTCCTCCACCCGCTCCCTATTCTCAGTACAGATCACAGTGCTACCTGAAAACACCACAATCCACAGTCTCCCAACTGACCTGATCTGTCAGCCTGTCTCAGAGCAGATCCCTCATATAGTCCCATACCCACCTTGAACCCGTCTGTCACTTCTACTACACACCTCACAACTGTCTCACTGTCCTCATACAAGTCTTGCGTCAGTTTCTTTACCAATTCTGACTTCATGATGCAGAGCCACAGTTCCTGTCTTGGCATCCTATCATGTGCTTTCTCTAGATTAGAAGGGCACAGTGAAGCTCCTTTTGACCTTCTCTATACTCCATAAACACTCAAGCAACCATCGCATCTGTAGTACTCTTTTTCTGCATTAAGTCATATTGCTGCTTGCTGATTGTCACTTTGCTTCTTAACCTAGCTTCAACAACTCCTTCCCATAACTTCATGGTATGACTCTCCAATGTTATCCCTCTGTAGAACATCCAATCAATCTACAAAATAAATGTGGTCAACAATATACACATGTATATTTCCAGTTAAAGATGCATGAATAGCAATCAAACCAGAATGAACAATTTCCCAACACTTCCAAGAGGTGAAGCTCCTCAACAAAACAAAACAAAAGGAAACTTGATGTCCAAACAATGAATTACACACTTTGGAACAAAGTCTTTGAACCTACTGGGTGGTCTGATTTCTCTATCCAACGTCCTCTTACAGCTGATTGCAGTGCCTCCAATACAAGCCAACCCTCACGGATGGGGGTGTCGGGTAAACCATTAGACAGGCCCGAGTCATAGACAGGGCCTGGAACCTCCTGGATGTGTCGAGCAGCTAGAGATTCGTCTAGCTACGTGGAATTTGTGAAGTTTGTCCCAAGTCACGTTCCGTAGCCATCCTAATTGCATCTAACGTCCCGTCACAGATTGTGACACAATGACAGCCTGTGCATATGCTTCGACTGCCCCCTCTAATGTCCTTGCGCAAAGGGCAACTGGTTGTTGTTCATCTTCTTGCTTTTACAACAGAGTGGTACCCAATCCATAGCTTACTATTGTTGGCTTGCCAGCGTCGTAATATGCTAATGCCGGTGTTGTAGTCAACATGGCTTTCACTTTTGTCAATACTTGTTTCTGCACTTCTCTCCATGTCAACACAGTGTCAGTTTTGAACAAACTGTTGATTGGGTGCATGATGGTGCCCAGATAGTGTAGGCTGTGAAGTTCTGCATTGGGTCTTAGCTAAATTTTTACATTACATCACAGTATGTCTCATAATAGCCAATAGACAACAGCCTCATGTCCCCAACTTTTCACTTGCACCCTGCTGACCATCCAGTGTGGAAATCTCATTTGTTATGATTTGAATGCTTGATTTGACCAAGATTTCATGCCGTATGCCCTTCCAGACCCAACCCTCCAAATTTATCTGTTTTTAAGGGTGCTGGACCCCCTGGGGCTGGGTTGTGCTTCAGTAGCTGTATACACCACATGTAATTTTTCACTAGAGATCATAAGATAAGATAAGATAACTCTTTATTGTCAAAATTGTAAAACTGTTCCATGTCAGCACTAAACACAGCAAAACACAACAAAACACAACACAGTAAACATTAAAGTTGATATAAAGTGCAAAAAAGGTATGACTTAATTAACTAAAGAATGAATGTTTGTTGCACATTACTGTTTGTCCATAACCTCAGCAACCTGAATCTTCTGCCAGACAGCAGGAGTTTACACACCCGGTATCCTGGGTGTGTGCAATCCTGTAGGATGGTGCGTGCCCTCTTAAGACAGTGAGTGCTGTACAGGTCCTTTAGGGAGGAAAGAGGATGTCCCACGATTTTTGGGGGCGATATTAATGACCCCTTAAGTGCCTTTTGTGTGCCGTGGTACTGCCAGAGAACCATACAGAGAGGCAGTATGTTAGCACACTTTCAATGGAGCAATGGTAGAAGATGATCAGCAGCTCCCTCTTCAGGTCCATTTATGCTGAGGATACTCAGAAAATGGAGACAATGTTGAGCCTTCTTTACAACCTCCAAGGTGTTTGAGCTCCATTAGAGGTCTATGTCTATGTGCACACCCTGGAAATTGAAGCTGGACATCCTTTCCACACATTCCCCGTTGATGCTGATGGGCCGCAGTATGGACTTCCTCCTTCAAAAGTCAACTACTACAAGACAGCTCTTTTGTCTTGGTGGTATTGAGGTTGAAGTTGTTGTCTGCACACCAATGCGACAGCCTCTGAACCTCAGCTCTGTATGCTGTCTCGTCGCCAGAGATGAGCCCCACCCACCATGGTGGTATTATCTGCGAACTTAATGACTGCAATGATTGGGGATACAGTTGGGGACTTGGTACACAGCCTTGTGGAGAACCAGTGTTAAGGCTGAGGGCTGAGAAAAGATGAGGACCCAGTCTCTGCACACGGTCCGAGAGTACATGGTCTGATACAGCAGTAGCTGCTAGTAGGAAGTCCGATATCCAGCAGTTTTACTATCACTCTGTCTGGGAGTATCGTTTTAAAAATAGAACTAAAGTTGATAAAGAGCAGCCTTGTTACGTTCCCCTGAGGGGTCTAGGCGGTGAGGGGAAGTAACAAAAAGTGTCCAGGTCAGAAAAAAGGAGTCAAGGAGGCAAAAGGGTTAAATTAAAGAGTTTTATTAAAGTAGCTCAACTAAAAGAGACGGACAAGCCGCTATCACCATTTAAGGAAAACAAACAAAACTCAAGCGTTGGTCAATACAGTAAAAAGTAAGTCAAAAAGAGAGCAGCTCACTAGCTACAGCTCACTAGCTGCAACCACACAGCTCACTAGCTGCAACCACACTAATGGCACTCTGGCCCAGAGCTCACCTTTCCCTGGGCTTAACTGCTTTTAATTACTGACGAGAGTCAGCTGCACAAAAGGAAAAAGGTGGCAGCTAAGGCAGGAGAGATGGTCGGACATGCCCACACAGACAATTTTTAGGAGGAGGCCCTGCTAGGGCCGTAACACCCCCTCCCATAAATACAAACCCATTGTTTGTCAAATTACGATAAACAAAACAGCTAATCAAGTCCGTAACCGTTGCACCACCAAATTGTAGGCTTTCCAGCTACCAAACCCCATAGCAACGGTTAGCCATTTCCTGCGGAAGCTGCCAATCCCATCTCAGTGGGTTCACAACATTGACAGAGAGTGGCCCCAGACCCTCGAAACAGTGTCCCATGTGATAGCCACCAGGGCTTTGGACCATCACATGTGGAGAACCCAGCAGGCTGCTAGTGGGCCTTACAGAAACACTCCGCAGACGATTCCTCAGGTCAGGGGTACAGGCATGTTTGTTAGCCAGGGGTGCAGAGCTGAGTAGTGGTGCTATACATGACCTGTCCCCCTGTAGGCCATTTTGAGGACCTGGGAAATTGTCAAACAGCAGCAGCTCGAGGCTAGTTGACCCCTTACACTGACCACAGGAGCCCCTTAAGCAACTATGCCCCAAGTGTGGTCTTTTGCTGGGCCTGACAACCTTGTCAGTTTGGGAACCACGACTGACTGTTTCCAAATCAGGCCTTCTTCCATTTGGATGCGCTTTCCGCTTAAGTGCCAGTTCCACACAATTAGCAACCACATGGCCAGGCTTGTGGCAGAAGAAACAAAGCTTCGTTTTAGGTCTCAAAACCACAACTTTTTCAGCCTCGTTAGCTGGCTCCCTCCTAGCTCGCCAAGATGTATTATAGTGAGAAGGGAGGTCACATTCTACAGCATTTGTTTTATGAGTTAGGGTAAACTCGTCTGCCAGTATGGCAGCCTGCTGTAAAGTGGAAACCCTCTGTTCACTTAAATAACAAGCAACACACTCAGGCACTGCATTCTTAAAGTCCTCCACCAGCACCAGCTCACGTAACAACCCCAAATTGTTAACCTGGCTCGCAGAACACCACCTATCAAAAAGCTTTGCCTTCTCCCTAGCAAAGTCAAGGTAGGACTGACCATGTGCCAACTCCAAACCTCGAAAATGCTGCCTATAGGCTTCAGGTACAAGCTCATAGGCTTGAAGGACGGCACTTTTAATCTTTTCATAAACTAGGCTGTCCTGCCTAGACAGACCAGAGCAAGCTTCCTGAGCCTTACCTGTGAATTTACATAGCAACATCACCCCCCACATGTCTTGAGGCCATTGCAGTGCAGTCGCTATGCGTTCAAACGCAATAAAGAAGCTATGAACACTGGACTCACAGAAAACTGGAACCAGGTGGATGTTATTGCTCACAAACGAGCCTCCGGACACCTGTGCACTGATAGCTGTATCATCCATTTTAGGGGCGGAGAAGGCTTAACAAACACACCCTAATTAAGACACTACCACACCCCTCTGCCAACTCACTCAGAGACTACTGAACACTTAACCAATGAATGGAAAACTACACAACTTACTTCAACTGACCAACTTACCTCTTGCTGCATACACATTAACAAATACAACTTACCCAGTTCCTAAGCACACCAAACTATACCTACCTATCTTCTGGAGCGTGCTGGGCTCGAGGCGACTTGAAAGGCAAAGCTTCAGCGACCGGAGCCCTAAATTGCCTACCCCCAACAGGGAACTTATCCCCGCCCAGGATTACTCCGAAAATAAAAAAGGCAAAACAACAAAAGAGTGTCCGATGGAAGAACTTAAAAAGCTCAGCTGGACACTCACCTAACTTAACTGGGAAGTTGTGGTTCTCGAAAGGTGACAAAGCAAGATAATCAAAAACCAAATCCAACTTGAAACTCCCTTATCAAAGATCCTGGACAAGCCCCCACTTGTTACGTTCCCCTGAGGGGTCTAGGCGGTGAGGGGAAGTAACAAAAAGTGTCCAGGTCAGAAAAAAGGAGTCAAGGAGGCAAAAGGGTTAAATTAAAGAGTTTTATTAAAGTAGCTCAACTAAAAGAGACGGACAAGCCGCTATCACCATTTAAGGAAAACAAACAAAACTCAAGTGTTGGTCAATACAGTAAAAAGTAAGTCAAAAAGAGAGCAGCTCACTAGCTACAGCTCACTAGCTGCAACCACACAGCTCACTAGCTGCAACCACACTAATGGCACTCTGGCCCAGAGCTCACCTTTCCCTGGGCTTAAATACTTTTAATTACTGACGAGAGTCAGCTGCACAAAAGGAAAAAGGTGGCAGCTAAGGCAGGAGAGATGGTCGGACATGCCCACACAGACAATTTTTAGGAGGAGGCCCTGCTAGGGCCGTAACACTGCCGTTACGCCCCTGTTGTTCCAGTTGGGAAATGGTGGTTTGGAGCGTTTTAACAACGACATCTTCAGTTGATCTATTAGCTCTGTATGCGAACTGGAGTGGGTCGAGTGTGGGTGCCAGGCAGAACCAGCTTCTCGAAAGACTTTCTCTAACAGGTGTTAGAGAGACTGGTTGGAGGTCGTTGAGGCTGCTAATGTTGGTCCATTTAGGCATTAGCACGATTGTGGCCGACTTCAGGCATGGCGGGATGCAGGACTGGGACAGTGAAGTGTTGAAGATCTTAGTGAAGACCCCAGCTGGCTGGTCTGCACATTCTTTTAGGATCCTCCCAGTCATCACCCCATCTGGACCGGCGGCCTTCCTGGGGTTCACTACCCTCAGTGTGCACCTCACCTCATATTCCTGCACCATGAGGCTTGGGCTGCTCCTGCCATATGATGTTTGAGCTGTGGCTGCCTCTGGTTCTTTCACCTCGAAGCATGCAAAGAAGTGGTTCAGCTCCTCCACAAGCGCCATGTTGCCCTCAGTTATCATGGTATTGCCAACCTTTTAGTTGGTTAGGTGCTGAACTCCCTGTCATAGCTTGTGAATTGTTGTTGCTGAAGTGGTCTTCAATCTTCCTCTTGTGTGCTGCTTTGTCCTCTCTGATACCTCTTTTCAGATCAGATCTGGCTGCACTGTACTGCATAACATCACTGGATCTGAAGGCAGCGTCACATTGCTTCAGCAGGACCAGGACCTCTTTGGTCATCCAAGGTTTCTGGTTGGAATACACCCACAGACTTTTGTCCACAAGGACACTGTTGACACAGAGGTTTATGTAGAAGAGCACTGATGTAGTATCCTCCTCGAGGTCCTAGTAATCAAGCACACTCTAGTCTGTGTTTTCAAAACAGTCCTGCAGCTGATGTGATCCACCTTCTGGCCAGTCTTTGTGGCTGGCTTATGGGTTAGCATGGTTAAAGTCCCAAGCTATAACTTGCACTCCGTCGGGAAAGGAGTGCTGCTGAATGCTTGTACAGCTCATCCATGGCTGAGTTAGCATTAGCATTAGAATGCTTGGAGACAAAAATACTCGCAAATGGTAACTTAAATGGTTGTTTCTTTAGCCATGCTAGCGGGCCCACCCTGCAGCCTCACTTTTGCCACCTTTGTTTACGTTTCCTTTTGGGCTTTTCCCTGGGATGAAACATCCACAGAGACCTTGGAGTTCTTATTATTTCCTCTGGAATTGTTGGAATTGGTGATACTCCAACACAATCTTCCTTGCAGCGTAATCCCAAACTCAGAACGTCCCGATGACTGTATGTAGATTATGCCCGACATACAGTAGTAAAAAACACATACACCCACGCATATACACATAGAAAGTATAGAAAACAAAGCAACGAACCTAAAGAGCAATGAGCTCCTGTGTCTATCTTGATTACAAAATCATCTTTTGAATCTGAAATGTGGGGTATGTAAAAGGCACTTGATACTTGATAATGACACTTGATATGGCAGACACGATTCCACCTTAGACAAATAAATCTGTCTATCTGTCTAAACCAATCAGAACCAACACTTTCGACTCCCTATCCATCCATTCATCCAGCCAGCCAGCCATTTTCTTCCACTAATTCAGTTCAGTGTTACGGGAGGCATAAGCCTATTCCAGCCGTCACAGGGCGAAAGGCAGGGTAGACCACTGTTGACCCTTACCTTTTATTTGTATTTTTAATTTGGCTAGAAACAGAAACCAGAAGTGAAAAACTAAAATTAAAATAGTAAAAAAAAACCATAAATTAAAAATAAATTAATAAATAGGTGCTCTACATAAACTGAAATAGTAAAATGACTAATTATCATGGTTCAAGATCATTTTCTTGTGTATATCCAGACGGCTTCCAACACTGCTACTATTTTTAGAACACTTGATGAACGACCTGCTCTGTCTCCTTGTGCTTTACCTCTGCAATGCATACAAGATTTGTTCCAGTGTGTCAAAATGATGATCTTTCATCTTGATTTTAATTTTGGGGAAAAAGATAATGTCACAGCGAGCCAAACCTTTCACGTGGCAAAAAATTCCTGTTTTCAGTACAATGCACACATTCACCGTTTCCCCTGACATATAGCTGCTCTCTCTGTTTTTTTTAAACAAAGTACAGCAGAACAGCATTATATGGCTGTCATTTGTTTACTTTCCCCGTCACTCATTCACTACTAACATTCACAGAGCCATCAGAGGGTAATGGTAATGCTGCTGTGCATTAATAAAATAAGAATAAAGCATTTAACTGACTAGTATTTCAAGGGGTCTTGATCAGTTGTTCATATATTACAGGTCTGAAGTAAGATTGTGCTGGTATGAATGGTATTAATATTGTTTATTTCGAATCTAATGTCCAAACACTGGGAAAGCAAAACCAGTAGTTGTTTGTCAAATGTTTAGTCATTTTCATTATCTACAGTAGCATCATAACACGTCGTGTTGCAGATACTTAATAAATGTATTCATTTTTTCCAGTATCTGTTTCCATCACTAAATTGTTAATGTTTTAGACATTAAAAATATTTTAAAATATTTGCATCTGATTAAAGAATCAGTGCAGTTAAATAACAAGATGGTTTAAAGAGGATAAAACTGATCTGATCCAAACCTCACAACATATCATGGAAAATGCAGGGATTAGAGAAATAAGGATTGAGCTCTGTATGACCATACAGCAGGTGATTTTAATCCAATCTCTGAACCCTGTCCACTGGGATGTACACTGAAGACAATCATTTAACATATGGCTGAATGATTAGCCATAACAAGGCATAAAAGGTAATGAATCAACAAAACCAGTGAGGAAATGGGTTGTTGCCAAATTAATTGATGCTCTTGTGTTAACATGTTTTCTCAATAACCAACCTATGTATTCCAGTTGTAAATATGTTATTAGGAAAACTTTAGCAATTCAGCACAATGTAGCTTAACCATACTAGATACAAACCCCTAAGTCTGCATTTAATAGTTAGTATAGATAGCATAGATACTACAGGTACTGTTGTGTTAGCCAGTTTAGCCTCAAATTTGCTAGCAGTCTGAGTAGGTAGCTACCTGCAACTGGGGCAAGATATATAGAGTCCCCGACTGCAGACCAGTGCTATACAAAGGCATATAGAAGAAGCTGAGACATGCGTATTCCAGGGAACAAAATGCAATAACTGAATGATCAACAACCCCCCCTCACTGCTGGGAGTCAAGGAGATTGACAGAGAAGGGGATTAAGCAAAATCCACACATACATACAAACAAAATACTTTGTGCACAGTGTGTGCATGTTTCCTTCCTGCTATCTTATTTTGGGTGGCTCCAGTCAGTGATAATGATCAGTTTTATTTTGGGGATGCCTGGCTGGAAGCGCATGGAGGGGCCAGACATGCGTTGACAGGTCCTGTATTCCTGGCGCAGCGCATGTTCATATGCAGGTCTGATGTGGATGCTAAGTCCTAAAGACAGATACTGCATCTAGGCTGTGGGCTAAAGCTTGGGTCGCCTTTGAACATAAATTCACTAAATTCAAACATTCACATGACAGTAGTGTCATAGCTTCCAAAATTATTTCAATAGTGTCTAAAAAAATACAGCACTGCTGTTTGCTCACTAAACGTCTGAATCTTTGTGTCTCAGGCTGGTATAAAAAACAAATAAAACTTGTTTTTCAGGTGTATTCTTCCTTTTTGCAACTACACGCTAATTACAAATTATAAAATGTTGATAGAAATATCAACACTAATCATTTAAAAAATGTGGGTTTACACTTCTCTGTATGCTTGTCTTCATCCAGTAGCAGTTTCACAACTTAATTCTCAGTCTCCTCCTCCTCCTTCTCCTCCTCGGCTGTGGTTTGAATGGAGGTGAACTCATGCAGGGGGCTGTGGATGTCTAACATGGCCGCTGTTTGATACCCCCTGGTGCATTAGGGGGGTCGCTACTTATATTTGTCAAGGTCAATTAATGAATGCAGGGGTAAAGCTGGCAGGGTCCCCAAAACGCCCCCGGGGCTCATAAATTACCCAGAAGACACATTAAAGGACACGATTTGATCTCCTCCAATTAAGATAATTTAGATTTTTTTTCCCTTAACCAAATGCCTACATAGCACCCAGTCAGGTGTAGCCTACATCACTGTTTCTCCCTGCCTCCCTCCCTCCCTCCTTCAGCCTCCATCCTGCAGCCTGCTACACCACAACAGTGGCAACAAACCATAGAAGGATGTCCTGCCTGAGCTAATTTTTGTTTTTTGTTTTTTTGCTTGTGTTAATGTACAGTTCACCCTGCGTGGCACCTTGATCCGTCATAAAACAAAAGAAAGGGTTTGTTTTTTTTGTATCCCCCCCCCCCCTTTTTTTTTCTTTCTTTCTGTTTTTTTTTTTTTACGCCAGAGGCTCAGCTGTGCCCCCCACCACCCCCACCCCTGCACCTTTAAGGCAATGGAGAGGGAGGAAAGCGGCTGCGGAGAAGGAAGCGAGGTTTTATTCCACGGTGCTCTGAGGCAGGGCAGGTTATAAGCGCAGGGACCAGTGTGCGCAGTTTGTGTGTGCGGCTGCGGGGGGAAGATGCGTGTGCTTGTTGCTCGCCGGATGGAGAGAGGTGGCGAAGAGAGAATGAGTTTCCAGCGCAGCTAACAGTCAACTCCATGCGCTTTTTAATCCTCGACAGAAATTCCAACTTTTTACGCATTTTTTTCCCCGCACATACCTGAGATGACACGTTTGCCTCTTTTCAGGGCATAGACTTCTAATTCATTCATTCTTTATTGATTCTTTTCATTATTGGAGGCTTTTTTTTGTTCTTATTTTTTATTTTTTTTTATATATTTTTTCTTTGATGTTTTAATTTTCTATCCGTGGATCTCGGTGTGCGCATAGGCAGTGCGTCCTGTGCTTTTGAGCCTCTGACTCAGCAGCAGCGGCAGCAGCACAGCTCACCTGGTCCGGAGCGCACCGAGCCGAGCTCCCTCATGTTCCACACAGAGCAGCACTCCGGTACGGGGGGACGGCTGCACTGAGGCCCGGCACGGTGCGGTCAGTCCTTAAAAAAAAAGAAAAAGAAAGGAGGGGTGAGACGCACAGTTGTGGATCATATACCATCTCCCGTTGTACCAGGAGACAATCAGCAGCAGGAAAAAGCTCAAACCTCCTCCTCTTCATCTTCTTCCCAACGTGAAGGATTGAGAGAGAGAGCGGGAGAGAGAGAGCGCGAGAGGGAGAGAGAGATTTGCAGGCTCCCTTTTCTTATATAGCAATTGACTTGGGAAAAAATAAAAAGGGGGGAAATAATAAGAAGAAAGAGTGCGTGGAGAGAAGAAGAAAAAAGCATAAGCTTGGATATTGAACGGAGCGGGGCATGTGGATATTGGCTCTTTTCTTTTTCCAGTGCATCTTGAATGGTAAGTGATGCTTTTGCGCACATCGAACTTAAAGTTTATGCTGATTATTGAACAGAACCGAGCTGCAATTAATACGCGGGGTGGTCTGGAACCATTTCTACTTTGAGGATAATATTTATTTATTTATTGTCCCGAGAAAACGTTGGGTAGAACAGGCTGTTGCTATGTCCTGTCACTCACCGTGGGGCTTTTGGTGGGAGGTTGATATTTACTTGCACAGTAACCTTTAATAAAGTGAAAATGTTTTAGCCCCTCATACACCTTCGATATTTAACAATAACCTTGTGCAGATAGAGAAGCAGAGAGAGGGGAGAAATGTAGGTTGTGGATAGGTGCAGCCTGTACTGCATGAAGAACAAGGCTCTTTACAGGAATATTTCTATTTTCCTTTTTCTACAATGATTTTTTTAGTAAAATTTAGGGCCAAAAAAATATTGGAACAATTATCAGTTTTCATTTTAAATTTGTACAGAAAGGATTATTTATTCCCTCTCTTGAAGCTAAACTGGGCCTCAGTTTGGCTGCATTTTCATACATCATTTTTAGGTGCCTGATCTGCACTGTTTTTAAATCAGATTTCTATTTGTATAAATTATGAAAGTAATATTTTAGTAAATCATTTTGTGGGAACACAGTTGTGTGTTACCAGGTGTAATCAGCATTTGGTTGTTTCAATCTCTGTTCTGCTTTTGAGAGGCATTCAAACTAAAACCATTATTTGCATGAAATAATTTCTTTATTGACATTCACATTGATTTTCTATTCAAAAATCTACTCATGAACCAAGAAATATGCTCATGAATATGTCAGGTATTTACTTTCATTCTGTAATTTATTAAGTTAAAAAAAAATTAACAAAATGCTTTGCACATGTAACTGCATGTTTGTGTGCTTTCTCTCAGATCTATTAATTGTCTCCCTGAAAAAGAATGAAAAGGTTGGCTAGTTGTTTTGTGTGTGTGTTTCTTTCTTTTTTTCCGGCATTGCACCCGCCATATTAGAAGCACAGACATGGAGTCATTTTGAATTGGGGGGGAAAAAAAGAGACAAGCCCTTATCACCCTTGCCCAAATGCACATCTCGTAGAATGCATCCACATCCCGTTTTGTACACAGTGAATTCCTCAAAAGATTGGCTTGATAAGTGGTAGTTGTATCTTTCTTTGGACTGGGGGTAACTGATTTTTTTTTTACAGCGAACACAGGAATTGAAAAAGGGGGGTGGTGAGGGACAAGGGGCTGTGGGGTATAGGACGGGATGTGCGCATGTTGGGGGGCAGAAATCGTCTCGAAAGAAAATTGAGCTATTTTGAAGATCTTTTGAAAGATACGTGGAAGCAAAGGGGTTAAAAAAATAAGACTGGACACAATGTGAACTGAGAGTAGACGATGATGCATCAAGCAAAGATGACAGGAAAACCATTTTGTTGCCAATGTGAAGGGTTCAGTGAAGCCAGGGTTTATTTATAGGAGAGAATGAACTGAAAGCAAATTCTCTTTTTCTGCAGCCGAGACGAGAGAATTTCCAAGAACACGAGAGGACACTGATGTTCATTTCGAATCTAACTAAACGCTGTACTGAAATCCCCGTTTGCAGAGCACGATCCATGGCTTAGCTTGCTTGTGAATGGCTTTTTTCAGTCTCTTTGGTCCAGGCAACAGCGTTGCAAAATGGCTGCTACTAGAGACATCTACATGGAAACTTTGAATGGCAGCAACAGCACTTGTAATTGTGATGAATGCTGCGTTTGAGGCTGCTGCTGATGCGGTACCATTTGTATCAGCAGACTTGAATCGTCTGACACTGACCTTTTCTTCTCATTCAAAGATCTGAGTGTCGTTTTTGTGTCGGAAATTAGAATTGACCAGCGTTCATTATGACGATCCCTGTATTTTTTCTGTGCCATGCTCAAATTGACAGTACACAGAATTAAAAGGCTGTGATTGGTGATGTTAGATGTTGTTGTTTCTGCCGTGCATTTGTTTTCAGTGGACAGACCTGCAAAGACTGCACTTAATGAGCCGTTTCCATCCGAATCGTACATTTTTACACCTCTTGTGGATGGAGAGATGAAGCTTTACGAAATAAAGGCTTTTAGAGCTCTGGTCCGGTACAGGCTGCTGAGGTTGTCTCTATGGAGACCTGGGTAATGAGTGTTGCTGCAGTGTGGGCTTTGGGCTTTACAAACACTGCACTCTGTTCAGGTGACCTGAGCAGTGCTTCTCGATACACATCACGGCCTTTCATTTATTTAAAAAAACTGATACACGTCTGTGCGGGTGTCGTTTGCATGCACTATATTTGCATTGGCTCTTAATAGAAAATGTATTTAAAGATTGCAGCTCCTGGCTATTTGCACAGCTTTGCAGCGATCATTTATGAATAGTATCTACTGTACAAACTCCATTTTGCTCTGAATTGCTGTTTTCCAATTTGAGGACACATTTGCAAGCTCATCTACAATAGATATAAACAATTCAGCACTGTAGAGAGTAAAATCTGCTGTAGAGTTCACTCCAGTGGTGCTTGAGCTTTTAAAGTGCTCTTACAAAAGTGTCTATCCTAAATGGAATAGGAAAAACATTCCAGTTATGAAGAGAGAAAATTGGGGAAATGGCATAATGTTGTTTTTGCTTAGCTATGCCAGGGGGGGAAATCTGACACATGCTCAATTGGACACTAATAAGCTGTGTAAATATACAGTGAAGCGCCTCAATTGGCTCTTAGTATCACTCTGTGCATGTTTATTTTTAGCTTTTAGCTTGGGATGGAAAGGGGGATGCTGGAGAAAAGGTCTTTATCATGTTATCAAACATGATTAATGTCGGAGCAGACTTTAGTTTTCCTCAGCATTTTTTTCTCTTTTCTTTCTGTTTTACAACATCGTACTGCAAACTTTTTCACAATAACCAACAACTGTTTCCGGTTTTAAGAATATGAAACACCAAGACCCAGGAATATTTACGCAGATATGAGCAAATTATGTAATAAAACTTCACTAAACTGACATAAATCAGGGGTGTGTGTCTGTACACAGTGGCTGGGTTATACCTATATATTTTTATATTCATATCATTGTTTTAATCAGTAGAGCGTATAGTTGTAAATTTCTCATACTAAGTAACAACTTTCATTTGGTTTCCACAATATTTCCTGTCATAGTGAAAAAGGAAATCGTGTTGGTTGTTCAGGAATTTGATCCATGTTATGTAAAAGATTGTGTTCCTCATCAAATATATAGTTAAAAAAAACATTCAAAAAATGATTCATTCATTCAGATTTTACTTTCATACTTTCGTAGCAGCAGTTGTTTTAAGGTGCTATACACTGTAAGGTAAAGACTCTGTAGTACTGGAGAGAGAACTCCAATGATCACATGATCCCATGTGAGAAAATACTTGGCGACACAGGGAAGGAAGAACTCCCTGAAAGCACACAGCAAGACAAAGCTTATTTTGCCAACATCTCATTGAAGTTACAGCATCTGCTCCAAACCTTAACGACACGCTTAGTCTTAATTTTTCACAAGTGTACCTTAGCGCAAATCACACATCACTACCTTCAATCGAAAAGAGTTTTCTGAAGATGATCTAGGAGGCATGCTTCCCTGAAACATTTTCAACCAGACTAAATGTATTGTACACCGCTAAAATGAATTTCCTTATCTGTAATTTACAAGTGAAAAAATGTGTCTTGGGTTTGCTATTTTTAAATTTGGAGACGACTGCACACCAAGTTTTCCTCCTATTTTACAGTTTTAGCCAATCGTCACCAGACAAAACAGTGTTGCTTAGAGGTCACATCAGGGCCAGTAGGAAACTAGGTCTGTGCAGACTCTGGTCTTTTGGTATACATCTGTCACTTCACATAGAGACAGAACGGGTTGACGGAGTCACAGCAACACACATCAGCAAACAATAACTGAGCTCAGTTCCTCAGTGGCACGTTAATATCAGCACACCAGTCAGTGCAATGTAGGCCACTGGGAACATGAGTTTAAACGCAGTGTGTTTACTCTGTAAGTGCATAGTCGTCATGTCTTGATTTTGTTCAGTTAGGATCAGCACTCATGCTCGACATAGTCATTTCTGACAGCTGTAAAGTATTCATACATTCATGTAAGCTGCATGTTTACCGTTAGCAGAAACTGTAAAGTCAATGTATTCTAAAACCTAAATTTTATTATGAAATAAGCAGTGTTTGTGCTCTTATATTAGCTTAGAGTGTCGCAGTAGGATAGATTCACATTCGTTGTTTTTCTTCAAGGTGTTATGAAATCTGGCTCATTCAGTAACGTTAGAAGGCATAAGCGACTTACTGTTGTGGACTCGCTAATCACTCCGGGATTTGTCCGTGCCATCGGATCGAGATATTTTTTGTTTGTTTTAGCCACTGCATGCTTACGCCTTAGCTTGGCTGTGAGTAGACTCAAGCATATGTTAATGGATGCACATTGAACTGTTAAAGGTTTCATTTAACCCAGACCAGAATGCTTAAGGAGATGATAGTGTGTAGTGAGGCAGAAAAAGAGGAGGAAGAGAGGGGGGAGAGGGACGCACACAGTCAGCTTGTGTTATGTGGTATCTAAAACTCAAAGAGTCATATCAAATCGCCCTGCTTTTCCATGCAGAAACAAGATTATTTTCAGCATGTTTTTTACACTTATGAAGTCTGAACTGCCTTTTTTATCCTTTGTCCAGTGAAAGTTCATGGCTGCGAGTGCCACAGCCCAAATTAACTGGTATAAGTGACAGAAATTGCTTTAGCCCTTTGTTCTTGACATTGTAATGATAATTCAGAGCATCCTGCTGCTTTTTTTTCTGGTGATAGTCCATATTGCAGCTGACATGTGTGATAGTTTATTAAAGATATATGAAGATAAACTTAATAAGGTGAAGGTACAAAATGCTATGCAATCATTAGATCAGCCAAGCACTACAACATGTATTCAGGCTTATGGATGTTTCACAGATAAGTGGAAACTATAAAAGTTGTTGTCGGTGCTTATGGCTATGGTATTCATATACAGCACATCTGCACATCTAGCACTTAACATGGACTCACAGATTAAAGGTAATACTCAAAAGTGTTGAATGACATTTTGACAGAATATTGGCTCAGATCAGTTTTACACAGTTTAACTGATGGATCACTGCAGTTTAGCTTGTCGTCTAACCTTATTACCAGAATGACATGTAAGCTGCATTCTTCAGAAATGGCCTTGCGTGAGTACACAATGAGACAGTGTTACAGAGCAAGTAAAGTGATTAAAAACAGTGGACTAGAGTTTCCGGTACATCTTATCCGGACTAGTGATTTAACAAGATCACAGTTACCTAAGTTATTTGCATATGTAGGCTTTCAGTAGAAAATAGGGCAGTAGGTTAATGCTGTGACCAGTCAGGTACAACAAGAGGTAACATAAGTTCTCAAAATAAAGGCCTTGGCTGTTTGTCCTTTGTGAACTCGGAGGATTTTATTGAAATGGACTTCATTTCTAATATTCTGGATAAAATGTTACATTTATACAAAACAACATTTTTACTTTTATTATCTAAAGCATGCAGTGTATCACTGTGAAAGTAGTGAGTTTAGCATATAAAATACACTCTTGGGCTTTATTTGGTTCATCTGTTAAACTGCCCTTTAACACAAATGTCTAATCGGCCAATCACATTGCAACAATTCACTGCATTTATCCATACAGCCATAATCAAGGTCAAACTGGGCATCTGAATGGTAAAGAAAGGAGAAGTGACGTTAAACGTGGCATGGTTATTGGTGTCATACAGGTATGTTAAAAACTGCAGATCTATTGGAACTGTACCACACAACCACCTCTGGGCTTTGCAGAGAATTGTCCACAAAAGATAAAAATATCCAGTGATTGATGTCAGAGGTCAGAGGAGAATGGCCAGACTACTTTGCACTGATAAAAACAAAATAACCACTGGTTACAACCAAGAAGAGCAATATGCTGAGTGTTGAAGCTGATGGGCTACAGCAGCTGAAGACCACTACGGGGACCGCTCCTGTCAGCTGTATCCACAGAAGTTTAGAGCTTGGCTGTGGTTATCCATCAGGTATAAAAAAAATAAACACCAGAGCCAAGTTCTAGATACATTATCTACAAATGGAATCAAAACTCAATCCAAGGGTGCCGGTTTAGCTCAGCTGGACTGAGCGGGCAACCATATGCTGCTGAGGGCGGCCGACCCGGGTTCGAGTCTGACTCGTGGCCCTTTGCCGCATGGCTTTACTGTCAGTCTTCACTGTATCTGTCTAGTAATGCCAGTAAAAGGCCAAATAATATATTTAAGGGAAAAAATCCAAAAAGAAGAAAAAGTGCAACAGGGAGAAGAACACTAAACTTGTGCCATGATTCATGATTCAGTTGTAATGAGCAGATATGAGGTTAAACTCGTTGACAAACAGTGTTTCCTATCAACAATATTTGATAATGGAGCATCTACATATTGCACTGAATTTATATATGTTTACTCTTACCGTTTTGCCTGATTTGAAAATTTCATATTATTTTTAAAAAGTATGTAGAATAGACAAAAATGATGCAACTACTGCAAAACAACACAGATCTGTGCGCAGATCAGATTGCTCGTTTTACCTCATAGACAACAGAGAGAAGTTCTCATTTGTTATCCCTGAGAAGACGTGAAGGGATGTCAGTAAATTATACTAAACTAACACTGTCTATACCAAAATGAAACCAAAATGAGACGTTTACAACAGAAGCATCTGAAACAGTAATATTACAAAGTATTCCTCTTCATCGATTTCATGCTGTTTACACATTTTCACGTGAACAAAGTGAAAGACTGTGTTGCTTGCGTTGCAGTGATTGCTGCATGGGATGAAACACAGAGGCAAGAGGCTCATTCATGTCAGTAATATAAAATACCTTTCAGCAGTTTAACAAGACCAATGATGGCAGACACAGTGATGGAAGCATGTTCGTCCAAATTCACTGTCCTTGTGTAAATTGTAGACTTCAAAATCTGATTTCATAAAAATATTAATTGAGTCTTGCCCTGAACAAGTGGGAGCAATGTTCTGCTAAACTAGTAAATTATACTGCTGGGAAATGATTTTATCAGCTGAACTCGAATTCTGTGGTCAGTTTGTGTAGACAGGGGAAAAAGCTGAAAATGAACCAGATTTTAATCATTTTGGAATAAACCTTTTTTATGGGGGGGGGGTTACAATTAAGATTACCCAATGTTAAACCATAAAAGACAATCACTGAGAAAATACTCACTTGTAATTTCTTTCTCTGTGGCTGACTGTTGGACATATTCATTAGGCATACCAGACCCTGCTGATTAACATCCACAGTCCAGCTCTTTTCCTGTAGCCCAAAATGTGTAACATTTTCAAACATTCTGGCAAATGTTTCATTAAAGTGTTGCTCGCCCCCAGCTCCATTCCGCTCCAGTCTCAGCTCTATCAGGCCTTCCCCAGAAGTGATTATGCTAATTGCTGTTTGATCAGATGATTAAATTATAATTTGATTAATCCCAGGCACTAAACGCTCTGAATATGTTGATGTGTGTTTTGCTGCCTGGCAGTGTTTGCAGGGCCCCTGTCACCGGTGCTGCCAGTATAATTCACACAGCTCAGGTATAGGACAGAGAGTATGCAAGGCTGCGTCGGGAGGTAGTTACGGACACGAATGAAACAGTGGTGTTGATGTACAGCTGCGCAGTAATCACAGAAAACATGATGGTTAATAAAAGCTCACTCCCATCTGTGTGCTGATTGAGTGCAGCTCTAATGCAGATATCTGCCATTTTCTCAGCCGTCGCCTGTCCCTGTTCCTCTCAATTGACTGTGTATCCGTCAGAGTGATTTATATTAGTGAGGTTGCAGACAGCCTCATACAGGACTGCATGGTTTTGTGAAGTTCTGTAATGCTAGCATTGCTAGTGTGACTGTGACTTCTTAAACCTCTTGACTGGATATAAATGAAAAAGCTAAAGTAGAGCTGGACACATGAAAACATCCCAAATTCTAAACAATCGTTAAGAACCACAAAAATCCACGCTTAACAAATTGGCTCACAATGTTTTTGAATAGAAGCAATAAGGATTGTCTTTTCTAGTGGGGTTACTAAAGACAAAATGCTGTTGCCTCAAAGGGAAATGGTGGGCTGATGAGTGGAGGAGGAGGAGGGGGGAGGGATGAGGGAGACAATGATGGGAGGGGAGCGGTGATATTTTTCTGAGGCAGAAGAGTATGGCCGTGAGCAGAAAGGCAACAATGTCTAGTCATCTGACCCACAATCCCATTTAACCCCAGGACTTTGATTTGCCCTCCACTGTTAACTGCCACATTTCGCCTCCTTCTTTCTCTCCTGCAAATGGCATTCATTGTGCCCCGGGATAATAGGAAAACAACATGGCAATAAAGCAAAATGTCTTCCTTTTATAGCTCACTACAGAGGCAGAAAATTCTCTAATCTGTTCATGTGATACACAGTTAAGGAAATTCTGTTGTGTTTATTTGGATACAATAACCAGTGCTTATGAAAGACCATATTTACACAACTGTTTATACGTTCATCTTTATAAGTCCAGTAAATGAGTGAAATAAATACATCCATCCATTTAGGGCTCAGGAAAAATACATCTGCCAGTATTTGTAACACACCAAATACACTGTATGATTTTAACTCGAAGGATTAAGCAGCCAACCATCTTCTTTTAAAAGTTTCCTTTTGTACTGATCAAGCATTTTAATCAGAAGTGGAAATTTATTTTTGCACCAATACAACATCTCACCAGTCAAAGTTCATACATGTCCCACACATATGCACTCGTGTTCAGCAGATCGAATGACTGGACTACAGCGAGCATTGTTGTTTCTGTCCTTTGAAACGATGAACATGATCCCAAGTATTCTGTCTGTTACAAATGGAGCACGTGTCTCATCTAAAAAGATGTCAAAGTGATCAAAAGGTGGAAGGTGAAATACACCAGACCTGTCTGAACTTCAGTAAACTTCTCACTCATGGCAAAACACTCAGTGGTGACTAAACATGTTGGTATGAATGACCAAAGGCTGAAATCCAGCATATGTCAGATCAAGTCAAAAGGAAAAACAGGTTAGCGGTGAAGTAGACTGCCATGCTTTCTCTCACTTTCTTCTCTTTCTTTCTCACAGAAGAAACAAAATCCAACTGTACTATAATTACTCTGTTCAGATGCATACCAAACGTTTTTTCTTTAGGCTCTAAGCTCCTGTGCTGTACCAGTACTGTGGATGATCTTCAGGCTGTCAGCCTTCCTCCTCCAGCAAATCTCCTCATTCATCCCTTCCTGCTGGGTTTAATGTCCTCCTCCTCAGCTCACCTGAGATCCTCTTTCTCTCTCTTTCCCTATCTCTCTCTCTCTGTCGGCTCAGTCAGTCGAATAGTACTTGACGGTATAGCAAGCAGAGGTAGGAGGAATTTTACTCAAACAGAAATAATGCCACTCTCCCACCCTCTAACAGCATGCACGGCGTATATTGTGCCTCACTAGATTTTATACAAATTTAAGTCAAGTGCTGTAGCACTGTTCAGAGATAAAAGTCAAGAACTAACGAGGGCATCTCTAACTAAAACATCCTCTCTCAAAAAATGTACTCCTATTGCTGGAGTAGAAAAAAAATGAGAGATTTCAGTGCAAAATACGCAGTCATGTTAACATTCTTGGGGTGTACTCTGAGTGACTGACAATATTCTCTTTTAATAAGTACATTAGTTCTTGTACGAAGAAAATGAAGTTAAAGAAATACTTCGAGATCTTAGGGAAAATGTATGAATTTACTTAAACTAATGCCTCTAAAGCCAAGTAATTATTATGACAAAGTTGTTTAACTGAAGGGTAAAGAAAGAATCGCTTTATGGATGTTATGGGATTTGTGGAGTTCAACTGATTCTTTGAAAGCCTCACAGTGATCTCAAAACTGCAGGTTGCATGAAGCTATAAGCTGCAAGCATAACATTTATCTTTCATTCAGAACTGAGATAAAGACATTTAGACATTGTCATTTAAGTCCAAATTTCAAATTTCCCAGAATGTCAGTTTTTAAAAAGCATTGTTTGAAATGATTGATTGTCATTGTCAGTTGATTCTAGTACGGGATATCCCACCCACACGTGTCCTGGCTGTAGAGCAAGAGCATGGCATCTCATGCTACATGTGCTGTACCATGTTTCTCTCCATCATGGAACAGATGTTATAGACATAACGTTTTCCTTTTCTCTCAGCCCATGGCTATTAATAACTGTCAATAGGCTGGCCATATCTCAGCTTCTACTTTAGTTCACCTAGTGGTGTAACAAAGTAACCCTAAATGTGGATGTAACACAAGGCAATGAAATGAATGAAGCCTGTCTATGAGGTATGTTGACTTATTATTAAAAGGTGCTAGAATGGTGTTCCTAGTTGTTCCTGCTCACCTTGAACCCTGAGTGTACCTCTCCACTGTCACCTCCATCTAACAGAAGACCACCAGTCATCGATCCTTTCATTACATCTTCTGCTGGCAGACTGATTCAGAGCCAAAAATAAGAGAAAGGCATGGCGCTGAAAGGGAAATCAAAAGGTAGTTCTAGTTATTCGGCCCCTCCAAAGAACCAATCAACAGCTGAACAGGGAAATGTGTCATCCATACATGTCCACTGTTAAGTTTTGGAACAATTGAAGCATTGGAGTGGCAATATTATCTGGTTATAATAATAAAGATCTAAGCAAATATACCCTACTTTGTTGTCTTGGCCCTCTTGAATTCAGTGCTTTGGTAGGATGAGCCAAGGATATTGATCCTTGTCAGCACTCTGGAGCCACAGCAAACGTATGATGTCCTAAAGGTTTGCACATGCTTGAAAGAATTATGTCCTAACTGTAACTGAACATTTGAATTGGTTGTCCCTGGTGCTGTTACCCTCGTGGCTTCCATGTAGCTTCAACAAGGCCGTTGGTTAATGGCAGGGATGCTCCCCACTACTGCTTTCCTAGCTTGGAAGTTTGCAGCTCTTCACTGTCCCTGTTTCGGGGGGGGGGGGGTAAACCATAGAACTTGAGAAATTTAGAGTTGAGAAAGAAGACTTGGAGGAAAGTTTAAAGAATCACCACAGGTTATCCTGAAGTGGAATGTGTGACTCAGATCTCATGGCAACCAATCCAGAACTTGATAAAGCGTTCATTAAAGCCAAAAATGTTCGGAGAAAAGTGTGTATTACTGAACTCAGTAGGAGTCATCCACTGAATATCATGAATATCTGTGTTTTCAGACTAAAATAACTCAGTCTGGACCAAACTTGTGGCTTGTAGGTAGATAAGTAAACGAATGTGACACAGAATAGATAAGGACGGCTACTTTTATTGTAGTTAGCTCTGTAACTCATTATGAGAACTGACTTCTGTGGTTCCAGAAGGCTGGGAAGTGACTAGAGTCTACATTAAGCTCTGATCCACACTTGAATTTCCATGTGACCTAATATTAGGTAAATGAAGTCATTTCAACATAGCGTCACTTGGGAAGCGTAATGGAGCATCATCTCAGACGGTTGTTTCTTTCTCCTGATGTGCTTTTGCATGTTAGTATCAGTGGCAGTTACTAGAACTTTATTTACTCGCTACCTCTCCGTCTCAGTCTATTTGCCGTATTTGTCCATTTCCGCCTTAGTGATGTAACTGATTAATGTCTTCAAAGTGCACAGTATGTAGGAACTCCCTCCTCTTATGTTAGCGCTTATGTAAATGAGCATTCATATGCATCAACTAACCCACTCCACAGTGATTCTTTGCTCACCCTCCAGAGAGTTGACATCAGAGAAGGGTATCATTGGTTTTACATAGCGGCTGCATGGCACTGAGCACATCGCTCAACATTATTCATGAGGGCAAATTGGGCGCCGGTGATTTGGGAGAGTGAGGGGACTCTGTTCTTCGATCAGTGCATCTCAGCTCAGTGCAGCGCTTCTCTTTACCGCTCATTGTGTAAGCCCCTAGGGCAACAGTGGAGAGGGTAGGGGGTGGGGTGGGTGCTTGCTTACTCACTGCCATCCCGTCCTCCACCCTATCTCCACCCCTCCCTATCTAACCCCCATTTTCTACTCCCCCAACCACCACACTCTCCTCTCCTCCCTAGGCAGCCACTGCAGAGCTTTGCCTTAATTACCTGCATCGCCTGCTATGAGCTGTCAGTGTGGCTCAGTCCTTGTTTGCCCCAGTGGAGATGCCCTAATGTCTTGATGCCCTGGTGCCCACTGACCTGGTGCAGGCCACATAGGCCACGTTGTGGTTAATACCCAATCAGGCTCCAGTGTTTAAATACATTAACAGCCTTGGGCTGAGCACATGTTTTTGGGCTAATAGCTCATTGAATGTGATAAAATCACAGAAGAAAGGGTGAAAATCAGGCTTTTGTTGTGGGAACCAAGCTGTCAACCCGGATAATATGTCATAAATTGTGGATTTTTTTTTCTCTTTTGTTGGCATTTCATCGAGAAAAAAAGGAGCCTACATACTCATTCAGTAAAAGTTGATTAATGATGTTTGGTTGAGGTAAATACAAGCTGCGCAAAAACCCCTGACACATCAGTGGTCTAATGCACAGGCTAATGCATAGGCCTATTTATGCTGTGTGTTAGTGGGACCTGTATTGATCTCACATTTACTTAAATAAATTGCCTCAGTGAAGCAACCACTGACTGGGATTCATCTGCTAGCAAATACTGAAGGAAAAATAAAAAAATTATTTGGTTAATATTTTTGAGATGTTATATAACTGAGAATTTTTTTAACCCCTATCTTGAATTTTAAAAGATAACTACAACTGTTTCCTGTCTGCTGTTCTCTGTCATGCTGGAAGGCTAAATCAGCAACATTCCTGCCTGCATTGACTCCCTGCTGGCTCACTAGTGAACCAAGCCCATGTCAGTCTCTATGTTCCTGGGCTACCAGACATTAACCCCACCTCCCACACACAGACACACGCACACACACACAAGTGCACAGATCCATCTGACACGCCTGTGTGCACTCTCCGTGACCGAAGCTTGTCTGTTGCCCTTGAGCTCCGAACATAGTAGCAAAGGCTCCGCAAAGAGAAGATTGCATGAGGAGTCACCTGCAATCCACGATTAGAGTCTTCAGCAGGGCCTGCCACCAATAGGTGCTGACATCTGGGAGTGTGCCAAGCATTATTCCACACAGGAAGAGGAAGAGGCTAACTCAAAAGGACCCCCATCCCACCCCCACCGGTTCCTGCCCCTCTTCTGAGAATTGCTGAGGAAGAACACGCACAAAAAAAGTGAGAGTGCATCTATTATACATGCGTGGGATTCATAATTGAACAATATCACTTTTTCCTCTTTGTGATTTTGGCTCTGGGAAAAGTAATGTCAATTAAGACAACTCTGGCACAAGCTGCCATGTAGAAGCTGTTAGAGAGTATGCCTCTGTGTGTGGGCATGATGGGCGTGGGAGAGGGTTGGTGTTCCTTCAGCATGATAATGTAATGGCATGTAGGTAACGCCAGAGCCATGTTAAGGGAACAGAGAACGGATGCACTGAAGGATTTAAATAGTTTGTATAAACCTAAAAAGTGTTTTCTGCCAGTTTCATGGTATAATGATTCATGTCATTTTTGCAAGAGTGAGCCTTTGTATATATTTACAGTAGCTCCATTTGGACTTTTTCTTTTAGACTTTGTGACACAAATGACTCTGTCATCAGAAAAAGAAAAACCCACTTGGACCCTAGTGGCTGTGTGTGGGTGAAGCTGCCTGAACCTCTTCCACAGTGAAATTCCAGCCTCAGAATGACCAGAAACAAAACAAAACAAGACTCATTTTTTAAAACTGAAAAAGCTCCCCACAGCAGACACAGCTCCTCTTCTGGTAATGACTTATTTTAATGCATTTCTTCTCTATTTTATTCTTTACCGTCAATCTGTTTGTACTGTACCTAAATAAAGCAGTAGCATCGCTCCCAATTGTGTTTTTCTTTTCTTTTTAGCTAGTATTCATTTAGTTAATGTGCAATTATTAGTCCAAATTATTAGTGCAAATTGTTTATGTGTCAAAATGATCCTGTGCCATGATGTTTGAAGTCTTTCGATTGCTGTTTTATATTAATTTTTAGTAATATTGATAAAAAGCCCATTACTGCGAGAGACAGCCGTATGAACAGAAAATCCAACAAGATGTGGACCAAAGCGTTGCAGACTGCAGCCATTATCTGCCAACCAGGCTGACGGCTGACTGAGTATTGATAGGGTCCACATAAATCTTTTATCTCCTGTTTCAACATTCTGCTAGCTCTTGTTTTGATCTTGCTCGTGCGGTTCCAGCGTTATCAACAGATCTTCAAAAGTGTGCTTTATCCCTCTGCAAAAACAATGCGTAACGTATCTCTGAGATGCGCATTTGTATGTGTTACGTCTTACTATTTTATCACAGCCGTTAATAAGATTATTATTTAACGGTGGTACACACGCTTGATGACAGCCAGCAGCCTCCCACGTACTGTCTCTTTGCTTGCAAGCAACCATTATGATAAATAGTCTTGGGCTGTTAATTTACAACTGAATATTCAATATTATGTTCCCCAAAATACAAATTGTGTTTATGTGTGGGTTCTTCTTTATTAGATATTACTCAGTGTCAGAGTAAGAGGGAATAGACTGTGAGGAGTGTCTAGTATTAACCAGATTCAGATGCATTGCTGGATGCAGGGTCCAAGTACCTTAATTATTTATAAAGTAGTTGATTTTCTTTTTCAATTTTCATGAACCATGAGCCACGGCACAGCCGAGCATATGTGTTGTTTAATTTTCCAAATTTCTAGCTGCAAGAAAGGTCCAGTGGATAATAAATGCAGATCAGGAGGTATTTTCCTGTGTCTTTTTTTTGCTCTGGTTTGTTGTTTTTGTACCTGTATCCTTGTGTAAAGGTGGAAAAAATCAGAATGTTGAAGGCAGGGTTAAAGTAGTGTGAAGGAGAGATGAAGGTCAGAAGAGAATGCAGTCAGAGAGCTGGAAAAGAAATAGATACAGAAAAAGAGACTGAAGAGGAATAAAAAAGGTAAAAATGTTCATTTCTAGGAGGTTGTGGATGACGACTAAGCTGAAGCATGGTTTTGACCTCTGTCATAGCATCTCTTCCACCCTTCTCCCTTTTCTTTGCATTCTCGTTCCATCTCTGTGTACATAGCGGCCTCTGTGTCACTGTCTGAGAGCTTTCCAGCTCTCCCGTCTCCCCTTCCATCCCTCACCCTGACTATTTTCCTCTAAAACGTAAATGCACTCCCAGTGTATCTATCTGAAACTGTTGGGATATGGTGGGGTTTTATATCCATCATCCTTTCTCATCCTAAAAAAACCATCCAAGCAGTAACGTGTAGAGGGAGTTTGGGGGTCTTAATTTTTTATGCGTGTATGTGAAACAAAAGCAGTTGTGGGGTAAACTCTTTCTCACTCTGTCACTTTTAAGAGTTATGGTAAAAGCTGGTTGTTACCACTACACCGGCCAAGGTAAATGAAAATGAATATGAAGAGAATCTAGATTCTGTCTAATTTTTTCTTACTGACCTGTCATTACGAGGTGTTTTTCAGAACTTGTGATCTATATTAAAAGTCTGGCACCCAGCTTGACCTGACAGTAGATAAAATCGAAATACTTTTGTTGCCTGCTTTTGTTGATAGCTTCATATACTGGGCTTCCCCATAATTGTAAATATAGACACTATATTAGAAAGAAAAATCATGCAATGTGACAGACCTAACTCTTGGATTTTCTCACCCTTTACTTTGTACAGCTTGTTGAAGATCAGGTTCAGATTGAGCTCATACATCTGTTTTGGAAGAAAATGAACTGCACCGTGGTGAAAAAATCATCCATATAAAAGAGTCTCGCTCCCTGCTATTCATAACAGATGCTGAGATTTTATGACCATCTTGATGGCAGACTTTCCTGCTTGAGAAAACCACTGACAAGCTGTTACTCTGTGTGATTACATGGCTGTAAATTAACCCCTGAGAAGTTGTCTGTGTATCATTATAGTTGGAGAGGGCCATTCTAAATTATTTATTATGCCTCTGTCTAATGATTTTGGCCTGCTTGCAGCTTATGTACTGTGTTTATGACAGCATAGTCAAGCTCTGAGAACAACTGTTTTGAGGAAATAAAAATGGTAATAATGGTAAAAGGTTTATGCTTTATAAATGAGCCATTTAATTGTTGACTGACAAGTTTAAAGGGTTAATAATATGTCACTCTAGTGAAAAAGTTCAAAAGGAAAAGTGAAAGTCAAGGTGTATAAGGAAGAAGTGAAGTTAATCAGACACTGACAAGGGTAGGGGAAAAAGCAAAGGAGAAAAAAAACACAAGGGACAAACCCTCAAAATAAAACAAATCAAAATGAAGTCAACAAGATGGCACGGCAAACAAAACACTTGAGAGTTGCCCTGGAATATAAGGGCAGTAGTGTTAAGGCAGTTTAAAAAAAAATCAAATGAACACCCTCACAATAATTGTACTGTAGTTAGATTATTTGTATAAATGCTTAGTGAGAGGTTTGAGGAGGCTCTTGTGATGATATCAGGTATTAACTCTGAATGCTGTCTGTCCAAACCTTTGGTATCTGCACAGCAAACATGAGGGGGCACTGTGGACAGACCCACACAGTGGGCAGCCCATTGTGGGCCCCAGGACCAACATGAAAATAAGGGCACATCTGGGCTCCAGATGGGCTTTAGTGGAGGAGCCTATAGAGTGGGCTGCCTACACTAAGTGGGGAGAGGAGCTCGTATCTGCCCAATTATACAATACAGCCACCAATTGGTATAAAGTGTGGACCAGAATGTTGCTCAAAATAAATAAACTCCTTATTCAATTCAATTCAATTTTATTTACACAGCGCCAAATCACAACAACAAGGTGCTTTATATTGTAAGGTAGACCCTACAATAATACATACAGAGAAAAACCCAACAATCATATGACCCCCTATGAGCAAGCACTTTGGCGTGTTACACACCGGCCCGGGGGCGCTGGAGTGCAACACAAGAAAAATAATAAAAAGAAGTAAATCACACAGCCACAGCTTTACAATGACTAGTCGTTTTATTAACTTGACAGGTAGCGAGCGTCAGGGTGGGCATGGCCAAAACAACAAACAAAACACACTGGAAATAAATCAGAACTAACTTACCTATAGTGAGTCAACCCCAAAAGAAAAATACAAACCTCTAACCTGTCTCCCTACCCGAAACAGGAGAAAAAGGTTGTAAAAGAAATGGCTTCCCACCCCTACAGCTACCATGTCCAGATAAACGACTCTCTACACTGTTTTTACTGCAGCCTAGCTCTGTCACACGGCACGAAGGGCCCCAACCGCGCAGCTCACTGGAAACAGGAAGTAGGAGGAGACTGCCGGCCCAGTCAGGTCCCAATTTGTAGCTGGCCTCATTCCCTCTTCCACCAATGGTCAGCCTCCACCTGGAAACTTGCATAACACAGACATCACAGAGTACAAACAATGCCCCCGCATGGTGTGACAAGTAACAGCACCACACGGCAACAATGACCTGGGTCATAACACCCCCCTATCTAAAATCAAGCATCTCCACCCTTTAAGAGATGCTGAATCTAGGTCTCTACTCGGGATAGTGCATCGGCCACAATATTATCAGCCCCTCGGAGATGATGAATGTCAATGTTAAAGTCCTGCAGCAATAAGGACCAACGCATAAGGCGCTGGTTGTTATTTCGCATGCGAGAAAGGAAGACCAGGGGATTGTGGTCAGTATAAACAACAGTTGGTGCGGGGCTGGAACTGACATACACTTCAAAATGTTGGAGGGCCAAAAGTAACGCTAGAGTCTCCTTCTCAATTGTACTGTAATTCATCTGATGCTTATTGAACTTTTTTGAGAAGTAGCACACTGGGTGATCAATTCCCCGGTCATCCTCCTGCAAAAGTACAGCACCTGTACCATAAGCACTGGCATCCACCTCTAACTTGAACGCGCGAGTAAAATCAGGGGCACCTAACACTGGGGCACTGCACAACAGGGCTTTGGCTGAGTCAAATGCTTCCTGACAGTCAGAGTTCCACAAAAGAGGTGTGACGGACTTGTCAACGCAGTCAAGGGAGTAACCACTGTGGCAAAATTTTGCAGAACCCACGGTAGTAGCCACACATACCCAGAAAACGCGGTTGACGCCGTGTTGTTGGTACTGGGAAATCCAAAATGGCCTGGACTTTGGCCGTGAGAGGGCGTACCTGCCCCTGTCCCACCTGTTTCCCCAGATAGGTAACCACAGCTTTGCCGAACTCGCACTTGGCAAGATTCACTGTCAAACAGGCATCCTTCAACCGGGCAAAAACTTCCCGCAGCGTGTCCATGTGCTCTGGCCATGTTGGTGAATAAACTACAATATCATCTAAGTAAACCTCACAGCCATGGACACCCAATAGCACCGTATTCATCAGTCTTTGGAACGTGGCGGAGCATTTCTTAACCCAAACGGCATCACAGTATATTGCAGGAAGTGGTCTGGTGTCACAAAAGCAGAGATCTCAGCCGCCCGTTGTGAAAGGGCACCTGCCAATAACCTTTCAAAAGATCCAGCTTTGTGACAAATCTGGCTGACCCCACCCTATCTACGCAGTCATCCATACGTGGGGAGCGGAAAAGAGTCTGGTTTAGTGACGGCATTTACTTTGCGGTAATCATTACAGAAGCGTGGAGTTTGGTCAGATTTAGGCACCAAAAGGGTAGGTGAACTCCAGGGGCTGAAGCTAGGGACCGCAAAACCATTCTTCAGCAAGTATTCCACCTCCTTCTTCATAACAGCCCGCTTTACTGGGTTGACCCGGTAGGCATGCTGCTTAATGGGCCTGTGGTCACCAACATCTATATCATGCTCAAGCACGGTGGTTTGAGTCGGTTTGTCACTAAAAAGCATGGTATGGCCACAAATCAGACTATATATGTCCTGCTTGTGGGGCTCATCCAAGTAAAACAAATGAGCCTTAAGATCCTCCAGGATTTTAGAATTCTCTAAGCGTGCCCCAGAACTTGGTTCCTGGTGCTCATGCAACCCATCCACCTCAGGTTGGTAGGAGGGTGATCCCACCGTCACAACAGGGGAGCCCATGTTGGTATGAGTCTTTTCACGGACCACATATTTCTTTAACATGTTGATGTGACAGACCCGGGACTTTTTCCGCCTATCTGGGGTTTTAATCAGATAATCTGTGTCACTGATTCGGCGCTCAACCTCATAAGGACCACTGAAGCGAGCTTGAAGACATGAACCCACAACTGGTAGGAAAACCAAAACATGCTCACCAGGCAGAAAGGTACGCTTGAGGGTTTTCCTATCATACCTCTCCTTCATATTACTCTGGGCATTAGAAAGCGAGCTACGTGCCAACTCACACGCAGCGTGCAACCTCTCCCTAAACGAACTCACATAATCAAGTACATTGTGCGCGGGGTCTCGGCTGGTCTGCAAGCCACCTCTCCTGGAGCAGACGTGAGGGTCCACGCACAGTGTGCCCAAAACCAACTCTGCCGGGCTAAAACCCAGGGACTCCTGTGTGGCTTCTCGAATGGCAAACAACAACAATGGCAGGCCCACATCCCATTCTGCATCAGTTTCAACACAGTACTTCCGCAACATGGCCTTTAGAGTCTGGTGGAATCGCCCAATGCCCCTGAGTTTCTGGGTGATAAGCACTAGACACCCGTGCTTAACAGACAGTTCAGACATAACTTGAGCAAAACCCTAGACAGGAAATTAGATCCCTGGTCGGTTTGAATGTATTTCGGTAACCCAAATGTAGAAAAAAAAACTGAACTAGTGCTTTCACAACGGCCTTTGCCCTGAGCGATCGCAGGGGAATAGCTTCTGGAAACCGTGTAGCCGCACACATTATGGTAAGTACATACTGGTAACCTGCCTTGGTCTTCGGCAAGGGCCCTACACAGTCCACTATGACATGTTCGAAGGGCTCACCTATTGCAGGGATAGGATGTAAAGGGGCAGGAGGGATGACCTGATTGGGCTTGCCAGACACCTGACAAACATGACAGGACCGACAATAAAGAGCCACATCAGATTTAAGCCCTGGCCAAAAAAATAGCGAGCACTCTGTCATACGTTTTCTAATCCCTAAGTGGCCTGACAGATGATGCTCATGGGCAAGACTCAAAACCTGGGGTCGGTACTCCGTCGGCACCACAACCTGAGTGACCACATCACCCTCTAACCCAGACACCGGAGTCCACTTGCGCAACAGAACCCCGTGGTCAAATTGGTAGGACGCAGGACCAGGTGCAGCCACCTGCTGCAAGGCAGCAGAACGGCAGGCAGACAAAGTATCATCAGACTGTTGAGCCTCAACGAGCTGCTCCCTGTTCACCGCCAAACACAAGTCCTCTGATACTACACTAAAAACCTTAGATTTCTCATCGCTCTACCTCCGGGAAGGGCTATTATGTGAGTCAGAACCATCCAAGAACGTCTCAGATATGTCCACCACGTCACTAAGGAGACGAGCCTGAGCACGTGTAACCACACATGCTGGGAAAACTGTGGAGTCGCCAAGTCCAGAAGAGGATGACACAAAATATCCGGATTAGGACATTCAGTGACTTCAGGAGTGGCCGGAAACACCTTTCCCCAGCCAAGTCGTTTCCCAGAATAAGATCAATGCCTTCAATTGGCAGCTGATCTTGCACCCCACCCGCACTATGCCCGATACAAAGGGCGAGGACAAGGTAACAGTATGAAGCGGCATGCGCAAAATACTCATCTTAATTCCCCACACCAACAAATCAGAGCCACAATACGACTGCTGAGAGAAAGGCACAATTCCACGCCGCGCTACGGAATGCTTTGCCCCCGTATCCCTTAATATGGTGATTGGAACCTGGTCCGCAGGATCACCAGACAGTGACAAAGAACCCACAGAGACAAAAGGTCTGAACACCTCATCTATCGCCACCGGGAGAACCCCATCCGGCACTGGCCCAGGGCGGTCCACAGTAGAACAACACTGCACCGGCCCCACCCCAGATGTGGTTTTAGTCTGCGATACCTCCTTTGTCCTTAGCACTGGACAAAAAGCAATGAGGTGACCGAGCTCATGACAATAGAAACACCTGCGGTCCCCACCCGCCACTGTAGGACTACGCCGTGAAAACGGGGGAGATCGTGCCCCTCCCACCCCAGGCAAAACTCTAGGGCCCCGACGCGGTGGAGGCGAAAAACCACTCTTGTGAGTCAAGGCAAACTCATCCGCCAGGACTGCTGCCTTTGCAAGGAGTCAACTTTCTGTTCGCTTTAAATAAACAACAACCCGCTCTGGCAGGCACCCCTTAAAGTCCTCCAACAGCATCAAATCCTCAACTGTGCAAACTCCTTAACCTTGCTAGCCTGACACCACTTATCAAAAGCAGACCTTTCTCACGTGAACTCCACATAAGTCTGGCTAGCCCTCTCTCACACTGCCGAAATTTCTGACGGTGCGCTTCTGGCACCAACTCAAAAGCACGCAACACAGTAGCCTTAACAACATCATAATCCAAACTATCAGCTGCCGAGACTAGCACACACCTCCTGAGCCCTACCCACCAGCCGACATTGCAGCAGCAAGGCCCAGACCTCCTCCGGCCATTTCAACGCAGTAGCAACACGCTCAAAAGCAGCAAAGAACGAATCCACCTCAGACTCACTAAAGGGTGGCACCAATTTAATGTGCTTACCCACATCAAAATCTCGATGTGGAGCTTGGGTGAGACCAGGTGTGGGTGGCGCAGGGGTAGGGCTACGTGGCGGAGGGTGGCGTTCCAGCTCTAGCGCTCTCACCCGAAGGTGCATCGCCTCCACCTCCAACTTGCGATTACTCAACTCCACCTCCTTAATGCGGAGCATCAGCTGAAGCTCCTCAGCTGACGTCCCACCGTAGGAATAGGGAGGAGCCACAGAAGAAGAGGTTACAGGAGGAGTAGGGGAAAGAGCAGATAAAGGAGCTAGCGGCTCCACAGCAGCCTCGCCCGCCCCACTTGCAACTGCCACACCCGCCAACAGGCCCCGCTCACCTAAGGCCTCAGCGATAAGCCGCCGCAAGTCGTCCTTCTTCACCACCACTGGAGCATGCACATCAAAATGGCTGGCAAGCAGCAGCAAATCCTCCTTCCTACACCTGTTCAACTGCTGCAAGGTAGGAGCCTTAGCGAACCTATCCAAATCAAACTCCATTTGCGGCCAACAACACAAACCAGCCACCAAACAAAAGGCACACAAAGCAACAAACACCCCCACGCCTACACGAACCCCACAAAACACAAACGGGCAAGGACGAGCCCCCAATTATGTTACACACCGGCCCGGGGGCGCTGGAGTGCAACACAAGAAAAATAATAAAAAGAAGTAAATCACACAGCCACAGCTTTACAATGACTAGTCGTTTTATTAACTTGACAGGTAGCGAGCGTCAGGGTGGGCATGGCCAAAACAACAAACAAAACACACTGGAAATAAATCAGAACTAACTTACCTATAGTGAGTCAACCCCAAAAGAAAAATACAAACCTCTAACCTGTCTCCCTACCCGAAACAGGAGAAAAAGGTTGTAAAAGAAATGGCTTCCCACCCCTACAGCTACCATGTCCAGATAAACGACTCTCTACACTGTTTTTACTGCAGCCTAGCTCTGTCACACGGCACGAAGGGCCCCAACCGCGCAGCTCACTGGAAACAGGAAGTAGGAGGAGACTGCCGGCCCAGTCAGGTCCCAATTTGTAGCTGGCCTCATTCCCTCTTCCACCAATGGTCAGCCTCCACCTGGAAACTTGCATAACACAGACATCACAGAGTACAAACAATGCCCCCGCATGGTGTGACAAGTAACAGCACCACACGGCAACAATGACCTGGGTCATAACAGGCGACAGTGGGAAGGAAAAACTCCCTTTTAACAGGAAGAAACCTCCAGCAGAACCAGGCTCAGGGAGGGGCGGGGCCATCTGCTGCGACCGGTGGGGGAGAGAAGGAAGACAGGATAAAGACATGCTGTGGAAGAGAGACAGAGATTAATAAGAAGTATGATACAATGTAGAGAGGTCTATTAACACATAGTGAGTGAGAAAGGTGACTGAAGAAGGAAAAACTCAATGGTTATTCACAAGGAATCACCACATAGTTGATTTGGTCCCACATGAGGCCCACATGGATTTTATGTGGGTAGGTCCATAGTGGGTCTGACCGTATAAAACCCATATCGGGACACCAACATTCCAAACTACTGTAAGCCCTGTGTTCACACGCCCAGTTGGGGCCCACGTGGGATAAGTTTGTGTTTGCTCCACCCACACAGCCCCACAGTTCACCCATAACTAGTCACTGTGGGCCTGCATGGGCATTTTTGCCAGTTAGGGCAGGTAACATTTGAGTCTAAACATAGCCAAGCTGGCAACCAATAAGGTCTCCCACAGCTGAACTGTGTATCATGGTGACTCTGCCCTCTCTTGCCAGCTCATGGAAAAAGAAACTACAGTCTTCTAGCTGTTGACAACTGCAGCCATTCTCTTTTCGACACCTCCAGGCCCGGCCCTCTGAGTACTGTATGTGTGAAGTGAGTGCAGCTAGAAATGTGCAGAAACATGTGTATGCCACACTGTTTGTTTGTTGTAACAGGTTGAACGACCAGTGGGTGGAAGTAGCCGGTGACTTGAGAACGCTCATTAGGAATTTATGAAGCGCTAAAATGTTTGGTCTCTGGGGAGGGGGGATTGGCAGCTGTCGCACAGGCATGCTGGGGACAGGAGGAGGTAGACCACATTAGCAGAGAGCAGACATACAGTAGAGGTGCAATATTTACAAAGGGTGACTGACAGAGGCTGCTCATGCGACAGCTCTGCAGGACTGCTGATCACTCTCTGTTCACTCATACCGCTCTGTGTGCAGTGAGGAATTATCATTTGCAAGTTTGTATGTGTGCAAATTTTTTATTTAGTTTGGAGATGCAGATAGCAGAGCTGATTTCAGTAACACATTGTAGGCAATACTTGTTTCTATAGCACAAAGAAGCATGTGGGCAGCATTTCAGCAAGCTTCATCACATCTACAGGCTTTGCCGTTATCATCCTTGTACATTCTGGTAGAAATATGAATCCCATTACATGTAACGGTGCATGCACACAGGAAGTGGCTGCAAGCAGCATAGCAACCAGAGACCACAGAATATCAGTGACGTTGAGTGAAAGAAACACTTACAATATTGCATATTTCAATAAAAGATCCTCAGTCACACCTTTGTGAAAATTAAGGTGAGCTGAACAGTCAGCTTAAAAGCAACGCATGACAACCAGTCATTTTAAATGTGCATGGGCCATGACTCTTATATCATATTAATGAAGAAACTTTTGTCATTAACTTCATAGGTGGTACCCTGCATGGTCCCTGGTGACACTGTCACAATAGATCTAGTAGAGTCCTTTTCAATACATTGCACATTGCAGAAGCAGCACCCAATAAATATGTGTTTCAGCTATGTTTAAAAGACATTAAAGACAGCAGTGTTCATGTTTGCTTAAAACTTTTTTTAAGGTTTAGTTGAAAAAGTGAAAGAGTAAACTAGAGTAAATGAGTAAAGTATCATTTTTGAAGCAAACTAAGCCTGGATGTCTCTTCCATCTGAATTTAGACGTAATGTAACATATTTTTAAACCAAGAGCTATCTCACCTGATTTAACCTGAAAAAAAAAAACCAGTGTCAGTGGACGCTTGGTGGGATATTCACCTGTCTGATAGACAAACAAGTGTCATGAGCATCTCTAAATTTGAATTGACACATAAACTAAATTGATGTTTACCTTTGTGTTTATGAATGAATGCTGGTAACTCAGTTCAATTAGGACTAAATAAAACCAGTAGAAATAAAACACTTATAAAAACAATTATGTGATTATGATGAGCAGCACAACATACTCATTTTAATGTCTTTTAGCTATGTTTCTAATGGCAATCTATACAATTATGATGCATCTTCTCCTTTGTCTTGGCATCATTTCTTGTAAGACACAACACTGTTGTTGAATCTCATCTATTGGTGATGAATCTCTTAAATAAATATTACCGCTGAAGGTTATACAATCTCCTCGGGGAGAGAAAATCGTATAAAAGGAACTACAGTAAGTGACAACTGTGATACATATGGAGTGTTTGTAGATTTATAGAAACATGTTACAAACACACATCGTGACTTTATTTTGCACTGGATGTACGAAACGAGTTCTGCTGTCTTTCTTGGGTTCCAGCCAATATACATATGCTGGCTGCATGCCGACAGTGTGGGTTGTCCATTACAGCACAGAGCTGCATTGTCAGTTTTTATCCACAGCGGTAACTTACTACTGGGGAAGTGCATCACATTACATTGACTTGCTTCATTAGTTAAGATGACTAGGAAACATCTTCTGTTGCACACATGACAAATTCACAGCTTACCAGCTGGTGCATGTATTTTGGCAATATCCGAATGGTAGTGACTGAATCTTATTCTCAGTGAGTGCTTGATGCCACAGCAGTAATATGATATAATATGATACGATAGTAATATCATTGTTGTAATGATGAATAATTTATTTTTTAAATGCAAAATTAAATATTGCTGTAACTACTTTTAGATCTATTGTAAAATGTAGGCACAAATGTGTTTGTCAAGAGAAAACATATGGATATTTCCCTGTCAGGGTTAAAATACAAGTTCCCATTCAAAATGATTATTTAAGCTTAAAGTGCTGAGTTTTTTTATTTAAAAAAATAGCAAGTAATGGCTTTTTAAGCTCATAACAACAAGAACTTTGTTGATTTTGTTGGTGTGCTTTTGCCCTGAACCTCGTTCGGATAGGCCAGTAGGGATTTTAGATTATATTTCATACAATTCCATCTTCAAAATCCAGAAAGATTTATGCAATAAGAATGTAAAAACAAGCTATATAAGCAGTCAAATGATTACATAACAGGACAATACCCAGAATGTCTAAAACATACATTTACTGTCATTACAAAGAGACGCCTTCGTCAGAGCTCAAAGAAATTCTGTAGCACAGGACCGTAGCTCAGGGTACCTCTCCCAGTCCAGAGACATGCAGTTAGTGGGGATAGATTAATTGGAAACTCTAAAACTAAGTGCCCACAGGTGTGAATGTGTCTGTGTGTGGCGACCTGTCCAGGGTGTACCCTGCCTCTAGCCCCAAGACAGCTGGGATAGGCTCCACCCCTCCCCCCTGCGACCCTGAAAAGGATAAGCGGCAGAGGATAGATGGATGCATAGAGGTCCTTAGCTTAACCACCTCACTTTGGTGTGTTATTGCAGACAATGCATAATATCAGAAGGTGGTAAACTTGAGCATAGTCACTGTCTTGATGTGTTCCATTTTTGTCACTTAGAGGACAATCCATCCTGGTGAAAACACGATCACACCCTTTGGTGAATACGTGGTGGGCCACACGCCTTTCTTCTGATCCCACGTTTTAGAAGAATTTTGTTTCTATTTCTTGGTGAGCATTTTAAAAAAAGTATTGTAAGTAAGTAAGTACTGAACTGAATCTGGTATGGATAGACGCACTTTGTCTGTAGGCAGGTCTGGCTTTCTCTGCAGCTCTGTAGTTTCACATCTACTACTACTCTCTGGGGCCTTGCTGCAGTATCTCTTCACAGACAACAAGAAACACACTCCTGCCACCTCTTATCACTGCAGTGAGGACAAACACAGCAGCCAGCCTGTGAAAAACACACTTGGCCTAAATTAAAAGAAAAAAATCAAATGCAGTAGAGCGCTAATATGTAAATATGGTTGTTCTCTCACAGATCTTTTAACGGGTCCTTTCTTGGTACTTATTAAAGGATTCGCCATGCCGTGTCTGACGTGGTTTTCTGATCTCATTTCTCTCTGCAGTTTTCGGTGAAGATCTACGTTCCAGCTTATATTTTGTCAATGCATCTGTGCAAGAGGTAGTGTTTGCCAGCACCACAGGGACATCGGTGCCCTGTCCCGCCGCAGGTGTGCCTCCTGTCTCACTGCGCTGGTACCTGGCCACCGGCGAGGAGATCTATGATGTGCCAGGGATCCGTCATGTGCACCCCAATGGCACCCTTCAGATCTTCCAGATCCCCCCTTCCAGCTTCAGCAAACTCATCCATGACAATACCTACTATTGCACAGCGGAGAACCCCTCAGGGAGAATCAGGAGCCAAGATGTTCACATTAAGGCTGGTCAGTTTCTCTGCTCGTCACTCTGTTTTGTTTTCCGTTGGGTCGTCACGTCGCAAATCAGCAAACTTTTAGAACAATTTATGCTCGACCAACTCCGATTTGGATACAGATTGGTCAAAAGTTTAAACATATATGATAAGTGCTGTGACATTTTAGGCTGACATATCAAATACTTTTCAAGATACATTTTTTTGAAAAATGGTCTGTCAGCCCACTTTCAGGTCATTTTTCATACAATGAAATCTAATATTTAAACATGAGTATATCAAAAACTATTTAAGATAAAAGCCTGAATTTCTTACCATCAAAATAAATCAGAAACTATAATTTGGGACTTATTTTAACAAAAGTCTAATAACTGTATGTTTAAAATATGAAAAACTGTCCATCACTGCTTCATATTCCCATATTTGACTTTGTCTGAATAGTATATAATCATATCTCACAATAATGCAAAAATAAAACAGAATCTTAAAATTCTTAGTCACAAAATATAAAGAAAATTATATTTTCATTCAACTTTCATATAAAGTAAAATTGCAAAAGAACAAAATTCAGATTCCAGTTTCCAGCTGATACTCAGTTATAAGTAGAAATCAATGCTTTCGAATGTTGCGAGGTAGTTTCACTGATCACGCCATGTGGACATGGCAATTTGATCTTGCAAGACTACTCATGTGAATGAAAAAAGCATTTTCCTCATTATTGTGAATAAGAATTTCTTGTTGAAAGGTGTTCTACATGCTGATTTTGCATTATTGTGAAATACAGCTATATATCTTTCAAAAAATGTCCGTTTTTTATTAGTGTGTGCTCAAATATTAGACTTTACAGGATGTAGTATATTTGAGGTTGAAGTATCTGTCACCAAATACAGATCCTGATTCATTTTAATGGTAAGAAAGACCAGTTAAAATATCAGGATTTTATATTTAATAGTTTGGGTGATATTTTTGCTCAAACATTGCTTCAGATTTCAATGTGCTATAAAAGGCCTGAAAGCTAGTTGGCTTTTTATACATATATATATATGTATTTATACCTGAAAAATATTTGATATATGAAGCTGAAATTTCATAGCAATCATTGTACAAAACTCAGAGACGGTCGAGCAGAAGACCCGTGTTAATTTGGCCCCATTTTAAATTGAACACCCGTCTGTCCTCCCCTCCTAGTCCTACGAGAGCCCTACACTGTCCGGGTGGAGGACCAGAAAGCCATGAGAGGCAATGTGGCGGTCTTCAAGTGTATTATACCTGCCTCAGTGGAGGCCTACATCACTGTTGTGTCCTGGGAGAAAGACACTGTGTCAATCACCCCTGAAGGTAAGTCATGGCATTTTTCTTCACTACAGTGACTCCTGCATCAAAAGTTGGCGTCAGTGTTTGGTGACTGATGTGGACCTTGTTTGCCTTTTTGCTGCATTGTTCTGTACAGTTGTTTTCTCATCTTGTTTTGAGAGATTAGGAGAGATTTGCATATTAGTAAACTTGAGTGAAAAAGTGATGTGGTGGCTATTTTTGGTACTAACAGAATGATGTAATATGCTTTCTTGATATACTAGCAAACACACAGTGGTAGAACTCTGTTTAGTTTGCAGAAAAGAGCTTTTATTTGGGAGCATTTCTGCAGGTGCAGGTACATGCAGTGAGATAAAGGTTCACAGTTTTATTGATAATGAATACACTGTAGTAGAAAAGACTCATTGTCCTGGCCAAATGCCAATTACAAGTGTTGTTTGTCAAAAGAAGAAGAGAGGTTTGTGAGCCATCTCAGGCCTAGCTTGTCCTAGCTAGCCGGAGTCATTCAGTGTATGTGCACGTCTGTATTTCCACATCTGTCTGACCCAATGACAGTTAGGTCCCGCTCTTCTTCCTCTGCCCGGTCTTCCACAAGAGCGCAGACTGCCAGCCATGTCACTTAGTCTCAGTGTATTGACCCATTTCTCTGGCTGATAGGAAGCACTGCAGTGCCCCGATCATTCAAATCACTTAAATGGAACACTCGCCTCCGTGATTGTTTCCCAGCCCTGGGGGGCAAATTCACTTTATGTGGGGCATTTAGCAAACTCAATAGGCAGGAGCTAATGCTATTTTGCTTTTGGATGCAGGGCAAACGCCGGCTAGTAGCTGCTTTTTTGTTGATGTTTCACATTTGAGGCAAAATCGTTCATGTTGAAATCTATAGCAATCTCTTAATTGTCCATAAATGGATTTGCTGCAGGCATGTTTTTCAGACACAGGCATATATTCCTGTACTGCAGTCTTTGTCACTGAAATGCATTGCATCTGGACCTTTTAAACTTATCGCCACACTGTCGCATTGTGTGAAGGGAACCACGTTTTTTCGCACCCCGGATCCTCGAGGACCTTTTCCACTGGTTATCTTTACAGAGAAAAGTCTTTGCGCTGAAAACACCAAGTGTTTATCTTGAGCCGTAAAAATCGGCCCATCTGTAGCCGTCAGCCATGTAAACGCTGTCAGAAAAAATCATCCAGCCACCAATCCACTGCTCTTCTCAATGCTAAATAATGGATGACGGAAGCCTATGAATCCATGAGCAAATGGTCTTTATTCACGTCTCAGTGCACACATCCTACTGACGCACCGTCCATTCCCCTTATCCTCTGCTGCACACATTTTAACTGTGCTTTGTGCGTGTGCGTGCCTAAGTCTATATTCACACTCACTGACAACTCAACTCAAGATGGCTTGACCCCCTACATCCCGATGACCAACCTTCAGTGTTTAAATATTTCATGACTAAAAATAATATCGACACTTGAAACAAAAAACTTTGTGAAATGTAGCTTTTCTGTCTCTGGTATGAATAATTGACTGTGGCTCTCTCAGTGTGGAAGGTGTAGCGTGGTGTGCAGACAGGCCTTCTGCGAGTCTCACTGGACCGAGTCTTGTCGAGATGTTGCAGGGTACACTAACAAAGCACCACTTTAAAAACCCCGGTGTCCATTAGAAAAGAAAGGAAAATTATAATGTATTCAGCCAGGACATCCAGTAAAAGCAACAATGCACTGTAGTTGTCTGATATAGTGCTTATATAGTGGCCTGCTGCTTTAGAAAACATGCTTTTTATGCTCCAGTATTTTTGGTCTCTTGCAGCTTTGTTTCACTGAAAGAACAAAGATAATGCTTTTCAGTGAGGTGGAACAACAGATAGTTAAGAGTTGATTCGTGGCCAACATTGAAAGGATGAGTGATTACAGCAGAAAAACACAGCTTAGGTGTTCCACACATGTGGATAACCTGACTATTGAGCAGCTCAGTTTTATCTAAAAGAAATCTAAAAATCATCATACATGCTTTGACTTCCTCGGGGTTAGGAAGCCTGTTTGAGCCAACATGCAGACTCCTCACTAATTCCAAAAAATAGAAGGCATCACTTCTATTTTAGCTTGTCTTCACTGGTTATCTATTAATTTTAGAATTCATTGTGAGATTTTACTGATGACTTTAAAGCCCACACTGAGCTTGCACTCTGGTATATCCATCTGAGGCCCAGCGTATTCATTTATGTCCTCTGTAATGGACATTTGTTTTGGTCTATATCTTTTGACTTATTTGAGTTACCCTGCTAAGTCCTGATGTGCTCACCAGAGGACATGCTGGCCTTTGCAATGATATCTCATGTGTGTGGGTGGCCTATTTCCTCTCCAAAGAGGCAGGAAATCACAAAAAGAAGTTAAACTAAAAGATGCTTTTTCCTCGGTTCTCAGGAGGATAGCTTGAGTCTTCTGACACAGTGCATGCCCATTGGTAACCTCGCAGGTCCTCGGCTGAGGTTCTGATCAGAACCCATTCTTTGGAACAACCTCCACATGGAGACGGGCTCCTCCTTCACAGGCTCCTTTTGTAAATCTCTCATAAAGACATAATTTTATAAACAGGCCTTTTCTGTTCTTCCACTTTAAGTTATTTTTATGTTGGCTTTCATAAAGTTTTATCATCTCTTCCTAATGGTTATTTTTATTTATTTTATGCTTGTTTGTAATTTACCTGTGTTTAGATTTTCAATTTTGTCTTTCCTTGCTAGCGTTGTTTCACCTTTACCTGTTCTTAAATGTTTTATTGCTGCTGGTTTCCCTTCTCATCTTGTGAAGCACCTTTTAATTTTGTTTTCAAAAGTAGCTACGTAAAGATTCTTCATCTCTTTCTTTTTATTATTATTATTATTACATTGTTGTTGTTGTTTTAAGAGTATTTACTGTTTAAAGAGGACAGCAGAGGACTGGGTTTACTGTTTTAGCATGACATGATAGACACGGTATCGGGAAATCACTCACTGAATAATAAGGCTCTTGGAAAAGACTTGCGTTTTGTCACCAAGTCATAAACCGACCTAACCGATGGGAAAAAATCTTCAGTTATTTTAACATAGTGTAGATATACTCAGTATGTTTGCTGCCATTGTAACACATTTTGCTTTATGGACATGAAATATCATCACATGTTAACCAGGTGCATCCAACCAAAGCCCACAAAACAAGCCCCCGTTCAGGTCATCACATTATTTAAACTGTGCATCAGAGTGCTGCCGACTGCTTGACCAACAGAGCTAATCACTGTCAGGATTCAAACAGTCCTCAGATGTCACTGCCCAAAGTAGAGGATTTAAAAGGTCCGTTACAAACAGGAAGGAAAAACACTTGAAGTTGTGTTGTGCATATTTTACAGCAGCCTGTAAGCTGAAACAATGATTGAACTAGAGAGATAACAAGCTTCATTATTATTAAATGACATATTGTGTTTATTCATATTTCTGAACTTTTTTACATTGTGGTAATAGAGTTTAAGCTCAGACTGATTTCCCGTCATGGTCACCTCCTGTGGCTATGGCAGCATCCAAATTTCTGCTGTGAAAATTATAACTATAAATACTAGTACTACTAGTACTAATACTACCACTAAACTATAAATGGGGGATTGCCAAATCAAACATGTGGATCAAAAGTGGAGTTTCCATACTGGATCAGTTGAGGTCCTAGTTAACAATGGCCGCCTCCAATGCTACTACCAACAGGGTGCTGGTTGCACTGTGCTACTCTTCGCCAAAGATAAAGGAACACTAGAGAGGAAGGTGTGTTAGGAGGCAGTGAGAGCGAAGTGGGCAAAAGTGTAGACTAGTAAAGTCACGAGACCTAGCTGGTATGATGGAGAGAAGGAAGGTAGATACAGTATATTGTGTGTGCAGGAGACGAAACAAGGCCAAGGGCACTGGAAAAGGTGGAGGTATGAACTGGAAAGAAGAACAATGAAAGTCACTAGAAGCAAGACAGAAGGAACTCAGTTTGAGCAGTTTGGACTCAAAGCCAGAGAGGAAAGGTTGAGAAGGTTTGAACATGTGCAGAGGAGGGACAGAGGATGTTGAAGATGGAGCTGCCAGGCAGGAGGAAAAGAGGGAGACCTCAGAGGAGGTTTATGGATGTGGGGATGGAGGAGTTACAGAGAGTTGGTGTGAGGATGATGCCAGGCATACGCTGAAATGGAGGCAGATGATCTGCTGTGGTGACCTCTACAAGGAGTACCCAAAAGATTAGTGATAAAGCCACTCATTAAAGTTAAGTGTATGTATCCCAACATGCATAGACACATACAAGGACATATTTGTACATTTGTACATGTACATTGCATATACTTTAAGTATGTTTATACATACATAAAATATATATGCAAGCATTAATGTGAACTGTTGCCAAAAGGTTATGAAAACCTCTAAAAATGTGTTTTCATCAGATGTTTAAAATAATCCAGAGATTCGTCTGTTCTGATGGAAGGTTTCAAAGTTTAGGTACTCAAACGTCAAAAGCATGGCTGTCTCGGGATTTAAAATAAAAGCGTAGAAGAGCTGAAAGGCCCTGATCAGATTATTGCTGAGACCAGCTGCTGGAATAACATCTCAGCAGCCTGGCTGCTGCATTCTGGACCAATTGAAGGGAAGCCAGCAAGAACTAAGTAGTGCACGTGGAAAAGTGAGTTGTAGTAATCTAAAGGAGAAAAGATTAGAGCGTGTACTAACAGTTGTAGTTAAATGGCAGATGACGGGCTTGATTTAAGTTTTTTTTTTAGTTGAAAGTAACAAGACTGGGTGAGAGATTCACGCTGCCTGTGGGAGTTCATTGTAGGAGCTGGCCTCCTTAATGAAACACACATAGGTAAGGGCAGGGTGAAATGGTGGTAAAGGCTTCTGTTGGTAGTAGGTGGCCCACTGACTATAATTGTATGCTTACATACTGCATACATTCACACATATATACAAACACATAAAAGAAATATATGTTTTTTAAAAAACTGGATTCCACAGATATATCAGTCATGGACAAGCTGGCATAACAAAAGCAAGAGCATTCATTATATCACCACAGCTACAAACGTAAGCACAGCTCTGTATATCTGGCAGTTATGGTCCATACCTGCTATACACAAATGTGCATCCTGCAGGGTTACTTTAGGGCGTCTGTAGCATTTCTGGCTGCAGCTGTGTTGCTGTGCAGGGCTGTTCCCCAGGTGCAGCCTGTGCTGCAGTCACTGAGGAGGCCTTGTAGTCATTCGCCTTGGCCTGGCACTGCCTGCTCTGCATTCAGCACCAGTAAGGCTGCGAGGGGGCCGACCCCCCAGCGTCACACTGCAGAGACTCACATACACATAGAAACACACATGCACTCAAACTGGAGCTTGTCTTCATTCAGTGCACGAGCTAAACACGAGGCCCGTCGGCTATCACACAGATTCTCTTTGCTCTGCGTAGCCCTTTCTTATTTCTCCTGCAGTTCCTTTTTTTGTTCTCTTGCTCCCTCTTTACACTCTTTCTGCCACTTTCTTGTACACATATAGAGGACCTGTACCCTTCACAGTAGTTATTTATTCTACAAATGAACTAATAGTGCTAGATTACACCAGTGATATCTCACACTTTGCACCGTGGTACTGCTGGTTTTGGTAGCGTGTAGAGACAGTTGGTTTTTTTAGGAGATTACAGATTGCTCTAACACACGCATGCAGTCTGTCTATATTCTGAGCCTTCTTGTGCATTTCACAGCTTCTTTCATGTTTGTTGACATTTGGGAAGTGTGTTTGAGTTATTTCTGCAGCCAGCCTCGATCCCTGCAGCCATTGTCGGGAAGGAGAGGAGCCAGCCACACTATTTCAGTTTAATTGGCTGTGTATAATGGGCCTTTGAAGTAAATATCAAGAGTTGCAATCAAAAGGCTGCTGGACGTTATCATGCGTTGCCACAGTCCCTACTGTTTCTCCTCCACCAGTCCTGCATTTACAAAGCTACAAAGTGAGAAGTTTAGGGTTGCATTGTTGATCTGAGCTGAACTGTGCGTTTCAAAGGTAGTTGTGTAACTAGTGAGACACTGAGTCACCCTGAGATGTTCTTGGAGGCAGATGTGTTGTGCCACACAGGTTAAAAGCTTAACAGATCACATAAATGTTTCATTAAAGTGCATATGCATTATAATTTAATTGAAGGTTATGTATGAACATATAACTAATCTCTGTTCCTGCTTCACAGCTTCAGTTTAGCCCCAATGTAAACATTTGTGTAGTGGGTCGGATTGGAGTCAGTCCTTCACCATATACTGTAGGTTGTAGCCTGCAGGTAGTGTGCTAACATGAACAGCTTTTCTTTGGAGCTGCCTTGCAGCTCTGTCCTTTTCTCAGGGCATGTAGGAAGTGCCACCACTGACAAAGCACAAACCTGAGCTAAGGACCAGGTAGGTCGGGTTATGGTTTCACCAGCCTCTGTGCGGTAAAGACGTAGAGGGAGACGAGGTAAGGAGGAGGGAAATAAGTGAGGATAACACTCTCTCTCTCTCTCTCTCTCTCTCTCACGCTGTCTTTCCCTTTCCCTGCCTCACTCTGTCGACAGGCAGGGTTGGGACTTCGACGTGTGACGGGCTGGATGTAGTCTTTTTCCAGCATTCGTCTTTCTGTCTGCCCATGATTGGCTGGAGTATTGTTGTTCACACAGAAAAATGGGTCAGGTGGCCTGTGGAGAATGGAGTGTTTGCATGGACGGATGGACAGACAGCACAAATACACACATGCATACCTACGCATGCAACCCACACAGAGCAGGATTATACTCAGCCGTGGCACAGCGCTGCCAGATAAATAACAGATAAATGAAAATAAATCCAGGTTATGTGGCGAGCGTCTCTCGTGCCGAATTCACTGTGTCCTCTCACACAAGCTGCGAGCTGGTTCTCTCCTCACACCCAGTGGCAGGGGCTTAGCGAGATAAATAAAGGGTTGCACCGAAGGAAAAAAAAAGCTGGGAAGAAAATCAATACCTGTGTGCATGAATCTGGCTGCAGCTGCCACAAAGCATTATGGGAACATGACGGGTAGATACACTTAGGCTGGGCAGTGTGCAGGCAGCATGATAAGCTTAAAAGAAAAAAAAGCACGCAAACCTTCTGGGCATGAAGACAAGATGTACATAGATTGCGACAAAGATGGATTGTCTGAAATCACATTACGGTTTCATGAACGGAAAAATAAATGCAAAGAATAATGATTAGAGTTTATGAATTTGAGTGTGACAGAATGACCGCTCACAGTAAATATGTCGATATGTGGTAGAAAATATCTACATGAGCTTTGCAAAAAAGGTGCTTCTGGATCAGAATATAAAAAGTAGACACATTTATTTACTTATTAAGAATTATTATTATGACTTTTTAGGATAGCCCTTGTACTGGACTGTCTAATAAGGCTTGTTTGGCAGCTGGACTCACAGTTACAGTGTAGGTAGGAAACATGAGTGTATCTGTAATAGCATGCTAACACTCTGTGTGCTTAATCCAAGTCTTTCCACACGCAGCCTGCTGCTCCGGTCTCAGCCTGAGACTGACAGAGATATTAATTAAATTGGCTGATGCCCTTTCTCTCTCTTCGCTGCACTGGCACCGCAATGATCACACTCCCACCTCCGTACTGTGCTGTTTGCTCACCAATAACCGCAATTTGTTCTTTATTAAACTCTCGGGGCAGGGAACAATTAGGGTGTGAGCTGGAGGTGGTGGCATATCTGTGTGTGTGTGCGTCTGTGCGTGCACGCATGCGTAGATTTGAGCACAGGCTGGCTGGAAGAGGAGGGTCGAGATACTAAACACTGCTTAATCTTTGATAAACAGTGAGGACTCTTTTGTGCTGCTGCAGTTTGCCACATCTTCTCCAGGCTCCTCTGCGCTCAAGGCTGTCGCCTCCACAGCTCCTGGACCTGGATGAGAGCCAGGTCATGCATGGCTCCCTGCCAGGATACAGATTAGCTATAAGTGCAACATGAGCTAATGGTGGAAGGAGTCGCCAATTAATTGGCACTCAGACATTCTTTGGATTGTGTGGACTTGGGGTTGAATCTTATCAATAGATCATATAGTTTGGTATGGCAGATTGATAAATTCCCATGTCACATAATGGGGAAATAAGATTTATTATGTGGGTACATAGATGTCAAACTATTTGAATCTCAAGATATACTTAAGGCCCAGACCTGAAAACTGTTTGAACAAGTTTGGGTTCATTTTGTGTACCTGCATCCACTCTTCCCGTGATGATGGGAAGAACGTGAATGTGACCGAATGGTGCAGATGCGATGGACTTCTGCCCCAATTCTGCACAACATAAGATTGTCAGAACCTTATATAGTGCAGAGATGTTATTTAGGGACAGTAATTGGCGGCCTTTAACAACAGAAAAGATCAGACTGAGGCAATGCACAACAACAAGGCAAACAGCAAGATCCCAGAAACGTTTGCTGAGTGCTGTGTGATTGCTCTGTCAGTTAGGACAAAAAGAAAGGAAAAAGAAAGGTGATCCCCGCCCCCGGCCTCACCATGTGAACCACGTTTAACTCAGCTGTGCTTTTACGTCAGAGAAAATTCAGAGAAAAACAAAAATGATTTTCAGGGAAGACCTTTGACTGGTGACAGAGGCCGCTTCAAACTGCAGCTTCTGTGGAGGAACCTGCAGAGAGGCTGTTTAGTGTGCATCAGTGTGCGTGTGTGTGTGTGTGTGTGAGAGAGAGATGGAGAGACAGAGAGAGAGGAAAAAAGTGCATTTGTGTGTGTTTTAGTGTGTAGGAGGAGGAAAGGGGGGAGTTGGCTGTGAATGGATGCTCTTATCGCATGCATACAGCTGCTGCAGTGTCTTTGAGAGACAGAGGGGCTGTCCATGCATGCCACTCACTCTGCCTATTCACAGCCTCCCTCCCTCTCTACATCCCTCTCCCGCTTTCTGTCCCTGTCTGTGATGCATTTTATGGCGAGGAAGTAAACGAAAGAAAGAAGAGAGAAAAAATCATGACTTGGGCTTTCACGCAGATTCATGATGCGCAGGCCCCCCGTTTCACATCCTCGTGATGATTCTTACACCAAGGGACAGGCAAGAAATTAAATGTCATCGGACATCACCGCATCACCCCGACTGACGTGTGATGGTGTGCACAAATGCGCAGCGGTCTTCCTTTGTTCACAGACCTGTCTTAAACAGCGCCGTTTGCACTGTTATCATTACTATTCACAGATTTCCTGGAAAGAAGTAAGAAACAAACACGGTAACAGCCGTAGCTGTTATATAAACCAATTGGCTAAAATGCCAATGAAGAAACCTACCTCACAGTGCTAAACAGAGCTATGAATAATGAAGTGAATTAATTTGGTCAAGAATCGGCGCCAATACAAAGGTGACCTGTAGAAAGGTATTTCCACGACGAGCCGCCACGGGATATCACCTTGATAGATGAACATTTCGGACAGCTCGGGAAGAGAGATCCCCAGACAACACAAGTTGCATACAGAGTGTATTCTGGGATTTGTAGCTTTCCCTGCACACTCCCCACATCACACCCATGTTTGCCCAAGTGCCCTGTGAGATGTGGATACCCTGCTGCAGCAGCACTTTTCACAGTTTGAAGTAGAAAACAACATTTCATGTAGATTATTTGGAAATAGATTTTGTAAAGAGAAAATGTGTTCCTTCATTACAGCCTTAATGAATCCTTCACTTTAAAAAACAAACTAAAAGAAAAAAACCTCTAAACTATATATAAATATATTTCATATTTTCAGATTTCGTTACCACTATGCACCATCATGACAGAAAACTAACAACAAAGTATTTTAAATTGTGTCAGTGCAGAAAATACCTTTAAAGAAAAAACATTTTCTTCCTTTTTAGTTATTCATTTCCATTTAAATTAAAATACATATATATATATATATATATATATATATATATATATATATATATATATATATATATATATATATATTTTTTTTTTTTTTAAATAATGGCTTTAACAAAATGAGGCCTAAAATAATTTTGAGCCATTTTATTGTAATCACAGCTGACTTTAAAAAAAAAAAAAAGAAAATAAAAAAAGTAATTTGAAATAATTATCCCATATTTTGTTTAAGGTGTATCTATACATTAGAACTTTATGTCTTCAAGCAAATGCCCTGCAGAGAGAGAATTGTCGACCTGCCGTGCCGACCGATGTTTTACATTAGTTTGTCAAAGGTGAAAAAAACGAATTGTTTGGAAATGCTTGCATAATCCTTTAGTTCCACTCTGCTGCTATAGCGAGCGATACAATACCAAGAGGGTCTGCATTAAACTAATTCAGAGGACAAAGAAATAAAACTGATAAGTTAACGCATGAAGGCTCCTTTGCATAATCTGAGTTAATCCATAATGCAGAATACGGAGTGAGCTGTCTAAAAATATCTCTGACTGCCTTCAGAAAGGAAGGAAACATTCCGGTTCTGCAGCCACTGATAATAACGTTACAGTTTCAGGTTTGTGGAGGTTTGTATTACCTCACAGGTAACCAGCACAAGTGTGCAGAAAAATAAGAAAAGCACTAAAATTGACTCTTTTCTTCTTTTCGGGTGTAAGGACTGTTGGATTGAGCGTTTTCTGCGTGTGCTTTGCTGGATGAGCAGGGACGAACCCCAAATAGATTTTTCTCTTGCATACAGTAAATAGTCATGTTGTTGCTGAGGGCCTGAGTTGACGCTGTGAGCTCCGCCTGATTGGCTGGAGTTTGCTGTGACTCGCCGCGCGCTTAGCCAATGACTGTTGGCTCTGGCTTTTTTTTCCCCACCCTAAATAAATTGCCTGGAGAAATTGAACAAAAAATTAGAGAAAGAGAGAGAGCCTTTCATCTAATTGAGAAGCTCATATTAGCTGTGGTGGTAAGATAAGCTCCCCTCTCTGAGCAGCTATTAGGCTTGCTGTAGCAGTTTGCTCTTTTTTTCCTGCTTTTTGTTTACTTCGCAGTTAGATTTTTCTTCTTAAGCTGTCACCTCAGTGCTCGGGTTTGAATTTACAGGTGCAGTTTACTGGTATTTATTCGTGTGTGTGTGTGCACTGCTCTACCTGCACACATGCACGACTCAACCAAAATGGAAACCACGTCATGTGACCTTGGGCAGCCTCCATTTAGACACACAGAGAAAAACAGGAACACACACACAGACTCACATATTTTTCTTAGCTCATCAGCTTTGCTGACTCCAACTTGTGAGCAGACATATTCAAGCACAGAGCACCAATATCACATGTGAGCTGAAGTTCTGACAAATCCTGCATGATGTGTATAAATGTGCATTTAATTCTGATTCCTATTCTTCAAATGTGTCATGCATCTGTTAACGTGTCCACATATGCATCCCCAGATTGTGGTCCGATTCTTTGGGTGCAGACATTCTTCCTGATTACACTCCCACCACCACCTCCCACATCCAGGATTACATTTCTACAGTCTAATCCTGGTTTGGCTGCCTGGGGTGGGGGACTGCGACCATCAAATGACGCTGATATTGTGGGACTCTTGGAAGCAGGAGGACAGCAATCAAGTGGTGTTGCAGTGCTGATTTTTTTAAAACTCACTGTCAGTAAAAGTTAGGAAAAATAGGCATCGGCGATAAAAAGCTTTGCTCTGTGTAGGTATCTGCCGCCGCCACCGCTGCTGCTGCTCTGGCTTAGTGCCTCTTTCAGTCCAAGGCAGCCATTTTGTGTTAGCCGGGCTCTGTTGCTAGAACATTGGTGGTGGTTCTCAGTTCACATATGAAAGAAAACATGCTCTGAAAAACAGATGTGTTTAACTTTCAAAGTTTAAGCTGCAGTTCTTTTCTTTTTCATGCTTAACACGAGAGGGTCCATATGAATGTAAATCCTCCCTCCCACACAAACACACACACACACCTGTCCTCTCCACCAGAAACAGGTGCACTGCTCATCAGCTACAGTCATTCTCCTGGAGCTCAAATAGCATCTTATGTGCGTGTGAAAATAGCAGCGCTGTAGTAGCGATATTGTTTGCTTGTGCGGAGCCTGAGCAAACACACCTATGTGAGTGATTGGCCGACCTATTCAAAGAGGCCCCATAATGGCCTGCTCCTTCCAGCCTTGTTTGCACTGCGTTTTGTAGCTTTGGCGTCTGGCAGATGGGCCATCGGGGATTATTCATGCTAACGAAGAGAGGTTGAAGAGGGTGGAGGGCTAAGGATAGGGTAGAGGGTTGTAGGTTATTTATAACAAGCAGATTGCTGACAGGTCTCTCCTTCCACTAGATATGTTTGCGTGCTGACATTGGGGGCAGTTTATGAAATCTGAAAAGCATATGATTTTTTTGCAATTATTTTTATTTATTTTTCAGACTTTTTCAGTTATTCATTTTCTAGAGATCGTCTTTGGTTAACCTGCTGGTGCTTAGAGCAGCTGGAGTCACAGTCAGTGTGGTTCGATGCCCTTGGGACCGCACACCCATACTGGACAGAGATATAAAAGGACCCTTCTAGTGTAATTATACAAGGCCTGCGTCCAGACAGGATGACCTAATCCCTGACCACCCTCCACCGCACCAATGCTTGTATACCACACACACTACCGCTTCCCTCCCCACCACTTAACATATGGAGATGGAAGGAATTAGCGCACTGGAAGAAAATAAATGAGTCAAAGCAGCCATCAGATTAGATCCCACACTATTCTTTCTTGAGTGAGTTTTGGAGGTAGGTCTTTTCTCTTCGTGTCTATCCTTTCTCTTCGGTGCTGCCGTGGTCATTTTGCATGTGATTAACTCATTCGCACGCATGTCTTTCATTTCTGAGGGTGGGCTTGAGCAGATAAAAGAGCACTTGTGTAATCAGTGCTCAATGTTTAGGACCACACCTTCCACAAAGCTACACGCTGACCCCAACAGGCTCCTTGCGTGACCCCACCAACATGCCCCACCCCAGATTCAACTCAGATCTTGTTAAATAGGATTAAGCTGGCTACCTGCCATTCAGCGGCTCGGACAGGACTTCTTATCATCTGTCTTCAGATGGCTGCCAACAACAACATAATGCAGAACGACCTACATTAAACAATGCCACATGCAGGTTTTGGACTAGCTCTGGATCTCATGGCCAGCGTAGGTATTGTCTTCCCAATGCTGATTTAGTAGGTTACCAGGTCACTTACATGCCTAATCAGGACCTAATGACCGGCTTCATCCTGAAAGGTATCGAGGCTCAAGCCAATTAAATATTTTCAAGCAGTCTCAGTGTGTGTGTGTGTATGTGTACATTGAACTGGCTTTTTTAGGTTCTCGTCTAAAACAAGCACATCACTTCTTTGTAAAGAAAAGACCTGACTCGCCATGCCTACACTCCACCCTCACAATTATAGATAAGAACTGATGGTGTTCAGTAGAACAGGACACGGAGATAAACGAGACAGTGCAGTCAAGTCCGAGCCCTCCAGAGCACACGTGACATGTCTCGAGCACCCTTCCGTACTCTCCCTCGAAGCAGAGACACCAATTCAGTGGCGTAAGAAGCTTTGTGGCCAAATCCCCAGTTGATCTTCATAAAGTTTGTGTCTTACAATTAAGTACAGATGGTTTGCAGCTGGTTGTAAGGCTAGTAAATAACTCGGGCCTCTATTTTCGCCAGGGATTTGGTAGGGTAATCCCTCTCTCTGACAGTTTACCAGATTCAGATCAGTCTGGGCTTTGCTTTCCTTCCTCCACTTCTTCACTCATTTTTCTCTCTCTCTCCTGTTATTCCCCCTCATTCCATCAAAAGCTCTTTATCCTCATTTGAATATGTTATCATTTAGTGGTAACACACGCATGATATGACTTCCACTATGTCTAAGAACAGGGATGTGGGTGATGTGAACCCCTTAAAGCCCCTTTTATTCTGGCAAACCCACAGTGTAGGCTCGAAGCAGTGTCTGTGTGAATGTGGACGTGTTGAGAAATCCTTCAAAGACACTGTGGACCCCAGGAAGATTGGCAGATGCTAATGGGGATCCAATAATGTAAACAAATTGCAAGCTGTCACACTGAGTGTTCGTGGAGAAAGCTACATAAACATTTGAGGCATGCTAGCCTCATTTCTGCTAGCTGAAAAAGCAAATAACTAAATTCAATCTTTCATTCAGAATTCAGTGAGACTTTTTTAAATTTTATATTTAGGTATTAATAAATATAATATAAATAAACCAGTAAAAAAAAAAAAATTATTTTAAGGGGTTGCATGGGGTTTGCACTGTTGCCTCACAGCAAGAAGGTTCTTGGTTTGAATCCAGCATGTGGCTGAGGCTTTTCTGTGTTGATGTTTATTTTGGATTTGTAGAACACAGCAGTGCAACGGCTCAGTGGTTAGTGGCTCTGGGTTCAAACCTGGGCATAGCGCTTCTGTTTTGCAGGTTTTCTCTGGGAGCATTAGTTCCTCCTGCCTTCTAAAAAGCGTACTAGGTTAAAATGCCTCGTTTTTAAATCTCTAAAGTTTACTTCCCTAAAAGGTTAAAGAAAATAGTCAATGAGTCTCAGTTTGACTTTCTCTTACATTTGTTTTTTTTAACCAACACTCAAACCAAAGGTCAGGAAACAAAATGTTGTTTCATAACTGTTTATTACAAACTTTTATTCAAGCACATCTAAATTAATTACTTTAAGTTTGTATTTTTTTTAAACACATTTGACTTTACGCTGGGTACCCAAAGACCTGCCATTAGCCAGATGTTGGGAACAGTGAATAGGACTGAGGGATTATTGAGATACAAACTCCACCTCTTTAGTTCAGCTTGAGCAAAGGTGATGGAAAGAAAAGTAAAAATTGTAAAAGATTTCAGTTTAGCTGAACCTGTAGAAGAATCATTAATGATCTGTCAGTTAGGCGATTGCCCCCTTTGTGGCTATCGAGCAGATACACAAGTTAACTCTCCTCTGGGCCTTTTGTTGCCCTTGTCTGCATCCATGAAATCCCATTGTGAAGGCTGTGGGATGGCAGGGACCAGTACTGGGCAAGATGGCCTTTACAGTTAAAATCTCCTGCTAGTCTGGGCCTAACTCCCTGTGTCCCCAACCATACACACTAGATATTTTATTATTTATTTGCTTTCACTTAAATCATAGTTGAAGGAAATCCTGTACCAAAGAACAGTTTTTCTATAAATAAATGATGCTTTCTAATGCATTGGTTCTCAAACTGTGGGGCAGGGCCCACTAGGTGAAAATATTAAATAAAGCGAAGTTGAATTAACATGATTTGGTTTATAGTTGATAAAAAATTGCAGGAGAGAGGCCACACCAGAGAAAGCCATGTTATAGGAAAGATTTCTGTTATTGACCGAAATCGTTTTCTCATAATCAAACAGCCTTAAACGTAAACGTATGGTGATAGCTTTAACACTGCTTTAACATCAGCTTGAGTATAACTTTGCATTCTATTATATTTTTATTGCTCGTCTAATGTATGCCAGTATGTGTAGAGGACCCTTGTTAAGAGCAGATCTCTCTCCTGGGACGGTGCCAGGGCCCAGAGGAAGTAAAACTCTAATGAGCACATAGTTACAGCACTCACACATCCTGGAGGAGCTGTGATCATCGCTTGGTATAAAGAAAATGCTCCCTAGGAAACAGCTTGACCCTGCTGCTCCTTGTTTCCTCATCCTGCCATTCCTATTATTCAAATATATTTATATATTTATATCATTATTTATGTGCTGTAAGTGGAAGGAGCCGACACAGCAACACCTCATCTGAATAAGACAGTAGCTAAATGCCCTAGAAGCGCCTCAGGATACGAACAGATGGGAGTGTTTAGCAGCCTTACCCACCTACTCCTGCAACCCAAAACACACACACACACACACACACACACACACACACACACACACACACACACACACACATTAGAATCCACACACGTCCTCCGTGTCTTATGCCCCACCTCTCCTTTTCCCTTTATTCTCCCCCTGCACCCCCACCATGAGTCTGCCCCCACCAAATGTTCAGTTAACCTGTCAGTTCTCTTTGCCCAAAATTCAAGATGCCATATGCCTCACTCTGACTTCTAACCCTCCGCTCCCCGTCTCCTTCACGGTGACATGAAAGTCCCCCTTGAAAATAAGGATGTCTCTCCTCTGCTGTTTGATTCAGAACGGCTGGCTGAGATCACAGCGATTGCAGGCGTAGCTTGTCGTGTATAATAAAAGCAGTCACTTAGCATTACATGACACAGTAGGAGCGCGTTCACCGCGGCTGCATCCATGAGACTTTTGATGGTCTATCTGGGTAAATACAACCAATAACTTGTGACGAAAATAAATGCCGTGCTATGTTGTTTGTAAAGTGCTGTGTTGGAAAAAAGGAGATCTGACTAAAGTGTGTTACGTCTAACAGACACATCGGCTGGCTGCTCAATGAGAGTGAGTGATTGTTAAAACAAACATTTAAAATGAGTCCCGGCAGGCCAAACGCTTGTCCTGTGGTATAACATCGCATAACTGTTTCTTCTGCGAGCTTTGGCTGTCCTGTCTAGTGAATTCTGGCCCATTTGCCCTTGCATGGAGGGCAGCTCCCAGCAGGCCTGGCCATAGTGACACTTTGTTGTTGTTTATAAGGTCATCACCACTATAGGGGGCAGCATATTTATTACACTCACCCCATAGCTCTGTTTGTCTCTGGCAGTCTGTTTCTCTGTGGGCTCCTGTCATAAGGTCAGAGGGTACTTACTATTATCCTGCTCTTGTCTTCGCAACAGGGCAGAGAAGTCACGGTGCATCTTGAAGAGTAAAAAGGTTAATTGGCCTTATCAAAACAAAAATGCCAAGTTTACATTGAAAGTCGAGCAAAATCTGCAATAACTAAAATTTCTGCCATGCAGATGTACACTAGTAAACTACCTGACTGACACGTTCTGCCAAAACAGACTTGCCTTATCTGACCTTTAGCTCGTGGAACCTGTTTGGGTCGGACCGTAGTCCATTTTCAAACCTGAAATCTGAGTTTGGATCAACCGGAAAAGTCCAGACCAAACAGGTCAGGTCTAAAAGGTGCTCTAAACTCTGTCTATGCTTTCACCAGATCACCCAAGGAGGATTATTTTACCCACTGAGACAGCTTCTGCTCAGAACGTACTTTCTCCATGCAAATTGTCAGTTATACCGTTCACCTGAAAGTTAGCTAGTATAAGCTGTGAATCACACCAGGTGATTGCTGTGTTTCAGCTTAAGTAATTCCATATTTACACTTCCTATCCATTTACACTGTCATGTACAGCTACCTCAGTGCTTTAAGAGTTTGTGGATAGTCGTAATTGTCATAAAGTTCAGCATGAGAACTGAAAAGACTTCTGAGCGCTATCTTCATTTTCACCAGCTTTGCTTCATAGCACAAGCAAAGAGACTAGGACACATTTTTCAGCCAATAGAAAAAAGTGGGGAACGTAATTGTTTGATCCCCTGCTGAATTTGTATGTTTGGTCATTTGCAAAGAAATAAAGTTTCTAATTTTCGTGGTAGTTTTAACATAATATCAACCAAAGATCTGCATAAAACACATTACATGAAAGTTATAAATTGGTTTCCATGTCTCTGAGTGAAATAAGTATTTGATCCCCAAGTGAAAAGTGACTTAATACTTAGTGCAGATTGTCGGAAGAGTAGTTGTTTTCCACAACATCGTAATTAATGCATGTTTGTTAAAACAATGTCGATATGATACAGACTTTCTACAGGAGGTCACACCATTGTTGTTGCTCCTACCAAGTCTACTTTGGAAAGTTGCAACATTGTGGCTCATAATCAAAACCCTTGTGGAGAACATGAGCAGGATCTTTGCTTCTGGAACTATTGTGGTTAGATACAAGAGAGGCTGCAAATGTTCACAAAACACAGCAGCTAGCACAACAATCGCAGTCCAACATTTGAAGTATAAATAGTTCAAAGTCCAAATGCTAACGCGATTGCTTCTGCTTTTTATATGCAGGAACTTTTTCCCATTTTCTTCTTATTTACATCATATAGTAAAACTTAATGTCTTTGGGTTTTTGCTGATCACACACACGCACACACACACACACACACACACACACACACACACACACACACACACACACACACACACACAGACAAAAGAAAACACTCTGATATTTTATGAAACAAGTGATGTAGAAAAGCAAGAAATCAATTAAAGAAAAAAGGTCAAGATGCAGGCGCAGGTGCAGAATATATTGTATTACAGTGCTTAAATCTTTAGATGCAATAAGCAACATCAGTGTTAAATTTTCATCTGAGAATCACATGCAATAGACTCAAGCATGCAGTGTATTCTGAAAGAGAGACAGAGTAAGGAAGTGTCTGGGAGTGGGAGCAGCAAGCTAAGTAAGGTTGTTAGAGAGGAAGCGCTGACAGTCCAATCCAGCGCAGCCACCATTCAAAAGACAGCTCCTTTTGTTTCTGCCTCCCTTTCTTCTGCCACGCTAGAAAAAAAGGGTGAATCTCTGTGCGCAGTAACCCTCTGACACCTCCCTCTGATCTGCCTCCTGCACTCTACCTCCTCCACCCCACCCTTCCCTCAGCACCACCACCCTTTCCTCCCTCTACTACATCCCTTCACCAGCACACTCGTCTCTCTTCCACCTCTCCCCCTCCCTATGCATATGCCAATGTCTAAGAGTCACTCTCCTGGTTGCCACAGTAACCATTACAGCCCCCCCCCCCCCAACACACACACACACACACACACACACACACACACACACACACACACACACACACACACACACACACACACACACACACAATCTCCCTGTTTCTCTCTCTCTCCATCCTCTACTCTCACAATGCACCTAAACAGGAGAATGTGTCTCAGTCTGACAGAGACAAGGGAAATTTGGGGGAGGCATATTTCCGAAAGACCGCTGTTGCACATTTGTCTTCTCCTCTACAGTTTTATCCACATATGCAGCACACTGCAGACAAGGCAAGAGAAGAGGGCTGAAGAAAAAACAGTAGCAAATGAAGACCTGGAAAAAAAACATGTGCAAAGCGAGCAGACCTAGAATGTCAGCCTAATTTTTGGTTTTTGTGTGTTTTGTTTTGTTTTAAATACATTTACAGCACCGGTTTCACCGCTGCTAACCAGCTCTCTCCACCTGCTCCAGCCATATTGCCCCATCCCCCTCCTTCATATCAGTCCTCCCACCTCCTTCACCCCCCTGCTTTCCTCTGCCTTCTGCCTTGTCGTCTGTGAGTGGCAGTCAGGTGGTGGTGGTGGTGCTGGAGTATCTGCCCATGCACCATTGTACCTTAGACGAGTCATTGAGCACCTGAGCTCGCCGTCCCTGCCTGCCTGCCTGTCTGTCACCGTCTCGCTGTCTCTAAATGTGCCCACTGCCCAATTGCACTCTCATTACCTCCTAATTAGTCTGGATGCAACAGCAACTGGTAGCACAGTCACAAAGAGAGCCGAATGTAAATCAGTTACAGCCATTCTGACATTATTTGTAAGACTTTTTTTCCTCCACTGGGTGGTGGCATGTTAAATGCTCCCCCGGTGATTGTGGTAATTTAGAGCAATATGGTAATAGGGTTGCTGATGGCTATTTCTCCTCTCACCAGCCGCTGTTTTTGTCCTTTCATGAGCTGTTGTTGGCCAAATTACATTGAGGGTTTAATTGGGTATTTTAGATCACGGGCATCACAGTTGATGGATGATATAAATCAGCTCAGTGATCATTGATTATCACTTTTCAGAGCATGCATCATAAATTAGCCCATCATTGGCTCATGCTGTTTTATTTGTATAAGCTAAATAAGTATAGCGGAGCAGACTTGCTCTTGGTGGCACAGTCTTTGAATGAACTGTCTCTTTTATTCTGAATTTGGTTTGCAGTGGCGCAGATATGAAACAGACCTGTGATTACAGTACACACTTGTGATTGCCTTTATTATATAATGTAGTATAAATATACTAATCACAGTCAAAATGTTTTATTTTACAGAGCCAATTCTATGTTAAAGTCTGGATTTATAGTCTGGATCTATATTGATAAATATACTGCAATACAGTATGTGGACGCAGACATGCCAAATGTGTTTAAATATGAAAATCTTTCATTCATTTTCTAATTCTTGGGCTTCATATCTGCATGACTAAATATATAATGGTGAAAGTTTCAAAACACTTCTTCTTATTTATTAGTTGCTAGTTTGTAGCTTTGGCATGTTTGGCTCATTTCACACATGCAGGCTTCTAGCAACATTACAGATTACAAGTAGCATAAATTGTGCTCTGTAATTGCCAAATGTTTAAACAATTTGTTCATGCGAAGAAATAGCCATTATCTGTTAGGCCCTACTCCTGTGTGTTTTCCTAATTTTAAATCAGGTACAGCTGGATCTTAATGATATCTGATGATAAAACAAGTAATCATCAAAAGTCTCTGACTTTGGCCACCTCACCTCATCTGACTTTCTGCTGTCTTGCTGATCTTGCTGATATGTTCAAGCTTTTTTTTTTTTCCATCAGTAAGCTTATTGAAAGGTTTTACCAAACATATTACAGCCACTCTGACCACACAGCAGTGCTTTAATTGCACAGTTGATCTTTTGCCAGGAACTACTCTCCTCTTTGATGACGGCTGCACACCTTTATGGGCCCAAAAAATTAAAAAAATAAGTACAATAACCATGGAAAATTAAACTGAAGAACGATTCCCTTATCCTGCACATTTCACTGGAGTTGGCCACGTTTGCCAAAATGAGTAGGAGTTGAATGACTTTTCATTTGTTGGACAGACTTTTTTCTTTAACATAGTGACTCAACTGAAAGACACGACAGACTGCAGGTTTGTCCCTGATCAATTATAGCTGATCAACAGACTAGCACTAGTGTTTTTGTCACAGGAATGGGACCAAATATCTGTAGTTTAGCATACTGTATATTGTACTGGTCACAAACAGACTTGCACCAAATACCAATATTTATGTTAAAAGACTGCAGAATGCTGCAGTCACCCATAGTTTGTATGGAAGGTACACATTTGTCTACAAACACTCTCCAACTACTCAGTAAGTGGTTGTGAAACTAAGAGTGGAACACAGACTTTTCACCCTGTTGCAGATGCTGTCGTCCTGGTAAAAATAGTTAATGTGGGGTACATTTAAAGCTGTGTTGGCATAAGAGCATCTTTTCACACACAGTGGGTGAGAGGATGACAAGACAGAGAGAAAGAGAGACCTGTACTGCCTGTATCAGTCAAAGAGCACCGAATTGTGGTTAACTTTGGTAGCATGTGGCAAAGAATGAGCTTTCCTGCAGTACACAGACACAGACAAGTTCTAACATTTGTATAATTCTTTATCCCTTTTTTAAACTTTGTTAGAGTTGATGACCTTCATGTATAAAATGACTAACACCAATAGGCTGTTAACTGTTAGCTAACTTAAGAGATGCCAGTCTAATGCCCAGTTTAGGTCCTTTGTTTCCGAATATTACAGGACTGGCATTCTGCAACTTAAAGGCCTCCAGAAGTGGTCTGCCTGTTCTGATTAGATTACCATAACAATATACAGTCACGTTTATTAGTTTGAGGTAAACTAAAACTTAAAGGGAAAATATCTGAAGTCTGAAATAGTTATTTTTTAAAACTTGAGCCCCTGTGATTGTGCATCCATCCATCCATCCACCCAGCCCTCCCTCCACCACCCATTCAGGCTGGTGTCTGGTGTTTACGGGCTTCCTCAGCAGGCGGGGTTGTTTAACGAGGGCATGGGGACAGCGTGGCACTAATTGCTGTGTGTGATTTATACCAGGCTGGGACCAGGCAGGAACACAGGCAGACGATGGTACTCTGAGAGCAGCTGCTTTGCCCAATATTTACTTAACCCTCCGCTGGCGGGCCTGGCACTAGCGCCACTGACGATGGGTCTGTAGGGAGTCATTTCATTGCTTAGTACAATGTAGTGCAGCAGGATTGTGGCCATGTTTGGGGATTGGCTCAAAGTGGGACTGTGTGAGAGTGTATGTATGTTAGCTAGATTGGAGCAATTACAGGGAAGGATCTGATTGGTCTCCTGACAGCTTGATAGTCCAGGAAAAACTGCTGCCAGGTGTAAAAAAAAGAAAAGAAAAGAATTTTCAGGAGTTTTTAAAAGTAGCTTTTGGGGTTTTTTATTTAAAAAAAAAAAGGGACCTAATTTAGCCCTGCGACAGACTGGCGACCTGTCCAGGGCGTACCCCGCCTCTCGCCCTATGACAGCTGGGATGGGCTCCAGCGCCCCCCGCGACCCTGAAAAGGATAAGCGGAAGCGAATGGATGGATGGATGGATGGATGGATGGGACCTAATTTATTTCTTTATTTATTAATTTTATTGAGGGGGTTAATGACCTTTCTACAAGTTTTATGCTATTATACAACATAATTAAAAAAATGCTCTGCAGGGATGAACAGAAGAGCCCTTAATGGTGATTAGTAACACTTTGAGTGTGGTCCTATATTGAGCATGTGATTTGTACAGTGCTCGCTCTCCTGTCATGCGTTAGCAGTGATAGACACTTCCATCCCACGCCTGTCTGCCTGGCTCATCTGGAGTGATAGTCTGAGACATCTCGGGGTTTGCATCTGCAACTCAATTATTCACACCTCAAGGAAATTAGCAGCAGAAGGTGGTGAGGTGTGTTCCTGTAATATATCAGTTCAAGAAGTCAATACTATGTAAATATTCACACCTTTTATGAGCCTAATGAGTCATTTACACTTTAGAGCAGCAAACAAGCTCTGGTTCATGATTAGACCATGAACAGCAACACGCAAGGCCAAGATGATGGAAGGGAAAAGAGGGGCAGAAAATAAAGGAGGGGAGCCTGATTTGGTCTCCACAGCAACATTGATTGATATTCTTCAGGTGGAGCAGCTGTCAAGCGGCCTGGCCACTGCAAGCTAATACTCTGAGGGGGGAGGGAGGAGAAAGAGGAAAAGGGAACACCAAGGAAAAGGGAAGAATTGAAAAGCAAGGAGACAGAGGAGACAGTGACAAAGAACAAGATGGGCAGGAGGAGGAGGCTAAATTGAAATTGCTGTATAAAGGGAGGGAGTGTTTTTTTTCTTCGTTTTTCTTTTTGCTTTGATTTGAGCCATTATGAGAATGGCAGAGGCTGCTGTGGGAATTTTATAACAGTCGAGTAGACGAGTGGTCTTGTAAACGGGGGCGTGTCTTCATTCTGTGCCCTGGAAATCTGGAGGAGGGGAAAAAACGTGTGGAGTCAGTTTGGTACAGACTGATCTGAGCTTACAGTAATCACCTGGGTTTTTTTCAATTTTGTATTTGATCTTTCAATCTCTGTTTGTACATATAATCTTGATTGTGGTTAATACAATACAATATCAGTGTAGTTCCATGAAGCCCCATTTTTTCAGTCACTTTCCTGTATTTTATTTTCTGTTGTCCATCCCAGAATTTTAAGGAGAGTAGTTTGAATGAATGATCTCCTTATTTTCCCATGTTTCCCCAACAACAACAATAACAACAATAATACTGCAACTACTAACAAAAATAATTTTAGAATGTAAGAAAATAAAAACAAGATAAATCTAACAAAAGGAAATAAAAAGGACGGAATAAGAAAATGAAAAAATTAAAATAAAAACAGATAAGAAATTGTATTAAAAAGAAAAATAACCATTATTAAAATCAAATAAAATGAAACATTATTTGTTTTTATTTAATTCTGTTTTATTTAAATGCAATTTTATATTTCTTAGATTTTTACATTGTCATTTGCTGTTACAAAGACCATCACATGTCTCAGTAATACATTTAACAAATTCAAATCTACATTTTCATGCAAATTGTCAGATTTATAAAGCTGTGCATACACATGTCTTTGTATACATGTATACTGTCCCTTATAGCCACGAGTGGATGCAGAACCTCCCGTATTTCACCTTTGACATATTAACAATAACACTTTGCACCTTAAATTGTTAGATGCGCCAATAAAAAGAGTTACAAAGAAGGAACTAAAATTGCTTCAGTCAAGAATTGAAGAGAAGGAACCAGGACTGAGAGGGCCTATCAATATAGGAGTGAAGTCTGTGAATGGCAGATTTTAAATATTACTGCAGATTGGTGAGTTTGTAAGTTGGAAAAATAGGATGGTAGCTCAATGTGATGAGCTGTTTTGTTTTATGTAAAGTTCTTTCTCACTGACATAGAAAACTTGCTTTGCACAGAGCTTTAGTATCTGTGAGGCCTGCACCTTGTTACCACACATTTATAAATATTTGTGTGGAAAAGGTTCCCACGTGCTTCTTGCTTTTTGATTGGGCCCTCGACTGTTTACATTTCTTTTCAGCTGCCACTTAAATTCTTTAAAATAAATAGAGATAATTATCCATTTAATTGTTGCACAAAAGTGATTTGTCCACAGCACGAATGACGGCGCAGGTGTTTACAGTCATCTGTGACTACAGTGCACAATCACTGGAAAAAGATGCAGCAAGAAAAATAAACAAGGCTAAAGAGACAATTCTGTGTTGAGCTTATTACTGTTAGCAATCCAAGCAGCGGCCTGCTTTTTTACTTTCACCATGTTTTTCAATATTGCGCATGAAAACTCCATGAAACAAAACCCTTCAACATCACATAAGGATCTGCTAAAACACTAGACCCAAACAAATCTAGAAATAAGTAGAAGACCTGCAGGCTCAGGTCTGGATCCAGACCTGCAGGCAGATCATCGTCTCCCAGCACGACTGGCTTCTCACCAACTTCTCTGCAAAGGTTTCAGAATGTGCCGAAGCAACAGTTTGATTACAAGTTTGTTTCAGTGAGACCTACTTTCATTTATTAGTCCAGCTGGATGTTTACAGCCAGGCTGTGCACATTTAGAGGAAACTGTGCAAACACACACACGTGTGTATTTGCTCACAAAGATGTGACACACTACATGGAGCTGTTTTTGAAGCATAATTCAGATAGTAATGGGTGTTGGATTAAAGCTGTGAAAAGATTTGTCAGCAGGATTATGCAAAAAGTAAAACTAGAATACTGCATGCACATCACAGCTCACACATTGTGGGGCTCCAGTTTCACCCATTTACTGCACTGTGGAAAATATCCTTTACTCGTGCTCAGCATCGCACAGTAACACACATAGCAGCGCCATCTGAAAATACACGATACTAGTCACATTCTCATAGACGTAGTGACCGGCTGAAACATAAACTCTGCCTTGCAGTGATCAAACAGTCATGTTTTAAAAAATTTTCTCATGATGCATTTAGTTAAACTGTGTTTGTGTCAGAAAAAACATTTTTTTGTGTGTGAAACTGGTCAACATTTATATATTTACATACTGCAAGGGGAATTCAGACCAACGTTTAGTTTCACTTTATGTTAAAATGTATTAACAGGACTGATAATATGTGAAGCAAAGTTTTCTCACTACGACAACAGTAAAAGGAAAG